>NC_134416.1:49556513-50156513 GCF_030867145.1 Opisthocomus hoazin | reverse complement strand
TGAACTGGGGAGCCCAGAACTCGACACAGTACTCCAGATGGGGCCTCACTAGGGCAGTGTAGAGGGGAAGGAGAACCTCCCTCGACCTGCTGGTCACACTCCTCCTAATGAATCCCAGGATCCCATTGGCCTTCTTGGCAACCAGGGCACACTACTGGCTCATGGTTAACCTGTCACCCACCAGGACACCCAGGTCCTTCCCCACAGAGCTGCTTCCCAGGAGGTCCGCCCCAAGCCTGTATTGGTGCATGGGGTCGTTCCTCCCCAGGTGCAGGACCCTGCACTTGCCCTTGTTGAACTTCATCAGGTTCCTCTGCGCCCAACTCTCCAGCCTGTCCAGGTCTCGCTGAATGGCAACACAGCCTTCCAGTGTATCAGCCATTCCTCCCAGTTTTGTGTCATCAGCAAACTTGCTGAGGGTACACTCTGTCCCCTCACCCAGGTCACTGATGAAGAAGTTAAACAAGACTGGGCCAAGTACAGACCCCTGGGGGACACCACTAGTTACAGGTCTCCAGATAGACTCTGCACCACTGATGACAACCCCTGAGCTTCACCATCCAGCCAGTTCTCAATCCACCTCATTGTCCACTTATCTAGCCCACACTTCCTGAGCTTCCCTATGAGGATGTTACAGAAGACAGTGTCAAACGCCTTGCTGAAGTCAAGGCAGGTTAACATCCACAGTTCTGCCCTCATCTACCCAGGCAGTCATGCCATCATAGAAAGCTATCAGAATGGTCAAGCATAATTTCCCCTTGGTAAATCCATGCTGACTACTCCTGATAACCTTCTTTTCCTCCACTTATAAACATGAAACATAAGGCTATTTATATATATATTTATACATAGTCCCAAAATGAATCTACACTGGGAAGTTATGTGCTTATCTGTGAACAACACTCCTTGAATCTACGACTGTCAGCTACAGGTGAAGCCCTTACTAAGGGAACTACAGCTACAGAGAATCTAAAGACTTTGTACTTGCCTCTTTATTCCACTGCCCTTTTCTTCCTCTCACTCTTTACCACGACAGTTTTCTATTCTGCCATATCAGCTCAGGTATATGCAAGCTTTTTCTGCCTGCAGAGCAATGTTCCCAAGGAGCAAACACATTTGCAGGCAAAAGGGTTCAAGTTACATCAGGAAGTCAGGAGATAAGAAATTTTTTTTTTTTTGATACTTGCTTTCAGCTTGCTCTTGTCTCTGTGTATCCCAGGAAAACTGGAGGTGGAAGCTATGTAAGAGGCTCCCAGGTTGTACAATGTTTCAAAAGAAGCTTCTGGAGAGTAACAGCAGACACAGATGTAGGGATATTAATAAATCAGCACTGCAGGGTTTGTGTGTCACAAGAGCAGCAGCAACAAAGGAAAGGAGCCTTTGTTTTCACTAGGTAAAGAGAAAGAAAGCAACAAAGACAAAGGATGCCTCTGTCCCATTCTTGCCAGGACTTTGGCAAAAGAGTGCTATCTGAGGTCCAGGAACTCAACAACTCCCTGTAAAGTTTGCCTAAGGCTACACAGCAGCTGGACTTATTAAACACATAGTTATATGCTGAGCTGTGGACCTGTATTTTCTAATAAGGAAGGAGGAGCAGCATTTTTCATCCTATCTCATATGAGTAAGAAGAACACAGTGCACAGAACAAAACTGAGAAATAACGAGGAACTAAAAATGATGATCGGGACAAGAGAGGAAAATGGTTTAACAATGGGCCTTTCTTCGTGTGCTCTTTCTGAATCTATCGTTAAGTTCTTCCCTGTGCTGATTTATTCTTCCTACTTCATTCCTACGCAATGGTATTGCAGGGCTTCTCCCACCTTTCTCCTTTCCAGCTTAAGCATGGCAGAAGTGCAAAGGTTGGAGAAGAAGATTAAAAAACAACTTGTGGAAGCAGTGGAGGAGGGAACTCTAACTCACCTGTCTCCATCGTTTGAGACAAATTTAGATGCTCCCTCCTTCAGTTTGTGTTGCTCAGTCACTATAGTCTTAAGCCAGAATAGGTGAGAGAAGATAGTCCTGTCACTCCTCTTCAATCATGAGAGTCTGACCAATCATTTACATCTTCAGAAGTATAGATTAGAGGAAAAAAGACACTATTGATAACATACTGAGAGACAGACTCATGCAAAAAAAAACAAAGCCAATTGATACACACATATAACCCAAAACAATCTGTTCAGTACTGAACAGCCACTTACAACCGATCCCAATAATAAGATAATATACTAAAGATTGATTTCTTTGGTGTAAGGCTATGAATGCAATCATCTGTTGCACATACAAAAGAAGAGCATATTGCTTACAGAGAAGTATAGGGCACAACTGGAGAATGAAGGAATAGCTTGTTTTGCTTTTCCTTTTGTCTTTATTTGCTTATAGCAGCAACCATTTTTCTTTGCTGAGCTTTATAAAATGTCTCTGGAGGTAAATCAGCAGGATTGTGTTAGCAACTAGCTCTGGGAGGCAGAGGCTAATTGCCTTAATTATTGCTTAAGGGCCAGGTGGGGACATTTAGAACTTGAAACCTATCAAGAGGCAACAGACGAAGACAGGGCTCCTGAACTGGGGAGCTGTTCCTGGTTTGCAATAGTTTGAGTGAGAGTGGAGCAGCTGAGACGTCTGTAGCTGAAGCTGATGGAATAGATTACTGCTGAGTTCCCTACTTATCTACCACAAATAGATCTTTAGACTGATTTATAAGAAATGCTTCTAGTTTGACCCTCCTTATTTATGGAAGGAGAAATAAAGCATTTATCATACAAGCAAGCCAGATGTCTTGCTTGAGGTTAGCACATGACAGCAACTATAAGAATATTGCAGGATAATTCCTCATAAAGGCAATCTCTAATCATTAGTCTTTCAGACCAATGCATCCTTAGTATTGATACTAAAAGAGCACTAAGAAACAGAAACAACAAAAGAAGCTTTCAGTCCTAAAGCCATGCTGGCTGTGCTCCTGCTAAAGACACATTCTGACATTTTGGGAGTGGGGGTGAAGAACAATACTATAAAAAGCATTTAAGGTGACTCCCAAAAAAAAAGGCAATTCCTGATCAAACTATTCAGGGAACCAATTCTAGCAAACAACACAGTTGTGTTGAAGAGCAAATGCTTTTCCCCAGAAGAATCAGAGAGATCACAGAAGCCTCCTAAATCCCTACCAATATAATTCAGTATCTCTGTTGAATCACAGCTTTCATAGTACCATCCTGAAGAAATCAGAAACTCTCATCATAATCCCTAAGTCTGCATGCTCGAAATGGTACAGCACTCTCTAACTTGTACAAGCATTAGTATATATTTGATACAAAAGCAAGCTAGAACTTTTCGGAGGCCTGGCTATAAATGATCCTTGGGATTTTATATGCAGCCTGTTAAACTCCCAGACTTGTGAAAAAGAGAATTATCCTGCTTCCTCCAGGATAGCATGGCATAGTGTAAGCTCAATTGAACAGCTGCTGTTTGGAAAGGAAATTGCACTTCTGAACTTGACTCTACACTCCAGTACTCTCTGTGATTTCTTGCAGTTGCATAATCTTTGTTTACTGCAAAATGTTTCTGTCATATTAGTACTCAAAGCTCAGTGGGAACCATGCAGCCATCAAGCAGCATGGAAGTTTCCAAGATGATATAATAGATCTGATCTGTAAAAGCTCAAACTCATTTACAACAAACAGTATCTTTATCTTATATTAGGAGAGATATTTTCAGTTGTAAATTCTAGGGATTGCTTTGTTACATACATTCACTGTAGCTTACTAAATCAGTGCACGAGGCTCAACTCTTATCACCATCCAGCAATGGAGAATTCCCCTAGCAGACTAGAAAATCCTATTTGGCAAAACTCCACTTCCTCCAAAAAACACATTCAGTCCACATTGTTGTAGAGAAAGATTTCTGGGAGGAAAACCCGCTAGAAGTGTACCAGAACAATGGAATAAATCGGAGCAGGCAGTGCGTTTTCTCATATTGATACCACAACTCAGTGCCTGACTATGGAGCAGTGAACAGCTATAAAATCTGCTTTGTGTCTTGATCCAACCCAAACGATTTAATCCTCCCCCCCATTCAGGGAAAAGGGATTTGATCCTATATTAAGTCAACTTACCATGTGAAGAGAAGTAGCTGAAAAGTTCAAATCCAGATCTGAACTGGACTAAAGCTTTAGAAGTTTGTGTCCCTTTCTATTTGCTTTCTTATGTTATACCACTACTACTTTAGCCTTATCTTCCATAGATGAAATTGAAAGAACAAAGCAGAAAACAAAATAGAATGTATTTTGAAAAATAAAAATAACTCATTTGTACGTCTAGTTTAAGAAGGTGGCCCCTCTCTCATGGTGCAACTGCCTACACTGTGTGCTCGCCCATTCTCCTCTTTCACAGAGCTCTGCCTGAGTTCAAGACATGCAGTGCTGTGACCTACGGCCTAAGAGATCCTTCTGGAGTACCAGTGGGTCACATGACCCTGATTTGCTGCATTTCACTAAACCAAAATACAAGACTCACTGGATGTGAGGGACGGAAGAGTGTTCTATGAACATCCCCCCGTCATTGTCCATGGAAGTGGCATTGACTCTGCTCTGCTCTGTGGCCAGGCCACAGATCAGGAAACCAGTAAGTGGGAATTAATTTTAAATACTGAAAGGCACGGATAACTCTAGTAAAGGTCTCCTTCCCTAGTGAGTAACCAGATTTAATGAACCTAAGTAGAATGATCTCTTTTGCACATGTGCTGTCTGTGCAGTCTTTCCCTTAGTGTGCCAGAGCTGCTGCACGCATCCAGCATCATCAGCTGGCACTGGCATCCCTGCAGCTCTCTGAACTTCCCTGCATGAAACTTGCTTTCTGCCTAGTGAGCTGCATCAGGGACAGCTCAGAGCTGATTACACAGAGCAGAGGTCATGTGCAGTCGAAAAAGCACTCATATACCTGAAGCTGATTTAGCTGCCAGGATTTGCACTGTGATCTATGTACGAAAAAAACATCAAGAGTTTTTATCCCAAGATCTTTACTGGTTCCTTATGATTAAGTCAACAGTGTGTATGCTAAGGTTATGGTACAGTCTAAATTCTGTGGATTTAAAGACAGCTGCACAAAACAGAAAACAAACTCATCTACTCTTCTTGTCTCACTGATTTTTTGCACGTAAGAGTTTTTGAGATCGGCTGATGTGCATCTAGAAAGCATCTCAGCTGGTTATCTAGATAGCCACTGGACATTCGGAGCCATGAGTCTCTAAATGTAAGCTATATCAATGAAACTGTGATTAAACTCACCGGAAGGAATTTTTAGGGGGATTGAAAAGGCTACAGTGTATTTATTTTGTAACTAAGGGATTACAGGCAGATTTTCTGAAATCCAGACAAAAACTTTATGACTAAGAAAATGGTCCTCAGACATAAGGTTTCCTGAAACACATATGTACCAGTGCAATTTTTAAAGGTATAGACATCATCAAGCTTTGCAATGCCAGAATTTATAAACCAGCAATGTTTACTTGTCTGTAAGGCAACTTCTGTAATATTACTTTGTATATTTTACTTTCCATTCCAACTCACTAAACTACCTGTCCATCTTCTAGTCAACAGGGTAAATACAACTGGATTTCTTTTTGCATACTATGGGCCTACACTCCCCATACTAGAGCTCTATTTGAACACAAGAATCTGTTCACATGGCATAAGCCACTAATAGCTTTGTTCTCCATTATTAAAAAAGTAACACCATGCATAGAAAATATGACCTCTTCAGTCTCGTCAAGAAATTTTACAACTCCAGTAATACTGTTTTTAAATGAATGTGATGATACGGATTCAAGCTATCAAATTTTTCTATGCAGCACGGGCTTTGAACAGTGCCACAAGCAGCAAACAAAATACAGGGAAGTGAATCACTCTGACAGTCATAGCTCATCTCTACAAGTCCTGTGAAGGAGGAGCTTTAATACCTGCTCAGTGATTCCTATACAGAAATATCCAGTGTGTTACAATTAAACAGGTTAATCTTCAAACAGTAGAAATGAAGAAACCTGACATCCTGTTGACTTATGTCCTAGATCCCCAAGTGCTCACCTCCTCCATTTCACCCCACATCTCTCCCACTTCTTAAAGGGAAAGAGTTTGCGGCTTGTTGAGGGCTGTGAGGGCACTCCTTGCCCAAGCAGCTTCTGCCTCTCAAAATAAAAGGCCCTCATGAAGGCAGCAACCTGAGTCTTTCTACATGAGACAAATGCAGATTTTCACAGAACTTGTAGCAGCTCAACACTGCCAAGATTCCTACCTTATCAAATTAGACTGAAATTGGTCAACAGTTTCAAAGGTTAGGCAGGGACAGACAAACTAACACAGCACAAAACACTTCCTTAGGAAACAAAATCAAGACAATGATCAGCAGCACCACAACCATCTTTTCGCTTTGATAGAATAAACTGCACCATGTAGATGGCAAACCGGTATTTTTTCTGGATAAAATTTTCCTTATAAACCAGATTTTAAAAAAAACATTTCTTACCTGGGACATGAGTAAAACAGGAACAGTCAGGCATAAAATCTCTAAATAGCACTTCGCACTAACACTTTAACAAACCGGTGAGAGGTTAACCAACATATGAAGCAATATGTCTGCGCACATCCACATTCCTTTCAATGCACTGCCTTCCAAGGCCCTGTTCTTAAGACATTATGTGTGACAAACAGACCATCCAGTAGTTTTTAATTGCTAATAAATTCTGCATGATATGCTGAATCAAAGTTTCAAATGAGTTTTAGGACAACCCTAGCTTTCTCTAAAACGACAAAACCCCAAGTATATAAGCTAAAAACAAAAATTTCTACCATTTGCCATTCAGTCTTTCAAAAATCAGGGAAAAAGATACACAAACTAACTCTCCTTAATAGTGTTATCAGTACGAGAAAACTAGAGAAGACCTTACAATCTTTTTTGGCAGACCACTCCCTTTTTACTACCTCAGACTTCTTGATTTGCAAAAGAATTCCTTGCAAGCCATCCCTCAGACAAACTCTGTAGGCAGGATGAAGGAAGCTATTTTTTCTTCAACATTCCTTCCTCTTCATGATGCTTTGCCAAAGGTGAGATTACAAAAAATATCACTGGAGTCTGGCAGGTCTACTCTCACCTTGCAAAGAAGATAGCACAAAATCATGCATCTGCAAGACTTTAATTACCCGGAGAAGCTTCTGTTTTGATCCCTCACTACTCCTTTCCAAAGGTTTCTCACTGAAAAGGAACCACAAGGAATTATTTCCCCTACCTCCACTTCCAAAATATTTTCTAATGTGTTCATGCTAATATCTTAAATAAGCAAGCATTCCTCATTTATCATCTTGTTAAAATTAAGAAGCAAATATAATGTAATTGCACACACACCAGGACAGATTTTGAAGTTTTCGAGGACTCTCTTCTCAAGAGGAAACACTGCATCACTTGGCTTTGCTTTGTGGACAACAGTCACTACTTCCAAGGCCAGTATTTCAGTAGCTGTTTTATAAAAGGCCTTGAAATAAACCTGAGGTCTATTTATCTTCTCTTTTTTCTTTATTCTTTGTGTGAAAATAAATCAGCCTCCAACCTGACACTTCAAGTAATGTTTCTACAATGTGTTTTCATTTTTTTTAATAATTTTTTGATCCTCAAAAAAAGGAGCACTGGTCAGTCCAAACGACCACAGGCAAACCCACCATTTGGCACATCTCTGAAGATCTACACCTGACAGGAGGATCATGGGATCTTAAGGCTTTGCTGCCTTATGTTTTGCAGAGCTCGTGTTTAATAGGCTTTAAATAACTGTGGCTATGGAAACACTCCTCGTGTCTTAACTTTGCACACCAAAAATGGTTTACCTTGGTTAGTGCTTCACTTGATCACTGAAAACTGCACTGCTCTCAATTAACTAATTCAAGGTAAGAACATTTTTTTTTCCTGGAAGGATGAAAGGCTTTAGGGTAGGATTAATGAGGCCCATTAATTTCTGAAATTAAATGCCGTCCTTTTGCTTTCCCATATCTTAGATTCTGCATTTTCATCAAAGACAGAAGTAAACATCTCTACTATGTAAGACAGCTGGCTGTAGCCTGAGCACACCCCAAGGAAACTTGCCCTTGCAGACCTAATACAAGTCCCCCATATGAGATAGGAATGGGCTCTGAAGCTAACATTTCATTTTTTACCACTGCCACTTAAAATCCTCTTAAATTTTCTGTCATTAATCCATATCCTCTTCAGGACCCTGAGTGCACCACTGGGCCTTATTTTTTCTGGCCACCTCTCCTGGGACCTCCACCTCTGTGCCCTGTCCCAGGAGCCTTCCCAGGGGCCTCGCTGAAGCTGAGCTATGCTGTGGTCAAGTGGGGGCCAGTGGTGTCCCAGGCTGCTCTGAGCTTGCTGACTGCCCCTCCTGCACTGAGCTGGCACTTGCCCACCCTGTCTTGCCAGCCTGCTGGTCACTGGGCTGTTGGTGGGACCTGTCATTGCCAGGAGTCCTGCCTCGTTGATGTGGAGTGCTGTGGGGCTACACCTGCGCCAGAGAGGACACTGCCCTTGGGTCACAGCCACCCTCAGCTTCTGACTGCCTTCCCTTATGGAGGAGCCTCGCTCTTGCTACTCTCCGACAACGCTGATGATCAAATCTGCTCTAATTACTGACATGCCACTTGCAGAAATAGTTCCCTTCAGTGCTCTGCTGCCAGTCTTGCTTTTGAACTGCTGCACACGGGATCATTTCCTTCCTTGTTCTCTACTTAGAAAAACTTTTGGAATAGCTTCTTCAAAAATACCTTATAAAAATATTACTTTATCCCATCTAGTCCCATATTCAACAAAATCTGCAGCAAATCTGCTCTGTGAAAATATGACTAATTTCATTTTGCATGCTATTTGCTAAAATAAAGTGACCATAACATTATGCTCGTTTCTCCACAGTTTCAGGATTTTTCCTCCTTTTGATACTTTCTCACAGGTAAAGCAATGACTTGAAATGAGTGCTCCCAAGATCAGAAACGGAATGTCTTCTATTCTTGCCAATCTCACCACTTGTTCTAGTCAATAAATTGTGTTTCTGAGCCTTTTTTGCTGAAATGAACAATACCAAGAGGTCACCGAACTAAGGCAGTGGTAATGTAAAACTCAGACTGTGAACTTGGTTTTGAATGGGCAGCTTTTCTGGCTCCTCTCTTGGCTTCTGCCTTCATACACTGAAGCAGAGGCAACGGGGGAAACTTCCGCTTCCGGCACAAGTGTAAGAAGAGATATTGAAAGGCATGAAATCATCTGTTGTGATAATTCTGTACGAAGGGAAGGTCACCAAACAGAGCGGATGCACTTTTTGAGCTGAATTCTCTCAGTAAGTAGCAGACCACAACACAGTTGACTTGGATTACTTTGTAAGGCTGATTAAGGAAGAGTTCCCAACAACACAGGAGACAGGAGGTAATAATGGTAATAATACAAAAAGTAATTTATGACAATTAGGATAAATGGGCAGATTAAGTGAGAGCCTAAAATGGCTGCACAACACTGGAAATTTCACGTCCTGGTGACAAAGCCATTTTAAAGAAGAAGGAAGGAATAGAGAGGCTGTTCACATCCAGCCTATGACCTGTAGCAGGACTTTGCAGAGCACTGCAAGAGATGGAGCACTAGCAGATGTTCATTTTTGCCGTCAACTCTGGATATTCCTTGCTATTTAAAGTAAAAAAGCTCTTAAATTTTAATATTTTTATGTCTTCTGTGTTACATGTTTCAGTTAACACTTGCCAAAAAAACCAGTGAATTGTAAACATAGTGCCCAGCTGCTGTAGCACCAATAAGTGCTATGTGTAAGCTACTGCAGGATCTGTTGGTGTTCACACTAGCTATATGGCTTAGCTGGCTGAAGTATATAACTTTTAGAAAATGGACTGCTGGAAAAAGAATCTGTAATTTAAAGGTGCATATAAAGGCACACTGTTGAAAGCACTTGCCAGAAACACATGTGAAGTACATAGGCCTATTAAGCAGGACATAAATTTAGAAATCAGGAGAGCACTCAGCCAAGCAATATATATACCAGCACTGTGAAATAAGGATTGAATGGTAAGAAGTAATATTTAAGGAGGAAGTCAAACAGCTTGCTTGATATAGGTATACAGATGCATACGCACACTTATATTTTGTACATAACCTGAACACCTAGATTTAAAGTCCAATGCTTCAGTGATTTGAACTATTATTTTAATTTTGACTTTTGTCATAACAAAGAAGTAATCATACTGCTATACAGCTTCAGACAATTATTCTGACACTTTGTAATTACAGTCTCAACATCCTTCAGTTTTCTCAGTTTTGGCTATCTACTCATTACTTAGTTCAGTCAATAATCCAATCAGCAAATTAATGGCTGCATCCTTTCCAACTCCACAAGGCCAGGGTCACGTTTTGAGACACATTTAAAGAAGTTCAGAGGCCAAATGATGGTCTCCTATCCTCAGAAACACAAAAAAAAGACTATGGAGTCATTGTAAGTGGAATTAACTGCAGTTTGTACCAACTCAACTGTCAAGAGACAAGCCTATACGGATGGGAAAGACAGTCTGAAATGGAACCAGATGACTAGGTGAAAGGCAACTGAGCCCCATTGCTATAGGATGGAACAGGAGCACTGTACAGTGCTGGCAAATATGACACAAGGCCAGTGAGTGGCACATTCATCCAGAGAGATGTATGCTGGGTACAGGTTACCCTGGGGTCCCCACAAGGGTAGCAAATACCCATCTCTATGCAACTGAATCCCATTCTGCAATCTAAAACTGGGACGAACTCCCACAGCTGCTAACTTCTGTGTTATGTAAATACACTATACACAGAATCTTATGACTAAATTTAAGGTAAGCATCTAACTTTTAGGCAACTAAGGTTTATTCCCACAAGTGTTAACAATGTAGTCCATAGGTTCTCTTGTGTATACATATATATGATTTCATGACAAGGGCTGGATAGATTTATCAAGAGAATCAGTGAAATTGTCAACCTCATGGTTCTAGTAAAGCAGAAACTAAAACAAACCTTTTTTAAAACTGCTTCAAATTTTAGCTATGCTAATAAAACCAGAGGAAACTTTCCAATTGCTATTCAGTTGAAGTTGACTCTGCCTCTTTACCCTGACTGAACAGTAATGTCTGGAGATAAGCATTTGTACTGTGATCAATGTTCAGGTATAGCACGCAGGAATCAAATGACTTCTCCAGCTTTCCTACAGTTTGTTTGCCTTTGGAAAGTCAACGAATTATGTTATGCCTGTGTTTACTAATCAGTAGATGGTGATGGAATATGCTTGCCTTATGGAACCGATCCAATGTTAAGCTTATTAATTTTTATTGATGTTTTCAGAATCCGAAACACACTATGTACATCTAAAGAATTCGGAACCTCGGGCAATTAACATCTTGGTGAAAGTATAAATATCTTATTTGTGTTGTATAAAGTTATTCTGCACAGAGTTATCTCATTAGAAACAGCATATCCTAAAACTTAAATTAACCATATGAATTATAGATGTTAAATGACAATGTAAAAAGTAACACTGCAGCATCATATACAGTTAAAGGACATAACTCTTGACTAGGAAAAGATAATAAATGATGGAGCAAAAGTTTTGAAGATCCTGCCACCAGTGACACTGCCTACCTTACATGGGCAGAACCATTCAGGTAGAGAAAACTGAGTGTCTCACATTTCACCTGTACATTGACAGAACCTAAATTATTTTTTTTAATTTGCTATTTAGCATATATAGTCCTAGATAGAAGTCCTTGGTACTGTAAACACCATTATAAAGTGAGCATTAAATACAAAAAAAGCAATCAAAATCTAAACAGAAGAACAGAAACAGAGTGAAAGCAAAGCAGCACACTTCCTGCCAATTTCCTATACAAAAAATGGAAAACTAAGGAAGAGAAAAGGGGATGTCAACCGAGTTTAGAGATAGTCTTAAAAACCACTTACCTCTTCTACTAATAAGAATGATTTTGAATTGGCACAGCTAGTGCAGTAACAATAAGTATCCTGTCCTGAGTTTTATACCCCAAACCAGATGTATGCAGGGCTAAATACTAAAGACTATGAAATATAGACACCCAGACAAGGTTTTTCAAAAGCTTATGCCAGGGAACTGGCAGTCTGAGAGGCTAAAAGCCTTTTTGACTCTTCAAACATTCAAGACGCTTCTACAGATTCATAGCTGTTAAGCTCAGAAGAAAATGCCAGCACTGCAGAACATCACCTGGTAACCCTTGAACAGGAGGGAATAGTTGTCACTGTTTTCCTTAATAATAGTATCATGCCAAATAACTTGCAGATTAATTATAACAACTATTTGTAAAAAGGACAACTACTTAATGTGGAAATTTTTGTGTAATGATTAACTACTTTCATATGAATGGTTGGTGACAATCACTGTAAACATGTTTTCTCTCAATTCCAACCTAACTAAAAAAAAAAAAATTAAGTTTCATCTGCTGAGTCTTTCAACAATTTTCTCTTCTGAAATAAAAGACAATCCATTAATTGGTGAGAACCAGTGAGATCTGTGATGAAGTCACCACTGCCTTCTCTCTAACAAGGTAATTGCCTCTTTGTGTAGCAAGTTTTTCAGCTCCTCAGTGTTTTGTCACTTACTCAAATCTACTATGGCTTCCAATATCTTTTTCAACATTATATAAACCTGTTTATTATGTGTTTCCTGAAGGCAGAGTGGACACTACATTGCATGACTATGTACAGAGGCGGATTTTAAAAAGAATTTAATGAACCACACAGAAGCATCAACCTTGCCAGACAGCCATCTTTAAGGCACAATTGACACAGGAAGCATATTCCAAAAGATGCCTGTATCTCATCCCTCCATCCATCCATCCATCTCCGGCTGAGCCAAGAGGGTAGGAGGTGGCACACATCGCCCAGAGTCATCTGACTTCTTTTCTGCTAAACACAGCTATTCCCTCTAAGCAACACACTGGGGGAAACAGGAATTTTTAAAACCTTTATTTTAGTCATTTAATACAGTCTTTGATACAGGTCCAGTCCCACGGGGTTCCATCTGCAAAAGATTTTTTAAGAGCATATGACTAACTGTACAAAGTGAAACAAAGATACATGCATTCAGAGGGGGTCTAAAAAAATTATGTATCACTGATTCACTACAAAAGGCCCAAAGAATATCCATGTGTCTTTTCTGAGCGCTGATATAGAGCTCATAGTATAATGTTGTGGACTGAGGACAGGCCATGTTGGGGCCATTCATGCTAACCCCTAAAGAAATAAACTCACCTTTCCCCGTTTTTCATGCAGATTCTTTTATCCATCCTGAGACCGCACAGCCCAGGAACTCAACGGCAGAAGATACAGGGCAGAAATTCTGAATAGTTCTGCAAGAGATCTTGCTGGTGGAGTCAGACAATTCCCAAATGCCATGGGAAACACAAGAGGAGGAAACACATTACTTCATGACGTCAACCCAAATATAAAATGGAGTCAGAAGCAACATACAAAATATCATCCTGATATTAATTAAAATGTATATGAAAGACAATCACACACTCTTGCCTACTGAAGCACCTGTACAAAAAGGTTGGGTGCATGCCATTGCAGGTCCCTCAACAACAAGAGATATGAGCTCTTCATATGCTCCTCATTTATCTGTATGATCCCATCAGCTTTGGGTCATGGCCATTGGATGTGACTGTTCTCATCAGACAAAGGGAAAAAAAGAACATACAAATAAATAAATGAATATACATATAAATAAAAGTGTGTGTATGAAGCAAACAGCATGTATTGTTACCCATCAGATCAAGAGTAGCTCATGGCATATTCATGAGAGAAGAGTTAAGAAAACGCAGACTGAACAGGTGTGAAGGGACACTGAGAATGACAGTCTGTGACCAAAGCAGCTGATGAGAAGAAGCATCTATATGGGAAGCATCTATATGGGCATTGTACCATGCCAAGATCCAAGCAACAGCTGCAGTATTTCATAGAAACACTGTGGGCTCCACGAAGCAGCAGCTTAGTAGCAACTCTACAGATGCATATGGAATTCACCCAGTATTAAAATGTTTCATATGCCACACTTGCATGGGTGGAATGAAAACTCACACCAGTTACAGATCCCTAACTCTGGCTGCATATTTTCATACTTGCTCATGTTTTCGTACGCTTTCATCAGTGCCCAGTGAAAAGTAAATGTTGACTGTTTACACAGTTCTCAAATACCAGTTTCCAGAGTCTTTTGCAGATTGCGCAAGAATACTGTTCCATAATATTTGTAACAGTCAGTGGCTTACTTGTTACCATGCATTTTGCAAAATTATTTCATCGCTGACTTTTCACTGTGTTTAATAAACATAGCATACATTTCACAGCTTTCAATGTTTACCTATATCACCATCTCCTCCCTGCCTCAATAACTAACGTAGATGCTGCTTTTTAAATTGTTTCTTTGAAGTATTCAAAATCAGTCACTGCTACAGGTGAAATATAAGGCAGGATGTTTTGATGAAACATATGGCAGACAAAACCTCAAACATACTGACAGGGATTATTGGAGGTTGTTCTTTTTTACTCCCTCTTCTGCAGGGAATAAGATACTGCTAGAGACCATCTGGGGAATTCACCTAGCAAATCCCTTGTTGCAGTAATCTGGGACATCAGCGATGATTCCAGTACCTCACTTTTCTCCTGTGGCATATTACAGCCGCACCATTATGGTTTCCTATAAGGCTGAAGGTTATTAATCACAATTTCATGGACATTGCGACGTTTAGTGAGCTGAACTGCTGCAGATCCTCTTGGAGTAAATGTCTGTTACCTAGGTTGCCATTTCCAGAGGACTGGACTCTGTAATTCAGGTGACTCCTTACAGTTCTCTTTTCTGGTAATTGATACTATTATCTAAAACTACTACTTCATTCCTAAAAACAAAATTTCAGTTAGGTCTTCCTAGGAGTCTTCTGAAGCAAATGGAGGAGAACAGATGAGAACTAATAGAAAAAGCTGAAGCAGCAAAAGGAGGGTTAAAAGGAACAAAACGAAAGATGAAAGAGAAGAAAACAGTTAAACAGTTTTAAAGTTGAATTCTACTTCTCCTTCTTTCCACTATTAAAAAATTGACCTATTCACTTCTCTCACATCACCCTGCAAATCCAGTTATGTGAATAAGTAAGCATCCGAAAAAAACAATCAGTGTTCTAGTGTACCTAATTATTCCCAGCAATTGCTACAGAGGGAAAATGGAGAGCACACAAAAGCACAGTTTGAAGGTGTATCAAGTATTCAGCAAGACATTTGACTACTGGCATTCACTCAACAAAAAACAAAATTAGAAAGGGAGACGCCTGTAAGACAACTAATAAAAAATATATTTATTTTAAAACCTCAGCAATATGTTGTTATAAAAGTCATTAAAGAAAAATAAAATCTTAGACTTCTTTCCTCCATTTATTCAGCAGCTGACTTGGTATATAGAAAAGAATTCAATACCAGAAGAAAAAATCAGGGGTAACATTTCAGGGTTATCAACTTCTTGAATAACAATATAGTTTCGGAGGAATGTAACATGTGTCGAAAGCTGCCAGTCATGAAGCCATTCATCACAGATTAGTTTTGAGGATCAGCTCTTCAACCTCTGCATCTGAAAAATAAAAAAAGGACAGTTCATTAACTATAAATAATATTAAGACTAAATACAATTGCAGTAGGTAGAAATTATTGCTGCCCCATTTTATCTTGCTCAATTTACCATCAAATAGTGTTTAATTTTCCAAGAGCAAGATTTGCTCTCAGTCTTTTTCTAGTTGGTAGGGGAGCTGCATATGTGATAACAGAAGGAGAAGAAAAAGCTGCAGTGAACCATTTGACCTGGTAGGACTCCAACACAAATTCTACTTCCTTCCTAAGAAAAAACCAAAACAAAACACAAAAGCAAGAGTTATGGATTGAAGATATTCATTGTATACAAGTCCCAGCCTTGAATGTATCTGTCAGGAACAAACCCTGGTTGAGGTCAACCGGAATTTGCCTGAAAGGTACAGACTTGTGTTCCCATGCTGTTGAGCTATAAAAAGCTCCTGGCTGTAAACAGGGAGGGAAGTAGTAATTTCATACACCTTACCTCTCTGATTGCAGATGCACTTGATAGCTTTCTCTGTTGTCTGAACAGGCGTCCAGCCCCTAAAACCAAGTTGGACAAAGTCCTGCATCCCCTTCAAGTACAACTGCTTCTGTTTCAGTATGAGGGAGCGATGACTCCAAAGGTGAGTGTGAATGAGGACAGGCAGCTGGATCTGTGAGTAATACACATGCAATCTGGAATCAACAGCACCACTGTCTGATACTTGACCAATGTGCACTTGCTCCTTTAAAAAAAAACTTCTGAGAATATTTGTAAAAGGTCACATTAAAAGTTATTTGCTTCTATGCCAGTTTTACATTAGCTGGGATTTCAGACGCATACAGAGCCAGATTGTATTCTCCATTACAGATATGTAAATCTGGAGTAGCATCATCAACTTCAGTTTAATTGTTCTAGATTTACATCATTGTAATGAATGCCCTGCAGGAAACCAATTTAACTTTCAAGAGCTTTCACTGAACATGAAAACCTGCTACTAAATGTGCTTTCAATGGGAGGAATTACATATTGAACTTGTGTTATCACAGACAAAGGACTTTGATGAACACGACTGTTAGAGAATGTTAGAGCATTCATATTTTCTGACAAACACTGCACTGATATTTTTTGTGCACCTGTAGTTGTCTGTCTTCATAACAATGTTTTATTTAGCCATTTACAATGGGTAACGCCCAAAATTAGAAGATTCAAGCTGGAAAAAACAGTGCTTTAAAAATCCAACTTCTTTTTCAAGGAAGAGGCTTATTAAAACCATTAAAGTAACATCAAAATTTTGGTACCAAAAAGCTTCTCAGTGGCCTATAACAATTCCCCTGTCATAGAGCAGCAAAAAAGAAGAGTCTTTTGTCCTTGTAGAACTATACTGCTTTCTCCAAACAACCAACAAACTGACTTTTGGAGCTAGAAAATGGTGATTTTTCTCAGCTTTCTCATTTACTAAAAGCAGGGGAAAGTAAAGCCAAGGTGTTTGACAAAATGTTAAAGCAAAATATAAAGGACTCAGTCTTTACGATAAGATCAACGTATAAAAACTCTATGTATGAAGTAGGAATTAACAGAGAAAAAGAAAACAGGCTAGTTTGTTTCATTGGTGTGTAGGTGAGTGGGTATGAAAAAATGAGATCACAAAACTCCTTGCATACACTTTTTTTTCGCCTTTCATCAATGTTCTACATGCATAGAAGGAGAGAAAGGGCCTATCTCCTTCCACTGTAGTGTATCTATCTCCCACGAAGATATACCTGAGTATAGCAGAGAAAGAAAAAGATGCATACTTAACAGAACCTTTGAGCCTGCCTTCACACACCAAAGGTGTGAGATGCAAGCCAAAAGATGTCATAGCCTTGTATCACCTACACATGGTGGCGGCAGGGGTGGATTTCACATTCAGTTCACTTCTTTTGTCATTTTTACTTTTGAATCTCAGCACAAACTATCTCCAAGGATTTAGTGAAAGGCAGCAATGATGGAATCCATCGGGTAACAAGGCATGGTTGGAAGAAGTCGTTATCCTTTCCTTGGTGCCAGGGTTGGAACAGTGGAAGCAGGCACGACCCTCGTGGAGCTGCTGGCCCAGTCTGTGCTGATGTCCTGCTGCTCCGCAGGGTGTCTATCACTCTTGGCTTTTCATTCTGCCCCACGCTTAGGTTGTTTGCTCAAAATGTAATATGCCACTAAATGTTGTAACATGTCCTGCCTATACCTTTCACCAGTCTTTGCTTTCCTCCTCACAGGTTTTTCATCACAGCAGCAAACAGAATTTCATGCTAAGCCTCTTTCTATTCTTAACAATTAAGTCCTAAAATAAGGCTGTCAAATCCCTGTACTGCAGACTCATAAGATACTTGCATTAACAAAACAGGAGTCAATAAAATATGGCATTGCTTTAACACTTTCTATCTGACTACGGAAATGAAACAGAATATAACATAACAAAGGAAAAAAAGTCTAGCTTTCTCTTGTGCCATACGTAGGTAGCAAGGTCCAACTTCAAGCAAGAGAGATGAGCGAGAACTTCTGCAGAGAGTGTGAGTTGGAGTCAAAAACTCCTTTCTGAAAGGCTTAACTAACCCTAATCCAAATTCATTATCTGTAACTTGGGGGCTTGGCAGCATAAACTAGAAGGGCAAAAGGGCTTTTCTTTGTACCGAAAGAGCCAATCTGCAGAGTTGAGTGTGCCCTCAAAAGAGGAGGAGGACACCTCTTACCGTTTCTAGCTTTCCTTCCTGCTTAGAGCTGAGGTAACCAAATCATATAAGCACCATATAATAATGCTCCAATTCAGCTAAAACCTATCTAAGCCCCTTGATTATAAATAATCAATGACAATGAAAGAAAAAAGGAAATAAGAAATGTTTTAGTTACAAAGTAAAAAAAAAAAAAGAAGAAAAAATTAGTAATGTCTCCAACACTGTTCTTCAACAAGCCAGATTCCCACTGTCTGCATTTTACCTCTCGCTTCAAGTAGATGCACAGAAGTTTCACATTTCATTAAGGAAACTTTTTAATAAATTCCTTCCTAAACAACTCAATAAGCTACTATCGGTCTATATAAAAGCCCACTGTAACTCCTGAGTAACTCCTAACTCCTAACTGTAACACTTGCTTCGGAAAGAGCTATATGCTCCCTTATATTCTGAGCATTTCCACAAGCAAACCTCTAAATAAAAATACAGGCAGAGGGGAACTAGACAGCCAGTGACTTCACATGCCTCAGAGACACAATGTCAGATGTGATGATGTTCACTAGATATCGATATTTTACTAAGATACAATCATAACTTAAAAAGGAGAGAGAGTGAGAAAGAAGCATATTGAACCTCTACTCCTCAGAGATGGTGTCTATCTGTGGCTAAATTCATGCGCATTTTTGGAAGCCAGCTGGATTCGTGATGCACCATCAGACTACAACAGGTTTATCTGTATATTTGTTTATTCAGGTCAGGCTGCTCGGACAGTTGCGCCCAGTTTCCTTCAGTAATGATGAGCTCCAGCAAAGCAGATGTTACATGATTTTACAGCTGGACTAACCACCGAAGATGACTGAAGTTTTCACTAGAGGAGCATGCAGGAACTTCAGATGACTCTTCCCCCAGGATCTCACATATGCTCTGGCTTTCAGATCCCATGCAAGGTTACAGTCTTTAAATACCTTCTTAGAGCGGGACCTGTCTTAAAAGTGGACAGCCTGCCAGGCTAACCTGCCGTAGTGTAAATGCATCCATTACAGCACCAGTTTGAAGGTGCAACAGTTGGGAGCAAACAGCCCCTGGCAGTGGCCCATGACATTAACACTGTTCTCTTGCATCAGGTTGAAGAAACAAGCTTGAGAAACACTTCAAAAGCCCAGCATTAAAGGAATGACAGAAACTACATGAAAGCTCTGCCTTGTTGTGAACTGCTGTAACTATAATAACATGCACATTAGAATGCAGTATTATAATTAAAGATCGCTGTATGCAGCAATCATTATTTACTGTTCTCTCCTTTAAAACTGCTTGTTTCCAGACTTAGAGAAAAATTACTTATCTTGTGGACTTCTCCATGCAGCCAATTACACACTCAGGCTAAACATAATGCATATTAACTTAGCCTACCATACATCCAGAGGGACTGGAGGTGTTCCATTTTTCTATCAGAAATTTTGTCTGGTAGAAAGAAAGAAGACATTAACCAACTGTCTGCAACTAGTAGGTATATATCTGGACAAAACGGACACATGGCGTGTGTCCTCCTTGTTACCTTACTTTAATGCATCTCCTAGGCATTCATGATCAGTAGTATGTGTTTCTATCCCGGAAATCCCAAAGAGAAGTTTGGCACATTAGGAATGCCTTTTGCAATACAGACACAATGAACTATTTATTTATCCAGGTAAAATACAAGGCACAATATAACTATGGCTGGTTAGCTCAAAAACCTGCTTTCCCATACTGTGTCACGATAACCTTGTTATCCAAATGCAGAAGAAACAAAATAATTTAACATGAGTGGGCTTGTTATATTTCATGAAATAAATGATGTGGAAGAGATAAAGCTATATAATGAGTTTTCAAAATAAAATATATGGTCTAGGAAAAAGCCATAACACAAGAATCAGAAATCAAAAACCTCAGTGCTGCAGAGACTTCACCATGGTCCTACAGAAACCCAGCAGTCTCACATGTAAGTATATAACGATCCAAAAAAATTTATGTGTGCACTTCACTATCTGAATGCGTAGAACTGCATTTTCAGAGCATTTATAGATGAGTATTTTCTAAATCATCTGTAGTACAAAGACCCAGCCCCGTTAAGGTAAATTTATGTATATATTTTTGCAGCTACACAAAATGTCACTGACTTCATTTGAGACCTAAATGGTTGTAGAAAGGTCTACTGCCATGAACATCTGAGTCTTACTGGAGGATCAGTTCCCTAATATCAGTTTAATAAAAGCATACATATAAAGCATCTTTATACACACATATACATATATACATACATACTTACTTGTATATTTTTAAGACTATGAAAACCCATTTCTTCCTTGCATAACATTTTCTCAGTGAACGGTAAAACATTTTGGACCTGATTTTAAGGTTATGCTACAATTTGGCAACTCCCTCCACCACACTCAGCATGTGATCTTTTACACAGAGAAGAGGTTGCCACACATACTCACTGCCTGAAACTGAGGATTCAGTGTAAAGTTACACTGTCCACTGAAACATCATTCTTGTTTAAAGAGTGTTATCATCAACATCAGTTTTAAAAGTCATATTCTGAAGTGACTGAACACAGCACTCTTTAAATAATATACCCTAGTATTTTGAAAAGTTAAATAAAAATTTCTCCACAGGGTTATCTAATCTCCATTTTTTCATCATTTTCTTCAGACAAGAAAACTTGATTTATTATTCCCAAAAAACTACTTTTCTTAGAAATCACTAATGACTTCCTCTGCGTACATTAGAGAGGTCTGATTTTAGGAAAAAGTTAAATATTCCTGTTTCGACATCCAAGACTCTTTCACAGAACAAGGCTGCTATCTAGCAAACTTTCCATACAGCATAAGCATATAATTGCTTCAAATAGTCCTTGAGAAGATGACTATTCTAAAAATTGAACTTCCATCATGAAGTAACCATTTTCAAAAAACATTTGCCTGTTAGCTGTCAGATTTACAAAGAAAATATGATGGAAAAACTATCATTTTTATCCCAATTGATTCTTCTGATCACATTTCTGCAGCACGAATAAAATTAGCAATCAATCAAAACTGCATTGTCAAATGGTGGAGCCCATCACTACACACATGAAGGAAGTATCATTCTTGTAAACAGTGTTGTACAGGCAAATATAGTTTAACAAAACTGCTTGTTTCCATAAAAAATAAACTCCCTTAAAAAACAGTGCTTTTGTGGAGGAGGTACAATATGCTAATAATTTTCACCCGAACAAAAGTAATCTTTTGGCTTTTTGTGACTAGATTCAGCTCTGATGTGTTACCTTTAAACCTAGCGACAGGTCAGAATGGATGCAAGTTGATGAGAGAAACTGTGGCTTCAAATTTAATAGAACATATATGATGCAGTATCCAAAAAGGAGACTCAGATAGAGCAGGTAGGGAACACATCAGCCAACAGATCTTCTCAGCTCCAGCCCTTTGCCTGTGAGTTTCACAGAATCCTGGCCATTTTAAATAAGTAACATCTTCTGCAGGCTGAATGGGCCACTGTAGAAGCTGGAGGAACCATAATGTATTACTTCCTGCAATGCTAGCCCAAGGATTAAAATATATTTCCCTTTATTTAGAAACCAGATATTTTCTTCACTAACTTCCATATCACTTTTTTCAGTTCTTTGCCACATAAAGATACCATAAGAATATTACACTATAAGAAGTGGCATATCAATTTGATATTTGCTGAACACTGCAGATGATTTTTCTCACAAAAACATGATTAAAGGTTGCACTAGACACATTCGCTTACCCATCACTACCAATGATGCCATTATTCAGGTCTAATCATGTCTGATAACTGTATAACTGTGAATGGCCAGAGGTGAGATGCTGTGAGAGCACTGGGAGAATTCCTAGATGACTTCAAGAAAGCATCCACGTACTTGGTGTATTCTGTGTAAAAAGGATACATGAGATGTGGCTCCTAGTAAACAACAGAACTCTGTAACCTTACTTGTTCTTTATTTTGTTTCCTTTTTGGCAGAGAGTAAGAGTTCTCGCTAGTTCCTTGTGACACCCTTGCCCAAGTGCATCCAGTGAGTACTGCAAACAACTAGAAGTTCCATCTCCTGCATTGTTCAAAATTAATCAGCTCAGTAATGGCCAGAACACTCTTCTGGAGGAGCCCAGTAACCTGAATCACTAGAAGGCGGTAAGAGGACCTCCTTGATCAGATCTAGGGCTTGTAACACATTCTCTGACTCTTTAACATGTAAGATACCGCTTAAGGTAAAAAAGTAGTAATGATTTATATGAGTGTATATGTATGCATATGAAACACTGAGACGCTGTACAGTCCCCCTCTATTCTAACACATGGATGGTTTTTGTTCCTTCTAAAAATATTCTATCACTTTTTTTTTTAAATTGAAAAAGTAAGAGTAGAATTCACCTGTAAAATATGAAATTGGCCACAAAAACATTCTTCTGCTGTACACTCAGCTACAAAATCTCCGACAAATTTTTGTTTATCCCAGGAGTGTGTTCTTCCTCAAGTCTTCATTCCATATCTAATAATCTTTACTGCACACCTAATAAATCATATACTTAAATGAAGTGTAAACATCAATACAAGTTTCACTAGGACAAAAGGGGAGACAAATCTGCATACTTCTGGCAGTATAGAGTAGGCAGGATGACAGTGAGTGATGAAAGAATATATCAATGTGGGGGATGATTCAAGCCTCTTAAAATTTGTGGAATAACAAAGAATGAGACGGCTTTAATTGTCATATAAATTCATTAGAAACACATTTTTAACACTTTTTTTGATACCTTTTTTTTGCATCTGAGTTGGAACTGATTAAAATTGGAAATGTAACACCAGGCTATGTTCTTGTCTTAGCTATAAATGAGTTCCATATCAAGACTCCTCCCTTTCTTCACCAAGCTTATTTGTGTATTTGCAAGAGTAATGGCAGACCAGCGATGTACCTCAGGCAAAAGAGCCTGTGTGTCTATCAATATTTGGGTGACTAGCTTATAAAGTGTTCACTGGAACAATATGCCCTGAAGCTAATGAAGATACCATTCATATTAGTCAATTTGGGACTCACTGTGCAACAAAGTACTGAGTAAATCCAGCACTACAGTGTATACACACTCTGAGACAGAGTATTTTCAACAAAATTAAAATTTTTGGAAACAAAAAAATTCCATGCAGATAAACAGTTTTGCATAAACATTTTATGGAGAAGGTTTTGGAATACATGATTTGCTAAACTGGAGTGGCCAAGAAAAAGAAAGACTAACAGTCTCCCATTTGGTCTCCCTTTCTTCTACCCACGAAAACCAAATGCCGGAGTTAAAAAAACATTTTAAGTTTTTATTCTTACTCCACAGGCAATGAAGACAGGAGTTAAAACTTCAGTCTAAATGAATGTTGCTCTCTAGACATCGGTCATGTACAATCCCTTTATGGATACACCTAGAAAAAGTGGATTTCCATATGGCTCCTATTTCAAAGCCCTGCAAAAAATGTGACTATTCAAAGTATAGCTATGTTGTCAGGTTATTTTGTAGTGTGCTACCAAAAGCCAGCGACTAGCATTGACAGCATTTGGATCCAGTACTAACATCCTACTACTGCTGCTGTAAAAGTGGTAATCCAGCTGGGAGTTACCAGTTAAAAAACAGGAACTTGCCACCAATACGATCAATGGATAAATTCTATGATCCAGGCCACTTCTTCACCCTCCCTACAGTATGCCCTCGCAACAAACACCTTCCTAGAAAGCTAGCTACCTAATCTGTAGGATCTGTTCTTTATCTACAGTATAACCACCCTCGCTTCTCCTTACACACATAACGCAAACTACAGAGAAAAGCCCTCAGGGAATTACAGCTTCTTACAGCAAACTTGTCAGTTTTAATTCAGGTTAGGTGCCTGCATAACACAAACAATCAGGAAGGAACCAAATCAGTTCCTTTCAGATAATTCACATGTAGTAATTTGCTTGGGCATACACACTTCACATTCCCATGGATTCATTCTACAGATGCGCAATACATGTAATGAGATGGTCATCTATAAATATACCTAGATATATGTATCTCATTACATATACATATAAATATGTATCACATTATATACATATTTTAATACATATATTTCAAATGAGTAATGTAGACACTTCTCAATAAATGGACTGATAAAATTCACGCCTGATGGAGAACTGCATTGGTTTTTGTCAGTGTGTCAGCACAATATATATGCCTATATATGTATTCACTCATGCACATCCACATAAACTTAATGTACATAGGCATCATATAGGTGTAACAGAGCATACAAATCTATGTATAGCATTTGAGTAATGATGTGACAAACATTAGACACATTGCATTAAGTGCTTAGCTGGGAATAACCTTTGGTTTGGCCTCACAAATGTTTTCCTTTTCTAAGCTACACACTTCATATCTGGAGCACGTGGAAGCATCTTACCTTGCTTCCATTTTCTCTTGCCTCCCGTTCCATCTTGAGATCAGAAATTAGGAGAGTCTTGTATTTGTTCTTTCCATTACTGCTGTGATCATCTAGTCTGTATTCTGAAGTCAGCTGAGCAGAAAGGGGACTGTCACTCAGGTTCAGAGGCTGCTCATCCTGCTCCAGATTTGTTTTGCCATTACTGTTGGTTTCTGCCATCTCCCTGCAGTGTGTTCCCCCTGAAGCATTGGAACTGTGTCCCACGGTCTCATTGCCATTAAAACTCTCTGCGGCTGAATCATCTATTAAAAAATATATATTTTCAGTCACATGCCACAATTTATACCTTCACAATGTTTTTCAAAATAGAATGAAAACGGTTTATATTACTAGCACCAGTACATGTCTGCAAAATGTGCACACACACTCCTCCACGTTTTCAAGTAAAAACTTTATGTAAATCCACAAAACATTACTAAGTTAAGGGAAATGATCTGGGCTGACACCTTAGTGTCACTGTGTACACAAAAGATAAGTATCACAAAGGATTTTTAGGGAAAAAGTGACAAAATCTGCCTTAATCCATCTGTTTATCCATATGTCTACGGATTTATTTTCGTTCTTCTACCATGCTCATTACTGCAGTATAGCCTATTTCTGAAATCAACAGAGATGCACATGGTACCTAGAGAGAATCTAGATCTCAGGCTTAAGGGTGTAAAGCAGCATATGTCATATCCATAAACATCTTCTTGCACAGATACAATGTAAATACATCTGATGTATTCACTGCTGGCAGTAGAGATAATACTGGAAAAGCTGACTCTGGAAACAAAGCTCCTCTCTTCGTTTTGTTCCGGTGTTCACTCGCTTTGCTCATTCCTTGTGTGTCACGATATATTTAAAAATACTGCTCACTAAAGAATTAAATTATCAACCTAAAAGCTGCATCTGAAAACTCCGGATGTGTTGTTGTTACATCTAAGAATTTACAGCTGAAAGGTATGATTAACATGGGTCTTCACATGCTTATGGGTTTGTGCATCCTGTGTTTGTCAGCATTGGAATTTGCCACTTGTGCTACTACTCTGCCCATCTCTACTTCTAAACAATCTTCTTGCCAACAGGCTGTCTAGTAAAACAATTCATCCTTCTATGGATTAAATGGCAGCAGAATGTGGCCCTCAATTTGCTTACTTCTTGTTCTCTAAAGCACCTCTTTTTTGGCAACTTACATGGTTTAGCTAATGGTGAAAACACCTGCCCAGGGCTCTACAATCCTATGCTTATTGCAGACAGTGAAGCTGGAAACAAAACTGGGGGGTTAGCAGCCAGAAATGTATACAGATTGAAACTGGAGATACAGGATGCGATGGACCTTAACATATTAGTACCTTAATATACCATCTGCTTTTGGGCCTTTCTAAG
Organism: Opisthocomus hoazin; assembly: GCF_030867145.1. Lineage (NCBI taxonomy): Eukaryota > Metazoa > Chordata > Aves > Opisthocomiformes > Opisthocomidae > Opisthocomus > Opisthocomus hoazin. The sequence continues at coordinate 50,130,247 of NC_134416.1, read as the reverse complement.
CAAATTCCGTGGAAAAGAAACAAACACATTTATATACACATGGAATTTAAAAAAAACATCAGGACACATTCTTTAAAGGATGGCCTCAGAAATACTCATGCTTGAAACTACATGATTAATCAAATTGTTGACTCTCCATCATTAATACAGTAAAAAATCCAACTATTCACCGCCCTCAGATCAGAATTCAAAAAGTGAAGAAAATACTGTATAAATGGGTAATGAACTAATTCCATTAAGTACTTAAAAGTGCTATAGACAAGCCATCATACATCAGTAGCTTGGTTGCTGTACTCATTCAACACTTTTATGTCATAAAGTATACAGGACTGGGCACACATTCTGAACATGTTTTTTTTAATTTATTTGTTCTGTAAACCTGTAAAAAAAATCTGGTTTCATGTAAATACATAATAAAAAACATAATTTAAATGCTTCTATTTAAGGAACATCTTTTGGTTTTACAAAATGCTTTATAATTAATGGCTGCAATAAAAAATAAAGCTATATTTCAGTATGTACCACTTTTACATTACCTCTTACAAATACAAATGTATGTACAACAAAAGACATAACTTTCCTATAATAAGACTTTTACATGTGCACACCAACCCAACTTGCCACAGAGCAACAGAAATATTCTGGTTTAAAAACCTGGGGCTGCCTGAGGATTTCAGCTAAATGAACCAATAAGGTGAGCAGGATTTATCCTTAACAAACTTTCTATCATGCCCTGAGACTTCTGTCTTACAGGGCATAACACATTGAAAAGGTTAAAATTCTAAACGCATTTTCAGAAATAAATGTGCCATTTTATTATTCAGAACTAGAAAATGGCATTCTAATGCAGGGTCTTTCCTTTTTTTAAAGAAAATAGCCATATTTACAACTCATTTTAAAAGCACTGAGATATCAGAAAGAAAATCAGGTTTCTTTATTTAAAAGAGTAACACTTTGGTTACCGCTGATTCATATTTAGGACTGTTAACAGATAATTGGCTTCTTGATTATCAGTTTAACAAGTGACAGTTAGTTTCAGATTAATTAAATCAATTACTGGATCAGTCACCGAGTGAGGGATGCCCCTCCCTTTGAAGGGTTCAGAAAATTCCCTGCTGTTGGGAGCAAAGAGAGAAACAAGTGAGTAAGCAGAGGATGCAAAGAGCTACCTAGAAGCTGGGGCACTGCTTACTCTGCAGTATGCGAGTCTGATCCCTAGGAACTTCTATGTGCTGGCACCCAAGTGTCCTGGGTCATGCAGTGCAGAGGAGCCACTACCAGGACAGAAAGGGCTAAATGGGAATGATGGACCAGGAAAGGAGCTGTGCCTAGAGCCAGATACAGGAACAAGCAAGTCCAAAGCAAGACTGGTAGTTTTGGCTTGTAATCATAAGCAACAATGCTTTTATTTTACTTTTTTTCCCCCCTGCATGATGAATGGATGACAACTGAAACTCAGACGTGTGTATGTTACAATGCAAAAGAAAAATCCCACCAAATATTTTATATTTGTTCTAAAACACAACCACTGAAAAAATTCCTATGCTGAGTAAATGTAATCAAGTATTATAATACTTTAAAACAATAATACAGCATATACATTATTTTGGCTTTTCTTAGCAAAAGCTTAGTTACTTGACAGTAAATCTCAGTTTCTACTATAAAGTCAAATACCTGCTTTTACAGTCATTTCACCTTGCTTGTTAGAAACGGGAACTATCGTCTGTCAGGATAATGCTCAGAATGTCTACAATGGCTATAAATCACACTTTTGCCAAGTAAATATAAATATGTATTGTCATAAAAGAGATCAAGAAAAAAACAGTGGTTTAGCACTAGCAGTTCCTTACAGGTGTTACCAAGGTAACTAAATTACAAGGTTTAGTACATTTCTCATCCCTGGGCAGTCGGTCTATTTTTGCCAAGAATAAGGCTACTCTAAGGCAAGAGTTTCTGAGATATCAGAAACACAGACCACATCAGGAACAACTGGTTTGGGAGAGAAAGGCAGGAGGGTCTGGCCCAGGAGAGGAAAGGCAAGTTCACCCTTGGACATGGACAGCCATGGCCCCACCACCTCCCGGCCCCGCTCACGGCCGCTGGGCCGAGCCGCCCGGCTCCTGTGCCCACAGGGACTGCAAGCACGCACAGCCACCGCACAGCTGCCCAGGAGCAAGGCCGGTTTCATGGAGACCTGTCCCTCGGACCACCCTGCCCGGCGGGGACGGCCCCTCCCGGGGGCAGGAGGTCAGATCTCGCCTCCTCACTGTGTTAGGCGCAGTTTACGAGCAGAGGCCGCATCTAAGCCACGGCCTCGGTAGGGACAGGCAGTTTGCTTGCACAGTTTTCTCCCCTTTATTTATCACACCTCAGCAACAATAAACTGCTAACGCTGAAAGCGTTATCTTACTATCTTACTAAATATTTTTTCCCTCCGTCTCGCAGATGCAGAGCTGTGTCGGCTCGGGGCGAGCTGTGCGCAGGCCCAGGGGAGCCGAGGCTTTGCCCAGCCATGGCCGCCAGCAAGTGTTTCTCGGGGGCAGCTTGCCCCCAGCTTCTCTCTCAGGACAAGGGCACCACTAACAGCAGGCACCGAGGGGCAGAGGTCAGGGACCCCCTGGGACCCGCTGACATCATGGTGGCAGTTGGGGGCCACCTGGGCCCAGCCCCTGCCCCTTGCCGGGGACCCTGCGGAGGCCAGGTCCACACCAGCCTGGTGTCCGTGGGGCAGCAGCCATTGCCCCACCGCTGGGCTGCCCTCCTGCAGGAGGCTGAGTGAACCGCAGCGGCCGTCCCCGGGTTCACCGCGGCACCAGCACCCGTCGGCGGTCACTCCAGGCTCCCTCCCCACGGCTGGCTGATGAGGGGGAAAATAAAACTCTGTCGCAGTCAGCCTGTATCTGGGTAGTACTTGGTACCGATGGCAGCACTGATGCAAGGATGGCGCCTTTTCAAAACGTGTCTCTCGTCTGAACCGCCGTCCCAGGGCAGGTTTTATGGGCAGACCCGCAGGGAAGCACGCCACAGGTGCTAGGAGCAGAGAGGGGAGGGAGCAGAGGGCTTCCTGGCCTCGTGCTGGGTGTCGGGGCGGCCACAAAAGCGGCTGTGGGATGAGCTCATGCCTTCATCACCTCCCAGAGCCGCTGCTACCTACAGGCGTCAGCCATGACAGTGAATGATGGCCTGAACAAACGCTGCTGCTTGCTCAGGGCAGGCCACAGGCACAGGAACTGTAGAGTTTTCAAAACCCTTACCCCAGCATGCTGGAAGACTGGAAGCACATCTGCAACTGTTCTTGTTACTTAAGCCTGAAAAGGAAGAGTCTGACTGCAAAAGATGTGTGTGTTGCACTTCTCAAAAACAGCCAGCTGGTGCCTCACCTACGCAGAGATCCTCCTCCAGGGACTAAAGAGCATCACCTCTCAGAGAAAGACTCCCAAGAGCGGAGGGAAGGTACCTTTGGATCAGGCAGCAGCTGTCTTCTTGCTGAAGCAAGGAGCACTGTCCAGGCTTAGGCATGGACTTCTTACTCTTGGACCGATATTTCTTAAACCTCCTGATGCCAAGACCTCCTTCTCCTGCCTTGCACAGAGCTCCACGCTGATACTCTGCTCTGGCCAACACCCCTTGGGAACCTTCAGTCCAAGTACTCTCCATGTTAGGGCAAATTCTCAAAACAAGAACTGCAGCAATTTTCCTACTTCAAGTTAGTTTCTTATTATTCGTCACATTGCATTAGAGCTTCCAGGTCATCCTTCTAGATGACCTTGAGACCAGCTAGGCACAAGTGACACCTGCTTTCTTTTTGCACACCTGAGAAGTCCAGGCTTTTGCCTAAGAACTTTCCAGGCTCATTGCAGTCACCACCGTGTTAGCTTCTCCCCCTGCTTTTGAAGGAAACTTGGAAATGGTGGAAAGACAGACAGCCAAAAAGAGCCCAAGCAAACAGATGCTCTGAATATAAGCTTTGATTCTCAGAACTGTTGCACCCTTCACTTCAATTATCTTCCACAGACATTCGCATTATCATGCCCTAAACTTCTGCCAAAACCCAGATTCTCTGTCTTTAACACCACAAATTCTGCAAGGCGATTTCCATGACAGTTGATAGTTTAAGAGCACTTCGATTTAGAGCAGAAAACCAGGTCTCAACTTATAGGATTATGTTCTTCTGCCAAACAAGGTCTAGATTTATGAATGGGCAAACAACATATATTGCTAAAATTAGATATTCTTCTGTTGCAGGTTAAAATACAGTTCTTCCACCCAGAGAGAACTGTCTTCAGACCAAATATGTCAAATGCTCAACATCATCCTCAGTAAGAGTGCTTTCTTAAAGGAAAGCAAGTTAAAGTGTGCACCAAATCTGGCTGGAATAACAAGTCTCTCAAATACCAGCTCTTTGAGAGCACAAATCTAAGATCTGAACTCAAATATAAGCATCATTGAAGCACTGTGAATCTTAAACCATGGTATGTATATGCAACTCTCACTTGCCTCCTTGAGAGAAAAATCTCCAGGTGTTTTAAAAGATCTCTTGCATTAGTTTTAGCAACCAATTTCATACTATAAACCACCCAGACTTTTCATATTCTTTGCAGGTAAGTCAGGAAGGAGTCCACAAGCCATTCTACATACAGACAGATCTCTGAATAAATCCTCTCCCTCTCTCAAATTAATTCTTCGGCTAGAATTCAATTAATATTTAGAGTATGCTTAAAAAGTTTATACAGCTGAGATTTCAGCTACCTGAAACTTACTGCATATTTTACTAGTCAGTAATCCACAGTGCTGGCCTTCAGCTTTAACAGCAGTGGTGTGGTGCAGTCCTACAACCATACAGGCACACGGAAGCTTGTATCTACTGAAAGGACAGACATGGTGATGGGTCAGGGTGCTAAGGAACCCTCTCATTAACACTAAGAATGAAGCAAAAGCCCCATGATACCAAAGCAACTCTAACATAGCTCCTTTTTTCGCCATGAAGAAAGGCAGATAGCATACATAGGAAGTAGACAAAAAAAAAGGGAAAGGCAATTAACCTTACAGCACCTTTGGCTCTTTTGAGACACTCTGAATTCATGAGGGTGCCCCACAAGCCAAAACCATTCCTGGTGATAATGAGTCCAATTAATTACATCAAATGAATGACGCGTTTGTTTGGGCCACTTTGTTCATCCTGCTCTAAGAAGCTCAGATGGGAGAGAGGCAGATATGCAGCCCAAACAGACACGGATGCCTGCAGACCCCAAGGTAGCACGTACACAGGTTAAACAAACACTTTGAGTGGGTTGCCTGTCGACAGAGCATCCCTGGGAGCTGCAGTTACTGTAAGATGGATAACTGTTCTTTCTAAAAAGAGGCGGTTGGATGTGAATAAGCTGGGTGGGATGAGTGAGACTGAAGCTGCTGGCTGTGCAAGTGCAGGTTCTCATAAAACCCACTCTTAAAGATTGTCTACCAAAGTCCTGTATGGTGAAAGTTGCTTTAATCTCTTTGGCCCAAATACCACCAGCCCAGGTCTTGCTAAACACCACCTCACACCCTCTGTGATCTGATTCATTTCAGCAGGGTCACTTGCAAGAGATGGTATTGCAGAACCAAGAGTGACCAACTCCAGACCAGTTCTGAGTCACTATGCTGTTTTCTTTAACCTTTGGCTTCAATATTGCACATGCTTTATATTTCCTATGTTAAAATGAAACTTAAATGAAAATAATATGATACAAAAGCAAACATTTAAAACTATATTAGCTTAATCCCTTTTGTAATTCCACAAACCCAAGGCATGCTTGCAAACCTTCCTAACAGGAGCTACTGAAAAAAATGCTCTACTGGTGGCAACTGACAGCAGGCAGCTTTGGGAGGCAAACACCATGAATCAGAGAAAAGGTGGTGTAGAGTGCTGACTCATGGAAACTTGTGTAGTATTAAATAATTATAGAGACTTTTCTAAAAGAACTGATAAAAAGGCGGGGTCACATTTCACTCCCACCACTTTTCACAATGACCATTTAATACCAATTTGTCACAGATATTTGTCCCGTTATGCTTCATTTACATCACAAGTCATGTTTCAAGCACAAGTTCAATACATAACTTAAAAGCCAATCAAAATCAACTGTATCTATTCATCTTCTGCATTCTCTTTCATATTAGGATAAAGAACAGTGGTTGACTTAATGGAGGTACAAAGGTGATTTCAGACCCTCTATTATTCCTTATTTCATAAAGCAAAAGAATGGGCATAGTTGGTCAGATCAAAAATCCATTTAGTCCAATATACTACCTCCAGCAGTGGCTATTAGGAGATGTTTATGGAAGACAATAAGGCAGGCATATACAATTCTTCTTCCTATGGCTTGCTAAGCCCTTAATAATTTTCAGCTCAAGGTCCTTCTGAGCTGGATGTGGTTTCTAGCAACATACTGACACTCAACAGATTTCTTTTCCATGGAAATATCCAGTCTCTCTTTGAATCTGCGCAAACCTCAAGCACCTTTCTCTTATCCTCCAAAAAGCTACCACCACTATTTCTGTTTGCACTGAAATGTCATTACTGCGTCAAGGAAACTAGGAACAGGAATTAAGAGGTGGGCAAGAGTCTTTCCAGAAGACAGGAGTGGGACGATGTGCACAGAGCTCAGTCCCTTCATTCGCAGTGACACTGTATTTGCTCCACTACAAGAATACGTATTAATTGTCATCTTCAGCTAACCTCACTAATGTTAACAATTTTTCTTCTCTCTTTGATACATTGTACAACCACCCTGATGTGGTTGGCTTCTGTGAATTCAGCTATGGAACTCGCTGCATTGAAATTTGAACCTGGAATGTCCGCCAGTTTCAGTGCGATGCCAATCAATGAATCCCTCACTGTTGTTTGGAGTTGCAGAGGAATTGGTCAGGAGCTACTTCATATGATCACTCACTGCATGTGCTTATGAAAACAATAAGGAACAAAGCAAACTACAAAATCAATCCTTAGCATTGTCAACAAGAGTACAGTAGATTTTCTAGGTTTGATATACACATGTACATACACAGTGGAATCAGCATTAACCAGACTGTAAATCTTATTTCGTTATTAAACAAACCCCTCACTAATCCACACTTTTTCCATGGATAAATGTCTCTTCTTGTTGGAGGCACAAAACAGACGGGTATTTTATTTAGTTATAACATTAAATAACAGAATAGTGAACACTCCATGACATCAGCAACTATCAGAAAAATAATACTGCCCTGTCAGTCACAGTATTATAGAAGGTCTCACTTATAAAACTTTTTGAGTGACTGCATGCTTACTTTGCCTGTAAAGCTACTGTCCCTGGATACAGACAACAAGGAGATGAAGCAGAATGGCTATTAGGAGGGCACTGCACATGTAAATAACCAATAGGCTCACTGGGTGCACAGTAGTCTCATTATTACTATGCATCTAGTTTGTACTTTGCTTTGGCATTTCCACTTCAAAAGACATATCCTTCACTGTCTCTGGGGAGAAAAATCTCTGGTTTTCTCTTTACTCTGGAGAAATCTCTAGGGTACTTTTTGTGGCAAAGGCTCTATCAAGCAGATCTTAATATAGAAAACCTGCAATTCTTCTAAAAGTTTTTATGCTGCGTATGGGATCATATTTGAATGTCTAAATGTCACCTGGCATTGAAAACTGTGGCTTCGAGCTCCATCTCTGGACCAGCATTGCAGGAACAAGTCCTCAGACGGATAACACATGAATGATGCCAGAGGTATTGCCTTACATTCGTCCCAAACAATAGTCCAGACTTCAGGGCGGTTTATTGATACAAACCTAGGAACTAAGGAAGACTGGGAGACAGGCAAGCAAGCAGGGCTCAGGACAGACTAACTGCAACTTTTGAGAACCACTGAAATTCCAACCATGTACAGCGCACAGCAGCAACAAAGACATTTGAGACAGCAACATGTTAAGAAGAAGAAATGTGAAACATTTCCCTCAAAGTAAAAAGAGGTAATCTAAGAGATCTTGCCCGCTTCTCTTTCTTCCCCATCCAGGAAGAGGCTTATGCTGCTGTAGCTGAAGGCTGCCGTCAGCAACAGCAGCTGCCACCATTCCTGGCAGTAAGAAGAATCTGGTGCTGTGCCAGCAACAGACAAAAGAGTAACATAAGGTACATGTTTGGTGCCTAAATCTCAACCCAAATGGGGCTGAAAGGAATTATGTTAAACTTATCTGCCACTCAGACCTAGTGCATGTGTGTGATGTAGTATTTTACTTCATCAGGATCTGCCAGAAGACAAAATCAAAGAGGAAGGATCAAGCTGGAGTCAGTAGAAGAAATTCTCTGCAGACTGGACACCCCAAATACTGGCATTTTTAATAAAGGCCTTTAAAGTCTAAAATTTAGCCCACCAGCTTTGGGGCGTTGAGTGGGTTCACACAGTGATATCAGTCTGTACTTCCTTCTGGAAGGGTGAAGCCCTGAGCACAACCAAGACAGAAGACTGCTTAACAGCTCTGCGTGCCCTCAGCAACCCACTGCCCGCTTCTCTATAAAGGCAATGAAACTACAGATGAGGATGACCTCAGCCTCATCACACCCCCTCCATCAGTAAAGCTGGGAGAGAAAGAGAGGAGAAGCCTTAAGAGCAGAAAGAAATGGGTGCTTTGAGCTTCATACACCCTTAGCAACATTTAACCCAAACGGGTCCCCCAAACTCAATCTGCAAACTCAAAGCACAAATGGCTGGATTTGCCTGTCTGCTGTATTCCTAGCAGAAAACTGACTCAGCAGAGAGTAAAATAAGTGCCTCTAATATTCACATACTGAAATTCAGCTTAAAAATAGGTAATAAGCATCTAATTGGGAAGAACTAGAAGAAAAGTATGTGGAATGTGAAGTAGGAACTTACAGCCTTTGTACTTCATTGGAGTTCCAGCATTATCAACAGCGAACTAAAGCTTCCTTGATACATTAGGAAACTGGATGTTAGTGAATCTGAGAAGTCAGAACACTAAATATCCAAGTTTAGGACTCCATTTGGGTTGCTGCTTCCTTATGTAATGACTGTGAAGTAATTAATGTTTTTGCTGAGACAGAGTTTCAGTGAGTCATGTAGGATTCTGTTACAGGTAGACTGTAAGTTTAGAAATTCAATGAAGAATTCCAGAGCTTGGAAAGCTGCTATTGGAAACTTGAGTAAATAAGCATGTTTGAGGGATTTAAATTATATATCCCTTTTCAATTCAGTTAGTTTTTCACTCTGTCACTTTAAAATATTTAACGATGTCATGTACAGCATGTACATTACTGTTTCCTGATTTGAACATGCCTTGGATAACTACAGCAAGTGGTCTCCTCACCGCTTGAGTGAAAAGAGCATTCTGGTCACACAGGGCAACACTTGATAACAGACTTGATGGCCTTTCTCCATCTGGTAAGCAATATTTTTTTAATGTTACATCCATTATGCTGTCCCAATTTTATTTTTCACTGTATCAAGTGAAAGTTAAAAATATTCAGCATCTACAAAGGCTAAGCACCAGCCCAAACACCAGCAGAAGAATGCAACAGGTGACAACAGTCGTCAATGCTAGAGAAGCTTTACCCGAACATAGAAATGTTGCCACCAAGGTAAAAAACGTAAGCATATCGGGACTCTCCCTAGCATGTTGATTACAATTAAAAGCATAAAACAAAAGGAAGAAAAATAAACAGCACTGATGATTGGCCTCCCTTTGATCAGTCTGAAAAATCTCTCTCACATAGTGAATGGCAAAACTGCCACGAGAGATATACAGGCTTTATCATACGCAAGGCATTAGAACCAGTTTGGAAGTTTACAACAGTTAACATTTTTTCCTACTACAAAAATTGCATGGCCCAAGAAAGAAGAATCCTGAATCATGTAGTATAACTTTGTTTGAAAACCAGCAGATTTGAAAACTCTGTCCACAAACATCCATGATTTGAGGTCTTTGCCACCAATTTGGGTGATACCAGGCAGCAGATAGCAGACTTCCCATGAGGTATTAACACTACAGCAGGGTCTCTCCTGCCTTCGTTAAACTCACCACTTTCAAATCCCAGCTGCCTCACAACATTACAGATACAAATGCTGACTTCCAGTCTGACTTGCAAAATTGAAATATGCTCTTTTCTTATCAGAAATTACTTTCAGCACAGACACTGAAGTCAATAAATTTTTCACAATTCCCAAAATATAGCTGAACATTTGTTCACACATCGTCTAAATATGGACTTGAATAAGATGTATCTGAAGACAATAATTATTTTGTTAGATGATCTGTCAGCACAAGATCTCTGGCAAAACAAGTAACTATGATTCAATACCCAGAAACTTCACAAAGCCCAAAGTGTGTGATAGATAGTTCCAGCATATCCACTGCTATTCCTCACCAGCACTGTGGACTTGAAATTTTCACTGTCAAACCACCTGACTAAGCAATGCATCTCTTTTTGAACTTTCCTTCTCACTGCAATGCAGTGGATTACGCTTAGGTGGGCAAAAGAGCAAGTATGAGAGGGTGCAGTGAACAAAAGTGTAAATGAAAAACGGAAAAACTTGCAAACTATTTACACCTGAAAACTTTTGCATGAAGACGATCATTTTGCAGTTCCTTTCTGAGAAGCTAACGCCAACGGAAACACTACAAGTTTTTGGACATAATACTATTTTAGTAACTTTCAAAAATTTTCTTCTCATTAAAGTCAGTCAGTTTGCCCTTGCATCACTGAGAGCTTTTCTCAAAACCAGCTTACTCAACCAGGCCAGAATGTAGCGCAAACAGAATACCAGCCTTCCATGAGAATCCATGAACTGTTCTGCAGTTCTTTGCAGCCTGGAGAGATTTCTTAAGAAATAAAATCACTGGTCCATGTTTGTAGTTCACTTAAAGGCTTCTGGCAGTCCAGCAGGATTCAGCAGTGGGACAGTCCACCCACAAGAGTATGGGCAGCACATGCTTTTCCTGTGCTTTACGGTATTGATGAGGTACCATTACCAACAAAATTCACAAATGTTTTAATCACAGTGAATCAGTCTTATTCTCACTAAAATTCCAAGAACTATTTATGTACAGATTGTTATTAAAGGTCAGAGCACTAGAAACGGAAAGAATCAAACCAAACCAAAGAGTCCAACTGTAAAAGCTATTTGGCCTCCTTATAATATGGGATTGGCTAACAGAGAAGAGCAGCACAAAACAATGAGACATGACCCTTTTCTGAGCTGGCCCAACAGATCTGTGCGTGGAAACCAGCAGGGTGCTCCTGGTAAGCGAAGCATCCTCCCCACAGATGATATTCTTTGTTGTAAAGCTACCTCGGTGAGGAAGGGGGAGCTTAGGGCAAGACCACTCACAGAAATGCTTGCTGTTACCTTAAATAACAAAGTAAAGGACAATGATATTGCAAAATCCGCTACATAATTTGTTTTCCTTTTAAAATCTGTAAACAAGATCATTTGACCCATGACACACTTTGCATTTTGAAGGGATCATCACTGTATAGCTACTTCAGTCTAACTGAAATGTGCATTTTGGAACAGAAACAGCTATATGACAAACAGTATGGCAAACATGTTCCAAATCTTCCAGAGAAGTTAGAAAACACAGTGTGTTCGAAAACAACAATGCAGAGAACAAGCAACACTTGCTGATGGTCTTTCTCCTGCTTAAATAAACTGTAAACGCCCATCAAAACAACAGAACACTGGGAAGTTCTTTCAAATCTCAGGTCATTGCTTTGTAATTCTTATCTTCACCTTCATAAACTGATCACCTTCCTTCCTAAATAACAGGAAGGAACTGTGTTTTCCAGAAGTTTAGGTAAAAAATTTTAGAAGTTGAACACAGATCTGAAGCTTGGTTTGAGAATAGGGTAAGCTTATTGCTTCTGGGTGGAAAGATGCTACCATTGGATCAAGTAAAAAAGTTATGCATGCTGCAAAGTGAAACTTGTGGTATCAATCTTGATCATGAATAGAATGTTATTTACAGTAACTATTACAATCTTGGTGGGCTGTTATCATGTATATCCAGTGCAAAAGCAAACAATCATACTGATACCCAACAGCGTGAAATGCCCAGTGTGCCCTCTTTCACAAAAAAGCAGCAGATTTGTCTTTTTCTGCAAATGCAAATAACAGCCTTCAGAAGAAATAATACAACCAATGCAACAAGAAAAAAAAAAACAAAAACAAAAACAAAGGGAAAGCTGGCTATGGTAAATGCACTGCAATCAAATCTATTAATTGCACTTCAAACACAAATTTGGGTGGAAAAGGTGGTTGCTGATGGCACCTAGAGGTGCTCCAGGTATGACAGCTTCTGAGACTGTTCATTATTCTGCCTATAGGAATCAACAGAAAACTTCAGAGCCAGGTATTGAATTGGTCCAAAAATTAGAAAACGATCTGGAGAAAGCATAATTTTACTACCCCTGATTAAGTGAGGGTGACAGGGTCCAACATACAGAAAAATATTGACACAAACTGACTGATCATACTATATCTGTCAGTTCAGGTACTTAAAGAAAATTAAGCTGTCTAAGCAAATAAATGGTTACCATCTTTGATTCTCCGACACATGAACAAAAACATTTTGGAGGACTCAAAGGACAGTCTTTCTCAAAGAAAGACCCACTCTTTATTACCCCGTATCAAACATAGCAGCTCCAACAGAGAAGCATTTCGAAGGCAGTCTAAGGATATTGGCTTCCTCTTTAGAAAAGTTTGTAATGCCTCAAAGATATTCTTGGCATTGCCCTTTATGCAAACAGATAAATACAGTTTTTCCAGTTCCTGATCCTGTCTCCCCAGTACTAGCTGAAGTCCCAGAACAGCGGGATACAGAGTCCGTGTCTGTCTCCTGTTGTACACACATTATCAACAGAGCAAAGAAGAGAAAAACACATATAGATGGAGATGGAGCAGTTACCAATGATGCAGAAAATACCTAAATTCAACTCACTGCACTACTTGATTCAGATCAGAGGTTTGAACCTGCATCTCTCAACCCTAGGAAAAATGTTCTGCTAGCCTTTCGGATTTTTGGTCCAAAGTCTTTCAGGCTGAACCTGAGAAGCCTTTGAAGATTAACATTTCGTCAGAGCTGCTTCAGTGTCAACTTTATCTGCTTCTGCTGAAGAACACCTGACACAGCTCTAATCTGAAATATCTCTAACAAATGGCAAAAATCACTCAGCAAGCATGGTGAAAGTCACTGGTGTGGAGCCACTTTCATGTAGATGTTATCACCTGATTCTCAAGTTGTCTGTTCTCCCAAAATGCATTTCTTTTTCATTTGAGCACTAAAATCTGCAGCTTCTGGAGTTTCCTACACTACAAGTCCCTGCCAAACTCCACACCACAGCTGCTGCTGCAGGAAATTAAGATGAAATACAGGGAGTAAAGGCTGAGTTTTGTATCGGAAATGGACTTTTGCTGACAGCACATCTGCAGACCGTAGAAGGACTGGTACTGTTGATGTAATTTCTACATCGTGTGGTAACCACAATATGAGCCATTAAAAACATGCTTCAGTAGTTTATATAGTAACAAAGAGCAGAATGGAAGGACATTAGTGAATATTACGGTCCTCTTGCACTTGGACTTGACTAGCCAAAACATAGTTTTGATCAGATTCTATTTGTTTTGCTGCTGGCTGGAAGCATTCTCAAATCACAGATGCTCTCAGCATTGCTGCTGTTGGTGCCATCAAGCCACACATACAGTAGTCATCTTCTCCTCAGCATGTTTCAGAAAACAATTTCAACCACAATGACTAGAGAAATTACAAACTCAAAATGACTGATTATCCACCTGAAGACAGACCATTAAAGGGATCCACACCAGGATGCAATAACTAATCTATTGTCAAGAATAAATTTGCAATGAGAAATGAAAATGCACTACATGTGAAAAGATTGTTCATTCTCCTATCCCCTGTAAAACTCCACGTGGACTCTTCTGGCAAAAGAATGACAGAAACCCTGGATTTCCACTGTAGAACTTTCTACTACAATTGCAATTTTGATGTTATTGATATTAATGTTTGATATTTTGATATCTGAAATTGAAAATAAACCTGAGCTTTGCCCTAGAGGGTGCAGGTACACCTCTCGTGCTCCTTGTAGACATCTGCTGCCACGGCCTTACAAATGACATCTGGAGAAGACTAAAAAAATCAGTTTGCTATGTCTAACAGCCTACAAAACTTGAATAATGGAGCCGCCACAAGAACAATCCCAGTCCTTTCAGTATTTGGGCTGGCAGCCAGACAGCACGTAGTATCTCAACTACCACTAGAAACAGAGAATTTGCCCAGGAAATCTTGGTTTCTCTTGCTTTGCAGTTGGCCCTGCTGAAAAATAACATTGCTGTTTTGCTTAGCTCTTCAGCTAGGAGAGAGAACTTCAGACACAGAAAGCCACGAAGCCAGCAGCACAGCACTGAGAAACAACTTTTTAATTAACTACTACAAAGCTGGCCAGAACACTATACACAGGGCTGAAATCTGCCTTTGCATGCATACGATCTTGATGTCACTAGAGTCATCAGGAGTCAATGTGTGCTGTCTGGGAAATAATTTAGTCCATTAAATTTATGCAATTTACATACAATTAGTGGCTTCAGACTTTTACTTTTGAGCAGAAAAGGAAGATAAAGGAGGTTTAAAATAATCAGGATATACCCATGTGGCTGACTATTACTGTTTCAAATTAGGCCAAACTGTCAACTCAAAAGGTATTTTTTTAAATCTTTGCAGATATGTTTAAACAAAGAAAAATATACATATTAATCAAAATATTTGAGCTTATGTTCAAAGACAAAATCTCAATAGATTCAAACTTCCTGTTTCAAGTGAAACGTTGAGGGCCACTTTAGCTACCTTCACACTGGCCATTTATAGCATCTTTGGAAACACAACATATATATGTACATTTCAAAGGAATTAAAGAGGCAGAGATGCCTCGGGAAACAAAATGCCTTGCAGCCAAGGAAAAATATAATGATTATTACTGTTTTCTTACTAAACTGTGAAGGATAAATCTGTGACATGGAGAGACACATACTTTGTAAAGTTGGCATATAGTATAAATTTGTGATTTCTGTTATTGATGTAATGAGAATACCAGCAGCAAGATCCTTGCTGGGACAGAATAGAGTTTGTGATTTTATCGTATTTGTGAGTGTTAACAGACGGCCAGGTTCTGTGAGGTGCAGCGCACCACGCGGGAAGTGCAGAACATCTTACCTATTTTTCCCTGAATATCTTAATAAAAGAGAGACAAATTGTTACCCATGAATTCCAGCTGGAGGAAGATCTCAGGCTGCAGGCAGAAGCTGTGCTTTACAAGTTGGGGGAGGGGGGGCAGGGGTTGGGTGTTGCAATAGTGAGAAGGAAATTCAAGGAAAGAGAGCGATACACTATTAACAATATTTTTCTTATTGGTGTCTTAATTCAAAAGCTTGATCTGGTGAACCAGTGCATACATTAAATCACGCTACTTGTGTGCGTGGAGGAGACAGACTGGAGAGCATCATGTTAGACAGTTCAACATCCAGCCAGCAGACAGCCTGAGCAGCAGGACACCGGGCACAGGGCGAAGGCAGCTCAGGAAGAGGGCAAAACCCACAGGGAGCAGAAACTCTGGGCAAAAATGGGATGAAAAGAAAGGGCTGGGCAGAGGAGTAACCCACTGCCGTGGGGAAGCCAACAAGATAGTGCCATAGAGAAGCGCTGGCAGAACAGGCTACGTCTATTATTTTCAGGTCTTTAAGAACCCTGGCTTTTTTTTATACGGTAGAGTCACCTCTGCTTTTTCCTTTCTGGTAACAAGGAAAGGAATTATCTTCAATCAAAACACAGAGTTTATACGGGAATTCCCTTGGGTTTGGAGGCCTGGACTCCTGAGCGTGAGAGGTCTCTGCCAACTGTACCTGCCCCGCTGTAATACAGTCCCACTGCTACACGGAGGGTTCACATCCTTTTCTCGGAAGAGAACACAACACAGGTTATGGGTTTGGGTGCATGCTTTGAACCTCACTGCACTTCCTCACATGCAGTTAGTCCTGTTTACAGCTGATGCTTAAAGTTGTCTAGAAATGCAGATAAGGACTTCCAGTCCCTTCGTGAAACCTCAGTCCTAATAAGACTTGGATCAACTTCCCAAAATCACACATTTGGCAGAAGGCAGGAAAAGTTGAGACAATGTTTGACCAGCCAACATTATCCCACACACAGGTTAAATGCTGGAGAATAAAAAGAGAAACAAATCATGACCTTGAGATAAAAAAATCCAACATCTTGGTTAATTTAATTTAATAAAAGGACATGCAAGGTAGAAGCTTTGTGCAGTTAACCATCTAAAATTTTTAAAAGGTGTAAACAGCTATGTAAAAAGATGTCACTCTAAAACACAACCTCATGGAGGTGGTGAAAATACACAATGAACTCTCCAATAAATGCTTGCTTGTGTCATTTTATCACAGAAGGGGCTTTTTAATCAGTAACTTAATTTGACAATAATTTCTTAGTGCTCTTTCTGGTGAAAAACATTTATTTGATGAATTTTCTCTTACCACAATCCCCGCTTTGTTTGGCACTTGTGTGGATTCCTTGTCACCCATATGTCTACCACTGATTCAAGGGCCAGCCTGAATAATGGCTTAAAGCTTCCATACCTTTTGTGTTTATTTCTATACTCTATCATATAATAGGTGTATGACTGACTACTGAGTTTTTTAACAAAGAAGACAGACATTGTCTTTGATCATCAGTGCTCTTAATATTTGGTAAACTGGTCAAAAAAAGGAAGTTTTCAGGAAGGGTGCTCTTATACTAACAAATCTGGAGCTTATGCGTGACTTTCTGAGCAGCCCTGGGAGGGAGCAGAAAAAATCAAATGTCCCTTCACTACCTATTCCATGGACCCAGGTCTCTGGAAAGGCATCGCAGGGCTCTTTTATCGTATCAGTCACGACACTTTCCCTTTTTACTCATAAACACACACAGAAATACAACATATGCTGTTTCTTAAAGCGGACTGAGTGTGTTTACTAGGTTTTTGCAACAATAATCATTTTAGATACAAGAAAAATACCTACCCTTCAAGGTGAAAACAGGATTTTATTTCCTTGATATTATATTGTCATGAATCACTAACGGGCCTCATTAAAACAAAGACCCCATTTGTCTGCATATGTATATACACGTATGTATTGCAGAAACACATGCACACATACATTTTATACATGTAAAACACATATATGCATAAATAGATCTAAGTTAGAGAATACTGCTATATATAACTATTAAATAATGATAAATTTATTTTTTATTTAAAACTCAACAGAAAAGGCAT
Organism: Opisthocomus hoazin; assembly: GCF_030867145.1. Taxonomy (NCBI): domain Eukaryota; kingdom Metazoa; phylum Chordata; class Aves; order Opisthocomiformes; family Opisthocomidae; genus Opisthocomus; species Opisthocomus hoazin. The sequence goes on along the minus strand of NC_134416.1, from coordinate 50,112,875 downwards.
GCATACTGAAAATGTAAAAATACATAGGCTGAACATATAAACCCTGTTGAAAAAAAACAAGTTTAGGAATAGCTGACAGTAATAAAAAGCAGACAGTTAAAATCCTACTGCAAACAGTCTAGTTTAAAACTGGGAGTCTTGAGCATCTATTAAAGTGAAATACAGGACCATATCAAAGAAAGCCAGAGCATTAAAATAACCAGAAATGGAATAGCTAGAATACCCCTCTGTTTAACTCTACCACCAAGAACACAAACACAGATTTCACACGCTGCATCATGTCACACACCACCTTAATTTAGTTACATTAAAATGCGTTTTCCTCAAAGAAAAGCTTGTATTATGACTATACCTTTAAATAGCTCATGTTTTCTCTGTTTGGGTTTTAATATAAAGAAAAAACAAGGTCGAATCAGTAGTTGTAAATTTTCTCGCTTAATTTGATAGTTCAGCACTTTTGCAGTTGAGTTTGCAGCACACACAGATCGGTTTCCTCACGCTTTCCCGCTTATTTTTAAGCACACAGGAATTCTTAAGCACGCCGCACAGTGCATACACAATTTGTAAGGCATGCTCATCATCACTTGTTCAGCTTTATGCACCAAATGAGACATGCTTCAGGTTTCTAGGTGCACATCTCACGATGATGTTTTAAAATTTTATCACCTAGTTTCCAGGGAACTGAGGCTTTGAATCTATATTTGAAATACCACCTGAACGGGTGAAACATATTGGTATTCCACACACAGCCTCCTGCTGTCATTCCACTGTTGGCATGGGACAGTCTTCACCAAGACTTAGAAAACCTCATTCAATATTCCTCTCTGGAGGATCTGACACTTACTGTGAATTCTGCTCTTCCACTTAAATACCAGTGTCTGTGGCAGGCCAATTCTATCATTGCAGATACAGCATCCCTCAGGCGAGGTCCAACCTTTCTCTCGCAGTGCACCCAGGGATTAGCTTGACTTCCCCTAAATTCTCTCCAGTGCACAGTACGAGCTAATCTTTCCTGTAGGAAGCAGGAGATGGGGTTGCCATGACAACAGAGCACATTCTAGCAGTGGGACCACTGAGATGAGCTGAAAAGACGACAGTGAAACATGCACTCAGCCTTCCTCTGGGGCTACGGGCTTCTTCCTCCAGGATTTAATTCCCTTGCTAGTTTACTGACAGGCTAGGAGGTTGATTAGCTATGTATTTTGCTAAGGGGAGATTACTAGTTAAGAATATGGTTGAGAGATCATAGCATTATTTAATGAAACTGCCATTGCTGCTTACGTTAAATGGCTGATTTAATAAGCAGCGTAGCTGCCTTTAAACCACTGCTTGTTCATAGACATCAGTCCTACACTTAGTCCACACTAACATCTCACTGTAATAAAGTCACAAGCCAAGCTCTGCGCTTCAGCTTTGGTTTTCCAGCGTGTTAGCCACGTGGTCTTTCTTTAATGGTTTTACACTCATAGGCATACATGCACACAAAGAGCACAGTGTAACATCTGTGTTTGAAGCTCAAAGGTTTCTGCTGAGGGGGGAGGGGATACCGAGAAAAGCAAAGCACAGCAGCCGCATGTCTTGTATAAATGACAAAACAGCCACAATAAGCTTTGGAAGCCCTGTTCATCAGGCAAAAGAAAATTGAGTAATCCATATTGTACGTATCAGCTATTTACTGCTATTTACAGAATAATGTCTGGATCCTATGCTTTAAATATTTTTGTCAACAAGAAAAATAGAAAGCTTTTATAGCATTTACATTTCAATTATTCACACAATTTAATTACTCAATCAAATTTTAATGCAAAGGGGTTTTCTTTGTGTTTTAATTTCTCTTACAAAACCACACAACGTATTATTGTGGTAAATTCCTGGAGGCTGGAGCATGACAGTGTCTTCTGCTGTTATTTCAGACACAAGCGTCTCTCAGTGAGCTTTCACACTAAAGCAGCAGCAACTGAGAATGTAAAGCCAGTCTCTAATCATGTTTTTCACCACCCATTTACACAGAACAGATTCCTTCCTCCTTTGTGCCTTTGCTCTCGAGCATGTAATGTGTGGGGCTACACACATGACACCCCATCAGCAGGTAAGATACACCAGTCCCCTCAGTACCAGTAATGGCTTGCTGAACACCAAAAGAGCTGTAGATGAGTCAAATCTGCACCATCTGAGTCCACTTCCCTCTCTAGAAAAATTAAAAGAAAAGAACATCCATGATAGTCTCTGACTGACACATGAGAGAGAGAGAGACCAGAGGCTACATGTAGCCAGAACTCCTTGGGGTAGGGGAGGAGGTGGGCAGGCAAACAGTGGGCAGGTGTGTAACAGCTTTCCCTGTACAGCCAGTTACACAGGATAGCTGGCAGTTAGTCCCAACTCAGTCTCGGTAAGCCCCATACGGCTGGGAATAAGGCTTTGGCTGGAGAGGGAAGGTGCCTTCTCAGGGAGGCACCTCGCTGCCTGGGGTAGGTAAGGAAAATCCTGGGAAGTCTGTGGGGATGGGGGCATAGGAAAGCCCAGGTCAGGATCTCCAAATTATCATCAAGTCACTGTTGTTTTCCTGGTGCTACATTAATTCCACTTATAGTGAGAAGCCCCCAGACAAAACCCAGCCAAGTAAAAAGCATACAGCTTATTTTCCATGGATAGGCAATATTGCATTTCTGTAACCTTGAAAAGTATCTCAGTGTTACACAACCCTCTCAGTTTTACCTTAATTTGGATCTTAGCATGTGTCAGGAACATACATGTGCAAAACAGTATCCCTCCAAATCTGCTGGCTCTGACTCATCCCACAGCTTGTTATGAAGATGAATTACACCACATAGTACAGCACCTGTATTTATTATCATCTAATTAGTGTGAGGTTTTTCTCTTTTTTTCCACTTTTCCACTCATGTTTTTGCAGCTGGAGAAATGCCAAACCATGTAAGCGACATATGCTTTTGCTTTTGAAATCATCCAGCCAGAATTCCCAAATACTGAAAAATCTTTGGCTAAATAATTTTCAGCTCGAGAGACAATATTTTACACCTTCAATTCCACTGGGAAACACTGATATTTGTAGGCATGCAAATTGGTTTTGAGGGAAAAGGGCATATAATCAGATGTTGAATGATGTTACAGATTTTTCCTGTCATATGCTGTCTCCTCACAAAGTGAAAAGAACAGTTAACAGCATGATTAACGCTGTGAAAATAGCTAAACTACTATTATGGCTAATGAAAGCAAAGTTCTGTTTCTTTTTTGTTTCACAAGCTATGATTGTAGAAATCAGTAAATATTGCCCTTAGAATGCACACATTCATTCCTCAGTGCTCACGTGCATAACTTCCATTTAATAATACTGAATCTTGTGTTCCTGGAAATTCAGTCTTTCAACCAAACACAACATATAGATACTATATTTCTTTAGTCTTTGGACAGGGGATGGATTCCCCTAAACAAGCAGCACCCAGTTACTAAAATGGCTTCAAATTAACCCTGACCATCTTCTTCCCACTTCTGGCTGAAACCTCTTGGGTTTTATTTCAGATGAATACCCAAATCACTCCCTCAGTGGCAACACACCCTCACACACACGTGGAGAAACAGAAGCACTTGAAATGTGCTAAGTTCAGAGATCTCCTGCAACATGCAAGAGCTCACAGGTACCCATACTGCATACGCATATCCCTGGGCATACCCAGGGAAAGGCAACTGTTTTAGTGAACCCAGGTGGAGCTTGCCAGAACAAGGAATAAGATAAAATGAACGGTGATGACACATATGTAAGCAATCTCCTCTAACTAGGGAACAACATGTACCTGTAACACACTAGGAGCAGAGAAGAACGCTTCTAAGGCTCCAGCAGAGTAACCAGCTCTAGTTTCCTAGCAGAAACAAGCTGCTCCCACTGCTCTCATACAGGTGCCTGCTTTACCTTTTTTGAAGGTCGAGTCTACCTTTATCAAGGGTGGAGTCTGAATTTTGCCCTCTGTCTACCTTCTTGTTTGGGAGGGGGGTGAGAGGTGAATACGCAACAGCCACTCTTCCTCTCAACAGGACACCCACAGTTTGAAGACAAGACGTGGGAGATCAGAAGACAGATCCTGTCCTACGTTTCTGCATGAATTCACAGCTTTGGCCACAAATGTGGAGTCTGAGGATTTCATGTTGAAAATAAACAAACAGGAAAGAAGACAGGAAAATAAAACTATATATAGGTCCAACGTGAAAAGTTGACAGGAGAAAGTGAAGGTTTCTGTTTTGATTTCCTGTCTTTTTCTTTACTATGCTTAGCTGTGAAATCACCATTGAATCCCATTTTTATTATAAGGTTTCTGTACACAGCCGTTCACAGAGTCCTTTGAAAACTGTGAATGAAAGGAAACATCAATCTTCATTTTAAGAACTATTCATTTGAGATTAAACAATTCTAAATGTGGAGCCCTGAACAAAAGGTTTAAGGATGTGTAAGTCTTGCTGAAACAGAGCAATAGTGCCTAGTACTTTGCAGGATCAAACCTGTGGTTCCGGGTTTTAAAACCGCTAATTCCCTATCCTTTCCATTCTCTCTTTAAATATGTCTTGGTAACTCAGATCCTACTTTTGTCAGATGAATTCCTGATATGAAACACCAAGTGACCTTCAGTCCTTGTGCAGTGATAAATCAAGAACAAGAAGCCTACACCAGTGCAAGCTGTACCACCACCTTCTGACAGCAAACACTCAGTTTTCATATTCTAAGCACGGAACTAATGGTGCAGAGCTAATAATCAGAATACACCTAAACATGAAAATGAAAAATAAAATTTTTGCTTTTTCACTTCAAGAGTGTAACAAAACTGCTCTTAAAAACAATCCTATTTCATTTGTTGGAAATGTAACGTATAACTAAGCATTTTCCTCCTGTAATTTTATCCACTGGATCATATAGGCAATCAGGACCTATTTCTGGTACCTCTTAGACTGTTTTTCTCCACCTCTGGTTCTTCTCAATTCACTGACTTTACTCAAGGTTTACAAATAGGAGTAGATATTAGCATTATCAGTGTTCAGGAATTTTGAATCAAACTGTTTTGTAAGTAATGACACATTTCAGGAGATATGATTTGTTAATATGCAAAATGATAAAAATTACTATGATTTCTTTCTAATAGCTGAAGTAATTTATACAGAAAAACTAAAACAGCCTATACTTGTAAAACTGTAATATCACTTTGCCTTCTTAAGGAAATCCTTTGCATTTTGGGAATGTAGTGCCAAATGTAATGTAGAAGTACTTACTGAACGGATAAGCTAACCCTTTGTGAGATGCGGTGAACATTAAAGAAAATTATTTCTACACTTTTTTCTGGATCTGTAAGATTAGTTTATCAGACTGGGAGTGGTGGAGAGGCAAGGCGAAGATAGAAACACTCTTTCAAATGTCTGTTGCTTATGCACCTTGTAAAAACTGAGTTTCATAACTTTCTTAAACAAGGCAATGGGGTTGGCTTGAACAATTTCAGAGGTCCCTTCCAAATTCAGCTATTCTTTGATTCTTTGACTTACACAGGCTACTTTGTGTCAGTACAGTCTCTGGGGAGAGATACCAACAACAAAAGATTACACCATACTTACGTCTGGTATACATTCTTATTCAAAAAGATGATACAGAGAAAATAACCATGACTTTGAAATACACAATGTTATTTCCAGCAATGATCCCTTACCACTTTCCTGAGAGAGGCTAAGAAGAGATACACTCTCCTGACCCTGACACCAGGCAACAACCAGAGGCATGACCAAGAACAGAGCGAGCATGTTTCCCTGGCTTACCCTCCCACCACCCAGCTACCTTTAGGTCAGACGCTTCCTAAACCTGACCTTATGTATCTTGGCTACGTGGTCAGCTTTGTGGACCACGCTAGGAAGCAGGTTCCGGCCTTTGGACCAACTAGAGCAGTCTGACTTGTGTCCATGCTGCTCAGGGCAGGACTAGCTTTGTCCACGCTGCGTAACACTTAACCTGTCTCAACTGCATGGTAACCCCCAAGTAACCAAATAGGACAGACATAGCACAGTCCTCCACAGCAGTGGTTGTAAAAGGACAACAATGACATCACATTGCGATGCCCAAGTCCTTGGAGGGACGTGGTTGTCATGTTCCCAAGAGCAACCTGAATGTGAACTGTGCAGACATTGTGTGTATGACCTGGGGGTCAGACTTGGGTCTGAAAAATGCAAAAAGCCAATGAATAGCTTAAAAGCTCATTCTTGCCTTTTAAAGCTCTTCAAGGATTTTCCCTCCATTATTTTTTCTGTTTTTTTCCTTTGAGCCTATTTAAACATTTGGCATCTACAACATCCTTTCGTGATGCACAAAAAAAATCTTCTTTTACTTATTCTGGTCATGATGTCTGTTAATTCCATCTGATGGCCCACACATTTTATATTACGACAGACAACAAATAATTTGTACTCCTTCATGTTCTCCATACCATTCACGACTTTACAAATATCAGTCATGTCCTCTTAAATTATCCTTTTTCCAGATTAAAGAGTCATAGTTGATGTAGTTCTTTCTCTCATGGAGACAATTTTGTATGCTTGATCTTCCTTATCACTTTCTCCCATACCTCTTTTTCTATATACTTTTTGGAAAAGGGAGGGCAGAATGGCACTGTAAGTACATAAATTTAGACAGGGATGTGACAGGAATATAAGAATTGCTACAGTGGGTCAGAGAAAGTCCATTTAGCCTAATATCCTGTCTTTGACGGTGGTGAAAAAGGAGATGCTGCTGTTCACTATTTTGCTGTCTAATGCTTTCCTAGTGAATCCAGTTGTTGTTCATCTATATTAAGCTCTGAAGTGTCCTCCTTCTATCCACAACCTCACCAAGGTTTGTGTGTGTCGTGGTTTCAGCTGGCAGTCAGCAACCAAGCACTAGACAGCCGCTCACTCACCCCTCCCCTTCCTCCCCAGTGGGACGAGGAGGAGAAACGGACAAAAGGAGAAACTCGTGGGTTGAGATAAATACAGGTTAATAAGACAGCAAAAGAAATACTACTAATAATAATAATAATTAATATTTATGCAAAACAAACTTTATACAATACAATTTTCTCACCACCTGATGACCGATTCACAGCCAGTTACCGAGCAGCAATCACGGAACCCAGAACACAAGGATTTTGTGAATTTCACTGAACTCCCGAAAAAAAATTGAACTCATAGAAAAGTTCAAACTCCTGGACAAGAAAGGATTCAAATCCATGGAAAAAAGAGGATCATTCCTGCCTCCTGACCAACCCCCATTAATAAACTGATCATGACATCTACAGCATGGAATATTTCTGTTGGCCAGTCTCGGCTGGCTGCCCGGCTGTGCTCCCCCTCAGCTCCTGCATACCTGCTTGTTAGCTGAACATGGGACACCAGAAAAAGTCCTTGACTTCTTCACAATGATTAAAAACATCAGCGCCATCAACATTTTTCTCATACTGAATCCAAAACACAGCAGCTACTGGGAGGAAAACTAACTCTAGCCGAGCCGAAACCAGGACAGCGCACCAAAAGGATTCTCCACTTATTCCCACTGCACTAGCTGATTTAACATCAGTCTACAAATCCCATTTAACCCATATCTTCAGCACTGCTTCTACCAATTCATAACACTATTTTTTCCACTATTTTGCATGAGCTGATCTAACATCTGTCTACAAATCTTGTTTAACCTGTATCTTCAGTGCTACTTCAAACAATTCTTAACACTCAATCTGTCAACCATTACTAAGCGCCAGGCTGATGTTTTCCTAGATCTATTTACTATACTCCCAAGACTTTTTTCCAAGGTGGTAATAGCCATTCATAGCCCCTTTAGACTTCCATAAATTGAGGACTGAGTTTCTTCATTACCTTACATTCACCACAGCTTAATTCCTTATGTCATTTTATCAGCCAGTACCATGAGATTCTTCTGCATCTCTTTACAATCAGGATTTGTTTTATGATCCTGAGTAACTTAGTCTTGTCAACAACACGTGTCACCTTGCTCTCCAGCCTTCTTCCAGCTATTTACAAATATTTTGAACGGTAAGCGTCCTACTGAAAATCCGTTTAGACTCCACTCTCTCCACTGAGAAAACAATGTATTGATATTCTCCATTTCTGATATTTCAGCCACTTAGATACTACAATCTTTATGAGGGGCCTTCTTAAAAGCCTTTGGGAAATCCCAATGGATTACATTTTCATCCCCCTTGCCAAGGGCTACCCTTCTTTACAACAGATTTTCACTGGAACAAGCAAGCTGAAATGGCCCATCACAGATATTGGAGAGAGCTAATGATCAGACTGCATGAATGTTTGGGTGTTCCAGAACTCCACCTTCCAGACCCTGATCCTTGTCTGAGTAGCACATAGATGTGCAACCTGGTCTCCTGAGCAACCTGATCTAGTTGAAGATGTCCCTGCTCACTGCAGAGGCGTTGGGCTAGATGACCTCTAAAGGTCCCTTCCAACCCAAAGCATTCTGTGATTCTGTGTATCCTGCACCAGCCACAAGCTCAGCAACTGTTTCACACACTAATAATTTTGACTCTTACCAGGTTTACGCTCTCTACTCTTCCTCAGTACATTGCATTTCTACACTGTATTATTATGCTCTTGCATAGAAACCCTGTTCTTCAGGGCAGTTTCTACCGATGTGACCAGTGAAGACCTCTGATTTTTTCATTTGCGGTTCCCTGGATACCAGCTGCAACACTGAAAGACTCACATTTGCTATCTTCCATTTCAATGCAAGATGCTTTGAAGGTCAGATCATTCATATCTACCTATGTGTGAGTATTAAACTATATGTTCCCAAATAGGAAATTCAAGGCACAGGCACTTAAATATTTAAATTAAATATAATCCAGGTACAATCACAAAGCAGTTGCACTTAGCACAATGTAATTTTAGTCAAACTACAATGCCCAGTAATGTAAAACCTATTCGCACTCTGAGATAAAAAAGCTCATTTCCAAATTTATGTTTTCCAAGTTCAGTGTTATTCCTGTTACACAGTCTTAATGTATATCCGCTTAATTTATTCCCCTCTGTATCTGTTACTTCTAATATTTACATTTAGTTGTAGTAAAGAACCTCACTGGTCTCTGTTTAGCTTTATTCATGTGAATTTTACTCTACAACCTTGTGTATTTGTGCATAATCTACTCAAGTGGGGCAGGCTAGCATCAGGTAGGGTTTGATAGACAAAAACAAAAAAATTAAGATGACCAGTGTATTTATTGCTTTCTTCTTTTAGTGTTCACAATATCAGTCAGAAAGCAGCATCTCTATGTTAAAGTGTACACACTACTGATTCTGGCATTTTCAGCTAATTCTAAAAATCCAGGAAATCCAAGAGTTTATTGTTCAAGCTTTGTCAAAATTCAAATACTACCTTTACTTTAGAAAAAAACACAATCTAAATTAGCTTTATAGAAGTAATTTCTTCTTCCTTGCTGATATTTATGATATTATGGGATATTGATTAATTTTAAGGATTACCTGTGAATACCCTAGGGCTTATTTCTCTCATCCCACTCTTCTGTGCATATTTCCCACCTGTTTATCTCCTATCCAGGAGCAGAAATAGCTTTACTGGAACATGTATTCTAAATGCATAAATTATTTTCCAGTACCTCAAAAAAAAAAAATAAAATCCCACAGCATAATGTAATTGCAATAGATATTATCAGTATGATAAATGCTTTTTATAGTGCTCATGGTTTCAAATGAAATAATTAATTTCAGTAGCTGCATCAAATTTCCTTCCTATTACTCCAATTCATGTCACTACAGCACTTTGGATAACCTACTGTGCATTTCTATGTCCAAATGAGTTTAGGACTGTTTTCAATATAACATGAAGTCTGATTTTCCCTGTTACAATATTTGGTCTTTTTAGAATTTTACAGCTTCTTTTTCTATGTATCAGTTTAAGTTACTGTTAAGGAAAAAGATACTGATATTAAAAAAAAGCAAGAAATAGGATGCAACAACATACAGTGAGATAACTGAAAGTTCTGTAAACAAACAGCTTTGAAAGACCAAAAATGCCTATTTCCCAGTCATGCCAGGCAGGGAGTCCTATTTAAGGCTCCCTGAATAGGTTTATGAATTCAGAGCAGGAGAAAGTATTTTAACTAATTTCTATCTTAAAGATCACAGAAAATAGCGAAGTTTACATAAACCATATTGGCTGAAGATCTTTCTCCAGGAGCTGCTTATTTATGACAGATACACAGAGAAATCAAGATGAGGGAACAAGAAAATGATACCATGTTAAAGGCCCAGCAAAGTGACAAAAAAGCATCTCAGCTATCTATCTCTTAAAATCTCTGGATGAACATTTGGTATAAGACCATGAGTACCAAAATCAAAAGTGAAGCAGTTCTTTTTCTTTGCATAACTATAAAAAGAGGCAAGAAAGATATGCTAGCCAGCTCTGGCTTGACAAAGCATCATAATCAAGGAACATACAATATGGGAAAAGAGTTGAATACTCAAATTTTTGTCTTGGTTCAGTGTATCTCAGTATATTTGTAAGAAATCTATTCATATTATCCCATGGCTGCTAGAATGAAAGCTTGTGAAGAGAGTAAGGTGGAGCTAAAGAAAGTGCAAGCTTTAAAGCAGATGTGTTTCAAACACCCAGTCAGGCAAGTAGACCTAAAACCTTTTAAGCACAGCTGATCTGTACCAGAACACCTACGTCAGTCCTTTGCTTTGCTACAAGGTGCATCTCCAGAAGACTTGTATGAGATGCTGGAAGGCTCCAGGCCAGAGTGAGCGATTCTCACAAACATCCGTCTTGAGGAACCAAGACAGAGACGTGCGAATTAAGCAAACTCCCAAATCAGGCACTGTGCTTTGGGAACTTCCTCACCGTGACAAGGGAGTGTGGCAGAGCAGCAGAACCCTGCGGAGGCAGGGCATGGGGCTGCGAAGCCCATCTCTCTCCCTCTGAGATGTCACATAGGCAAGGAAGTTCAGTGCTTGCGCAAGACAGTGACCAGCCTTGCAAGGGAGGGTGTGAGACCACTGACATCCCCACACACATGCCCACCGACTCATTTTGAGGACTGTTGGGAAGCCAAAGTATTGAAGATTAATTGTTGCTGAACAGCAGCCAGTGTTCCCAATAAGGAGGACCTCATGGCTGCAGCCCTGTTTAACCGAGGACACTGAATCACTCACTCCCTGTCAGAAGGACAAACACTTGGTATCTTTAACCAAGGACACGCTGGAGCCACTGGACCTCAAGAAGGACGGTTAATTAGGGTGTTTTATGTATGTTGCAAACTTGGCAGGAGAACTGGGAATTCACATATCCTTAGCTGAACTACCCTCATTATAATACTAAAAATCACACCCCCTGCGCTGGAGACCCCGGCCATGCAAAGACCCTTCCTCACCGAGCATGCCTAGTGAATTTTAGGAGCACTGTGTCTTTAAACCAACATGAGAAGAGAACTAACGAAACCTAGTTAGAAGGGTATGGCTAATAGGCGGTATTTTTAACTGTATAAATACACGATGTGATTGTAGGCAGGTGTGCAGCCACCACCGGAAGACCTTGACCACCAGCAAAGACCATCACTGGATCCAAGGGTGATGATATATTTTCTCTTGTCTTTCTTTCTCTGTCTCTGAATTTCTAGGCACATAAGGTTAATGTTGTTGTAAATTTGTGAGTCTGCTATATTTTATAGTTTCATAAAATCAGACATTATGATGTAGTAAGTTTTGCCAAGCCAATATCTGTTCTAACCCCACTGTGCTGAAAGTAATGCCATGAAGCTGCAAAGTTACCATCTTTTGTAATCTCACTGAATCCCAAGTAAAGCTTTGTTTTTAATCAAGCCTCTTCAGCCGTTGTCGCGACTGCTGGGTACTGCGCAGAGAATCAGAAAAGATCACCTCCCCCTACCCACCAAGTGGGACAGGACTGATGCTGAAGCAATGGCACGTGAAGAGGACACGAGGAAGAGAATGAAGAAAACTTTACTTCCTCTTGCTGTTTCCACCTAGTTCCAAAGTTCTGTTAAGTTTCAGTAGCAGTTATATAAAGAGTAATTCTTCGCCCCTGGTAGGAGCAACAGCTAAACTCAGTTTCCAGAGGGGAATTACTAAATTGTCATTTAAATTGTTATCTTACCTTCTCACCAGAAGAAACAACAGTTGACTGATTCAATATCTCAGCTGGCATTAGACTCAAGGAATTATATGAAGAAAATATGCCAAGGACACCTACTCCGCAGTAAAGCATTTATGTATTGCAGGTAAGAAAAACAAATAAACAAAAGCTGAGACACGAGAGCATTACCTGGGTCATAACCTTGGCTGCTTAGTTCATCTGCTAGCTAATTCTCACAGACAGACATTAAAATTACGGAACATCTAATAGCAACAGAACGGAGATGGCACCGTAAAACTGATCAAACAGTATTCACTGCAGAGGATGAAAGTGGGGGGAAAGGGGTATCACATCCGCAGGGTATTCTCACGCTAAAAGCAAAGCATTCTTCATGTGAATAGTAAGGTAGCAGAAAAAAACTATCATGTCAAGACAACGATTGAGATCTTACTCCCTTTCCTGCTTTGAGAAAAACAAACATTTACTCAGTGAATTTGTGAAAATCAAATAGGCTGCACAAAAGGGAGAATAGCACTACCTGGATGAACTTCTATGGACTGCCTACCCTAAGACATCAAATAAAAAATTAAATAGTCTTTAAGTCTCAGATGAAGTGAAAACTTTCCCTATTGCTTCTTCCCAATGTTGGCACACAACTGGTCTGCAGTACGCTACCAGTTTAAGCACTACTTTTACAATAAGGAAAAATCCCACAGCAAAGTCCCTTTAACTCTGTGGGAATTACTGCAGTGATTTCAGCCATCTTTGGATACGGTACATCTTGCAACATGGGCGCTTTAACGGGTAACAGTTTGCTTGCTGTGAAAGGCAAAGACATGCTTTTAATTGTGTTCTCTAGTCATGACAACATAAATAATTTCTGTGTATGTGAACTCCAGATCCCTTGATTAACCTTGCTTACTGAAGATCTGGTCCACTGCTCACTGAGGTCATGAAGATTTGCATCAGGGTCCAAGTGCTTCAGATACCGAGTGGGGGATGATTTGTCATTCACTATGAAGGATAGCTGGACTGAGATTTACAAACTGTGCTGGGACATTTGGACAAACAACCATAAAAGAATTGCTCAAAGCCTAACCAAGAGGTGACAAAACCATTCGAGGGTGCCATAGTGCACAATTGATTTTGGTGAGAAGTGCATGGCCAGGATGAGGGGCTGGAATTCCAGTCACGCACAGCAGCTCACGGGAATCCTGCATAATTTATCCGTCTCCAATGGGTGACTTTAATGGTACTGCAACCTTCCAATTTAAGAAATGAAAAACATGCAAAGTTATACTAAATGCATGGAGGGGGGGTTGTAACCAAATCTTGCAGAATTCAAGTTCCACTTCTTTCCCAATTCTCCATGCCATGGCTGGTGCCTCTAAACCAGAAATGCTAACAATTCTAATGTCCTCTTATGTGAGTCAAAATTGGTGAGGTTAAAATTGATGGCTAGTCTTGGTACCAGCATAGCCCCAACCATGCAGCACAGCAGTGAAATGTGTGGGGTATTATTGTTAATTCCCACCAATGCATCAGTTCTGAAACTCCACCAGTAAACATGATTCAGGAAGACTGTTCCCCACCAACGCTCAGGTTACGTAAAGGCTTTGAGTACATCAAAATGAGAATAGTAACATTTTCCCTCTACGTCTCAGGCTTAAAGATTTTCACTGAAAGAAAAATCTCCCTTTTATTTTATTTTTAAATTTTTGTTCACATTTCCCAACACCAAATCACTAAAAGGTCACGGACGCACAGAGCATCACTTCCTAGCACCGGAGTCCTGGGGTGCTGGTCCCCCAGTGAGAAGGATGGATGCGTGCTTCCAGTTTGTTTTTGCGAAGCGGGTACACTGGTTTGACGCTGCCAGTAGGCAGGTCTCGAAGGGCTGCCTGCACCACCTGCGTCTCCACCGAGCTCTGCCTCCAAGGCGTGTACGAGCGTCTCTCTCCTTGCACAGAAGAGGAAGATGAGGGTGGCACAAGCAGCCAAGCTGGCAGGTCCAGCTGTGACACAGAGCAACCATTAAGGAGCACACCTAAGCATCGCGTCCAAGCGCATGCTTGGAGGAGGTGGGCACATGCAGTTCAAGCAGTGATTCCCTCACAGTTTACTTTTTTCTTTTGAAGAACACCATCAGACAGAGTCAGGTTTTGTTTGAGAGAAACTATTCTTGCCATTGGAGAAAGGTGAAGGAAAAGAAAGGGAGAGAGTGTCAACAGAGTACAAGAGGAAAAGCAGAGAGAAAAACGGGCAGAAGTGAAGGGCCAGGGACTTGCCTATTCTTTGTCCTCAAGTAGTTTTTCTTTTAGTTGGTTGGTTAGTTTGGTTTTTTAAGTATTTCTGCTTAATGTACATACACATCTAAGTGCATTAGTACTTACATGCCCTGACTTTTATCAGGTCACCGTTATGCCAGGCATTGTGCCTATACATAGTGACAAACTCCATAGCCTAAAAGCTTACTGCAATCAAGCAAGCCAGAAAAAAGATTAATTTAAAGCAACATTATCACCTCCACTCTCCAGACAGTAAACAAGACAAAGGGAAATCAAGAGACTTGACCAGGGCAGAGGTAACTCAGAAGGAAATGCAAACCCACTGAATCTCAGTTCCGCATCCCCTTCTCTCGTGATAAGAGCAGAGCTTGCACACTGGTCCCTTCCATAGAGATCTTTCTGCTGCCTAGCCAATTATTTCTACCATCCCATAGAGATTATTTTTTTCACACAAATTCAAGCATAGGAAGTTCCGTCTGAACATGAGGAAGAACTTCTTCCCTCTGAGGGTGACGGAGCACTGGAACAGGCTGCCCAGGGAGGTTGTGGAGTCTCCTTCTCTGGAGATATTCAAGACCCGCCTGGACAAGGTCCTCTGCAGCCTGCTGTAGGTGACCCTGCTTCTGCAGGGGGGTTGGACTAGATGACCCACAGAGGTCCCTTCTAACCTCTACCATTCTGTGATTCTGTGATTCTGTGATT
This sequence comes from Opisthocomus hoazin, assembly GCF_030867145.1. Classification (NCBI taxonomy): domain Eukaryota; kingdom Metazoa; phylum Chordata; class Aves; order Opisthocomiformes; family Opisthocomidae; genus Opisthocomus; species Opisthocomus hoazin. Next base: position 50,097,728 of record NC_134416.1, on the reverse strand, counting down.
CAGAGGTACTTTATTTTTGTCTCACCTATTCATTTCTTCGTGTAACCACTTGTCCATCTAATAACATATTCTGCTGGTTGAACTTAGCACGTTTCTACAAAACAATTAGGTACTTTTCAGTGAAGACTTCTACTTCAATTGGTGGCAAAAAGTATATTAGGCAACGGGGGGAGGCTAGACAGAGATTTAGGTTACGGTTAGTGGTTATGTTGGTTCATTATGGTAATTAGCACAATGTAGAGTGAAAATCAAACAGCAGGCTTTCAGTGCAGCATGCAACTGCACACTGCCTCTTCTTCCTGTGACACTACAGATCGCCTCTCTGGTGCTCTGTCAGGCAAAGGGAATCACCTCACTGCGTTTATCTGAGGGACTCTGTTTCCTTGCTGCTATGAGGTGTATACTATCAAATATTTGACATACAGATATGATGCCTGGAAATCTAAAACCAAGCACAAACAATCACACTGGGTCAAGCAAAGATTCACCTTGCCAAGTATCGTAATTCTAAGCAGATGTTGAGCAAAAGACCATATAAAGAGTAACATATGATGATCCTTCTCCTAATACACCCTTGCAGCTTCCAGCAATCAATACTTCATGATCTTTTCTGAGTAAAGATTTTAAAAACTGCATTGAATAGCCATCAATTGATCTATGCTTCGGAACTGTGTTCACTCCGCTTTTGAACTGTTCATTTTTTCAGCTTTTGCAGCATTCTGTGACAACAATACTACAATTTAATGATGTTCTGTGTGCAAAAAATGTTTTTTGATTCTTATGATCTCACTGCCTGATCATTTTATTAAGTGTTCCAATTTTCTACGGTATGAGAAACAGTGTAGAATAATACCATGTTTACCGCTATACACCACTTACAACTGTATAGACCCCTGTCATACCCCTCCCTTGGACGTCTTTTTTTTTTTTCAAATTGAGGAGTCCAAGAGTTTATTTAATGTTTCTCCATTCCTATTACTTTCTATTCTTGTCTTTCTCCATTGTGTCTTTTCTAAGCCGGGAGAAGCCTGTGCTAGTATGTTTTATAACGCCAGTTTTCAAGGTGCAATAATGCAAAAAAGTTCAAGGAAGCACACAGAACAGAGCATGATAATGAACCACATTCTGTACATAATTTTTTTGTGGCGTTTAAACACAGTCTGATGAAGAACCAAAGATTTTTAGTTAACGTTTCTCCTTAAGTGTACAACGATGAGATCAATTTATAGATAAAAGATTTCGGAGCTGTAGATTGGGAAGTTCAAATCTGCTATTCTTTCATATAAAGCTATCAAACACACGGGGTTTCTATGAAGATTCTTCTGCAGAAGAACATACAAGCTGTTTGTAAAGCTCATGTCAGTGGGTCTAATGGGCTGGACTCACACTACAGACTTCTAGTATACACATACATATTTCCAGCTAAGAAATCCCACTCAGGAATACAGCAGTATGCCTTAAATTCTCCGCTCCCCTGTTTAGCACACACCTGTAAGAAATATCGGAGAACACATCACAGATAACCTCAGCTTATGTATGGTAAATAAGCAGAACAGAAGTCCCTAAGGAAGCTTAGTCCCAAACCGTAGGAAGTGTGTACAACTGAAGTTACACACAGAAACAGGTGGGAAGCCAATGCTGTTCAGTCAGTAAATGATGCAGCATCAAAAAGGGGATGCATCTTAGCTGTGCCTTCATATTATAAATGCTATAGTTCAGGCTTTATATTTTCACAGTATGAAAAGATACTGGCGGTCATACAATGGTTACTATTCTAGAAGATGCTCAGGAGTCGGTATTTATTTAGGTAGAAAACCGCTGCTGAGGATAGCCTCATGGGAGATTTAGTACATCTCTTCCCGATCTTCCCAAGGGGATAGCAGTCAACCCCACTTGGGCATCCTTCAGTACAACACAAACAACATAATGCGGGACATTCACTCAGGACAAGCAGACAGATACTGTCAGTGTCTCATTAGGCTGTCATGGGAAGTAAAGGCTTCAGATACAGAGATATTAGTATTCCAGCCACTGAATCTATGGTACACATAAAAGCCAACTTTCCTCTGCACAGATTTACATGTATATTACTGCATACCAGACGGAAACCCTTCCCAATGCTTGCTTTCTCCCAGCTTGCAGTACACAAACCCAGGTCCTGTCTCTAAGCCACAGGCCTGAGGCCATTCTATTTATAGACACCCTAGCCTTCAGTAAAATACACTGTATGTCGATTCCGTTAATAAAACCAGCATCATATCTGGCTTTCTGCAGCGTATTATCCATATGCAGTTCACTGAGTCTCTGCTATTTAATTAATGCATTTAATATGAACACAGTATCTAAACAAAGTTGTCGAGGTTTCTGATCTCACACAAAGTGAAAAGAACTCCAGAAACTGAGTTCTTTATCCATAAGCTTCACTTTCGTGCTATCAAGTGCCCCATATTATAAGCCCCAAATTCTCAAAATCATTAGAGAAATCATACATATATATGTAGGTATAGATATATCCTGAAATCTGTATTTTGTTAAGCAAAATGGGGTTTTTTTCATTTCATTTAGGTATTTCTTTGGGTCTTGCTTGCATAAGCATTTCTGCTTACAGCTCTCCTAAAATCAACCACATTTTCTGGAGAACCAAAACAAAAAATGAAACAAAAAAAAGGTTTTATGAACCTAAGGATGCTTTCATTGTGAATTCAGTCAAATCTGTTGGCTATATCTGCGAGCCTGAGAAAGGGTTGGGAATCTTGCAGTGAACAATATTCCTCTCATTTCCTCCTAATGCCTGAATCATGTTTCTGGCTGAGGTCCCAGCCTGAGAGAGTGGTGAGCATAGCTGGTGCTAATAAACTGTCAATTGACTTCTCATCCTCTCCTTGCAGGGAAAGGAAGGCAGAGGATGGAAATCTGCCACATTCTGCCTAAGGGAAAAAGGAAATGAGGTGCCTTTTCCAAGTCCAGATATTCCTTTTTTCCTCAAACCTACTACTTTCAGAAACAAAAAAGAAGTTGTGAAGGTGTTTACATACTGCTGACATAGACACAGGGAATCAAGCTTTGAAGAGGTGAATCACCAGTTCTGGGGCAAGGACAACTAGGAATTCAAACACCTGGAAAAAATGCCGTGCTGGCTCCACCCCTTCTGCCATATAATTCCATTTAAACACTGTATTTTAGAGCTAAAAAGAAAAATGTTTCCATTGGTTTTGCTACACTGAGACTCCGTAAGTAATGCCCCATTAGCCTCACACATCTTACATCTGCTTTTACTTAAATATGAAAAACATAATAACCCATGCTCATGATATATCTTGTATCTTTTCTGTTCCTCACACTAATAATTTTCAGCATTCATTCCTCTCCAGCATGGGATGTTAAAGCCAGACAGTCCCAGTATTTTCCCTGTTGCCCAGCGCTTTAAGAACAATCCAGCGTCATACAGAAGCTACAGTCATCACGAAGTCTGTATTGGGGACCTACCACCAGAACAGCTTCTGGGGACTAGTAAGAGAGAGATTATGATAATAATAGTAACACTAATAACACCAATAACAATAACAATAATAATGTATAGCTTCTTTTCAACCAAGTCTCTCAACACTAGATGAAAACTGATAAAATAACTCTTCATTCAGGAGCTGAGATATGAGGTGGTGAATGGACGCTAATGTTTGGGATAGACAAATGGCTGGAGAATGCACCCTTTGTCCTCACTTTTCCCAGCTACTCTGGCTATATCTGTTTTGCTCTATCCAGCTTCACTGGCAAGACCTCTTTGGAGCCCTGACAGCAATTTAAAATCACCCTTCCCCTGAAGCCCCAGGGAGGGCAGAGCAGCTCCACCACCTGCTCTCCCCGGAGGGGAATCTCCACTGTGATGCTGGATCCAGACCCGCTCAGGGAGATGCGGTTACACCTCCCAGCCCTGCCTTGACTGAGTCTGCTCTTTTGCCTTTTGCACAAAGGACCTGAGTGATTCTCCAACTGTTCAATGAAGAAAGCAAGGATATTCTTAAAAGAGATAATTTCATGGGTCTTTCTTAAGGAAAGCATTGCCCTCTTCATGTGGCATTTCCTCTTTAAGAAGAAGAAAAATTAAATATTTCCATAAAGAGGAATAAGTGAGAACTATCTTGGGCATGCCTTATGTACACAGTGGCCATTTATACATGGGTTTACCAAATCCCTCAGTATAATGATTTACCCTGAGTTGTTCTGCTATCATACTAATGATTTCCCCTCTTATTGAAGTGGTGTACTCAAACCAAGCACTCTGATCAGTAAGAGCCATGTCTAGATACCTTCACAAATATTAAGGTTGACAGATGTGGCCATCAGAATTTTTTCGTTTATAATAAAGTCTGCCTTTTTTCAGACCATTCATAGATTTTCCTTCTCTTTAGCTGCCAGCCATCAGCTACTGACTTCACACACACAACCAACTGAAGTCACCACACTATCACAGCCCTCATCCCTCAGTGAGTGAAGAAAACTACGCCCAAGGTAACAGCTAGCACTAGGCTAAGAACAGGGGGGGTACAGCAGTCACAATACAGTCAGTACACAGACAATATTTCATTACAAGGCCCAATGCAGTACACAATACACAACCAATATTTCGACTGAGATTCATCCCAGTTCAGCAAAGCACCCAATTCAGCTAAGTATGCATCAGGAAAATTTTGCGAGTGTGCTGAACTGGGACTTGTTTGTATTCGTAGCATAGCAGCTGTTTGCAGCGACACATCCTGTGACACCATCTTCTTCAAAAAAAAGCAAAGAAAAAGTATCCCCAGTTGTCAGACACCAAACAGGAAGCACCATCAGATGAAATCTGAGGAGTCTGACACTTCTTATGAGACCTACAGGCTACTGTTTTGTGACTCGTTGGGCCATGACAAAAAGGATGTAAAACCATTTTGCTGAGCAGGAACAGATAAAGCATGTTTAACTCTCACCATCAGACAGGTCTCAAATGTATCATCCCATGCCCCAGCCTGATTCTCTAAAAACTCCAGGTAAGGAGCTCCTGAATCACAGCACAACTGTGACTTACCCGTTTTGGTTGGTTGGTTTGTTTTGTGTTTGTTTTGACCGAGAAGCAATATTTGTCACCTGACTGCAGACAAGCCTCTGGAAAAAAGTCATTCGTGTAACATGTCCCCACTTTTGTCCCAACTAATACATTCCTGTTCTTGTGATGAATAACTAGGCCTACAGGAAATACAGTAATCTAATTCCCACTTGTTGTTAGAAACTTAAAAAGCATCATACTAAGGTCATTTAAAAGAGGGTTTGAATATTGTTTTATTTTTTGAGAAATAAACATAATCCTCAAAGGCAGATGGAATTCAATAATACCATAAGAAGCCATTAATTGTAGAACAATTTCATTAAAACACTGTTTGCTGCAAGGCTAAGCAGTAAGAAATATATTCTATCCAGTGAATTACATTATAATATACTTACTTGTGAATATAGTTGGCAATTTTTTAAATCACTTTTTTTTTTCAGTTGCAAGTTTCGCATTGCAACTCTTGCCTACTTCAGTTTAAATACTACTTAATTAAAAACAACACTAAGGTTAAAAATTCAGAGAAATAAAATGATACACCTCACAAAGCAAACGATCAATGTTTAATAAGAAGTACTTTCTTTTGGAAGAAACATTTTTAATACTTGCAGAAATAATTGATGTTGGCAGAATTTTGATATCAGTAGACCTCTAGTGGCTATTACAGTAATTGATGATTACATTACTCTTTGTTTTCAAATATTCTCTTTAGAAAACAAAACAGGGAAAAAAATCATGGGAGCAAAACTACAGCAAAATGTTGTCAGAGTACAAAAATGATAACGAATGTCTTATTTCACAACTGCTATCCAACAAGTATTTAGAGGCCTGGTTCTCATCAGTTTTAGTAAAATTACACAGCTAAATACCTTTACAAATCTAGTCACCAAACCCCAAATCTGAGTCAGCAGTGGATGCTTCAAAATTTCCTGAGATTAGCTCAAAAATATTTGCCAAACACTCTGCGGGACCTATTTACAGGTTGAGTCCTAAAACGGCCAGGAAAGCTCTTCCTCGCCCCACAGCTGGGCCACGTGCCCTCGCCCTGCCCATGCACTGTCCCTCCTCGCTCAGACCTGCAAGCCAGAAGCGGTCTGTAGAAGGCTCGGGACAGTCCCCAGTCTGGATGGGGAGCTGTGGGACAGGAGAACATTGTCAACTAGTGTAGCTAGCCATGACTCTAAGGTCGCCATTCCTAGAGTCAGCCACTGTCGGTATTTAGTAAAATATCCATTTCAATGATTCTTCATTCATTTTGGTTAAACTGTCACATTTCAGTGCCTATCAGCAGGTGTAAAATGGACAGGATTCCCTGCAATGATTTAGTAAAGGAACCAGTAAAGGGCAGGCCTTGATGACCTTTGAAAATTCAGGCTACATTAGCTTAATGCAATATCAAAGACATGGATTTGATGCCTGAATATGGGACACTCAACCCTAAAAGTTTAAGCCTTTGCTCATTTAGTTTGCTTAAATATTTAGAGTTTTTTGTCACGACATGACATCTCCCTACATTATCTGAAATGCACTTCAGGGGCCTGGGTACTGATTTAAAATTTTCTCTTTCCCACACTTCTCAAAATGAAAGGGTCGGACTTCCAACAAAATGCAGAAAGAGGACAATCTATACAAACATACCTGAATATTGGCCGTCTTACTCTTGCCACATGACTAGTTAAAAGGTTTTGGTGACATTTAGGCCTAAGAAACATTTAATGTCTTTTTCAGATGGTATTAATTGTCTTTTTCTCTCAGGGAATCCAAGGGGAATTGAGCGGTTTTCTCTCCTAAGGAGATACACTTGTAATCACACAGTATTAGTAAGAAAGCAGTACGAAAATTAAATTCTCATTGTCCAAGGGCCTCCCATTTGTTCATTTAAGAGGCTCCATTTTAGTTGGTTTGCACATACTGTTTCTTTCAGATATATTTTAGATGCAGAGTAGCTATCATTTTGTCTGCCTCCCAGAGTGTTGCACCTTCACAAAACTACTAAATCAAAAGAACTCTGCTAAGTCAAAATTGTTCAACAGAGTTTTGGTGTGACCTCCTTCATATGCTGGTGAAAAAATGATTAATCATATGTACAATCAGAAAAGTCAATTCTTATTTAAAGGAGAATCATGTGCACCCATGCACGAAATCTACTGCCTTCTGATGGACCTTTGTGCCAAGGTGACTTTCACAACCTAAAATGGTCACAAAAATGTAATTCTGCACCACCTGACTAGGTTTAGAGTGCAAAGAGTATCTAGAAAATATCTTCTATACATAACCTTGCACATATTTGAGTACACAAAGAGAAAACGCAACACTCTCAAAAGGTCAAACCTTCACCGTGCCACAGGATTTTTCAAAAGAATTGAAGGCCTACACAATCAAAGACACAGCACCTGAACGACAGAAACACTGTGGCAATGAGTCCAAAGAGATCTGAGCACACACACAGAAATGCAGTGATGTAAAATGTGTGTCCCAGAACATACATCTCTCCCTTGAGGAAGAACTTCCAGTACACACTCATCGAAGCTATTCTTGACTGATTATCCTAGGCTGAGCAATTCAGAAAGAAAGAGCTTAAAACATTTGCAGCTAGGCATTCATACTTTCAGTGAGTTCAGCAGATGATCTCTTGGCAGTCTATGTCCAATAGCTGTCTATCCATATAGGATGAAGGCTGCTCGTTATCAGATCATCTCTTTGCCTAAGGGTGTTGCCAAACTTGTTAATGATTAGTTTGATTGAGCAACCTGGGTAACACTGGAAGCAATATTACTCTGCAGAAACTTTCTGCTGTGTGCCAGCAGAGATAACCTGCCATTGCAAGGTTCGATAAGCAATCCAAAGAAAACTAATATGTATTTTTTTTTAAATACAAAAAGAGTCCTGGGTGATTTGGTTAATTTACTTATGAGGATTCTTTGCATTGCTGAGCAAACAGATACAAACTGGAAACTAGAAAGTATGCTAGTTTCCAGTATTTAACACTTCTCAAGATCTGAATATACCATGGAAGTGTACTGTTTATTATTCTTCAATCTCTATTAAAACAGTATTTTCCTTTCTCCTCCAAACCCAGGAAGTATACTGTGCGTAAATGCGATGAGCTTCCAGCTCAGACAATTCTTGACACATCCTGCCAAGACAAACGTTCATCCAAAGAGCTAAAATTCCTGTTCCTTACCCTGCTCCTCCGAAGCTTCCTCAGGGCCAGAAGCTGGGGAGAGCCAGCCCTTTGGACAACCTTCGGCTCTTTCTGTACATTCCTGGTTATGGTCTCTTTGGAAACAGAGCAGTGGGAAGCTGCACAACAGGGAACAGTTTCATTTAACTGAGGTTCTCTCATTGCAACTAAGCACATGAGTGCCTCTGCCTTAGTGTGAAGTCAATATGGAGTGACAAACTCAATGGAAATGGAGTAAGTTTGGACTCCCTTCCATACGTGTTTGAGTTTGTCCTGAAATGGAACAAGAAGGGTCAGAGTGTCAGCAGGTCCCATCTGAGAGCTAATAATGAAGAGCTGTGTGTTCAAGGCATTTTCTGGACTCAGCTGACACTGGGGGGGACCCCAGCCCAAGGCAGACCCTGCAGCAAACTGAAGATCTGGAATAAGATTAACCAGTGAAATACCAAAATCTTCTGTGTGTTGCAGGGTTCATTGGTACTTTTCAACTACATAAAACTCCTTTGGGCTAAAGATGTGCGTGTCCAATCCTTGAGACTCCAACACTAGCTAATAAAGACCTGGAACCTGGGTTCAAACTTACACATCATAAGCACGGATTTTTTTAAACGAGGACTTTAAAAGGTTCACTGATGACCATGTTTAAAGCAAAGAGCAAAGGAACTCACTGGTGTTTTAAGTTTTTGCCAAAGCTTGCCTGCACAGGATTTATATAGGTATAAGGAGAAATATCTCATGATCCAAAATCCAAAAGCAAGGCCTCAGCCCTACCTTGAAAACATTAGCATCTCACAGCTTCCTTACAGCTTTCTATGTAATCATGCCATTCAGCCAGCAGAGCTCTTACCAGAGAGAAAGCTTCTGGTCTGTCTTCACAGCTATCCTCTCCTGTTCTGCATGAACCTGTCACTAAAAGTGCCTGTCACACTTCAGGCTGAGCTGAGCTGTGGCACGCAGAAAGGAAAGGCTCCCTCTTCAGATACCTTTGGCCAATCCATATGTTCTACTCATTCTCATATCTGGCATGTTTAGAGAATCTAATATAGAGTAGTAAAGACTATCTCACAAGAGGTAGGTGGGTCTTAAAATACCCTCCAGATTTCTGGCTTAGTGTAAAAGCTGCTCCTCTTTAATATCAAAGGAGTGGATTTGTTGAAATAAAAAAAAATCTATATATAGTCAGTGCTGAATCAGTGTGAACATCCAGGAAAAAAACAAATATAAATCATTTTCAGTGTTCAGGGCCAAAAAATATCCTTTCCTTCCAAAAGCTGGTCACATTTCATTAAAAAGTAGTGCAGATTTAACTTAAGGTGGAATTTTTTCCACTAACTCTACAGCTACTTCCCATTAGAGCATGTAGTTGCCAAAAACCTCCATCATCTCTGTTTACTCTCATGGGAGGAATATGACAGTAATGTCCTCCCTCTTCTTTACCCATTCACCAGAGTTCCTGGACACATCACTTACAGCCATCAATAAACTCCAGCACCACCAAACTGGTAACTCCATTTATTAAACAGTATCTTTTGAACTATTTTATTTTCTTTATTTCACAGTCTGGAAGCTATGTTCTGGCCTTCAGTCATATTGCTGACAATTTCTGATATCTACAGCTTCTCAATAATATATATTGTGACTCAAGGTGATGGACATTCTTTTTGTGTCAAAGACCCACCCTTGACTCATTTCCCCAGCTTCACTGGCCTTCTGATTTAACCAGGGAGATGGGAGAGTAACCTTTCTGAGCTTTGCTATCCCTGCTAATAGCTCTAAGGATTCTGGATTAATGATGCTCTGAGTCATTGGAAACGGCTGTCACTCTTGTTGTATGGACGGGTGCATTTAACAACGATGGTAATATTCCCCCAAAGGCTCCCAATTGAATGTGCTTCCTTTAGTATTACTACTTAGAACAATAAAACTACTGAATCAGGCCTTCCATTTAAATGCACAGGCAAACACCCTCAGATCGCTTTGAAAAGATGCTCCACATGCAGAGGGTGGGTGGAAGAGGTGACAGTGTCTCTTCTGGCATGTAGACAACATCATACGGCAAGCCACTTTTGCCGTGTTACTGACTGGCTGGTATTCCAAAACAGGTTCTGTTGTATTGAAACCAGGCAGGGGTTTACCACAAACATCTATGTGGTTACTTCACCATCTGAAGATGAGAATGGACAGTGGGTGGACATGAGCAGGTTTTCTTTATTACCACTGCGCTTTGGACTTATAAATTGTGCCTAACAATTAACGAAGTTGAGATCATATTTTTCATACTTACAGGGATGCACTGACAACTATCACAGAAGTCAATACTGCAGACAGAAAATAATAGCTGTTTTTAAACAAGGTCAGGACCTAATTTGCTACAAACCAGTGTAGGCCTGCTGAGAATATGATGCAAGGCATCTAAATTTGCCTGCAATTACATTTTCCTTTCATATACTGGCAAGTAATACTCTTTTAAACAGCTTCTTTGTGGAGTGACTAGAAGAGAACTTGGAAACCTTTACCAAGAACAGCACGTTCAAAGGCACAAATCGCAGAAGACTGCTTGCTCTCCTGCTACCTCTCTGCAGGAGTTAGAGGTCTAACTACCACTCCTGCCTCTGCCCAGCCCCTCACGACCACCTCGCTTCCTGTGTGCCAGACAACCCTCTGGAAAACTGTTTTCCTTGCTCCTAAAACTGATTTTCTCTCCTCATACTCAGAATCTAAGCCAGAAATCAGCATGAAGATAGCTTACCTTTATATTTGCTCTACTCCAGTCCATTCTTATGAAAGTACATCCCTTTCAACCACCAGCACCTCTTCCTTTACTACCATTCTCATCTGATATGTCCTAGATTCAGCTGGCAAATAGCCAGACATGAAGTATTGAGGAGAAATATTTCAGACTTTCTTAGACTGAGAACTAAGGTCTATTATGACAACTGTTTATCTCCTGTCAAAGCCCACACCTTAGAGACAAAAAAAGCCACAGCGTTCTTCCCCAGTAACTACATGAACCTGTGGAAAAAACTGTTCCTTATCACCTTGACACCAATGCACAAAGATTTTCACTCCACAATCCATCTCTTTCTCCAGCTGCCTTGACGTTTAGATGATAGCAGAAAAAAAAAAGCCTTTTAACAATGAAGGCGGACAAATGAAAGGTGGTAGGAGGAAGGAAGTGTCTCCTGATCATCTTCCAGCAACAAGAACATCCAGCTTTAAATTATTCAGCCCACAAATTTTGGGACCTTTCAAGATGCAACATTATTGGCTAGCCAGACATCCATTCCAGCAAACATAAATAATCTTCCACCTGTAATGACCTAGAGATCTACTTTCTTTTTTGACACAGGCTTTCTAAGATGGAGTGTATGAGTTCTCACCTTGGTTACTGCAATCACAGAATCATAGGATGGCTTGGGTTGGAAGAGACCTTTAAGGATCACCTAGTCCAACCCCCCTGCCATGGGCAGGGACAGCTTTCACTAGATCATGTTGCTCAAAGTCCCCTCCAACATGGCACCGAACACTTCCAGTCCTGGCCTTGAACATGTCCAGTGATGGGACATCCACAGCTTCTCTGGGCAACCTGTTCCAGTATCTCACCACTCTTGTCATAAAAAAGAGTCTTCCTTATATCCAGTCTAAATCTTTCAGTTTAAAAACACCACCCCTTGTCCTGTCACTACAGGCCTTGCTAAATAGTATCTCTCCACCTTTCTTATAAGCCCCTTTTAAGGACTGAAAGGATGCAATAAAGTCTCCCTAGAGCCATCTCTTCTCCAGGCTGAACAACCCCAACTCCCTCAGTCTTTCTTCATAGGAGAGGTGTTTCATCCCTCTGACCATTCTTGTGGCCCTCCTCTGGACCCGCTCCAACAGGTCCATGTCTTTCTTGTACTGGGGACCCCAGAGCTGGATGCAGTACTTCAGGTAGGTTGTCAAAAGAGCAAAGTAAAGAGGAAGAATCCCCTCCCTCTATATGCCAGGCATGCTTCTTTTTACACAGCCCAGGATACGATTGGCTTTCTGGGCTGCCATCACGTATTGTGCCAGGCAAATGAGGATGCGGGTGAAGGTCCATCCAGGGGCTTGCCTAGGATGAGTCGGTCAGCCCCACATACTATGACTGCCCTGGCTAAGAAAAAAAGGAGGGTAACTGTCATAGGCGATCCCCTTCTGAAGGGAACAGAGGGCCCGATATGTGAACCAGACCCATCCCACAGGGAAGTCTGCTGCCTCCCTGGGGCCCGGGTTAGGGATGTTGCTAGGAAGCTCCCTGGTCTGGTGCGGCCCTCTGATTATTATCCGGTGTTGGTAATGCAGGTTGGCGGGGACGAGATTGCGGAGAGAAGTCCCAAGGCCATCGAAAGCTACTTCAGGGCACTAGGGCGACTGGTTGAGGGATCAAGGGCACAGGTGGTGTTTTCCTCAATCCCATCAGTGGCAGTGAAGAGCACTGAAAGGGACAGGAAAACTCACCTGATTGACAGGTGGCTCAGAGACTGGTGCCGTCAAAGGAATTTGGGTTTCTTTGATCATGGGGAGGTTTACATAGCACTGGGCCTGCTGGTGACAGGTGGAGTCCAGCTGTCTCAAAGGGGAAAAAGGATTCTTGCCCATGAGCTGGCGGGGCTCATTGAGAGGGCTTTAAACTAGGTTTGAAGGGGGAAGGGGTCATAACCTGGCTCACCAGAGATGAGCCCAGGCATGGCATGCTGGGGTTGGCGGTGAGATGGACAGCCCAGCTCCGGTGCATCTACACCAATGCACGTAGCATAGGCAATGAAGAGGAGGAGCTGGAAGCCACTGTACAGCAGGACAGCTATGACTTGGTCGCCATCACAGAAATGTGGTAGGATGACTCTCATGACTGGAGTGCTGCAATGAATGTCTATAAGCTCTTCAGAAGGGATAGGCGAGGAAAGAGAGGCAGTGGGGTGGCACTGTATGTTAGGGACTGCTTCGACTATACAGAGCTCGATGATTGTGATGACAAGGTTGAATGCTTATGAGTAAAGATGAGGGGGAAAGCCAACAAGGCAGACATCCTGCTGGGGGTCTGTTATAGACCACCCAACCAGGATGAAGAGGTAGATGAAGATTTCTACAAGAGGCTGGCAGAAGTCTCACAATCGCTAGCCCTTGTTCTTGTGGGGGACTTTAACTTACTGGACATCTGCTGGAAACACAACAAAGCAGAGAGGAAACAGTCTAGGAGGTTCCTGGAGAGTGTGGAAGATGATAACTTCCTGACGCAGCTGGTAAGTGAGCCTACCAGGGGAGGTGCCTCGCTAGACCTGCTGTTTACTAACAGAGAAGGACTGATGGGAGATGTGGTGGTCGGAGGCCAGCTTGGGCTTAGCAACCATGAAATGAGAGAGTTCTCAGTTCGAGGTGAAGTTAAGAGGGGGTCCAGCAAAACCACCATCATGGACATTCAGAGGGCAGACTTTGGCCTGTTCAGGACACTGGTTGAGAGGGTCCCTTGGGACAAAGTCCTGAAGGGCAAAGGGGTCCAGGCAGGCTGGACATTCTTCAGGGAGGAAGTCTTACAGGCACAGGAGCAGGCTGTCCCCATGTGCCGCAAGACGAGCCTGCAAGGAAGACGACCGGCCTGGCTGAACAGGGAGCTCTTGATGGGACTCAGGAAAAAAAAGGAGGGTCTACCACCTATGGAATAAGGGTCAGGTGACTCAAGAGAAGTACAGGGGTCTCGTTAGGTCATGCAGAGAGGAAATTAGAAAGGGAAAAGCCCAGCTAGAACTCAGGCTGGCCACTGTTGTAAGGGACAACAAAAAATGGTTTTACAACTACATCAGCAACAAAAAGAGGGCCAAGGAGAGTCTCCATCACTTATTGGATACAAGGGGGAATATTGCCAACAAGGACGAGGAAAAGGCTGAGGTACTTAATGCCTTCTTTGCCTCAGTCTTTTATAGTCAGACTGGTCATTCCCAGGTGGTCAGCCCCCTGTGCTGGAAGATAGGGAAGGAAAGCAGAATAAACTTCCCATAATCCAGGAGGAAGCAGTTAACAACCTGCTATGTCACCTGGACACTTACAAGTCTATGGGGCTGGACGGGATCCACCCAAGAGTGCTGAGGGAACTGGCAGAGGAGCTGGCCAAGCCACTCTCCATCATCTATCAGCAGTCCTGGCTAACAGGGGAGGTCCCAGATGACTGGAATATCACCAGTGTAACACACATCTACAAGAAGGGCCAGAAGGAGGATCCCAGGAACTACAGGCCTGTCAGCCTGACCTTGGTGCCAGGGAAGATTTTGGAGCAGTTCATCCTGAGTGCGCTCACTGGATATGTGAAGGACAGCCAGGGGATCAGGCCCAGCCAGCATGAGTTCATGAAAGGCAGGTCCTGCTTGACCAACCTGATCTCTTTCTGTGACCAGGTGACCTGCTTAGTGGATGAGGGAAAGGCTGTGGACATCATCTACCTGGACTTTAGTAAGGCCTTTGACTCTGTTCCCCACAACATCCTCCTGGAGAAACTGGCTGCCCATGATTTGGATGGGAGTACTCTTCACTGGATAAAGAACTGGCTGAATGGCCGAGTGCAGAGAGTGGTGGTGAATGGAGTTAAATCCAGCTGGTGACTGGTCACAAGTGGTGTTCCCCAGGGCTCAGTTTTGGGTCCGGTCTTGTTTAGCATCTTTATCAATGATCTGGATGAGGGGACTGAGTGCTCCCTCAGTAAGTTTGCAGATGACACCAAGTTGGGTGGGAGTGTCGATCTGCTTGAGGGTAGGAAGGCTCTGCAGAGGGATCTGGACAGGCTGGATTGATGGGCCGAGGCCAACTGTATGAGGTTCAACAAGGCCAAATGCCGGGTCCTGCACTTGGGTCACAACAACCCCATGCAACACTACAGGCTTGGGGAGGAGTGGCTGGAAAGCTGCCCAGCGGAAAAGGACCTTGGGGTGCTGGTCAACAGCCGGATGAACATGAGCCAGCCAAGAAGGCCAACGGCATCCTAGCTTGTATCAGGAATAGTGTGGCCAGCAGCAGTAGGGAGGTGATCGTGTCCCTGTACTCGGCACTGGTGAGGCTGCACCTCGAGCACCGTGTTCACTTTTGGGCCCCTCACTACAAGAAAGACACGGAGGTGCTGGAGCGTGTCCAGAGAAGGGCAATCAGGTTGGTGAGGGGTCTAGAGAACAAGTCTTACACGGAGCAGCTGAGGGAGCTGGGACTGTTTAGTCTGGAGAAGAGGAGGTTGAGGGGGGACCTTATTGCTTTCTACAACTACCTGAAAGGAGGTTGTAGTGAGGCAGGTGTTGGTCTCTTCTCCCAGGTAACTAACAATAGGATGAGAGGCAATGGCCTCAAGTTGTGTCAGGGAAGGTTTAGATTGGATATTAGGAAAAATTTATTTACTGAAAGAGCGGTCAGGCATTGGAACAGGCTGCCAGGGAGGTGGTTGAGTTGCCATCACTGGAGGTGTTCAAAAAATGTGTAGATGTGGCACTTAGGGATATGGTTTAGCTGGCATGGTGGTGTTGGGTGGATGATTGGACTTGATGATCTTAGAGGTCTTTTCCAACCTATGATTCTATGATTTCCAGCTCATGTCCAATTTTTCTTTCACCAGTATCCCCAAGTCCTTCTCCAGTCTCAATTCGTTCACTCCCCAGCCTGTATTCATGTTGGGAATTGTCCCGACCCAGGTGCAGGACCGTGCACTTGACTATTTTGAAGTTTATGAGGCTTCCACGGGCACACTTCTCCAGCCTGGATGGCATCCTTTTCCTCTAGCAAATCAACTCACCACTCAGCTTGATATTAAATAGTATTGGTCCCAGTATGGACCTTCAAGGGACACCACTTGTTACTGGTTTCCACTTGGACATTGAGCCATTGATTGTAACTCTTTGGACACGGCCAATCATTGTATTTAAGAACGAAACCATCTAAACAAGAGCCCTCAGGAGACCATTTACTCACCAATACCAATTGTCAGGTCCACACCAGTCTTCTGTTCTCTGCTCAGTATTTGACCTGCCCTGCAAAGCACCACTAGAAAGGGCTCTGAGAGGAAGCCTCTAAGACTGGCACTGTCCTGTACCAGGAAAACACTTTGAAGTACGAAAAGAGCTTCACTGTGGTTTCATATATATATATCTCTACATACATATATACAGATATATATGGAATCTACTTCTGCAAGAGACAGCCATCGAAATTTATTTCTTATGTTGCTTTCCTGGAAGAAGAACGTGCTGCTAAGCTGTTGTAGCTACTGCTGCCCCTCAGTCATAACCTGTAACATTCTGATAGGACCTACAGACACTGACATCTGCTGTTTCTTGCTGTTGCTCCTGTTGAACAGGAAAACACAAGGTGGCTCGGATGGCACACACCTTGTGATTTGTTTGAAACACATTCAACCAAAGCCTTTTTCACCCACACCAAAACAGCAAGAACGTAAGAGATGCAAACTCTTTTTTTTTGCCTTGGAGTATTGGAATGTATACTGCACTGGTTGGATTTAGCCTTCACAGAATTGCGTCTTCAGATATTCAGGCCCACGGTATTTCTGAACTCTCTGAGATGGTCTCTAATTAGAGCACAGGAAAATGTATAAACTGCTTAATAACAGATTCCCATGCCATAAAGCTCTACCCCTCTTCAGCAAGCAGTTCACTTTACTTACTTAGAAATAGATGATTATGGAAAGAGATATATGTGTGATAAGCTAAAAATAGATTTATAAATATGGTTATAAAACCCACAAATAAAAAATCTATACATAGTAATAGATACTTCTGTGTAGACTTGAATTAGCTTTGTGCTTGTTCCATAACGTTTAATGAAATATACAACAGAGCCAATATACAACTCAATGCTAACTTTATTTTTAATAAATGCTGCTGGAAAAATAACCTTGGCAAGCTGGCAAGCTCAATCTCTGCTACTCCCTAAGCAGCCTTCCTAACCCTCTACTCTCTGGATTTTTCCTCAGAACTGATGTCTGTTCACATCTGTGTGTACAGCCAGGGAGAAACAAATGGTAAGGCATCCACCACATACTCACATAGGAAAGCAAAAGAAGTAAAATTTTCCTGCCTTGGAGGGTGCTGAAGGGGGACAGTTTTCACCCTAAGCTGGAATAATGGAGGAGTCAGGAGAGTGGTTTTCTCCTCATTTTTTCATTCAGGTTCAAAGTGTAGCTAATTGCAGTATTCCCAAGAGGTAGTCGGACAGCATGGGAAACTAGATTTCTTCCTGATCCACAAGGCAGCAATATCTTTAACGAAACTCATTATTATTCAGAGAAATTCATTCTGCAAGGCAGGAATAGTTCAAAAACCAAATAGTTATTTCCCTTCTATCTGTATAAAAATTAAAAGCCTGGATATTGGTACTGCTAACATCTGCTCTCTCCATCATACACGTGTACGTGGTGATCAGTTAGGCTCGGGCCTTACCAGCCAGTCTGTGCCCAGGAGTTAGCAGATCATATGTAACATAAGGTCCTACAACCTGCTTCAGCTAAGCAGCAATGGGCTATTGTTCTATTACAGTATGTGAGTTTGGTGGGCCACGTGCCTGATTTGGGACACCCCTGTTGTCTTCCTTCCTCAAGCCATATTGCAGCATCCTCTTCTACTCACAGGGGCTCATACCAAGCACCTACAAAAAAACAGCAGATGCCCTAGAAGACATCAAAGGCATCCTAAAAAAAGAGCCATAGATTGAACAGAACTGCCCCACAGACTACCAGCTGGACCACTCAAAATCAGGCAGTACACTGGAAGGGGGGCCAAGAAACAGAAAAGACTAACAGGCTGCCACTACCCTCCAAGGTAAATACTCTGTGCGGTAGAAGGTCTTCTGGAAAGAACCTGTTCGTCTGCATGGTCATGGCAGTGTCAGAGCTGCCTGTAAAAGGCTGGAAGGGTAGGAGTGTACGTGGTTTCCTAGGTGGTGAAGAACTCTTTCTCAGAAAAAGAACAGTTTTACCACATCCACCCTCTCCTTTGCAAAACTGCACTTAAGTAAGCTTCTATTGAAACCAACACTTTACAATGCCAACAGAGAGAACTGAGTTCAAGAATCACCACGGAACCCTCCTTCTTAAATTACTGTGGAAAACTTGGTCAGGCTGTCACATTACTCTTTGAAATCTACCTGTGCCACATGCCTTTTAATGCTGTCACTGCCATTTCCCCATCTCCTTGAGCAAGCAATCATTTTAGGCCCTTTTTTCCCAGAGAGTGAATGGAAGTGTGCTGCCGAGTAGCTGATTCACAGCACAGAAAAATGGTTGTCCTTGCTAACAGGCTTTACAACATCCATGCTTTTAATTACAATAGGGCATATTTGCAGAAGAGATAACAATATGTGCAACTGCAAGTCTGTGACTACAGATGTACAGGAATAACCAGGGATTGTAGTCTGCTCCAGGAATCTAAGATGCACAGTTCCTAGAGAGAACATGTAACCAGTACAGAATCGCAGAAATGTAGCAGAAAATACAAAGGGAGACAAAGGAACACTGACAGAGCTTGTCTAACTCACTAAATTAAAGCTTATAATCTCTGCATAAACTGCACTGATGTTTTACTTAAAGAACCAGTAGCAATCTCAGCACCCACATTAACTACTTCAGGATCCGTTCAACTGCCAAGAACCTATTACGAAAACATGAAGGATGAAACCTTGTCTCCACTGGCTTTTGCAGAAACTCTTATCATTGATTTTTGTATAGATTTTAACTGCACCCACATATTTTGGACATGATCATGCTGTATACAATTTCTAAAAATCAAGTCACTAAAAGTCAAAGTTCCCTCAAACTTTTGATAAAAATATGGTCCTTGGACAGTTAACTCAAGGACATTTTTTAAAAGTTACCAATTGCTTTTAGACAGATGTATGCAGACCTGTAAACTATTCAAAGATTATTTATAGATTCGTTATACACATACAGGGAGTCCTTCTTAACAGAAATTTGACAGCACTGTTTGCTTCCATTTATTTTCCGCCTCTCTAGACCACCTGGCTGCTCTCACTATTTGTACCACCTCCTTTCAAAGAGCACCTATTCCTCCCATTGCAGGTAATTCACATTAAGAGTTCTCACATCTTGCAGTTCTGTCTCTTCACCCTCTCTTCGACAGGCTGCAGCATCAGCTCCCCTCAGAATAACCACCTGAGACACTTCAACAGTGTGACATAACAAACTCGCTGCATGACTTTCCCAATTAAGTCATTAAAATTTTAGTACACTTCATATTTTGGCTCTTCTTGGAACAGTAACTTTGTGTTACTGAAATGTCATCTCTCTAGTTTGTTTTTGCAGAGAAATAAAACTTATTCCCTGTCTGTATCTTCTAATTTCTTTTCCCACCAAACCAGTAATAGCAATATCGCTCCTAAGAATTTAGACTAGTCTGTTGATACCAAGGTTTTATCACAGTGTTTCTCAAGGCACAAAATCAAATTTTTTAGTCAATTACTGCCCCAAAGTACCTATTACTGTTGCCTTATTTAAAAGCTGCTAGTGAACCACCTGCATTATTCTGGTTTATGGTCTCATTTGAATCTCCTTGCCAATGTCTATGCTTACATGAAAACCAAGTTTCAGAGTATGAAAAGCTAAACAC
The DNA here is from genome assembly GCF_030867145.1 of Opisthocomus hoazin. Classification (NCBI taxonomy): domain Eukaryota; kingdom Metazoa; phylum Chordata; class Aves; order Opisthocomiformes; family Opisthocomidae; genus Opisthocomus; species Opisthocomus hoazin. Next base: position 50,077,840 of record NC_134416.1, on the reverse strand, counting down.
AACGGTTTGAAGTCCACCTTCAAATCAGAAGTAATTATTCATTTTACACAAGTTTAACAGTTTGTTTATAGCAGAGATCTAGGACGGTTATTAACTGGGATCACTCTATCTTCTGCTTTGGGAACAACTCTACCCAGTAAAGCACATGGAACATCAGGACTGCTAGAAGTTTGGTAGAAGCAGTCACTAGCTTTCTTAGAGATGCATTAAGCTGATTCCTTGATTCATTTCACAAGAAAGCAGGCTTGTAAAAACTCTGAAATCAAACCGAAGCACTAAGGAAGGACTTCAGATACAAAGATGTAACTATCCCCATAACGAGGAACTTCTGCAGTAGAGACTGGTCTCAGGGCAATATTTCTCCTGGAAAACCACATTCCAGCTGCAAGACTAGCACACTAATGAGTTGTTTTCTGATGGAAACGGAGAAAAGATTCTTGGAGCTGACCTACAGCATCAATTTCTCTTCATTTCTGTGCACCCAAGCCTGAAAATTGTGTATTATATAAATTTGGATTCTTCCTTTATGTTAAATTTATCTGCATTTATTCTAAAGGTGATGCCAACCCGTCACAACTGAGGTTCTGGATTGGTTTCTCAGCATCACACACAGTACAGCCCACAAAGGCAACTAAATAGGGTGCACTCCTCCACATCTTTTCCCAGAGTGGGTTTGAGTAGCTACTAAAGTCTGTCTGTCTGTCTGCCTGTCTGGAAGCATGCTCCTTCAGTGACCAGGCGTCCACCTGGCACGCAGTAGTGGAGAGACTGCTTGAGCCTCACACGTCTCCCAGCAAGCTGTTAACCAGTCACCCAGTGCTAAATTAACTTGTAAAAGAGCCGGGCTGTATTTAAATCTGTGCTGATGCTAAATGTAATCATCCTTGTATCTTTCTGTCTCCAGTCAACCCGTACACCATCACTTCTATCTTTCTCACAATGACCAGGCTATCAGCACTCACAAATACTTGGAGGACACCACTGGAGTTCAGCCTATCCTGAAACTTTCAGAATGATTATATGATTTCTTCCATCCTGTTATTAAGAAGTGCCAGAGATAACATGTCCCTCTGCCTCAGAATGACAAATACTGTTACTATTTGGCAACATTAAATCAATTACTTGAAAACACTGCTTCACAGATCTCAGGAAAATATATACAACTACTTCCTATATGTTAAATATTACAAAACTCTATAGTGCTGAAAAAGTACTGCTCTCTTTCTGTACTCAAAGCATTTGCATTTGATTAAAAATTGACTACTAATTTTATACAATCAGCATTACAAATATTTTATCAAACAAGAAACACTTTAAAGAAATTTCCATTAAAAAAATATCTTTCACAAGACAGCGTAATCTCTCCAAGGAATTTCCTGTTCAGAAAAAAATAAATTAATAGCTTCCTCAGTTAAAACATAACACAGTGAAGAAATAATAGCTAAATTTAATTTTCTTTAAAGCACATGGCTTTACACTTTAAAGTTTTACATTCCTTTTACTGAAATAAAAATGCTCTATTATATTATACTATATTAAACATAACAGGAAAAAAAGAGGAGTTAATGCCTAGCATGCATTTTAACAGTAGTAATGAAAAAAACTCTACCTATACTGTAAGGAAGCAGATCAAATCAAATCAAGCAATCTGTGCACACAGGCCCTAAAGGCAACTGGTACATACGAAAGGATAAACTGGGTAAAGTGTCTGTACTGGACAGCAAAACTAAATCCTTAAACCAGAATGCCCCTCCTTAACTTTGATGTTACAGAGAAATGGGAGGGAAAAGCCTGAGAGATGCTGAGGTAAGGGAAAAGAACAAAGAAAATCAACCAAACCTAAACCAACACTTTCAGAAATCCTGCTCAGCTTAGTCACAAGGGCTTTCATACTGAAATCAAAAGCAAACTGGCTCCCTTCAGTACCTGCATAAGGAATAGATAGCTTAGTTGGTTATTATTATAGTCAAAGTGAAATATCTTTTGACAGAGGACCTGTACAACACTGACGCAACCCGCAGACCTGTTTTGAAGGTGCAAAAGGACACAGGCTTGCAGCTAGCCTTCTACCCAGGGGTAGGCTTCACTTGCCACTAGATTGCTGATGTAAGAAAAGAATGGCTGTGAATAGAGTGAATGGTCTGCAAGCATTTTAGCATCACTTGTGAAAAGATAATTCTAATTTCTCAGCTATTATTGGTTGCAAATATTCCCTGATGTAATTATGGAGTAATAGCTGAGAACTTGATTGTAACCAACAGTTAGTAGTTTGTTGCTAACAAGGCAAACATGACAAACAATTTTGAGGCAATTATTGTCATTACAAGCCACACTCAATTGTTCAAGGCAAGCGTAATAGAAAGTGACAGTTGTGCAGCTGGGAGGGTGGTGCGGGAAACGGGATTGTTCTCTGGTTGCAACAGACCAGTCAGGCTCTAGCAGAGACTCTGCTCAATGCATAATTCATGTTTAATAATATTGTAGTCTCTAAAGCAAATTACAGTATAAGATAAAATACAAACAAAGACGTCAAAAAAACCCCCACAAGTTATTAAAAGATGAGAGAAGACACACAGAAGTAAAATGGAGCAAGGGGGAGATACTCAGCACAGCCAACCCACAAGATGCTCACAACTAACAAATGAAAATACAGTAACTCCACATACTGAAATAGTCAGTTGTCAAAGTAATCCATTTGCTACACTTCAGTGAGAGGGGTGCTCACATCTAAGTCCTGGTTTGAGACCCTTGTCTGATGAGGCAGGTCCACTGAGTTCGTGAAGTTCTGGAAGTTCCTTCCATTAACCTGGAGGTAGGAAGGAGTGCTCTCCACGGAGAGACACTGACGCTTAATTCTTACCAAATTTGAGTTGCACAGAGAGTCAAAGGAAGATTTTCATCTATTGTACAATACAAGTGCCTCATATACCAGCCTAGTATTCTGATGGCAATGCACATACCAGCTGCCTTGTCAGCAGCCAGTACATTAAAACACTTAATTTGCTGAAAAGTCCACCCAGCTCTCCTTAATGACGTTAGGGACTGAAAGTTTCTAATGCAGCTGCACCAACATTTCAAGTTCTCGCCCAGGCTCAGTAAAATGTGTTATCGCTGACACCGTAACACAGCTCAGGTGTCATTACAGTGTCACTCGTAGTGCCTTTTGCACTGATAGGGTATCAACTCTAAAGAAGCCATTAAAATGCCACTGAAAATAGATTTCCACAGCTCTCTGGCTTTCTGTTCTTGTTTCACCATTTTCTTCCTCTTTCTTAAATCTATTGGTTTATGCAAATAATGTTACATCAAAGCAAATCTGATGGGCCAAATCACCCCAGGTGTAGCTTCACTGAAGCGAAATAATACTAGTACTATATGCCAGGTTCTTAGGTCCACTTTAACTCTGCTTACCTGAAGACGATACTAATTTTCTCAGACAGAGCAGTATATTATAACTAACCTCCTGTCTAAAGAAACCTTTGTGATTCTGACACGTGTAAGATAACACCTCAGTGCAGTCCACAGACTTACTCAGAAACACGCATACTTGACTGTGCTGTCTTTTGCTTGACTCAGTAACGAAGCCAGGGCTTGCAAAAGGTGGCAGATGACAGCTGCAGAGACCAGAGAGCTCTGCTCATCCTCAGAACAGATTGGCGGGCAGCCGAAGCAGAGACCTTCCTCACTCTCCCTTGCCAGCTTGTCTCAGCCCTCATCTTTGGACTCAGTTGTTGCCCTCATTCAGCCCCTGGTGCCTCTGCTCTACCTCCCAGAACAGGGGAAAAGTAAAACCTGTTCACGCAGGCGGCTTTCCTCTTCAGGGAAATCAGAGCAGGATCACGACAGACTATGCATAAGGTGCTGTATTGCTAGCACTGCCTGGATATTACTGTACTCCTCTCTTCTTGTTCACTGCCACGAGACAGGCAGGGGTCTTAGATCTCTTTCAGAAGAAAATTATTTATTGTCTCACCCTTAGTCATAAGAAGTGATATTATTGTCCCAAATGTTGCAAGTTTCACTGGCTCGAGCAAGACTGGAAGGTCTGAATGTATTACAAAACTCAGTCAGCTCTCCTGGCCCTAGTTCAGATGAGATTTTAAATGGTCTTCCATATCACCAGAAAAAAAAAACAAACAAGTAAAGTACCAATTATTTTTCTGTACTCCTTATAAGGTAACAGTGCTACCTCCTTCATTCCTAATCAGCCCAAACCCTCACTATTAAGCAAAAATTACCTTTTTCTTTAAAGTAGAATTCTTATTAACTTTGCATGTCTAACATCTTGTGGAATGTGTAAGCATAATAAGCAACTTTTATAGCATTATAGCTGTGCTAGGATGGCTCTACAAATTGCAAATAAAACCAGTCAACCAACAGAAAATCCTGAAAATGAAAAAGCTTTCTAAATGTGCATGTAGGAAAACTGGCAGGCTGCTTTTTATTTTTAATATTGTTATTGAAGCTTTATGACTTCACGTGGTTATTTCACTCCATCCCATACACAACAGAAATGTCAGGTGCTTTGTTTTGAAGCCTAAAGAAGTCAAGCTTTTAATTAAAACACACCCAAACTCTGCAAACATTTCAGCTAATCTTTGATGGGCCTTTACTGAAGTCAAGTGGACTTAGACCTCATACAAAACAAGCACATTTGTAAAACTTTTCAGTGCTTCACAGAAATTAAAGGCACAATACTTATTAATGTAAATTAATTTTGTAAATTAATATAAAATAACATTACCACTGAAAATTCTTAATTAGCAGCAAAAAGGTCACCATGGGTTTAGTGCTGGGAATCGTCTGCTCTCCTGTTGTCTTTGTTACCGCTCGCTTTACTCCACACCAAGAGCAGGGCCAAAACACTGGCAACAGCAGAGAGGATTTACTCCAATATGCTCCTTCACCAACCTGTCTTCACTTTGGCCTGCAGTTGCTATTTGAACTCGTATATCTCACTTAAATGACTTTGTGAAAGAAGAAAAGTCCATGTTTTCAGAGAGGGAGTCCAAGTTTTAGTGGAATAAAGACAAAAGCAGAAAGAAGTGCGACAGTACAACTGGTTGAGAAGGGGAAGCTGGATTAAACACTTGGCTCAGACTCAGTTCAGAGAGAGCAAACCAGCAGCAAGCACGGGCACAGCAAACTCTGCACCCTTGCACAGGCACACAGTTTTGACAACTTAATCATCTAATGTTACTTTGTTTCAGGTGAAGCTGCCCAGTAAAGATCATACTGTCTGTGGAGAAAACAAGTATTTAGATAACTGACTCCAACACTTGTATATACCACAAACACCAAATGAGTGAAGGCAATAGTTAATGTGAACAACCACATCTCCTACATCGATGTAGTAGAAAGCCTGCCAACTAGAACACGCCAGGGAAAGAGAATTGCCACCGTCCAAATGACTGCAAACTACTTGAAGGCATAATCCTCCATTGCATTGCAGTGTTATTGCTCAATTTTTTATGAATTGAAAAAAATGCAACTAGGAAAAGCTTATTAGTAATCTCCACATGTAAGATGATAGCACAACTCCTGTCAAAACTTGAATCGTGTCATATTTTGTCACAGCTAGCTGCTGTAAGCACAGTCTCCATACAGTGCCTGTGAGAGGGAGTTCTATATAAATCTGTATAAACACATAACCCTAATTTTCTGAAAACTAGATTGAAGAGAACATAGTCCCTTCACCCAAATCCAGACAAAGCATTGACAGGTTTTGGTGTACCTCAGAACAGTGAGAAATACTGAAAAGAAACGAATTCTGCATCTTGTACTGAGTTACAGTCAAATGGTCTCATCCCTGATTTTTATTTGATAGCTCACATAGTGAAAACCAAAAAAAATTCAACGTAAAATTCACACCTAACTCCTGTTACCTCTAGAGTTGTACATGTTCTTTACTGCCTCTAATCAAAGCATTCCCCTACACCTCTCTCATGCCTTGGTAACTAATGAACCACCACAGCAAGCACTCAGCTGTTCTGCACAGGGCTCCAGCTAACAGGCAAGGGCAACAAGAGCCCCATTTTCCCTCAGGGCTGAAGCTCTTGTTGCCCCTCTGACCAATCTATCTAGAGGTCAGCTTTCACTACAAAAATCCTTTTTGTACAGGTTGAAGCACTAATTAAAAAAAAAGACAAGCTCCTTTATTTCCAACTCAGTTTGCAAGCCTTGCCAGCTGTGTGTGGTCGGAGACAAGGGCAAAAGGGTTTGATCCAGCAACATCAGAGTCCCTAGAGCGTTATTAGGAGAAAGGAGAATTAAAGACAGCTCTCGAGTTGGAGCTTTGACCACAGATGAGTGGTATGCAGGGCTCACTCCTGTGAACCAGCTTAGGACAAGGGAGCTGTAGCACGTACACAGAAGCAAGAAAACAGGGGCAAGCAAGGGGAGAGGGTGCAAAAGGGAAAGGAACACACCAACAATTTGCAGCCTTATTATCCAGCTGGCTGCCAGGGAAAGCAGCTCAGAGGCACTGGTAACATGACAGTCCTACCCCATTCCCAGCTGGCGAACGAACCGATGGCAAATCAGAGCTGCTTCCCTTTTTCCCTCTTCTCACTCCCCAGGGAAGAGCAGCAGCTCTTCTCCAACTCCTCCCCCACGGTTGCAGCAGCCCTGCAGGTGCTCAGGATGCTATTTTCAGCCATTCACCAGCAGATGTGACTTAAGGCCAGGTTATTTAAAAGCATGCAAAGGCTAATTTAAAGTGGGAACTGTCCTTCCTAGCACTGTGGCAACTTCAGTGCTACGGATACAATTCACCAACTCTCCCCGCTTCCCATTTTTTCCTCCATTCCCTATTCACTTTCAACCTAATATGCTTTATACAAGGAATCTTCGGAAGCCTCAGTACGTCTGCAGAGCCCAGGACTTTTGTGCAGTACCAGCACCCGCCTACTGCAAGCAAGCTCACACTTCCCCTCTCTGTGCCGTCCTTCCCAGAATTTTTTCCTACCTACCATGCCATTTGTGGGTGAAGAAGTCAATGGCTTTCAGCTGATACTGTGGATTGCTCTCATATTTTGCCTTTATTCTGTTTAGGTTCAAACAACTTAACTGTGAGAAACAGAACACAAAGCACTAGACTCGAAGACATTGAGAAACCTCAGGTGAGATTTTCTAGCGCAAGCTCTGCAATGGAGTCCCAGAGCCAAACGACTGTCTGAATACGATGCAGGTATAGCCCCAAGGGAAGAGGGTATGATAGCATCTTACTCCTTTTACAAACATAGTGTCAGCATTCCACTACGCTCTGACAAACTGAACTGGAAGCGACGTTTCCATCCATCCCTCAGTGACATGACCAAGCTCACTATTACATTCCTCTAGGGTACACAGACTCTGTTTATATCCTAGTACCAAATCAGTTCAAATCCATAGAAAAACTTGACAGATGCCCCAAAATATTCTCACGTCTCCTTATATGCAAAACCAGATAAGCACACTGATGCAACACATTACCTCTAGGTACACTGGAGCTGTCACTAGTCCACCCTAGGTAGAAGTTTTCCTAATGATTCCCATTAGTAAAACGACTCTCCCAACGAGGGCATGCTTGGGGCAGCATCAGAACTGGGCTGTGCCATTTCACCACAGACACCATTCCCAACCCGTGTGCACAGGCCATCTTACACAGCAGAAAGTTTTCACCTGCCAGAATGGAGCAAATACACTTCAGATGAGCCAAATGCCAGACGTCTTTATCTGTAGATCGAATGTGGTAGTTGACATAAACTCTTGTGGACATATCAAATAGTCTGAGGGAAGGGGGCAGGAATCACTTTACACACACATATTCATGCTTAGGTGATATTTTTGTGGTATGCGTGTGCATGTGTTACAATTAAGTATTAAATTCATAAAATTTTACAATGAAGGCTGTGATGGCAAAAGGGATTATATCACTAATTTCACTTAAGTTCCCTTTTATCTTCCCTCCTTCCTGCTCACTCCCACTTTCATCCCTCTGTCCCTGTGTTCACTATTTTCTTCCAGTCTTCTTTTTCTCTGCTCTCTCCCTATCACTCTTCTTTCCTGCCCCTTCTCTGCTGACTTTCAGTTCCTCCTTCAGCCCCTTCTCCCACATCTGAAAAAGCAATGTTGCTATAACTAGCCACCCTCAGGTTTGCTACCTGACAACAGCTAGCACAGGAAAACCATGAAGCTGGAAGAGCTGCTATTTCCAATCTCTCTGTCAGCAGATGCTTTAGCCAGGAGACGAAGCAAAAAACAGGACTGCCTTCGGAAGGTGAGCAAGTACTGCCTGGGATGAAGGGAAGTAAAGCTCAGAGATTTAAAGCAGTTCTGTAAGATCACACTACCTGCAGTTCAGAGACCATGATGTATTTTCTTCCCGTACATTTTAAATAGCAAGTGACAGATTTCCAGCACTTTATAATTCGCACTTATGTTCTAATATGATTACATGTGGCACATGAATCTGGCTGTGGCACTTATTAAGACATATATGACGAGCATTTCTTCACAGGTTACTGTACTGAGCTATAATTTTTATTTCAGACATATACATGCACACAATTACTATTAAGAAACACTCTGTATATATGAAACACATTGAGTACATAGGTAAGCAAAAACCTCTAAAGCACAGTTGTGCACTGAAAGCCAGATACATAAAAATTGCACCTTTCAAAGTATCCCTGAAGACTCTAACTTTGCAGTATTATGATAATATATTAGCCCTGAAAAGTCAAACTTCAACAGGAAAGTCCCTGGCTTTCCCTACATCTTGGCCATCAGAACTGCTCCTTGAGTGAACATAGAACAGAATAGAATGTTTCCGGGATGGGGGCTCCACCACCTCTCCGGGCAATCTGTTCCAGTGTTTCACCACCCTCATGGTGAAATATTTCTCCCTTATATCCAGTCTAAATCTACCCTCTCTTAGTTTAAAGCCATTGCTCCTTGTCCTATCGGAACAAGCCCTGCTGAAAATATTTTCCCCATCTTTCCTATAGGCCCCCTTCAGGTACTGGCAGGCTGCTATCAGGTCTCCCCGCAGCCTTCTCTTCTCCAGCCTGAACCACCCCAAATCTCTCAGCCTTTCCTCAGAAGAGAGGTACATGCGTAGACAGAAATTAAGTCAGAAGTTGCACAAATTTTGTGATCACTTGAGGACACTCAGACAAAAGGCAGCTGTGGTTAGACTCTGGCCTACAAAATTATCACAGACATCCTCCTCCTTTATTTGTCTGGAGAGCAAGACAGCAGAAGGTCCTACCCATTACCAGATCCTATCAGCCACTGTGCAGCACATCCATTCTCTCCCAAATAGCTTACCAGCTAGCAATTGACAATGATGCATAAAGTGGAAAGAATCCAGCTTAACTGTCAAATTCCACATATTTAGTGTATAGGAGAAATATAAGAAGCAGTGCTGAATTGGTACACATGATCAGAAAAATACAGAGTAACAAATGCAGAATACCATTATGCTGTTTCTAACAGTGATAGAATAGGGCTGTACTTTGGATGTTGTGCATTCATGTACCACCCACGAACCACTGTCGCAATCTGTAGTGGACAGGCTCTGTGTGAGCTCCACAGCCAAGGTGAAAGTTCACTCCAAACCAGGTCCATCTAATTCATCCTGTAACAAGGGCTGAAATCAAAGAATACACATCTATTCATCTTCTATGCAAAGTAAAGCTTCCACTTCTTTCACCAACCAGTTGGCCTTGTGTTGTAACTGACCTAGAAATACTTAACATTGAGATTTACAAAGCTGCTCATCTTGCTTTCTCTTCTTTTACCTCTGTTTCCCTATTGGAGCTTGTCTTTTTCACCCTCTCTTCTGCATATCACATCCCAGTTCCTAGCTCTCAAACAACGATGCTTCTGTCATACCCCTCTCCCTCATTTCAACCAGTAAAAACAACTTTCTCCGCCTTTTGGGTTGCCTCAGAAAGGTTTGAGTTCCATTTCCTTTTATGCTTGTGTATGGTCACACTACATATATAAAGATAGTAAAATAATAACACTTAACATACAGTGGTCTAAGCATTCACCTGTTGCCTAAGCAACAAATAAATTAACCTGTAAAAAACCCAACTTCATCCTCTTTCATGCTGAGACATAGGGAACTTATATTTCAAATTACCTAATGAAACACACTATGAAGAAAAGGACACAACAGGTACTAAGTGAAGGCACAGAATGGGAAAACGACAAGGCGATACCGCATTTTCTATATGAAACGAGAGCCTTACCATCCTGCTGGCCCTGGAGGTTCTGAGGACTTTGCATTCTCTCTTCTAGATTTGAGCTGAGGTCGGAGTTCACAGCTGACATCCTAGTCGAGTCACTCATATCAAACTCATCACTTTCTATAGAGCTTTCATCCTGCAAATTCAGAATTTCAGAGACATGTCAGAAAACATCATACGCTGTTCACATTATACGTGCTGTTCACTCCTTCCCGTTCCTTTGAGTCACACCTGGTGTGGAGCATAATCATGCTGAATCTTTGTGTTTATAAGCAAACAAGCAGAGCACATAAGGAAGAGCAAGGAAAACACAGCATTTTTGTGATACAATAATCTGACAAATGCAATTTGTTCAACTATGAGGATACTCCATTACCACACTCATAACTGCTTCCATAGTATCTTGCAAGAGGGCTAGTGACTAGAGACCCCATATCAAGTCCTTGTTACCCAAATTTGGTTGAGGAGAGCTCTACACATTCCCTGCCTGAATTCTCTACCGTTCCCAAGTGAGGTCGGTAACCCCATGACAACCACTCACAGTAAGACTTCCAAATGGCAACTTGACCTCATAAGACTCCCTTGACATGATGTCACCCTTACACTGCTACTGTGTTTAAAGAAGCATCTATTAAAATGATAAAGCTCATGAAACTTCCGAGCATGCTCAAATGACAGTCAATAGCAAAGCAAAGTAATATAGTCATACGAGAACCACTTCAAATTTATTCTAATACATACATCTTTAATATGATTTATCAATCGAGTTTAATTACAGAGTCTCTACTAGGGATGATAGCAGAGGGCAAAAAGAAAAAGTTGTGATGAAATATTTTGTTCCCAGTTACAAAAGCAGAACAATTTTGGACCTAGTCCAGTAAATGTTCACATACATGTCTACTCTATTCTGTCCCACTAAAGTTCATGCATGGACTCGTAGATTAAAAATTAAGCATCCACACATCTTGCTCTGTAAGCTGCTGAAGCAACACACAAACCTATGGTGTTCTATTTTCAGAAACAACTTTTCTGAGATAATTACTCCTGTTATGAAGAAAAGCCATTTAAAGAACATGCAGAAAAATAAGCCAGATAACTTTGTATCCCCTAAAGATTATCTTAAAATACTTTTCCAATTTTTTTTTTTATTTTTTTTAAATAACAACAGAACTTTAGCTAAGAGGATTCTGACTATTTTTTCTGGGTTGCTCACCAGAAGTGGCTTAGAAAAACAGCAATCTTTAGAATATTATTTACAGAGTATTTGTTGTGACCTGATTTCTACCGATGCTAATACAGCTGCTTTCATTCTTCTGAGCAGTTGGCCCTTAAATCAATTCTTCCCATGAGTCTCACTGGTGCTTCCAGCTCGCATGGGTGTTTCTCTCATTTTCCGAAGGGAAGTTCCCTGTAGTCACAACTCTTGTTGAACAGGGAGGAAGTACTGGCAAATGCCATTCAGGAGTGAGAGTGGGACAACAGGCAAGGCGACGCTGTTCTGCACCGTCACACCAGGACAATGACAAGTAACAAAAGAAACCTACCTTCTTTTCAAAGTTTTGTAGGAAATGAAATGGAGGGGGCACCTGTCTACCCTGCCCACATCAGGTGGGAGCACCCCCCGAACACTGCCCTCGCACCAGAACCGTGGGACGTGGTGCCCACTAAGCCTCCTGGCCCAGACAGATGCGGCCAACGCACACGCCAAGCTGGTTCTGAGGTTTTGGGAAAACGCACACTGCTTTCTCAGAGAGCAAGATCAGAACACAGACTCCCCACATGCCTGTGTTTGCCTATGGCACTCTGCAGAACATCTCCACCTCCTTCTCCGAACTGTGTAACCATTTATCTGGATCTGTGGACATGCAGGCATGGGAAGAGGAGCTGGGAGCCACTGGCATCTTTGTACCAGTCGCAGCACAGCTGTAAATTCCCACACAGTGATGAGTTCTCCTGTTCTTCCCTTTCATCGACGACCTCAGCTTAAAAATGATGAATTGAGGATGAGAGAATTAGGAGGCTTCCAGTCACTGTGCTAGCTAGTTGTGGGATCCAAGTTTACTCCTGTCTCAATTCCACCCCCTCCACAAGAATACAGATATGACTGATGAAACCTTGGAAACAGAGCTTTCCTACAAAGCCAAGCATGTTTTTAAATGCATGAAATGGTTTGAGTGTATGCACCAGAAATCTTCCTGCTTTGTACTACAACATTTTCACTGTCATTTTGTTCTCACTGCAACAAATGTACAGCCCAGAGAAGAAAGAAATTCTTAGCAAAACCCTGCTTTGAGAAAAGACTTAATGATTAGCTTGAGAACTTCCCTTGTGCCCACCCTGCCCTGGAAAACACGTTGTTACTAAAACATATCAAAAATTACTTTTCTTAAATCCAGTGCTGCAAATATTTCACACGCAGTAACATTAGAGCTGCAAAACCGAGCTGGGAAGGGCAATACCAAGCAATGCTGCTTCCTGCTGCCACCGTATCGTTGCTACTGGTCCATTTAGATGAAAAATTGGTTTAGCAACAATTTCAGTCATCAGATCAGAAAGACTACACCAAAACATTCAGGCTGTAACAGCACTGCGGCAGGTGGCCCTGATCCAGCACGAGTGCTTGACCCTGTTGTGGGAAGAGTAATTCTCAAAGGGAAGAATTGGGAAAACCAGAGAGTCCTTTAACTCCTAAGGCTACTGCAGGGATAAAGCCTCTTCTGATGCTTGAAACCCTGCTGCCAGATTCCTGAAAAGTAGCAGCACACAGAGGGGAGACTCAATAGGAGGGAAAGACAACCAGTCTGTATCTGTGTGTGAAAAACACAGAGTGGGGGATCTCTCCCTACACCCTCAACAATTAAAAAAATGGCAAAAGAGAAACAAGGATCCTGATATTTCTCAAAGAGTGGTGAAATCCCCATTCTATGTGTTGTTGAATAATTCATAAAATCTCCACCAATAGCTCATATCTACTTATTATGAAACCAAATCTGGACGATTCCACAGAAGTCAGGAGTCAGTCAGGGTCTTTGATATCATCCAGCTACTGAGGTTGTTTTTGAGGGGGTTTCTTTATTAAACAAAACACTTGTAGTCAGGCAGAAGGACACAGCATGCAGGACTGCTTTTTGGCTGGCACATAGCCGGGCTTCTAAATATTTGGCAGCTCAAATGGTAAATGAACATATTACTAGCAAAACGAGTTTATTACAAATAATTTGGTAGACACCAGCCAATTGATGAAGCACTTCTTAAGATCTGGAAAGCTTGAATAAATAACAGAAAAAATAATTTTTGATAAGAAGTAAATGCAATTCAACTCAATTTCCCTCTGAAGAAGCTTGATTCTCAGCCTACTTCTCTTCCTTTCTTTCCTGTCTTTTTGTTCCTTTTCAAAAGCAACCCCTACTCTTATTTATCAGGCTTTTTGCCTTTAAAATTTCAACTGATGTTGCCAGAGTTTACCTCTATCTCACTATAACGTGTTGCATCCTGGCTGCTAACCTTGAGAAGACCATGGCATTCATTTCAGCTGCTGATGCTATTGCTTTCTAGAAGTAGACAATGCAAGCCATTGCTGAGCACAGCACTAAGTCTCAGGTGAACTTGCTGCCCCCCCTAACCTCTCCGCTGGTCCGGACAGTAAAGGGACACCTTCAGGTAATTTGAAGCAGTATAGTGTATTAACCCCAGCCATGGAAGGGTGGTAAGTCATGACATTTTCTCTCAACCTGACTACTTGTGCACAGCCTTGGTTTGGTTTCAGACTCACTATTTTAGCAATGAAATTATAAAGATGGGATCAAGATTCATCTTCCGTTCAGTTTCCTGGGTACTGCAAAGACAGACACCTAAGAACACAGGAGAACAGAAAAACAAAAGGTTTTACCTCGTCTTGCTGTGAATTTAATAGCTGCAGCTTCATGTGTTTCATATAGGCCATAGTAATTGGCATGTTGTAATCAATCATACTCGTCACCAAAGTTGGAGGTTTCCCATTATCTGCAATAAAAGTATTTATTATGCATTATATGTTAATTGTGGAGGCTACTTCAGCCTGCTCGGCAGTCTAAGTCAGAGAGTTATGTCATTTAGTTCTAACTTTGGCATTTTCAATTGCTTGTGGGCTTTACAGATGGAAGTCTCCTGAAGACAAATGAACATCAAGTTCAAACCCTGAAAAGTGATGAGTTCCTCTATCCTAAATTATTACAGCATACACATCCTATCCATTCCTTATGTTTAAGCCCCCATATAAACATTTCCATAGCAAAATAAATTATTTCCTCCAGATAAAATGATCTTGCTATTGAGGGTGCATATGGTATTACACTCCATCCTTAAGCAAAAGCAGAAGATTCACTACCTTGCAGTTTAAGTAAATGAGATGGTGTGACTTATTGAACTGTTCCAGTCTACCAAACTTTAAGAACCTTCACTTAAGCTAGGAAAATATAAATGGGTATTACGAATAAAATGACTTTACACCCCACTATCTGACAGTAAAACTACCTTTATGATCCGCTCCATCTGGGTTTAAATGCATTCTTTTCTGGCACTCTGAGCAGCTCATTAGAAATCGTGTCACCGCTTCTCTCGGTAGGAAGGCATAGGTCTCTGAAATCTGAAATGAATAACAAAATATAGGTATTATTATATAAGCTGATTGAACATGATTTAACAGAACTGATCACTGTATTCCCAAATAAGGCATATTATCTTGTAATGCCAGGAAGCACAATGAAAGCATGTTCTCCATACTACGTAGGATTTCAAGAAATACCTATCCAATCTGCCTGCTTATCATCTAATGGCTAATAACAGTAGATACTAAACAAAACTTCACTTACCTCAAAAGGGGTTTTGTTTTTTTGTTTACAGGTTTTTCAAATTTCCTTTCAGCAATAAGATCCATACATAACAGGCATCCCACTGAGGGATGTTTTTAGAAAACATTGAAAAGCGACCTTTTTCTTATAACCAATACACAGAATCACAGAATCATAGAATGGTCAGGGTTGGAAGGGACCTCTGGGGATCACCTAGTCCAAACCCCCAGCCAAAGCAGGGTCACCTACAGCAGGCTGCACAGGACCACATCCAGGTGGGTCTTGAATATCTCCAGAGAAGGAGACTCCACAACCTCCCTGGGCAGCCTGTTCCAGTGCTCCGTCACCCTCAGAGTGAAATTCTTCCTCATGTTCAGATGGAACTTCCTATGCTTCAGTTTGTGCCCATTGCCCCTTGTCCTGTTGCTGGGCACCACTGAAAAGAGTCTGGCCCCATCCTCCTGACACCCACCCTTCAGATATTTATAAGCATTTATAAGGTCCCCTCTCAGCCTTCTCTTCTTCAGGCTAAACAAGACCAGCTCTCTCAGCCTTTCCTCATAGAACAGATGCTCCAGTCCCCTCACCATCCTCGTAGCCCTCCCCTGGACTCTCTCCAGTAGCTCCTCATCTTTCTTGAACTGGGGATCCCAGAACTGGACACAGTACTCCAGATGAGGCCTCACTAGGGTAGAGTAGAGGGGGAGGAGCACCTCCCTTGACCTGCTGGCCACACTCTTCCTAATGCACCCCAGGATCCCATTGGCCTTCTTGGCAGCCAGGGCACACTGCTAGCTCATGGTCAACCTGTCATCCACCAGCACTCCCAGGTCCCTTTCCATACAGCTGCTCTCCAGTAGGCCATGCCCAAGCCTGTACTGGTACATGGGGTTGTTCCTCCCCAGGTGCAGGACCCCACACTTGCCCTTGTTGAACCTCATCAGGTTCTTCTGCACCCAACTCTCCAGCCTGTCCACGTCTTGCCGAATGGCAGGACAGCCTTCCAGTGCATCCGCCATTCCTCCCAGTTTTGTGTCATCAGCAAACTTGCTGAGGGTACATTCTAACTCTACACAAAAAGAAAGTGTTTGGCTTATATGCTCTATTTATTTTTATTGTAACAATACATAGACAGATACAGGACTCAGCGCATTAACAGCGATGACAGTCTCCTTGCTATTTTAACTTTGCATTCGAATGTTTTGTGAAAATACTCTTGGAAAGCTTGTGATTTAATACTGTAGGGTAAATATGTTATTTTTACTACCAGCTACAGAATTTAGGAGTCGCTTGATTTTAGAGACTCTGCTTTACCTGGAGATACCTTGAAACAACAGATTATGGTGGTTTCCTTCTTTCAACATTATCATTCTTCCCAGCCACATATTCACCAGGAAGTGTCAGTGGGATTTGTTTTCTTTTTTGAAAGGAGAGAGCAGGGAGCAGTTATTGCTATTTTTAAAGACTGCATTTCCCCTGCCTTCGCCAAGGATGCTACTATCTTTATAGACATTTTTGCCTTGCTGAAAAGGACCTGGAGGTGACTGTTGGTGCCAAGCTGAAAATGAGCCAACAGCATACTGCTGACATCTGATCAACAGATAAAGCAAATCTCATACTGGCTACATTAAGTGTAGGTCCAGCAGACCAAGAAGAGTTATTATCCCTCTCTACCCAGTGCTGGTAAGACAGCAGCTGGAATAATGTGCCTGACTTTCCCCTCCACAGTTCAAGCAGGGTGCCAAGAAGCAGGAGAAGGCTTGTGGCAGACCACCATGGCAGCTGGAGCCTAAAGCAGGTGACTTGAAGGAGCGGTTAAGGGACCTGGATTTGTTTCATGTGACGAAGAGTAGGTTACAAGTCAGGGAGAGATCTAACTGCAGCCTGGCACTGCCTGAAGGGGAGTTACAAAAACCGTGGAGAGAAACTCTTCAGAGGGTGCAACCAGGGACAACAGCCACCAACTGCAGGTTGGGATGTTCAAACCAGACATCAGGAAAATCTCCTCTAGGAGGCCAGAGCACTGGAGCAGATTTACTGGACAAGTGGAAGAATCTCCATACTTGGATGTCGTCAAGACATTACCAGGCGAAGCCATGGCTTTTCTGTGATTCATTATACAAGTTTATGCACATACACTGAACAGTGCAAGCACTGCAAGGGATCTCTCACCCTTCTTTTCCCAACCAAGGTGGTTGCAGTGGAGATAATCCCCAAGGCTGGACAAAGTCCCAGCAAGAGAGACTAAAAGAAGAGTCAGCTGATATCTGCTTGTATTCCCTTATTGTAAAACCTACAGCAGGATTTGATTTCCTATCAAGCGTTACTGCACGTCTCTGTAGGAAGTGCAGAAAGATGGAGGTGGGGTGTATGAAAGCGTGGATAAAGAAAGGACAAGATACCTTTATTTAGCTGGATGTAAATAGGATTAAATACTGTGCAAATCACTCGTGCTCCTCACAAGGATGCTAAGAGGAGGAGGAATGCCCTCTTATAAATCTCTTAGGCTCTTCTCCTTGGCTTGTCACCCACCTACCCTGTGTAGAAATTTACGTTTCCTAAAACTCCATGGACCAAATTTATCAGTGACAGTTTTCTGGAAAATAGGTGGAGTTTAAGTTCGTGTTTGTTGATGTGACATGAGTCATGGAAATACACAGGAAATGATGCATTGTAAAATAACAACACAAATTATATCATCCTGTTTATGGTATTGTTGTTTAGGCTTTTTATTGTTGTTGTTCTCTTATATAACAGAAATCTTATTTGGGGGGGAAGGGGATTAGTATAAAAGCAAAATTTGTTCTGTCATGAAAATTGGCAGAGATTTTCTCTGGGCCTGAAACAATTTATCTGAAAATTAAGGCACTAAATGAAGTCACTTTTGAATGGGAGATCCTACCAAAAAAAATATTTTCAGATTATTTTTCCTGGGTTTTATAACACAGAACAGATGCTTATTTACCTTTCTAAATACGAAAACATTGGTTATGCTTATGTTTCATGGAATCTACAAAAAAGAACTTAAATTCACCTAGAATTTAGCAGTAAGAAAATTGGTAAGTGCACTTAGGCAGCAACCTCTCTCATAACTTTTAACACATTCAGCACTGTATTGAAATTAGTGGAGCTTATCCATCAATTCATTAGTTGCCTGCATGTGATAAGAATGCTCCATTTATTCTAATCAAGCATCTCTGTCAAAAATCCAGTTCTGATCAAACAAGATGAAAATCCTCCACGGAAAGCAAGTGAGCTAGGTCCCAGATTTGAGAGATATGCTCCACTGACTATAAGTGAACTGGGTTTTATACCTAAATTTGTCCACATAGCAGATGCTTGTGTCTCCAGCCTCCCACTGCAACACAGTTTTAAGGATGTCCTTCCCCAAATAACACCAGTTTCCACCAACTTCCTTCCCTGTTTACTTTGTAATTTGACTCAATCACTTACAGTCCAAGACTTCAGCCTGTATAAATCGGCATAAGACAACAGGTATCATGTTAAAAGAGATATGTAGAGGACATGACTCACAGCTTTCCTTATTCTTGCTCCCTGAATATACACAAAAAGCTCTTTCTAATTTTCAGTGCCAGAAAGCTTACAAAAAAAACCCCCCCAAACCTCATGCCCCCAACAGTGCAGGCTCCTGTTTGCCTTTCTCATTAAAGAGGGACACATTGACTTTGTAAGATGCAAGTAGCCACTTGCTCACTCTGGCCACACTCTAAACGCGCTGGCTTAGCATCAACTGTAGCTGGGAAGCTCGCTAACCAAATTAGCACAAGGTTGAACACAATATCCTACATTTCACTGCTCAGCAGAGCTTACCAGCTTGCGTGCAGGGCTGGGCTGATGTAGTACATGGAGCTCGCTTGCATGTGAGTATTGCAGAGCACAACCTGGAGGCCTATGACACTTTCTAAGTGACTATACAGAAATAACCTTAAGCAATGGTCTGACCTCATCAGGAAAATTTGTTTCTGTGCTCTGTTCTATCCGAAAGAAAGCAATAATGACTCAGTCCTCACTGACGCTGTATATTCTCACTGCCTTCAGCAGCCTTGCTCCTAACTCTCTTCTCAAGGCTGTGAGCTAACAAAAAATATAGCCAGACCATCTCATTCAGTGATGTACTGCAATAAAAGAATATTGTTTTATTGTAATTCCACACAAAAAAACCAAACCCACAAACTTCTACATTTTAAGAAAAAATAAAGCCAGAAAAGTGAAGTGGGGAATACTGCATTATTTACATCCGCACACTGACAATGCAGATTGGTATAATTTGGCATGACTTACAAGAAACTGCTCATGCACATGCTTATACCAATCAAAGAACAATCACTGCTGATTTACCATATTGACAAAATTACTTGGATTGCCTTAAAAATTTTGTAAGTTTACTTTGTTTCAAACATGATGCTTCAGAAGTATCCTTATGTGATTCCTTATTCTTACTAGTGGTTTTATTGCACATTAATCTAATCATAGAATCATGGAATGGTTTGGGTTGGAAGGGACCTTAAAGATCATCTAGTTCCAACCCCCCTGCCATGGGCAGGGACACCTTCCACTAGAGCAGGGTGCTCAAAGCTCCATCCAATCTGGCCTTGAACACTGCCAGGAAGAGGGCATCCACAGCTTCTTTGGGCAACCTGTCCCAGTGCCTCACCACCCTCACGGTGAAGAATTTCTTCCATTAGTGTATCTTCATATATTTCTTCATTAGTGTATCTTCTGTTGCTTGTAGGAATGTGTTACCTTGTATCTGGATGTATCATGGACAATCGCAAAACAACTAGATTCTAGCAGATTGGTGTTTAGGTATTGTGTACTAGGTATAGCTCTTACACCTGAATGCTTTTTACGTTGTAAAGGGAAAAAAATTTTATGAAGAAGAAACCAGACATCTGGACCACTAAGCAAAGAGTACCAAAATCATACAGAGCTTGTTTCAGCCCCAGAAGTCACAGGATAAGAAGCAGAACATTTCCTAACAATACAGTCCACGTGCACCTACACATATCTCATGTAAACTCTGAACTCAGAGAAAAATAAAAACAGAGTTGACTTCAGTGGCTACAGAGTCAAAACTTTTATGATTTTATTTCACCTTTCACAAAAAGTCTACGATATAATAGAATTTGACATATATCAACACATCCAAAACTACCCAACAACAAAGGCCTTCTAGATGTATACTTAACCTACATGCTGTTTACTGGATCCCATGAAGAGCACAACTGTTACAAGGCAAGGAATCCAGTAGCTGAGCATGCAACCTGATTTACACTGGAGCTAAGTGATGCGTGCCCTAATTGTCTATGAGAAGCGTATTGCATTCTTATTGCATCACGGCAGGCAGAGAAAACAGGCAAAGTCTCCTTTATGTTCTCCAGCATTCAGATGATTTAAGTGCAGGCTGTTGTGATGATGTAGCTTTCAGAGCTACATTTTTATCTGGAAAATTAACAAGCTCTAAACTGAAAGGCAGATTTTAGGACACATATGGCAGAGCAGGAAAGACAAGTGTGAGGAGAGGGAGTGAAATTTTGCAAGTGAACCTATTAACCCCTAAAGCATTAACATGGAGAATGTATGTGTAGTCTGGAAGATACGATGTGTCAGAATAGAGATATTTTTTTGTTGTGTGCATACATTTTTTAAATTAAGGAGGTAAGGTTGGGGGAAGATGATCCAAAGAAGACTTCCAAGGGGAGAGAGAGAGAAACAGGGAGAGAGTGAAGATGTAATCTGTCCTGGGCCCACAGCCATCTAGCCAGGTGGCAGAAATTGGTTTCTTGATGACAGGAGGGCAAACCAGCCAGGGAAAGTCCGCTCCTTTCCTCAGCAAGAGGTCAGAATAGAAGGCTGACATAGGAAAGCAGATATATTACTGCCAGGAGTTTTATCAAGAGCTCGCTACCCTGCTATACTGGGGAAAATGCTGTTCCCTCTGTGCTAAACTTGCACTTCACGGCTCCCCTCCCTCGCCTCCCCTCCCATGTAGCAGAAGCAGCTTCCGGCAAGGGAAGCGATGGGGAGCACCTGCCAGCGGGACCAGTGCCAGGACACTCGATGCTCGCCCTTCGCAGGAAAGCAAGAACAAGTCCCCAGAGTAAAAGCACACGGGGCTTGGCTGTTGCGCCGTGCACACAGGAACACCGTGGATGCCTGGATTTAAGCACATTAAGGCCCTACGCAGAACTTGTATTCTTCTGCTTCTCCAAGGACCGAGGTCTGCCCTGAATGGCAACCAGCCAGGCCACAAACCTGCTTTACCCCTGTTCGATCAGAGAAGTTATACTGCAAGGAGACGATGTTATTGCACGGTGTGTCCTGTCAAAAAAATTCTTCCCCGAGGAAAATACATTCCCTGTGGTGCTCAGAGGGGACTGGCAAGCATATTCTTGTTTTGGGAGGGGAAAAACACCACGCCACGTTCCACAGTCTGAGGAAAGAGTCTCTTAAGGTGACAGGAAAGAGGGAGGCAATTCAATAGCCTGATCCCAAACCAAGAAACATTTATTAGTGCAACATGTGGATGAAGCACAGGACCCCAGATACTGCCCCATGGCTCACAGATTCCTGTTATGCCTCAGATATCATGTATTTATGTACTACCCATCTTGAGTCTTGCCTCAAGCTAGTTTCCCTTGGCACATCAATATCTCCCCCACGTTTTACAAGCCTGCTTCTCTTCCAGCTCATCAGCCCAGTGCTCTTTTTTCATTCATGAGTCAGGAATTTTAGTAACTGACCAATTTCTCCTGCTCAGATACCGCAGCCCTCACTCACAACTCAAGTTCACCGCTGTAACATTTCAAGGCTTTGCATGGCGGCTATGCAGGCTCAACAGGCAGATATCAGATCATCCTTCACATGTAAAAATATTCAAGTAGAACATGCACATAGAATTTAAAGGTGTTTAAGATGGCTACAAGTCTTACACAAACAGTTCTCAGATAGATGATTCTCTTAGTTACAGGCAACTTTGTCCAGATGTAACATGCAAAAGTGAGGCACTTACTCTTCATAGTCTATTGTTTAAACAATTGAAAATATAACAACTTTTTAAAGAGCATTAAAGGAAAATAAAATCCGTTCTGAAATGTATCAGTGATACATTGATCACTAAATCTGGCCTACCTGTACCCATAGCTGGGCCTCAGAGGAGACAGAGATGTCTTCCATCTTCAGTCTCATCACAGACCATCTGAGTTTCTTGAAAAATGTAATAAGGCTACTTTTTTTTCCTGGTTTGTGCTGAATCACAAAGAGTTGTCCTAACAGCTTGAGCCTGTTGCATTATGCTGCAACTTTTCCCAGTTACTCCCACCTCCAATATACCCCTCAGCACTTGAATTTAAATTCTAGACACAGCTGAACAGTTTAAATCAAGAAATGCAGCTCTGCAAAAGCACAGAAAGCCAGCTATGCACTTGTTGAATGCCCTTCCGAATACACCAGATGGATTCTTCTCCTGAACAGCTCTCTCCTACCCGTTCCCATCTCCACTTTGACATCGCCGTGCTCCTTTCAGGGTGGGATGCCTATACAAAAACAAGTCCTTTGGGACAGACAGTGGAAAGTACCATCCCAAAGCAGCGCAGTCCCTCTAGCACACCGAGCTGCAGCAGTGAGTGCTAGCAGTGTCACCCCTACGTGGATCCTCGGTACTTTCTCCCGATCGCTTAAGCAACTCCTTGCATCGGCACATTTCACCTCACCTCCTGTGGAGCCCAGCAGGGGATGCGGGGGAATGCAGGACATGCACAGACCTGCTCGGGCACCGCTGCTTTCCTTGGCACCAAGGAACACGCTCTTTCAGCCTTTCGCACCTTCCCAGTCACCTGTGCCCCTGCTGAGCAGCCGGGCTGTGTGTCGCACATCCTGCTTTTGTGAGGGAATTATCTCCCAGACCAAGGCCCTCGATGTTATCCCTGTTTGTAAACTTCCCTGGGAACTGGGGAACGAGCTGAAATTATAAACGTTGTATTAAGTACTGCTTCAGTCTGGCATACTGTGAGTATGATTTAAAGTTCTTGATTTCATTTTATATATATATAAGCCAGGTCTTTTTTTGTTGGTGTAGATCTACCTACAGTTATGCTGGCAAGGAACACAGCCCATCAATCTTATACTGTATACACGTCAGGCACTTGAAATGAGCACAAAACCTGACAGTTAAATGAGAAGCTCACTCTTTTTTGCATATTTTCAAGGTTACTCTCCCACATCATCTACACAGAGTTTGTACAATTCCCTTCTCATTTGTTAGTGTGCAGAAAAGAAGAGAATGGGACCTTATGCTAAACTTAAATATTGAAGAACAGATGCTTTGTTACTTAATCTATAGAGTTTGTGCCAAGAAATCATAAAGTTTGAGTTTGGTATGTTGCTGCACCAGTTAAAATATAGAGGCTCCCTTCCAATATGCTGCTCTTTTAGAGGTACCAAGCACCACATCCTATTTATCTTCCTGTGCAGCACCGCTGCAGGAAGTCCCGCAGAAATCAGTTGTAAAAATGCCATTCATTTCCATACAGTTAGCATAAACAAGCCAGTGCAGATTACAGATTCACTGAGTTTCTAAACTGTTCTGAACATGCTTTCAGGGAGACATACTGATGTATTTTAGCACTCCAGCATCTGGAGTGACTCTACAAAAAATTAAAAAGACCCTACCTGTTCCCAGTTTGTTACTCCATATAAATGCAAACAGTAGTTAATTGAGTCCCCTTTGACAATTTCACTACCCTTCTAATCATGCTTGACTGCTATTCAAAATTTTGAGTGGAGCAGGTTCTCTACTGAAAATAGAGACTCACGCATATATAATCAAATTAATAACTTGAAATCAGTATGTTGCAATTCTCGGGGCTGTGCCATTCATTTTTTAGTAATACTCAGGTACCAAACATCCATCACAATATTTATGCACTTCAGAAGTTTAGCAATTTTGTACCAAAAATGTGCTGGCCTTCTCCCCACCATTTTTCTGTTAAAATGTTTCAGTTATCCAGTCAGAGAGCAGAAGCAGGGTGAGCATCACATGCCAGGAATTATGAATAACAAACAGCATACAGTTTGTGAACCATCCTTCCTGTAAAAACTATTCACTCCAACTATTTGGTGAATACTTATGCATGATAAATACATTCACAGATCTCAAGGATGATTCACTTCTGACACGTCAATAAAGAAACAAGACTAAATTAATCTCGTTCCCAATTAATGAAATTAAATCCCGCCAAAGAACTTCAGTTTGATTTACAATGCTCTGAGGTATAATGTTGTGTGAGACAGTTACCCGAGACACTACCTCTTCCCTCCCGCATCATCACAGGAGGAGATACCGCGTGGCTTGCTGGAACAGATCGACACTACAGTTCATCATCTTTAGTGAACGCACTTTCAGGGACAGTTCCAGTAAAGGAGCTTGCATTTCCCTGTTAGCCTGGTAGAGTTTGAGGCCTGTTTATTTAACATAATTCTCATGCTGGGATAGAGAGCAAGAGTTGATATTACTTTGTTATGAGATGATTAGTTTGTTTCCTTTTTTTAATTTACGGAAATCTTTAAAAATTATATACACGAGTCCTGTCCTTTGCAAACATGACTCAATGCCCTTAATAAATGAAATGAAGGCAGAAATAATGCAGACTCACATAATGACACAAACTTACATTTGGGTATCTTTATCCTCTCCTTGTAATGACGTAATAAGCTCAGGTCTCATTACAGGACAAGTTAACATCAAACGAAACTACTGTGTAGGCTACTGAATCTGCACAACCGGGTCTCCTCACAGAACATACACTAGTTGTCTTTCATGCTGTTCACAATAAACAAATTTCTTATCTGACCTGGAATCACAGGATCCTTACAGAAGTAAATATTATACTTGGCAAGTATTTGAAGGATGATGACTTGAAGCATTGTACTTCTAGCTGGCAGCATTCCTTATACCTGTATATTATTCTACAAAGTTTGTGACCTATAACTTTGAACAGCTTACTGAAGTAAAACAAAATAGAAAGAGAAAGGTCAATGAAAATATTACTTTTCTAATGCTTTCTAAAAGAGAAGACCAAGTATCAAAATGGCCAAGGTGACAGATTAAAATAAATTTAGACAGTCTGTGTTTGCTCACCCTGAAATACCACTCTAAGCCTTCCAAATCACACCCAGATGACTGGTGTCTTCCTTCATACATCTATCTTAAGGTCAATACTGCCGGGAACAAATTATAAGAAATCTTGTCAAGAGCCTATCCCACCACAAACCATCTGAAATAGCCTATAAATAAAATATCTGTGCAGGGATTCCCAGATACATAGTAAAGTTTTTTATATACCTGAAAAAAACAGTAATGGAAAAATAGCTATTTCTTAGAGCTAAAATTGAAGACGTGGGTATCAGAAACCTGGAGATCCCACACCTTTTGGTGACCTCTGATGAAAAATGGCTGACATCACTGTGGGTTGTTTTTAACGTGAAGCACACTGTGTTCAGGGTGATAGGTCACCCCAGGGCCCTGTGTGCAACCCCTGATGGCCCTGTCTCGCCAAGGCCATGGGGAGAGCTCCGTCTGAACATGAGGAAGAACTTCTTCCCTCTGAGGGTGACGGAGCACTGGAAAAGGCTGCCCAGGGAGGTTGTGGAGTCTCCTTCTCTGGAGATATTCAAGACCTGCCTGGACAAGGTCCTCTGCAGCCTGCTGTAGGTGACCCTGCTTCGGCAGGAGGGTTGGACTAGATGACACACAGAGGTCCCTTCCAACCCCTACCATTCTGTGATTCTGTGTGATTCTGTGAGAGGTGCCCTGGACGCCCCGTACCCTGGTCAGGGTAGTGGGATGAGCCCTGGCTGGGAGCCCCTGCCCTGCCGCCCTGGTGGAGCCTCCGGTGCTCCAGCAGCTGGAAACAGCTGGGTACGTGGATCAGGATCAACCACTGAGCGAGCCCAGCAATGTCACAGCCCTGCACATGGAAGTTTGGCCATCCAAACCCAGGCAAGCACACACATTTTAAGCACCTTGGGAAAGTGCAGTAAATGTTTCATTAGCTCTTCAAAAGAAAAGAAAGTGTTATACCTGTGCTACTAACCACAAAAGCTATTTACAGCTATTTTAAGGCAGTGGCTGAACTGGTTAAGTCAAGCAACAACATGCAATTAAAAATCTTAGAAATAATAATAATTTCTCTCTACTCAGCCAGTTTATGCAGGTGTGAGAGCTTCCCTCTCAACACCTCCCTCATTGTACCTAGTAGCTTTCTGGCATTTTGAATTTAGGATATACAAGTTTTCATACCATTAAATCATTAAGTATACTTAGTCTGCAGTGACAAACTATAAGGCAAGTTCATTTACATGCTGAAGTACAGCACCTCATTTAGCAAAGTTGTGGCAATACTTTCCAAGCCTTCTTTAAGACTTCATCCATTTAATAACAAACAATTAATATAGAGTTATTTGAGAAATACTCAAACCACTATAGAAAGAATAAATTCGCTGCTTGTACCAATGCGAAAATCTCTATTGAAGTCAATGGATCTGGTCCTTATCACAGAGAAAATGTTATTTTTAAACTGTATGTTTTCATGCAGTATTGAAAGATCTCTGAAATAAATTTGAGGGTGAGGACTGCAGTACTAATCCAGCTGGAAAAAACACAAATCGCATGCCACATGCCTAAGCCCAAATAATTCATGCTTTTAGAGACTGACGTTCACTTTTAGTTGGTTGATTGGGTTTCTTTACTTACTGCTTTATACGTTCTCTTTTGTCCAGCATGTTTTCTGATTTGTTCTCCATTAGGCCCAGTTTCAACATGCATGGAATAGATAATGTCAAAGAAATCTTCTACCACGGCTACCCGTCGTAAAGACAGCTTCTCATCTACACCTACTCCATCCTGAAAAGAAAATAAGAGAAAAGAAAAAGTAAGGAGGACAAGATGAATAGATAAATGATGATAATCATGGGACGCGTTCTCCTTTTTCAGCAGGGAGTTAAAGATCCTTCGACTGAGATCTGAAGATCACCCACCCTGTGAATGACAGAAACAGTATTGTAGAAAAGCTGTATGATCAGACAGATTGCATGGACCCTTGCCAGCAGCCCATTTTCCCAAGCCAGGACATTTGGTCTCTTGATAGAAAGTGATACTTTCACTCTAGTATTTAAAAAAAGCAAAACAAAAAGTATCTGTGCTTCTTTCTTCAAATGCACAAACAAGATTCAAAAGGCAGAGGCAGTCCCAAACATGTGGCACAGCAATGCATTATGTAGCTGTTAATAAGAAAGCAACAGCTCTTTTATCCTCTCATTCCCCTCCCAGTAAATCTGTACCTAGCATTTCATAAAGGTATTTAACAAAAGGTTTTAATTCACAGGTGAAAGAGCTGACCGTAATTATGAATACGAAGGAAGTTGTTACAAACAATTTACCCCTGCAAAATAAGCTTGGAAATATACTCCATGAAGGCATGTTACAATATGAGGAAAAGAAAGGGATATTTTTAAAACTTGTGATTTTTGCACAGAGAGGTCCAGCTGGACCAAGTGACAGAAAAGTGTGGACACCTACCATCTGATTATCAAAAGTGATAGTGCCATGGTAGCTAAAGACTTCGAAAGAGAGACAGTCTCCAATGCCTCTGAAATCAATCAGTGCAGTTCAGTTCCTGCCTTTTAAATAGGACCATCCACAGGAGTTCTTGTTTATCAGCTGCCTATGGACTCGGTTTTAATGAAGGGGCAGAAACTGGGACTTCTGTTTTTCCAGAACAGGCATCTATCAAGCAGGCTATGTTTTGTAATACAACATAAGTATATGAAGAATAAAATAAGAATGGCCAATTCCCTTGTACTCCAACAGAGCATTTGATTTAGACGTCTAGAGGCAACAGTGTCACCTAACCTTCAACGTGTATTTTAAACAATAAATGCATTCCAAACTTTACATGTTTGATAATATCATTACTGCTGTAATTCATGACCCAACAAAATTGATTTACATTGACTCTTTTGTGACAAAATATGCAGTTATTGCTGCAGTGACCAAATGAAGGCCAAAGATGAGAAACAAAAAGGAAATAGTTACGCATAACTCCCAGCCGCCATCCCCCTGCTCATAACTTCTCACTAGCCCATTCCAGTAAGTTTGCTGGATGTGGACAAACACGATTTATTTTTCTCACTGCCCCTATTTTTATTTCAGCCCACTTACTTTTATTTTTCATAGAGTTCATGGAAAGAACCCAAATTATCCCAAAGGCTCCAAAGAACCCCCCAGGGTGACACAAGAGGAGCTCTGACACATTCCCAGCAGTGACAGAGAAAATGTCAGTGCCTCTCTAGCGTAACTTTCTAAATGCATATGACTTCAGATTATACTGGGTTAGGAGCTGTTGATACGCTACCAGCCATACAAGCTTTGTCCTCTCCCGCTCCATTATGCCCCTGCCTCTCCCCACACTTCTTCAAAGAGGTCCCTGCCCAAAGCTACATTGTCCCTTCCATCTGCACAGCAGGTTGTGCTCTTTATCCCCACGAGACAGCTGAACCAGAGCAGAACTCCCTCACATGCATGATGAGAGGATTGCCATAGTCCTGATGGAAATGAGGTGACGGTGTTGAGGATTCAGTGGAGGACGATGAGGAATTTGCAGTGCAGTCTCCACCACAGGTTAAAGTCTCAGAGAGACCAGCTGGGAACGGGTGCTCTGAGAAGGCAGAGAGGCTCCCATTCCATGAACAGTCCCTAAACTTTCGCTAACCTCAAAAATTTTGTGGCATCATGACAGGTTCTGGTATCAGCATCATTAAGAATTTGCTTGGTATTGCTTAACACTATTGCTCACTATTTACAAAAAAATGCTTTAGAGTTGGGGCCAACATAAAATCCAGATCTTTGCAGCTTTAATCTTTAGGGGAATTCACATGTGAGCTCTGTAAGGGGGCTCATCTTCAATCATTATTTTCTCACCACCCAAACGGCACGGTGGGATCCCTAATGATTTCACTCTTCTTATGACGACAGTGTTATCTCATGCCAGTCTCTGAACACTCAGAAGTTTATAGTGTTGATTAACTGATAAACATTTAATCTGTTTATTACTAATGAGTTTTGTTTTAGGAAATTTCCTACAGGGGAGTTCTCTTTTTTAATTAAAGAGAAATGCATTACAACGATATTAATTTAAAACCTGAGATGCCACCTCAGCAGAGCTGACACTTCCAAACATTAAAAATACATTCCAAGCAGAAATTCAACAAGGAAACCCACTCTGCTGCTTTTGGAGGTCATAGTGTGCGATGCTCTTTTTTGATGGTCCTCTTATCCCCCTCCCCGGACCTGATACCCAAAGGTAGGTAGGCATGATGTGGGTACGCTCCTGAAGCTGCGTTTCTCCATCCACTTGAATAAACCAGTAAGCACTGCTACTACTTCTAAAAATACAAGGAAGTAACATCTGTACAAACTTTCTGTCATGCCACATAACCCAAGTGGCAGAAAATGAATACAAACTTTCCAAATCTTGTCAGTCAATAAGGGCAGGAAAAAAGTGGTTCACACTGAGTGGAAGCTGCTTCAGGGGAAGACAGTACTATTCCTTAACATGTATACTTTTAACTTCATCGTAACTGTTTGTGGGCCTGGACATGACTAGGTCAGGCTTCGTTCTGCTTGGTGTTGTGTAAGGCAAAAAGGCAGACCTTGCTTCAGAAAGCCTGCAGTGTTGCAGAAGTTGCTGAGTTGCTGCAAGTAAGCTGTTCCATCCATCTGGCAGCATGCAACACAGTGCAGAGATGTGAGCCTTAGCTGCAGAAGCAATACACCAGATGAGTAACTTGAATGAGAATAAGGTAGCTACTTCCTAAGAATTTTGATATCCCAATATGGACATCCCAGCAAGTAAAAATCTGGGCAAGTGATACAACCCCAAATTTCCATTTAAACCATAAAGTCTCTGAAGTGGACACAGTTGTATCGGGCTTTCCTGCCATATGCCATTACACTACACTTTTATCCTTAAATTGCTATTTGATAAAGGCATTAACAAAGCAGCTCTACTTTATAAGCTGGCTTTAGGTAAAAATGTTCACGGTGCCTAAGGGGACATTTTTTTAGGCTCAGCTAAGGCTACAAAGAGACGAATGAGGGAATATGTGATAATGTTATTCAGATGTCTGAAAGGCTATGAAACGTCCACAAGGGACAGGACACCAAATAGGCTTAAACCACAACACGGGAGATTCACATTAGACATGAGGAAAAACTTACTATTGATGTGGATAGTCAAGTACAGTAATAGTTTGCCTGAGGAGGCTGTTGGCATCTCCGCCACAGAAGGATTTTGAGACCAAGTCAGACAAATATCTGTCAGGGATAGTTTGAGTAAATCCTGTCTTAGTTAGACTAGATATTAATTGAGTTCCTTCTTGATAACTCTATGACTGAGAAGCTTAAATGCCACTTTCAAAGTCACTTGGGTACTAACAGCACTGGAATAGCAAGGAGGATATTTATAAATCAGTGAGTTATTTTTAGGACTTTCATTTGTCATGGCAAGAGTCCAAGTCCCACTTTCTAAAAAGACTTAGGAATGGAAGCCTCACCAAATGTTTCTCTTCAAGAACTGGGACTTAGACTCTTAAATCTTTTAGGCTGAGTTTCATCCCCCTTGTTCCAGTAAGCACAGAGGTATGCCCTTACTCTAAACCAGCTGTCTCAGATTCCTCTCCGGACAACAGCGTGACAGGCACTGCCAAAACACAACTTGTGCTTACAGCTGCTGGAATAGTTTCAATCTCTATCCGTGTTACGCAATTTTACTCTTTCCATTGCAGGGTTTCCTGTTTATTCTTGTTTTTATGTTTATTCAGTGATTTTCCTTTGTTCTTAGGATACAAATAGATAGATGTTCCTGTTAATTTTCAGCCCTACAAAATCCATTTGCACTCTGAGATTAACGGCGTTTGTTTGTTTGCTTTTAGATGTCCACACAAAGAATAAATTCCTGGACAGAAGTGACTTTTACAGAGAGCTGTGCACCTCTCGGAAAGTGCTAGGGATCCCTTTGAACAACGGTGCTTGAGGAGACAGTCAATCTCTTTTACTGAGGTGGAACCTACAGGGCTAGTGGAAGTAAACAAGGGAGAAAAGTTTGCCAATGAAGCAAACAGATAGTCAACATAGCAAAAAGATCTATTAAATGAAAGGCTGTCATTTCTATAGATACTTTGCAGAGGAGAAAAAAATTTAACACAAGCCTCTAAAATTAAAGCCACTGAAACAAAAGTGCTTGCAATTCCTTGCTTGAGAATATCTGCACCATCTCATGCTGAAATTTCTTGGGGGAAATAGGTCTCATAAAACACCCTCTTGATTCGTGAATTAATATAACTATCAGCATCTCTACAGTATTTGAAAAATATCCCTATAAACACGATAGACTGAAATAGAAAATAGAAGTAGAGGCTTGGTTGGTGGTTTCATAGAAAATATTCAGGCCTATAAAAACCTCTGTTTGTAAAAGCATCAAAGTCAGAAGCATCTACAAAGCATTAGTGGGAGCTGGAAATAGCAATCAACTTAAATATTTCATTACATAACATAAATCACATACAACTGTAAGACTGCTTTGAATGCAGAAACATGATGTGTACCATTTTTCTGATATACACCAGTTCAGATGACAGCCGCGCTAAAGCACATTTGTGTCACCGCACCTCTGCTGACTAGCATTGCCTTTTGCCATCTTGAAGATGCATTTCCCCTGGACAGGAAGCAAAGTCTTTTGCTGACTGAAACGTTGTGCTCTCAATGAACTATATCCTCACAAAAAGTTTTGCACGTAAACCCTGCCTTGCTAGTTTATATGTAATGAGCTCCTGACGTAACTGTATGTAGGTTTTTTCCTCCCTTTGGGTTCAACACTGGAAAATTTTGTACCATAATCATTAGGAGGATCCAACAGTAGATCCAACAGTAGCCTATGTATAAGATGAGCCTTCTACACCTGTCTGCAGAAATAAGTCAAAACATATATTCAGATTGAAAATCCCATTATACATTATTTCTTTTATCTGCTTGCTCAGTAACTGTATAAATACTAACATTTAAAAAGAGGGATGACCATTTTAGAATGTGTCTTACTGCCACAGAAATGAACAAATCTAGTTTCATCAGCACACTGATTTGAATTCCCAGGTAATTAGTAAATTCATTTGAATATCTAACTCGTTCCTGTCAGTGCAGTATAAATCCACAACAGATCAAAAGTTGTTGGTATTTGATAGCTGTTATTAAGTGGCCTAAAAATAAATAAATAGATCATTTCTATCCAGTTCCTAATGGGAAGTGTCTATAGCAGTGAAAGGTATATCTATTATTTGAAATGTATACTTTCTGTTACTCATTATATGATCTGTCTGAACAGCAAATCTCATCTTTTACCAGCAGATGGAGACAGGAAAAATCAGAGTTATATTAAGGCAGATAAACACCAGAAGCATTTCCAGCTGACAAGTCCTCCCTCTGGAACCTTCAGAGCAACAAACCCTACAAGGACTAAACCAATAAGCTAGGATATGGCAGCAACAAGTCAAACTAATTGTGGAAATAGATCATGAAAATAAAGAGAATAAAGTGAAGTAAAATGGCAAATTAATATGCCATTTGAGATGAGAGACTAAGACTAAACAACAGACACAAAGTTTTGGGATCTTATGAAAGCTGTAGGTGAGAAAAAGTCCTCCAACTGTCTTAACAGTGCAGTCCAAGAGACCCAGTAAACAGCAAGAGAGACCAAATCAACACTGAGCAGAAGGCCCTTTCTCCTTCATCTCATGAACCAGGCCAGATGAAAAGCACCAAAGCCAGATCTCTGTCCATACACAGTAAGAGACGAATGTTGAGTGCCATATAAGCCTAAAAGATCCCACCCAATAGGACTATCCTACCGAGTCCTTATTGAGTGAAGCCATCATCTGCTGTGAATCACGAGCTCTATTAAACTAAGTTCTAGCAATTAGAGGTAATGGGTTGTGAAATTCAACTTGCCAAACTTCAAAGG
The DNA here is from genome assembly GCF_030867145.1 of Opisthocomus hoazin. NCBI lineage: Eukaryota > Metazoa > Chordata > Aves > Opisthocomiformes > Opisthocomidae > Opisthocomus > Opisthocomus hoazin. Next base: position 50,044,681 of record NC_134416.1, on the reverse strand, counting down.
GAAGGCCTGTCACCTTTGTTTCCTTGAAGTGCAGTAAATTGGGCCTAGATGTTGTTTCACGATAGACAAGGTACCTTCAAAGGTATCTTCAGAGGCCCCTTTGGTGCACACAGGATAATAAGGCAGCCAGTGGTCTCTGAGACAAATATTTCAAGCTCTTTCCATATTGGAGCAGGGCAGAAACTTTTCTTTTTCGTCTTTCTTCAGAAGTGTGGATGGATAGGCAGATCTACCATCATCAGCGTTAGTGCAGGGGAAGAGCTTTGAAATGAAGCACGGAATGTGTCTACTGACTCTCGTGTCTCCGACAGAAAATAAGCATGGACATGGACACACGAGGCAACTTCAAAAAGCCACCTCAAGATCTAACGCACTCAGAGCCCTATAGGCATGGCAGAGCAGACCCCAGTGAGGAATACAGGACAGGCAGAGCCCTGGCTGCAGCTTACTCTTCATATGTAAGAGTTGATTCTTAACTGAGGTCTGAATACTCTTTTCCCTCAGCGCGCTAACACCTGATTATTTTTTCTGTAGGTGTCTAAACCTTTACCCAACCATTCTGAACAAAAACAGGTCATGAGGCAGGCCACGTTTTACTATTTGGGAAGTCTGTTGCTGCAGGCTAACCAAACATCACGAGCGGCATCTCCAGGAGCAAGCGGGGCACCACAGGGGCAGCAGATCTGCAGAGCAAAGCGGTTGATACCAAGGGGCTGATTCCACACCATGCGTATTTCAGGCTAGCTCTGACCTGGTCCCCTGCACTGGTGGACACCCACTTCTGGTTGCAGCCCAGTAGGTGCACACCTAGAAGAAACGCCGGTTGTCTTTCACTGAAAGGAATCTGGTTCATGTACTGAAAAAACACTGCATGTGAAATGAAGCACAGCGAGCGTGGCCACGAGTTTTGTTATAAGGGCATATCTCCTTTTCCAAACTAAAATGCCAGTGCAGATGCAGCCATGGCTTCCCTAGTAAGACAACGAAATGGGATTTTTCACACACACACATTGGGATGAATATTACAATAACAATAAGGAAGAAACTTAAGTGTCCAGCTCAGGGACACACATTGCACTGATGCGACTGGGGAGAACAGAAAGAAGATGAACAAACACCTACTCGGACATGGAAACCTATCTGCCACTTCACTCCCTCTACGTGCCTTCCTCTCCAGCAAATCCCTGCCTGCTTAGCCTGCTAAAATGATAGATGATTCTTCCATCACCAGATGCACAGTCTTGTTACAGCTGGTCATTTTTTTGCTTTTCTTTGTTGTTTTTTTTTTGTCAGAGAAAGAAAATTAATGCTGTATTCTGTCTACAAAATTATGTTGAGTTGGTATATCTAACATAGGAACAATTAACCCAGGCATTAAATGCATCATATTCAGTGAAAAATATGGGACAATTTCAATTCAACCAAAGCAAGCACTAGACAGAGAGACGAGCACATATAAGACCTGCGTGGAGATGGCACTTTGCACGTCAAAGGTGAACAATTTTGGTCAATTTCTGATACTGGAAGAAAAAAATTAATTCGGCAAATTGCATTGTTTTTTTATTAATTTGAACTTCACTATAATTTACCAAAGAATTCTTAATTTTAAAAAATCATCTAAAAATATTTTGTGATCTTAGGCCATTTCTGAATAGTTTGTTCAGAAGTCTGTATTATAAAAGAGAAGCACTACAATTTTTTCTTTTTAGAACCAGATTGTATTATTTCCTGTTCTCTGAAGGATGTTGTCTCTTTTCTAGTGGCCTAGCTTTCTATCAGAAATAATTGAGCAACTTTGTAGTCTTTTTTTTTTAACATACTCACTACAGTTCTGGAAATACTCAGCACACTTCACTTGCCCACTTCAAACTCCCTGTTTGGTAAGCAGCTGAGAACTAACAAAACCTAGCTAGGACATGAAGGATAACAGAGCAGAGGAGGAGTGTAACATAGCCAAATTTAACTAAAGTTTTTAAGCTCATATTCATGACCAAAGTTTTAATGCGTTTATTCCTTCTCAATGACTCATTAGAGGATTCAGCAAGGTACGAGGAACCTCTACCAAAATTTTCTGTAATTGTGAATTCTAAGGAATTGCAATTTTTAAGCTTAAAAAAACACCAAGATTTCAGTTCTGCCATGAAACAGGATGAAAAGGTGTGAAAATTCATCCCATTAAAGTAACTTGTTATTCTTTTACTGAAAGTAAAATTGAACATAGAGGTAAGTATTCAGATAGCTATAAAATAAGACATCTCCCAACTACGAGACACCAAAAAAAGTTCGAAGAAGCAATTCTGAGGCTGGTGGTAATCTTTCTGTGTACAGATTTTTTCAGTTGTTCAAAAAATTGTAAATACACCATCAGGCTAAGCCAAAAAATAGAAGAATAACAACTGAATAAAGCACAAGTGACCACTAAGTGTACAAATAGAGAAATGATAGTCCCTTTAAACACTTTTTCATGTCTTTCTACTCTTCACACATTTTATATGATAATTGTATCTGCCAAGCTGTAAAGAGTTCCTCCAAGACTTTTCCAGAGAAGGCTGCAATGCCAAACTACATGCCTAGCGGGGGAACTGCCTTTTCAATCTCACAGGTAATCTGGCAGGGCCAGCTACTGCTGCTGAGGGTTTTGAAGGGAAGGGACTTCAGCTCCCCACTCTGACAGCTCAGCACACTGTACACTAATTTCCATGAAACTTTGTTTCTAAAAGCTACTAGTGAAGACAATGAATACAAAACTTTGTTTTACTTTTATCTCAAAATAGGCAGTTCTTTGTATCTGTATAGTACTTGGATGAGCATGAAAAGACTTGTCTTTCCCAAATAAGGTTACCAGGATAAAACAACTAATTATCTTCAAATATTTTTGACTGTAGGGGATTTTAAAATGAATGGGTGTGAATTCTAGAGTGGACCTGTTTGGGATGTTTTGAGATTTTTTCTAAATTATAATACCTAGTATTGTCATCATTCCAGCAAAAAGAAACTGGCAAGCTACAAACTAAATGTTAACTCTTAACATTCCTGTCATGTTCCAAAAATGAACAACTACACAATTATATTTTGAAGTGCACTATACTTTACAGGTATTCGAGCACTAGGGGAATGCAACGTAGATCTATAATGCCACCTCTTTTCAGACTGATGAAATGCAACTACTGTACGCCACAAGTAACCTAACACTAAAGTGAAGTTTAAACAATGAGAACTCATTACCCCAAAGTGCTGCCTGCAAGATTAAACGTATATTTTCAAATTACATTCCAAATACTCTTAAGCCTCTGATGTAAGGGTGTTTGCAGAGGGAGCTTTTTTAATAAACAACATGATATGCAAGTGCCAAGAGTTACATACTGCAGTCAGGTGCCAAGAGGATACCACGTCACAGATCAACACAGCTCAGTGACAAAACTTATAAAAAAATTATAAATTGCTTTGAAATCCTATTTAATTGCTAAAATACTTCAAAAAGTCAGGGGAACAGAACGGATCAGAAGGCTGCTAATGGGATACAGTGTCTTTGTGCCTCGATCTCTGTGTCCAACTCCAGCAAGGGCTTTTGTCCCTTGAAGTTGCTTCCACCTTCCGCATGCTGCATCCTGCGTGGAATAGCCCTGGGGTGGCAGGGAGATGAAGTGTGTGACCTAATCTCCTCCATCGACGTTTCTGCAACAGCTGTTTGGTTGCAAAATGAGCTCATGGTCTCCGCACAGTTCCCAGAGGACAGCTGTCTCCATCACCAAAACCACTGCTACAACAGACCATTAGGCGCCATTAATTGGTAACCTCATTAGCAACATCAGTAAGGACACTGGGGATCAGATTTTAAGCTGCACTGGTCCTGTACAGGCAGCTCATGGTAGGGACAGATGAGAAAACATTAGCAGCTTCGCATCACCCGTACAAAACCTTGGTACTGACACAAGCCAGGCACTGGTTCAGCAACCTCGCTTGCAAGGCAAAGCGAAGAGTGATGACAACTGTCCCCAGCTCCGGTGCCAAAGTGGACAGGATTCTCCAGGGCACCCCGTGCTCCACACATGGCCTGCTTCTCTGGCCACACTATCAAAATAATTCCCATGCTGGAAGAAAGGTTTTTGCTACAAGGAGGAAAGAGGTACTTCCAAGACTAAATATTCCTGGAGCATAAACTAACAGCCTGTAATGGAGGTCCCTCTAGATTTCTGCAAGGACAAACGGGCAGGGATTACAAAGGGGCTCGCTGTAATTGCACAGGTAATGTTACCTGACCAGGGACACAGGCCACTGGGGACTCAGCACTCAGATTAGTACAAAGCTGAACGCACGGGTCTGTGCTTGGCACACCGACTTCTGCCTGCGGGCGGTTTCAGCAGTAGTAGTGTTACAGCCCTGATGACCTACGAAGAGAAGCAAAGTAGGAGTCGCAGGGAGAATCAGGGTCTGTTCTCACACAAAGCGACACAGTACCTAGAAAAATCAGGCATAGCACTGGATACACAATCTTTCCATCAGATCTGGAACAGAAGCAGCAAATGTTGTGTTAGACATTGGCAATAAGTTCTCGGTGTAGCCAGCAAATGAAACAAATATGCAACCATGTTCTGCAGAAAAATTCATTCTGAAGGGTGCAAAATTTATCCTTCCAAAAATAGATTAAAAAACACACAAGTTTTTTGATCCTATCTCAGACGTGAGGGAGGACTTGTGCACTCAACAGCATCATCAAACTAAATTAGTTGGCAAATAAGGAATATTGCTTATTTTTGTGTTAGTTTTGTTAATATTCGTGTGTATGTGCACAGATGAGGTTTTACAAAACAGAATGACCTTAGCAGACTTATGTGGGGCTCTTTAACAAGTTGTTTGTTGGCTTTTTCTTTAATTAAATTACATTTCCCTAATTCTGTTTTTTTTCCACTCCTACAACAGCACTTTTCTCTCCTGGGTAACCTAGGCAAGAACAAGGGCCAGATGCAAAAACCAGTGTTTCTGTGAGGAAGCGCTGTTGCAGACAGTCAGATCATTTACACCATTTTTTTCTCCTTTTCTTCTTCCTCCCTTCCTCCACCGTAAACAAAGTCCACAGCATGAAGAGGCCAATCCTTGCCAGCAGAACCAAGTTTTGAAAAACACTGCTCAACCATATGTTCAGTCCTGACCAGCGTGACAGTTAGGAGGCTGACATCTGCAGATGGAGAGTTCATATCACCATTCAGCACAAACATGCTGCTACTGTACACTGAAGTCAATATTAGCCAGACTTTGCTTAGGAGAAATTTTCAACACTGATCTACAGTTTCACCTCATTAAGTTTTGCTACAGTGATGTAAATGAAATACATATCTAAAAAGAATCTAAGAGAAAAATGGCGGCAGTGATTGAAAAAGGGAGCCCTTATGAATCCTTTTGGTAATCTCCTTTAGAAGGAAAATCCTTCTGTGTCAAATATTTCATTGAAGCTGTTCGTGTGACAGAAAGCACTTGCTAATGTTACACATGATGTATCTTCATGAAAGTCAATCAAAATCTAATTGGCCTGTAGGTTTATGCACTAAGAGAATAAAACTATCTAAAACAGTCCCCTGAACTTCTCTGGAGACCTAACAGACTCAGTTTCTCTCTAAATAAACTCTATCAACCTTTCTTTCAATAAGCACTATAAGAACATCAGTCTTACTTGCCTTACTTAGTGCCCTTCTGAAAGCAGTGAGAATACTCTACTTAAATGTCTCTGGGAGTGATATTGGTTCTTCTTAGAGAAGGAGTAAGATAAAATGCATTTTGCCCGCTACTTTTTACTTTTTCTCGCCCTCACTCCTCTCTCAGTCTATCGTCAGCTCCTCATGCAGTCCACACACTTTTTTCGGGGCTTAAACAGATTTATGGTTAGCAATTTCCACAGGGACTGTATGCACGTTCTCTCAGGCATGCTGAGGCACCACCACTCATCTGAGGGCTGCAAATCAAAATCTGTGTCTGGATCTGCCACTGGCAATGAAATCCAGTGGGTTCATGCTTGTCGTGCCCTTCGTTCAGACCTTTACCGCATAGTGGTCCCCTTCTTCGAAAGCCTATACTTACAAAGATGTGCCTCTGTGTGAATTTTCTTTTAAATGTTTTGCAACCTTGTCTAACATGCACATGATTGTAAAACAGGAGAGTGAATGGAAGTATTTTCCTTCATTATCTTGCTTTGAAACTGAAATGGACATAGACGTCTGGACTGTAAATTCCTAGTAGACAGGGACTAGATCTTCAGTTACACAAATTTTACTCAGAACATTTCCTGCATCAAATCTGGAGCATGCCCTAAACAGCAAATAGCTCCAAAAAATGGTAATTACAAATTACAACACTGACTTTGCAAAGGCTGTTTGATTGGGTAAATCTGGCTTCCTAATTTTTACATATATCAGCTTCTTACTTTTTTTATTGAAGATAAGAGGTACACTCCAGTTCTGACCACTAATGATGGCCACCACCTCTTTTCTTAACAGAAGTAAAGAAATAGTCAAATAACAAAGCAAAATGTATTTCCTCAACAGCACTGCAAAAACAGGTGTTTTGAACAAGCAGGTAAACAGATTTACCCATCAGATTTAACATCTGATGCATGATAGAAGACAGAAAATCAGAATATTTGCAAGTTGAAGACTCCCTATTAATTGGATGTTTGCAAGCCTTAATCTAGGCATGGCCATGAGTTTACTACCACACAGCATTGCTTCACATGGTAGTATTAGTGTACATAAAGCACAGTTGATGAAAGAAAAGGAAGAGTGCAGATGAAATAGTCTGCTCTGCATAATTAAAGTTCATGATTATTCTTTTGTATCTGCAACAGTTAATATGCAAACTGTATGAATCTTTGTAATTATTAGTACAATTCTGTTCTCAAAACACAAACCAAGCACTTTATTAACAATTTTTCTTTGAGTACGTACCCTTGCTTGCACTGTCTCTCTTTATATAAAAAGAATAAAGTTTTAAATTTCTCAGCTGTTTACTGGAACAGGGAGATAAGTTGAAACAAAGCACTGGAATTCAATTATGTATTAAATACAGAATAATGACTATATTATTCATCAGGTTCACCAGAATTGGGTGCTCTGTTTCCCAATATCTTAAACTACTGTGTTCAAACTGTAGCAAAACCATAATTCACCAATATGAAGTGACCTGCCCATTTTCTCACTCCTCTGTGTATGCTGGCTTCATTAAGATAATGGGACACAGCACTCGGATGTCTTCAGTAATAATAATGACAATAATGTTTCTCTTCCTCTCATTACGTACACATGCTGTGTACAGTTTGACTGATGTATACAGCCATCCAACCCAGAGCTGGCTGTAATTCATGGTTTAGCTTGCAATGCGCTAGGGGATCTCTTGAGACGAATAGCACTACACAAAATCAGGGACATGACAGGTGAAAGAAGAATCAAACGGCCACTTAGCCCATCCCCTGACAGAAAAGGGACTGTCTTCTGTTGCTCATGATGTACTTCCTTCTGTTCTGTCTTAAAAGACTCTTCTGAGGTAGCTTTCACCACTGCCTCTGAGAGACTGCTTTACAGACTAGCAGAGGTAAAGACAGAATCTTCGGCTGAGCCCATGTCAACTGCCTGCTACAAAAGGTTTGCGGACTGCTGTGCTGCTGTTCCTTAGCTATGTTCACCTGGAAGACAGACACGATACAAACAATCTCCAGGCCTTATTTGGGGAATAGATTTTCTCTGCCATACTAGATCTTGTCTGCTGAGAAAGAGTTAGCAAGGGCCCCTCAGTGGCAATGAGAAATAGGTGATCACCCCCCCAAGGCTTTGCCAGATCTCTGCCTTGTTTCCAGCGTAACTCCCAACTCCTGCTCTGCTCCTGCCAAAAACAGCTTCCCTTGCAAGGGGTCCAGCACATTCTCTCCTCACAAATAATAACATAATTGAAAATCCCATTGAATCACATTGATATCAATAAAGTATGGCTCAACCTTTTTCTAGAATGATGCTCTGCCTGCAAAGGACTAGGGGGACACGATCATCAGTTTTAGCTCCTCAGCAAAGCTAATACAGATACATAGATGAGTTTCACACACGCATTAGGGATGGCTAAGGCTATAAAGCTTCAAATTTATGTCGCAAGGAGAGCCAACATCTATTTTCATCTTGCTGACAATACAAACGACAACATTTTTATTCTGCTGAACAAAACATTAACCAGGACTGAATTTGCAGATGCAGTATTTCATTTCTATCTGCATCAATTCAACATTAAACTGCGTCTTCTGAGATGCTGCTGCTCCTACAGGAAGCTTTGATTTGCTTGTCTCAAACCTTCACCTTTTCCTTACATCAGAGTTGATGCCTCCTGGACTACATTTCCCATGACACACTGCAGAAGGAGATCATGTGTATCGTGAAACATTTAGTAAAAATAAGGATGGCAGTGTAGTAGGAATTCTTGTATCACATCTCTCTCTGTAAATACATTGCACCCACTCATTTGCTTACACTTTATAGCAACCACTATCTCCAAATAACCTAAAAGGCTTTCCAGCACTTGCACCAACAGATGGGAGTCAGCTATGTGGACTAAGTATCTACATCACGTAAGCCTCGTCTGCTCTAAGAGAAATATGCTATTACTTTATTGATGAATCACACCTGCTACCCAAACCACACATAAGGTCAGTTCTCCCTCACAAGGAAAACTCTAAATTCAAAATCCTGTGTCTACAACTGCCAAATCAGCATGGATCACCAACAAGATGTTAAAAAGGCCACAGAGACAAGCCCTCTTCTGCTCTGTGCAAACAGCCTATTACAGTACTATATTTTGAGTGCTATTGTCTGTAAAAGGAAATGACACAGTAATTTCCCATCAAATCAAATCATTTCTAGCCTAACTTCTCATTGGGGGTATTCTGCATGTATCCTGGAATTTGCTTTCTGGGGAGACATCAGACACAGCTGCATGTCTGGTAAATATGTGTGTTTGGTTTTTATGTATGGGTGTGTGTGAAATTAAACTAAATTTGATTCAATAATACTTTCCTGGCATGGCAAGCTGGCTAAACGTTGCCTAAGAAAAATGAACAGACCCTTCAGGTAGCTGTCACCAGCTGGTACAACGCATTTAGGATGGGGTTTCATTCTGTAACTGGGGTTTTATCCCATCTATCTGTTCACAGCTACAGCCCATTTCCCATCCTGCTCAGTCATTTCTAACAGTAACCTGACATCTGAGGATACTTCACAACACAGTGCCGTCATTGCACTCTCCTCCAGGGGTCAGGAACACTTTTCCTTCAGGCTTTTTGAAAAACACATTTTATGATTTCTGACCATACCCAAAAAAATCTTTCTGAAACTCCCTCAGATTTTGGATGTTGAAGCAAAAATGGTTGTTACACTTCGTTTTTTCCTATAAGATTCTCTGCTCAGATCTTTTTTTTTTTGTCTCTTCTTTTGTCTCCTTGTTTCCGCTTGTAGCTTATAGACATTCCATCTCCATTCAGCGTATCTGTTTCAGCTCTGCATGTTTACTGAAAGAAAAAAATCTATGAAGATGACAGAATCCAGTCTAGCATCCTATTGTTTGCATTCATTCTTTCCAGACCTCAGTTATACTGGGTATCATGAGTTACACAGACAGAATCACAGAATCACAGAATGGTTTGGGTTGGAAGGGACCTTTGAAGATCACCTAGTTCCAACCCCCCTGCCATGGGCACCTTCCTCTAGACCAGGGTGCTCAAAGCCCCATCCAACCTGGCCTTGAACACTGACTGGCAGGGGACGGGCACAGCTTCTCTGGGCAACCTGTTCCAGCATCTCACCACCCTCAGTAAAAAAATTCTTCCTTATATCCAGTCTAAATCTACACTCCCTTAGTTTAAAACCATTACTCCTTGTCCTGTCACAACAAGCCCTGCTGAAAAAAATTTCCCCCTGTTTCCTGTAGGCCCCCATTCAGGTACTGAAAGGCTGCTATAAGGTCTCCCCAGATCCTTGTCTTCTCCAGGCTGAACAGCCCCAACTCTCTCAGCCTTTCCTCATAGGAGAGGTGTTCCAGCCCTCGGATCATTTTTGTGGCCTCCTCTGGAGCCGCTCCAACAGGTCCATGTCTTTCCTATGCTGAGGGCTCCAGAGCTGGATGCAGGACTCCAGGTGAGGGCTCACCAGAGCAGAGCAGAGGGGCAGAATCACCTCCCTTGACCTGCTGGCCATGCTGCTTTTTATGGTGGTGACGATCGTAATGGTTTAGAAGGAACCACTATGATCAACTCCACTGAGGCTATGTATAACTCGAGCGATATAAATTCTCTGAATTAATTCTTGCGAGTTATTGATGCCATAGGTATTGTCACAATTTATTTTGCATTTTTGGTCCCACAGAAGTCAACCTATTATGGGGGCAAGAAATAATGGCATTGATGTTGCTTTCACATTTGATCCTCCTGTGCTCCTGTGTTGCAGCAGAAGGGATGACTCCTGATTGTGGTGAGATGGCACCAGGGAAATGCAGTCTTCTGCAAGCCATTTATTAGAAAGCTCTCTTTCTCCAGAGCTTGCCTTATGGTGCAGCATACTCATGCAATTCTTTTCATATTAAGCTTTTACAATCTGATTTGTAAACTTCAGAAACTGAAGCACCTAGAGTCCCCTGTCATGAAGGTGAGCTTTATATAATTTAAGACGTATTCAGTGTTCCTATCTCTGTAATTAAATGTTAGTCTGTTTTTGTTACTTTGAGCACCTTCTGCAATTTTTTTCAAAGAGCTTACTAGGCATTATGTTGAAAGGATTCTGCTGAAATTATATCCTTCATTTTCTTTCTTATTTATGGCCTTTGTTTTAAGAGTAATTATTTAACTGATACTTGAATTAATGAAATAGGGTATGGAAAATCATTAAATTGGTCTAGAAAATATTACAACTTACGAAAAAACACACTTGTTTTGTTTCCCAGTTTCCAAGTCTACAGGGTCCTCTTGGGACATTTGCAGAGTTTAAAGCAAAAGTTCTCAAACAGCAGCCTGCAAGACCATTCATGGTTTACAAATCGTCAGTATCAGTCTCTAGAACCACACTAACCACTAGCATTTTATACATGCATCAGTCAAAAGGCTGATAATGAAATACCCATGGTCCTTGAGAGACCTTCAGAACTGACAGGGAGCTGTTGCTGAGACTGACAATCTCTTCTATACGGCTATGGGGATTACTAAATTATTTTTGTCTGATTTTTTTAACACAAAAGTAGAATTTTCACGAGCATTTGACTGGAGATGGGATTTTTAAGAAAAAATGACATACACCACAGGACTCACAGTGAAATTGTAACAGTTGATAACACTCTATTTTTAAGCTATTTTACCATCTACAAAGAAAGAGGAAGCTTCCTGCTCTTTTCCACATAAACATCTTTAGGATACAGACATGGTTTTGTGGTTAGTTTTTCACAACAGGATTCAGTTTTTATTTTCATGAGTGATGTTATTATTGGCCAGGTATTTTACTATTTTTTGAAGTCTCGGTTGTTCTGTTAAAGACAGTGGGAGTCCTCCAGCTGTAATTGATGACACACAACCCAGCATTTAGTGAAGCTGATAAAAAATAGTTTTCTCATACTACAGCTAAAAGAGAAACCTCTTCTAGCACCTAGGAGTAAGGACATTCCTCCCATCCACTCCCTTTTCCCAAATCCTGGGCTGCCCCATTCGGTTGCTTGGAGGAAAGGACTCACAAGCCCTCTTCAGAGGGACAGACCTGGCTTCAAAACAGATTAATGTTTTTGCACGTCAGGGACCCAAGACCACATTTTCCCATCATAACTATATGCAAATATTTTTATTGCCTGTAATAGCCAGTTTAGTGCCTTGAGGGCCAAAAGTGGAGCAACGCTACTTTTCAGTGACAGCTGTAACCACGTACTGTGCTACGTAGCATATAGCTATGTACACACGGCAAGGGAGCACCAAGGCTGGTGAGCAAGAGGTGCCTCAAGTGCTGGGTTCCGGCAAAAGCAGAGAGCGAGGGTGAACACCAGCAGGGACAGTGGCGCAACGTTTCCGTTCCACTCCCTGCACCTCAAGTCACGCCAACCGCGACATGTCCCTATTTACAGCAAGTATCTGCCGCTGCCGCGCCGCTGGGCAGCCCTGCACCTGCCAGCAGGCTCTCGTGCGGCATCACGTCACGGTACGGTGAATTCACCTCAGAGACTCGGGGCCTGTTTCCAAAGACAAGGCCTTCCCGCGTCAAACCGCTGGCTCCCGCAGGCCTGTGCTGCCCGACGGCTGTACGGCCATGCTGCAAGCGTGCGACAGAACCGGTACCGGCCGTGCCGCCACACAGACACACACCAGCACCCATCCTCTGCCGGGAACCAGGCAGGCGAGCGCGGAAACCCGCCACGGCCACCCGCACGACTGCTCCGGCCAGAGGCGGGTGTCGCCCACCCGTCCCCAGCGCCAGCGTTGCTCTGGGTGCTGCCAGGGCCAGCAGTGACAGCCACGCTGGGCGGCCACGGGGCATTTGCTGCTCTGAAAATGCACCGGAGCCGCTATTTTACCTCACGGTATTACCCGCCCGCACGTTTAACCGCGCCGGCGCTGCCGGACGGCTGCGGGGGGCCGCCGGGCCTGGCCGCACCCCCCTCCGCCCTGCAGCCCGGCTGCTGCGGAGGGAAGCTGGCGGGGAGGCGGCGGGCGAGGGGGCGGTGGCCGGGCGGGAGCCGCTCCGCACCGCCTCGGCCGCACAGGTGCTGCCGCAGCCCGTCGCCATGGGAACCGCGCTGCGCGGCGGGGGGGGGGGGGGCCGGGGGCGCGGTGGCCGTGCCCGGCCGGCTCTCCCCCCCCCCCCCCCCCCCGCGAGTGGGAGTGTGGCGCGGGTGTGCGTGCGTGTGCGTGTGTCCCGGCGGTATCTCGCTGTTGCCATAGGAACCGGCGGGGGGAGGCCGCGGCGGCACAGCCGCGCCCTCTCCCCGCTCCCTCCTCCCCCGTGCCCTCAATGCCAGCCCAGGCCCCGAATCAATTAATGGAGCCGCAGCGGCTGGCGGCGCGGCCCTCGCCCCGGCCCCCGCCTCGCCCCCGCGGGCAGCCCCGCACCCAGCTGGCGCGGCGGCCCGGGCTGCCTCCCGCGGGGCGGCCCCGGCAGATGGCCCCTCGGCAGCCGGCGGCGCTCCGCGCCCGGCGCGCCCGGGGAGAGGCGCTGCGGAGCGCCGGGCAGGTCCCCCGGGAGACGGGGGGGACGGGCCCCATCCCCGCGCGGCGCGGCCGTTGTTTACGGCACCATATGGCTGCGGGGGGGCAGGGGGGAGGGAAATGGCTGCCGAGCCGCCGCGCTCGTTACGGCCCGGGGAGCCGGCACCCGGCCCCGCCCGCCGCTTCAGCCCCCGGGCCCGGCTGGCCCCGGAGCGGAGGGGAGCGGGAGGGCGGCGGGGTTGAGCTCCAGGGAATAAGGCGGCAGCGGTCTGGCTGTCCTGGCGCGGCCGCTGAGGAGAAACTCAGCCCGCCCCCCCCCCCCCCAAGTCTGTCTCTGTCAAACCCGTGGCACCTCCTTTGTGTGAAGGGGAAGGCGCCGGCTATCGCTCCGCATCGCGACACCGCAACGCTGTGAAAATCCCGGGGCTACGGGGGGCTGGTAACGGGCAGCTGCACCGCTATCCCTATTGCCTCGTAAAACTGAAGTATTGATTTTTTTTTTAAAGCGTGGTTTGCTACTTAGCAGACCACTACTATGGTAGTCGGTGGGATTTTGCTATTGACTTCAGTGGGAGCAGGTTTTTGCCATTAAAATGGCCTGTTTCACATCATTATGGTAATGCCATCCAGCAATCCTTAAAACTGTTCTTGGCCTTGGACGTTTTAAAAGCTTAATGTACAAATTAGCTCAACTTGTTCACCTCATTTCTGGTCATGTCATGTCCAAAGTTTTGTTTAGATAAATAAGTTATTGCTCCAGATGGCTGTGGGTGGATTGGATCTAATAGATTCTCTACTTTCACGTTTTCAAGTTTTTTTGGTTTGTGGCTTAGGTTTGTTTTTTTTTTTTTAATTTTACAGAAGCTTACATTTAGAAACCCATTTGTAGATCTCCTCTTGTGTGCAGCTTAGACTGCATTTGGTTGTTCACCAAAATAGCATGCCTTCCAAAGAAAGATTAAAAATATTAAAATGCAGCCAGCACAGTGAGTGGTTCAGTTCAACTGATGCTACACAAGCGGGCTGATCCTACTGCCCATAGATAATATACATTTGAGTCTTGGCACCTGCTGTTGGATTGGAATTCAAAATGAGAAACAGCAGGCCTTGACGTCTGGAAATAAAGGCAACACAAGGAAAACAACAGTCCTCTGCCTATTAGTAAATAATAATCTGCAGCAGTAAAGACAAATGACAAGGATGGAAGAAAACGCGTAGTGCGGCGGACATCAAGTAGATATTGGGGCTATGGCACAATGGAAAATACATTCAAATTCAAATTGCGAGGTGTGTCTATAGTAATTCTTTGCCTATTTGTATAACGACGAGCCTTTTAGTGTCTAGCAACATTCTGCTTATCTACTTTCTGCTATATCATGCTGTGATACTCATTAAATTCAATGTTGACTGATAAACTCCAATTTGAAATAAATGCTGGGGAACATACATAGAATTTGTTCAAAATTTTGCTGAAATCAAATTTCCATGAAAAATGCCCCCCCCAAAAAAATCATGTTTCATCTTCCTCACATTTTCCAGGCAGTTTTAATTGTTAGATAGTTAATATGTTGAGGTTTTTCTGCACTTATATGTCGCCAACAGATATGCTTTGCTGCTTAAATACTGGTTTTGAAGATCAATAGTAGTTTTATTACCCAATTAACAGGAAGCATCAGCCGCCTTTTACCTGGTTTACTTCATTAGCTTTATTATTATTACTGTGAAGTGCGTGATACGTGTTTTCTGGGTTTATTTTACTTTCCCCAGCCCCCACCTTTCCCAAAACTGACTTTCTTGCTTTAGGATGAGCTCTTAGGGAGCTGTTAGGGCAAAGTTTGTTTATACTTGATGGGCTTTGACACTTTACTCCATTTGTTCTGTCATCTCACTTTTCTTCCTTTCTTATTAGAGGTAGGATTTCTCTAACACAGATACAGTTCAAAGGGACAGGGAAAAGGGAAAGAGATCTGAATTCTCCCCATAGCAGATGTCCTAATGCAATATCCATAGAAAAGGGAGAATGCTTAAAAACTAGCAAACAACCAACCTCAACAGTGTAATTGAGGGTAAGTGTATGTGTTGTGTATGTTTAGCTGGGAAAGGGAAAGGATGAGAGATGCACTTTTAATCAACTTAAGTATATGGAGAGCTTAAACGACTAAGATCAAACTTGTTCTCCATTTGGATTTTCCCTCCCTAAACAATCAGAATACAGGGATTTCTACAATGGAGAGCTGTCTGTACGGCGCATTGTGATGAGTGCAACTCTGGCATTGCAGAAGATTATAGCCAAAGAGGTGGGAGCAGGGTGCTCCTGGTATTATTTTACAGCTGAATTTGGTCTTGCTGTAATTGAACCTTTCTAGATATTCTTACACATTTTATAAACATGTCTATACACTTATTAAGCACTGGTCTAGCACGTTGGAATGTCCTGTGGCAAAACCAGATAGCAGCTACAGGTAAGTAACTGTTTACTAACAGAAAAACTTCATCTGAACGTATCCTATTGAGAATTCAGTCATTGCCACCCAGTCAACTGATACCAGCTGAGTGAGGTGTTGAGTACATGTGGCGGATGCTTTGGGGGTGGAGTCCTCGCCTGGGCGCTGGCCGTTCCAAAGCCTAAGCATCGCCCAAGGACTGCATTATGTCTTCAGAACAGGGGCATTATCTTTGTGCCAGAAGAACTATCCACAGACCTTCTGCTGGTCCTATCCCAAGAGGGGATTTCATCCAGCTCAATTTCGGATGACAGAACTGGACCTGCAAAGCCTCACAGATTTCACCAGCTCGACTCCTTCCAACTTCCTACAAGTACAGTTTTTCAGCTCTTTTGTAGGTCTGCTAGTTCACTCTTTGGATATCTTATTAGGCAAATTAACAATCCACTTTACTTTCACAGAACCGTCTATGTTGTACTTCATTTGCTTGCTTTCAAATTACAGTGAGAATGATAATGCAAATTTGTTAAATTTTTTGAAGTCTGTATATGTGAAAATTTTCCTTTTATTAAGAATTAAATTTTTTAAAAAAATCTGGTAATTACCTATAAATTCATTAAAGTTGAATGATAAGTAGCAGAAAAGACATAGTCCATTAGAATTCTCTTAATTAAACTGTTCTACTTACAATTAATAAAATTTGACCTGCTTTTGCCTACTTAAGAATGCTTTGCCCTACTCAGTTTTTGAAAACAGTCCTTTTGGTTCAAGTTGAAAATGTAGGGGTTCAAAGTAGAAATATAGGTAAAACAATCTTTTCAGTTCCACAGTTTCCTCAAAGTCCAATGCATCTTGCCAAAACTGGACTGATTTGAAGAGAATAATATTGGAATTTGCTATGCAGAAGGGCAGTTTAAAAGGAAGAAAGCAGTTTTATTTTAACCAGCTTTACTAAGCTCTAGACCTAGCTTTATTTATACTGCTTCATTATTTGCTTCGGTGCAAATTTAACTCCTTGAAAGCTCACCATATGCCCAATTCAGCTCTCAGTTACACCAAAACAATTATAACCAGGCCCTGTGCGCTAGTAAAACAAAGCCGAGCATTTGTGTTGGTGTTCTAAAAAAGCAGGGTCAAAGTCCAATGAGTTTACAATATATGTCTTTTTGAGAAGTTCAGGTTATTGCTGCTGCATCCATACAGAACTTATTATCCCATCTCCTTGCTAGATCAGCCCAAATTGAGGCAAAAAGGGGTAAACAGATGTGGTCTGTCTGAACTACGGGTTTTAGTGGGTGCCTGGAATTGGACTACAGCACTCATTACAAGAAAGCTGGGCTGTTTGCTCACTGCAAATGAAATGCTTTTGTATTATGGCAACCATGGCCGTGGGGCTTCGCTGAACTGTCAGAATATAAAAAGATTAAGGTTATCAAAAGATGTCATAAAAAAAATATTACTATGTCTAGATTAAGGGAGAAAAGAATGAGTTACATCCTTTATTGTTTTCTGCTGCTGTTTCTTGAGAAATGCAATGGGACAAGTCATCTAATTAGATACATGCCACACTTGCTGTTCAGACAGGTCAAAAGCAGTGTCTTCCAGAAACTGTCATCATTTGAATGAGCTAATTTCCTCTCATATTTTCAATAAATTCTCTAATAATTTTCTTTTCTTCCCACCATAGTAAGAGTTTGGTAACAGCTGCAACAAGCATTGAAAAAAAATAAAATCCTAGCCCACGTAGGCAAAAATACGGAGGTGAAAACAGCACATTACTTCTCATCACAAGTGGAGTAAATTGGAAAACGGAGGTGGTTCACGGCAAGCTTTCTGTGCAAATCACTGTAATCTCATGCACTGGTCCACGCAGGATAGTGCTGGAGCTCAGAAACTTGGTGGTCTCCTTCCTTCCTCCAGACTAGTAACAGCACTACAGCAACGAGCAACTGCTACAGGCAAACTGACCTATGCACATCTAGTCCCAGTCTCTGAGGGAGTCTGCAAAAGACGTTTCAGAGCTCAGTAATCAGTAAATAAACAAATACATCTCTAAACAAAATACGGTGCGTCCAGGTGCATTGTGCAATCACAAACAAATTATTTTGCTCTGCTAGCTTCAGCCAACCTAAGAACACGTACCTAAAACTTAATAATCTATTCACGAAGCAAGAGCATAAAGGCTGAGAACACCAGCAATACCAAAATTCAGAACAAAGGGGAAGGGAAGATGCTGGCATTTCACCATGCTCCCCAAGTCTTTCCTTGTGTCAACCATATGGGCTGGAACGTGACTAACACTGGTGGATGCGCTATGGGGAAACACCCGGGGAGATGCTGCAAGACGCCAGGTCAGAGCAAGGCAGCAGGGAAGAGCCATCACCGATGCCCGCGCTCCCAGGGGGACAGAGCAGGAAGGGCTGGAACGTGACCTTGTCCTCACTTCTGCTCCAGCCAGCAAAGCTGAACTGACGTAAAGAGCACACTACATCCTTACGAGAGGCACAGAGCTATCATTCCCTTGTAAAATCCTTGGAAGAAGTTTTGGCTGAATCAATCAGAGTTTCTCTCGGGGCTGCAACGCAGACTTTCCACTCCCAACACTACAGGTTACAAAACAACGACCTATCTTTGAGTTTACCTTTTGAGATGCTTGTCAAAAGAGTCTTGGAAGATGGAACAGGATTAAAAAGAGTGGCTGCTGAATTTTCCCTCCCTGCTGTTCATCAGTATTTACACCACACCATTTCTCTCAGCTGCCTTCAACATCTTTACATGTCTGTTTTCCACTGTGCGTGGTCTCCTAATGTTCATCCTTCTGGGAGATATAACCATTAAAATCTATTTCTCTTATAAGTAGCCCTTTTCTTTAATTAGCTTAGTTACCTTCCCTGGACCTTTCATCTGTCATGACCTTTTAGAGATGAGGTAAATACGCTAAGCGTGTTATTAAAGGCAAGGACATACCATTTAATTAACGAGAAGAGTAAGTTTTCAATATTATTCTCTATCCTTTTCCTAATGCCGATTTTTGTTATCCCTGCTATGCTTATTGAAGATACACTTATTGATTTGTTTGAAATTATTCCTAAATATATCCCTTGAGATGTTATACTAATTCTGTACATTTTAAATGTGATTGAAAAGCCTGAATTCTTCCTTTCCGTTCAAAAAGCTAATGTCACAGTGGCATAAAATGTAAATTATCTGGCAATGGTCTGTAGGGAATTCTGCCTGACGTGATTTCTATTTTTTTCCTTTGTTGTGATATTTCTGGTTTCCCTCCCAATTCTTCCTTGACTTGCTTAACCAAATTAATTTGCATTTCCATCCACTGCTGAAACTCCTTCATTTGTCTGAGTTTTATGCGTACGTATGTGTACATATATAGTTATGTGTGTGTATATACGCACATTGGACTGCATTTGTATCGCTTTCGAGCGATTCCTATGGCTTCACAACTCTTCGCCAGCTTTAATTTGTCATCATAGCCAAAGTTTCAACCCTGCTTTAGTAAAGTCAGCGTCAGATTGGTTTCATTTCAGAAGGAAGCCAGAACCAATTTTTCACTTGAAAATTATTTGAAAGACTTCTGAGCACAACAGGTTGGAGGAAATTAATTAACCCTTACAAAATCCAAACTAGTTGCACCAACCACGTATAGTTCATATTGACACTTAACAACTCTATTTTTAATGATTTTCATACTGATTTTTTGAAATATGGTTCACTGGTCTGTCATTTCTAGGACCTATCTTTACTACCTTTTTTTGTCTTTCTAGTCTATTTTTGGCTGTCCTCCAATATCACTGCCACACACAGTGGCAAATGATATATTTTAATTATATTTTAGTTACTTCATTCTCAACTTCTTTAGTGTTCTTGGATTTGTATTAGTCCTGGTGATGCACTGCAATTTAGTATCTTGATTTGCCATCACCTCTTTTTTTATTCCTCTATTTCTGACCATTCTTCAGTTCCATTACCTGTAAAATGTAAACCCAGGACAGGTATTTCCTCATTGCCAACAACAGAAAAGACACATGCTGAAAAATGAAGTTCTGTGAAACCTTTTTATACTCCTTGTCTTTTCCTGTCTGCTGAAACCTCTGGCCCTACCTTAGCTGTTCTTCTCTTACTGTATCTAAATACTCGTGTAACTACTTGCTTGTTACTTCTCTTCTGTCAGCTCAGGGCAGTGAGCATTCGTCCATTCACAAGTCTGATTTCCCACATGCCAACACAACGCTGCTTTACCCTACAGACAGGTCATCCTTTAGTGGCAGCTACTGCAGCTGTGGATCTGCCTTGAACAGAAGTTTTCTACAAAATCCACCTGGCAGTAGTGGTAGCGGTATGCGTAAGTCCAGAGGCAATGAAGAGAGCAATCACAAGATGTACACATTTAAAAATTGTACAGTGAGTTAGAATTATAAATCATTTAAGTGCAAGTGATCTCACCCCCTAAATTTTCTTAAATACAGGCAAAATGTTATCACATCCATCTCTTGTTGTATTAAAAACTTCAGGGTAACAAAATTTACAAAACTTTTAGACATGCAGATCTTACTGGAAATATAATATATACGACTTCTCATTTCGAAGAGGAGCTTAATTACAGGCTCGCCAGTGAAAAAGGTTGAATGAGTTTCATCCTAGGCTCAAGTAGGTCATTTAATAAAAATTGTCCTACCAAGTCTATACAGAATATTTATATCTAAAAATAGTCTTTACTTGAGGTTAACTCTAGCATAGATGAGATTTATTAAGTAAAACGTTCGCTATAGATAGACCCTGAAGTTGAAAAGCATCCACATACACAACTAAATGGTTCAAACCCTACACTTCAATTTCTACAACTAGCTTTAATCTCTGTAGATGTACATAATAACTGTCAGGTTTTGCAGCTTGTAGAGATATTGAATAATCAATTAGAAGCCTGTACAACTGTCTGTGATAAAGTTGATCATCGCCAAGAAAATCCATTTGCATCCAGAAGAATGCTCAATGCCATAACTTGTAACAAGTCTTCCTGGATATTGGCAATGCCTACCTGGATAGTTTATGTTTATAAAACATCAAAAAAATACTTTGCTAGAGGAAATGCAAGGTTTTGAGGCTCATCTATTTAAGTAGAACAAAAAGGTAATGTAAGAAAGCTACCGAATCACTTTCAGTGCTGATGTAGGACAATGCAAACAACTCTCATGCACCAGCTACTGTCTCCTCAGATTTCTAAAGTCAGAGAAAGTCAGAGAGGCTTCTGGCAGGTTTAAAACAACGTATACAAGATCAGAACATCATTTATGTCCTGGAAAGCTCTGCTCATTTTGGAAGCTATGTTGATCAGGGTCAACCTACCCAAGAAGGAACAAGAGATTGCTGTGATGCTCTGTGGTGCACGGGAGGCTGCGGAATCTGGTAGGGTCCTCCTGGAGAGTGTTTCCTGCCACACTGTCTCATGGTCTTTCTCCACATCTACCTCATTTATATCTCTCTTCAACATTTGCCCTGCTTGTTTTGTTCCTCTTTTACCAGCAAACTCTAAACAGGTGTATCCTGCCTACGGGGAAAGATCAGGACCCAAACAGCTTCCTTCAGACCAAACCTGGCAGCTGCCGGTTGCCTTCTTTCAACAGGAGACCAAAACTCATGGTTCAATGTCAGCTAATTTTGATTTATTTCTGTAGTGTAAAATGAATTTATTATTTATATATATTTTAATGAATCATTAACTCCCACATTTGTCCAGCACTAGCACTGGCCACCTTCTCATAGGGGCCTGTGTTCATGATAAGCCCTTTCTACATGGAGTCTTTCTGTGTATGGATGTGTGTAATCTCTCTGGACTGTCTCCTTTCTGTCTAGAATATTGAACAAGAACAATGGTGATCACTCCAAAAGTTACTGAAAGAAAAAAATCTGTGTCTGTAAAAAGATCGGAAAAAGGCCCATTACGCTGCACTGATGCCTATCAGCCCATTTTAGCACCAACCCGCTGGCAAATACCTCATTATTTTTCACTGATTGCATACTTACGTAGCCACAGAAATGACACGCAGCACCTCTGAAGAAAATCAGGGCTGAAGTGTCTGAGCTGGAGTGCCCTACCAGGCTGCACCACAACCGAATCCAGCGCAGCGTCACTGACAAGATGCTCAGGGTAAGACACCGAAGAACCAAGTTCACGAGCGCCTGAGTCTTCTCGGCAAAGGTTCACAGCAGCATCAGAATGAAACTGGGTGGTCTTATTTTGGATCACTGGAAAGATCTTGGCTTTCGAGCTACAAGCCTGGCCTTTACCTGGGGAGAGCACTGAATCTGTCATTCTGTCTCGTTGCACGCATGGGATGGATATATCAGTACTAGGTTTTGTTACGTATTGCTACAGCCTATTTAACCTTTCTAAAGTCATGTTAACAGTTTCTGGTTTTACTGCAGCAGCACTTTAAAATGCTCCCTCCTTAAAAATTTGCTCTCTTTGGGTCATGTTTCTTTGGAAAATTCTAGCTCAACATTGTCCCCAAGAAATCTCAGATCCTCATCTCCCTTTGCCTCTCTCCCGCACACACACGTGTGGAGATGGCATCTTACATACGGCCGCTTTAACATTTTTAAATTTCAGGACAGAGTTATTCTCTTTATTCATGAACACTTCGCTGAATGCCTGCATTAAGAGTTGCCAACTAAACCGGTTTTGTTCCATCTGCTATGACCATTTTCCAGCACTGCCTGTCTGATTCACCAGCATCCCTCCTCGCCGAGTCCATCGGGAGGTCTGCGAACGGCAGGGCAGGGGCTGTGGGTAACCAGAGCAGATGAAACTCTGCAGACCTGAACAAGGGTTAAGGAAAATGTGGTGGGCAGTTAAAACGCGACGAATAGGGCAGAGCTCAAATACCGCTTCTGAGCCTGGAAGGTGCATTTAACGGGACTGTAAACTACCACAGAATTGTACCTTGGGATAAATTATTGCTCACCCTCAGCATCACCTTTCTGATACTTACTGCCATTATGTGTTGGCAGTTCAGTAGGCTACAGAGCTACCAATATGTATTTGAGAAACACTTTTATTAGTTTTTTATACTGATGGCTACCAAAACGGGGAAAAACGCAATGAAGCAAAGCTGCATATTTTTAGATTGCTATAAAATGCCCTAAAATAATGAACAATTTAAAACATAAAATAATTTAAAGCACCATATTCTGACATATAAGCTATTGATACTGTGATCTGTTTCTTCTGTTGTTAATAAACAAAGTCATTTATACAAAGTCAAATGAACTATAAACTCATATGTCCATCTACTATTCCTCACCGCTAACAGAACAAGAGGTGGGCTGGGATACGGCCTGTTCCATAGAGCTGACTGGCCTGTAATTTTAAGCCCTAAATCCTGTAATCAGGTTCAGTAGTACAGCCTTGCACCTGCAGAGAGCCGCACTGGTCTGCCAGCGGCAATCCAAGAGGGACCGGATCCTCCTGCAGGATCTAAAGATTTAACTAAACTGAACAAAATTTGGTTTCTGAGTGAAAGTTCATTCTATGCTTATAATTGGAAAATATAAAAGACGACACAGGAAAATTCATACATTTGGCTTGTGATTTCATTAAAGTCAGCGGAGTCATTCCAAATTAATAATGGCGTAAAAGCAACCCAGACTTGGTCTTTAATGTTATATTCTATTAGTTTGCTAATACCGCATAAATTCTATATTTGAGACGTATCCTGCAATCATCTTGGCCCTTCTTTTTTAAAGGAAAGTTCTGCTTAGAATCCGCTGATACAACTTGAGCCACTGTTTTGTAACTCATTTTTAAATCAAGACTGATTCTAGGACCCATATTTGTGTCTATGGACGACATCGAGCCGAGAGTAAATAAAGTGGTGGAAAGAAATTTGTTTTCCAGTTGCCAATCAATAAATAGTTCCTGTTAAAGAACTATGCAGAAAATACACATGAAAAATTCCACCACAAAAATTGTATATATGGTTGGAAAGGATATTATACCAGAAATGTTAGTTCCACGTACACTGACGGATTGTGAGTACCAACCATTAAAAGTCAATACTGTCAGCCATTTGGCATATTTGTTGGCCTAACCACAGTGTGTCTAGGCTAGGCACAATTTCACTGCTTTCATAAAGTTCAGCTTGGGCTTAATGAAAGAAAACCTAGGATGATAACAGTGGCAATCTGAACAGCTGCAGAAGTGAGATACTCGCTGAGTGGCATGTAGGAATAGCTTACAACATGTTGTCCCACTCTGGACCCAAAATGCCTTTTTTGCAGGGGATGTTGTTGCCTGGTGACCAAAAGTGCATCTCCTAGGCCGCAGAGGGATGTGAACATTCAGAAATTGATTTGTTCCTGTTGCTCTTGAGGAGACCATACCCGTAAAATAGACTAAGCCAGCACATAATCATCTATACGTTCTCCTTGCTGGCATGTTTAAACTTCATACTCAAGATAGGCCTGTGATTGTGAGCTACTTACCAACCAGGCAAGGGAAAAACAGGGTAACACCTCGTGCGCTACTGCCCACAGAATATGAAAGCAGACCAAGCCTCAGCTACTGCGAGACTGCAAGACACCCTTGCTTCAATTAAGTCTGTGTTGTACATCTAGCCTGTTCCGGTGCAACCTCCCAGTTGCTATCAGGCTCTCTTTCTTTCATTAGAATCAAGTAGTTAATTAGCCCCAGCCTGTCCTCTCTCCTTCTCTCTTTCCCTTTAACGCAGCAGTAATGATGTCTAATTACCAGCAGCAGTGGATTACAGCACCATCAGGAGCAAATCTCTCTGGCTGACAGCAAAGCTGAGCAGCAAATCTTAAAGCTTCAAGGAGAGAATAATTCCTAACGAAGTATTTGAATATTTGCTTATTTTTGACCAGCTTGTGACTGTAGAGTCCAGCTTGTAATTTCATCCATCCTGTTACTGCAGAGGGAGCGCTCATGCTGCCAGCTGTGATTAATTTTAAATTGAAATTACTTTTACCTATGGTGAGATCAGGTGATGGACAAGAAGAGGGAGAGGATGAGGGAGAGATTCAGAGTTTGAGGATCTGGTACTGTTCGTGGCTCTCTCCGCAGACTGGATGAGCTCAAATGTATGGGATAACAACGAGAGAGGGAAAAGAAAAAACAACAACAACAAACCCCAACAGTGGGGATGTTTCTAAATGGTCATAAATTAATAAACTCTTAAATAATTAGTAAGAGTTAATGAAATGAGAGAATGGGCTTTTAAGGCCTACCAACAATTGCTGCCTCATGAAAATCCAGTCTTTTCCCCCCATAACTTCTCGTTCCTGGCTGGGTGAAAGCCTAGGCCTTTTGAAGTCAGTAAGAGCTTCACCACCGGCTTTCTCCGGGCCAAGGGCTGCATCCCTGTTCTGTCAAACGAGCTGTTTCAGAGCCTCCAGTGCCTGGCAGGCGCTGCCCCTGCCCTGGCAACAGCTCATACAAACCATTGCCACCCGAGGGGTCTACTGAAATAATCCTCTGCCTTTTGTGATGGGACAGTGACACCAGATGTGTGGGTTTAGGAGGGGGCAGCGTTTGTTTCTGCCACAGTATGAAAGTGCTGAGTATCACCTTTTCTCATTTATGCTGGACAACACATTTATGTTGGCCAGCATGAGGAAATTTCTCCAACATGTAAGACCTTTTCCGTAAGGGTTTATAAGTCATTGTTCAAGTAACATACAGATATTCAGGCGTTGCTTACAGATAGGTCATGCTAACTTTCCATTCTTGATTTTATTAGCAGGCATCCCTATTTTATTAGGACGTCTGCTAGGTTGCTTAAACTATCTAAAGATGGTTACTTCTATATGAATATAAAGATATATACAGGGACATAGAGACATTCACAGTGCAGGATATGATTCCAAATGAATCAATCTAAGACCAGCAAGGCGCTCAACCTCTGACTGAAATCTCTGAAGGAAAAAATAGAATGAGAAAAATTTTGATTATTTGATCTGAAAATAAAATAGAAGAGGGTGTGCAAGGTGGGAGTCCAGGCTCTCATGGGCTAGCAAAGGTGAGAGAAAACAGACAAGCTGCTCATCACAGAGTCGTGTGTTTCACAGGCCCGGGACAGCACCTAATTTTTAAATTCCTTCTTGTAAAATTAAGGTTAGCCTTTTTATTTAGTAGTGTAGTCAATGTAATTTAAAAAAATACTTGATTTGTTTACATTTTTGAACTTGCAGTGAAAAGGATAGTCTTAGGAATAAAATATGGTGCCTACCGGCTCTCCAGAATTATTATTCCAGTAAGCAGAAGAGATATTAAAAAATACTGAGCTAATTGGACACTTCTGCTTTAGATAACGTTTTTGTTATAAATTGTATCTACAGTACCCTCTGGGGTCAGCGATTAGCAGTCGGTCATCTGGCGGCAGAACAAAAATCGGCCAAATAACCTGAATCTATAGGCAGACCTAGAACGCTTCGGTGAACGAAAACCACAGAGAGGGAACAAGCTCTGTCCAGGGCTCCTCTTTCAGTCTTCGCATCTGTAAACTCCTTAAAACGGATTTCCCACCCCTGCCTCCTCGCAGCCATCACGGCGCCGATGACAAGGGGGCAAATACGAGGCGGCCCCGGGGGAATGCCCAGGTTTATGACTTCAGCGAGGCAGATTTCCCCGGCAGCTACGTCACAGCCCAGCCCAGGATGCTTTCCGAGCAGCCCCCTTCGCTGCGCCACCCAGCAACCTTCCCGTTAGGTCAGAATAAGCTGCCACTCCAAAGGGAGAAAATAATAATAATAAAAGAAAACAAAAGGAAAAAAAAAAAAAGAAAAAAAATAAAAAAGAGGGAATATCGCTCACCCAAGCCAAGCCAAATGCCCAGGCAGGAATATTTTTAATTGCCGGGTTTCCTTTCGCGGCTCCCCCTCCCCGCCCGCCCCACGCACAGACAAAAGAAGCTCAACTTGCGCGACCCGGAGCGTAAGAAGTCAGAATAACGCCACATCAAGGGAGTTCAACGGGCAAAACCTACTTGCAGCCGACCCCGCACCTCCCCCACCTCCCCGCACGGGAGGACCCTCCTGCCGCTCCCGCCGCCCCCGAGCCGCGCAGCCACGCCGCGGGCTGCCGCATCGCCGCCCGGCTCCGGGGTGCCCCTCTCCGCATCGCGGCTGCGGGATGGGGGGCGGGGAGGTCGGGCAGCCCCCGAGGGCGGCACGGAACGGCACCTCCGGCCGCGCTGGTGCGGAACCCCGGCTCTCCCTTTGTTGAGCATCCTCTCTCCCCGCCGCCGTTGCCATCGCAGCCGGCCCTTCGCAGCCAGCCGGCTAACGATAACAATGTATATACATATATATAAAAAGGAAAAACCCCCCAGCTGATATCCCGGGGAACCCCCCCCATCACCGACCGTCGCCAGGCCTGGCCCTGCGCCAGGCCGGCTCCCCCCCCCCCCCCCCCCCCCCCCCCAGCGCTGCCATCGATCAGCCCGGCCGAGCGGCGGGGGCCGCTGCCCGGGGCGGCGGGGCCCCGCACAATGGCCGGAGCGGCGGGGGAGGCGGCGGCGAGGGGACAATAGCCCACCCCGACCCCGCCGCGGCGGCCCCGGGGGGGTGCGGGGGACACACACGGGGGGACACACAAACGTTACACGGCGGAGGAGAAGGACGTGCGCGCAATCGCTTTAAACGGAGAGGACCCACAAAGAGCTCGGCGGTGCGCGGTGTGACAGGCAAACGCGACATGGTGATGATGACTCGGGGAGGGGGTGGGGGGGGAGAGGGAGGAAGGAGCCAACTGTGGCTGCCGGCTCCCCCCGCGCCTCTCGCTCCCGGGAGCGGAGCGGGGCTTGCGGCGGCCGACATAGAAGAAGGAAGACAATTCTCTACTAACCGTGGTTTTGACTGGCACGTACAGCACTTGCTTCCCTCCTCCAGCACCACCACTGACCTCGTCCGGGTTGCCGAGCTGGAAGCCTTTAGATTTGACCCAGAATTTGAATTTGGCGTTATCCGTGGAGCTCGACTCGGAGCCGTTGAGGAGCTGGACGATCCGGTCGTATTTTTTACGGGTCACCGTCTTGGTTTTTCCCGAGTCCCCGTAAGTCCTGAGACACCAGTCTTGAAACTGGCGGTACATGTCCCGGTCGCTGCTCTCCATAATCTCCTAGCACACGCACGCACACATGCACACACGCACACACACGGCCGGCCGGCCGGACAGACGCACACGCCGCGGGCCGGGGAGCGGGGCCGGGCCGCCCCACCGCACTTTGCACCTGTTTCACCCGGCGCTCATGAAAAATGCATCCAGCTCCCAGCCGGAGCGAAGGAGGTCCCGGCGCAGGCAGATCCCAGCGGGTTTTTTTTTTGTTGTTGTTGTGGTGGTGGTTGGGGGGGGGGGGGGGTGGCCGGGAGGGGGATGGGTGAGGGGGGGCAGCGATCAATTCAATAGTGTGGCAATGTTCTCCTTCATTATTTTTTTGGTTGTTTTTTTTTGTTTTTTTTTTTTTTCACAGGAGGCAAAACGGGTCTGGTGGAGGCTCCTCTTATCCTTCCACTGTACGTGATCAGTCTCTTTAATAGTCGTGCGAGGCAGGACTATCCCACTGGCTCCAGCAGCGTCTTACCCGGAGAGGGTTCGGGTGGATAAATAATTAAAATCCTATCCCTCGGCTTAGCGAAGAGAAAATACTGTCTCGGATCCTTCTTCTTTCCCGTACATCAGCTGCACCCGGATTCACCCTGGATAGTGCGGGTGAAGGGGGGAAAAAAAAAAAAAAAAAAAAAAAGAGGAAAAAAAGAGGAAAAAGCCCACCCTCCTCCTCCTCCTCCTCCTCCTGCGGCCCGGCAACCCCCGGCTGCCTTCTGGAAAGGCTGTGCCGGTGTCCGGGCGGGCTGCGCCTCTCCTCACAGCCGCCTGGCCGCGCAGAGCGGAGGAGGAGGAAGCGCTGAAGGGCAAACTGGTCTCGTCGCTCCCCCTTTATTCCAGGGCTGGGCGGCTTCGCTTCAGATATCCCCGCTCCGGGCATGAAGGTACCGGAAAGAAAGAAAGTTCTTACCTGCTGTTTTTCTAAGCCTAACACGTCCGATCCGCGGTTTAAGTACGTGTTTTTAATTTAAGAAAAAAAAAAATAATAATAACGGTCTGTGAGCATTTCACTTCCTCGTATCCAGTCCCACTGAAATCTCAGGTTCCCTTCTAGGAATGTTCCGCTATTTATTTACTCAGCAATCCCAGCAGCTAGAGGAAAAAAGGAAAAAGGAAAAAAAAAAAAAAAAGAAAGAGGAAAACCCAGGCAGGTGGGAGAGCGCCTCGGGCGCCGGGCCGGCGGCGGAGAGCGCGGTCGGTCCCGGGAGGAGGCCGGCGGCGGAGCGGAGGCGGCTCCCGGTGGCTCCACCGGCGCGGCCACGGTGCCCGCACGCACCGGCAGCGCTCCTCGGGCGCGGGGCGTCCTCTGGGCGTTCAAGTAAGTTTGCGGGCGGATGCCGAGCAAACCCCCCCCCCCCCCTTTTTTAAAGGGGGAAGAAGAGGAAAAAAGGAAAAAAAGCAATCTTGATTATCTCCGCCCGCCCCCCCTCCGTGCCACAGTTCCAGTTCACGCCGGAGATGTCGGCGCTCTGCCCGGGGTCCCCCGCCGCGCCGAGCAGGACACCCCCTCCGCGGGGGGAAGCCGAGCTGCCTCTCGTCGCCTCTCCGCGGCCGCGCCCGCCCGCGCCTCCGCCATCCAGCGCCGGGCTCCGCGCCCCCGCCCGCAGCCGGCACCTCCGCGGCTGGGGCGCGCGTCCCGCCCGGGACCGGGGGCCGCGCGCCGCCCCGCCCCGCCCTGCCCCGCGCTGCCGCTCCGCTCCCCGCGCGGCGCCGCGCTGCGCTCCGCGGCGGGGCTGGCGGCGGCGGCGGCGCACCGGGCCGGGCCCAGCGCCGCTCCGCGCCCCCCCCCGCGCCCTGATTGGCCGCCGGGACAAAAGTTTCTGTGGCGACGGCGGCGCCGCGCGGTGACGGGCAGCGCTGTCCCGTGCCGGGATGGCGCGCGCGGCGCCCCCGCCTCCGCGGGCGCGCTGGGGGCGCGGGCCCGGCCGCGGGCCGGCGGGGCGGGGGGGAAGGGGGGGGGAGCGTTTCCATGGCGATGGCTCCGGGCGCAGCCACCACCCCCCCCCCACGCGCGCAGACGGAGCGAGCGGATCAGCTGACGCATCATTAGCTTAGGACCTAATTACTGCTTATTGGAGCAAGAAGCGCGCGCAGGGCCGCGGCGGGGGGCTCCCTCACCCCCCGCCCCCCCGCCCCGGTGCCCCCCGGGCGGAGCGGGGGAGGAGCGGGGGAGGAGCGGCGGCACCGCGCGCTTCGCGCCGCACCGGGCCCGGCGGGATCCCTGCGGGGGCACGTGGCCGCCGCCGGGCCGGGCCCCCCCCGCCCTGTCCCCAGCGCTCCCCGCATCTCCGGTCGCCGCGGGGACCCTGCGGGGGGGGGCGCGGAAGGGAGGCCGAGGGCAAGCGGACCCCGGGCCCGCGCCCCATCCCCGGCCGTCGCGCCGACATGGCGGGGGTCGGGGGGGCTCCGGCCCGGCGCCCTCCGCGGGGATCCTGCCCGCGGGTGGGTTTCCAGGCGCTGCGGGCCCTTGCCCGGGCGGCTGCGGGTTTGTCCTGCCCGGGCTTGGGCGGCGGGAAGCACCCTTCGCTCCGCAGGGAAAGGCTGCCCAGGCCGAGCCCGGTCTTCTGGTGCGGGAAGGGAAGGAAGGTGCCAAGAGAGCCGGGAGAAGGCCTTCCCCCGCGTGCCCCGCCAGACCCTGGGCACCGGGCACGCACCGCCACGCTGTTCCTCCCCTCCCCTCTCCTTTCCTTTCCTCTCCTCTCCTCCTCCTCCTCTCATCTCCTCCTCTCCTCTCTCCTCTCCCCTCTCCCCTCTCCTTCTCCTCTCTTCTCTCTCCTCCTCTCTCCTCCCCTCTCCTCCCGTGTCCTCTCTCTGCTTTCTGCCCCGAAGCACCGCCGCAGACGCGGGCGAAGCCGGGAGGAGGCCGCCGTTTGAAAGCAGCGCGCTGAAGGATGTCTGTGTTGCCAGAACCTTCCCTGGCCCCGTGAAACCCGAGAGGACAAGCTGGCACATCGGGTGGAGAAGAGCAGCGCTCAGAGATGACCTGAGGAGGCCGGAGACTTTCTGTTGGCCACGGGGCCCGTGAATGATTTTGGCAGCCCCGTTCCAGCGGTCGAGGCACGCGGGACTCCCGTCCATCCCAGGATCCGGAGGAGAGGCAGTGAGCAAGGAGCCTCTGTGCAGAAGGGGAACGAGGGGAACCTCGCTGGACCCTCACCCAGCAGGCTCTGTGCGGTGGAACATTGCTTGAACGTGCCCTTATGTCTACGATTAGAAAAAGGGTCATAAGGTGGATTGGGCTGCACTGCTAAGGTCAGATGATTGTTCTCAAACCAGGCTCCCACGGAGGGTCTCAGCCACTTCTGCGTCAATAGACAGCGTGCTACGCCTGAGTCCGAGGTGAGCTCGCACAGCGAGGGGGGACAGGAGGGCGCGGCATAGACAGGAGGGGCGAGACAGGCAGTTACAGCAAGGATGAGTGAAATGCTTGAAATAATGTTGCAGGAGCACTTCAGTGTAATATCAGGAAATAATTCCATACCCAGGAGTACCGCTTTGGATCGTGCAAAGAGCCATATGCCTGCTCAGCAGAGACAAATTCCTGAATTCAGTCGAGTTTGGATCGTGCCTTAAAAAACCCCAGAAATACTCATTTTTTCAAACTGTTTAGTGACAGGAGAGAGAATGAACAAAAGCGGATGAGAACCAACTGCGGTGTGTCACGGGGATGGGGAGTAGAAAGTAGCATAATATTTAACTCAACTGGAGTGGTTGCTTTGTTTTACAGCTAGGGTCTTTGATTTGCGTTCGTGAAAGGTGTGGACGTTCTGTTAGCAGTTCTGTTAATTACCTGGGCAGAAGTCCTAGGAGCATCCTGGAACCCCACCATGCCAGGCAGTGGATCAGCACGGGACACAAAAACGATGCTTGCCATAAAGAATTTGTCATCTGAATACAGTCAATTGCATGGTACATGGCTTCACTTTTATATAAATATATATTGCAGGATATATTTGCATAACCTATACTCATGAAATATGTCCACTTGATGGCCTCAAGTTGTGTCAGGGAAGGTTTAGGTTGGACATCAGGAAAAATTTCTTTACTGGAAGAGCGGTCAGGCGTTGGAACAGGCTGCCCAGGGAAGCAGTGGAGTCACCATCCCCAGAGGTGTTCAAAAGACGCGTAGACGTGGCACTTCGGGACATGGTTTAGCCGGCACGGGGGTGTTGGGTGACGGCTGGACTTGATGATCGTAGAGGTCTTTTCCAACCTTAATGGTTCTATGATTTTATGATTATATATATGTCTATAGTAATATCAGCAGAATTTGTACGGTGAGTTTAGAATGCAGATTCTTAATCCCCGTTTTTTAAATCATCTGAGACTCGGAAATTTGAACTATAAGATTATATTTAAATAAGGAAAATTGCATGAGGTTACGTTCGCCGTGCTGGTTTTACGGTATCAGAATTGATGGGGTTGAATAACACAGACCGGGATCTCCTTGCAGTGATCAGGGCTCGCACAGACCCTGCTCCTGTCCCGACTTCTGGTGACACCCCAACACTCAGCTGAACTTGAAGAATCTCCCACAGCGTCCCTGGGGAGAGGGGCTGTGTCAGTCCTCCCATGCCAGGGACTGGGACTCTTCTGCATTCTGCAGCATGCGCTTGACTTTGTCAGAAAAGGAAATTTCTGCCCTGCGGTTTGGAGACAGCCTTCCTCCAGCAGATCTGTGCCTCGCTGGGTTGTCTGCTCTGCAGCCAGCCCGGAACAATGCGGCACCAGCAGATGTGTGAACTTTTCCATTCAGCGTAATGAAGTGTTACTTGCAAAACAGAGGTTTGGCGATTTAAATTGCCTCGTGTGCATCAGGCTGTGAAAGAGGTTTAAAATAAATCATGAATAAGTTATAAATATTGTATTTTGGGAATTATCAGCTCTAACAAGTCCACTGGCAATAGAAAGCGAAAACTTAAGCAGAATAGGGCCTGATGTCTCTCATGAAAGTTAGCAGTGTTTCCAGATAGAATTACAGTGTTCTCGTGACGTAGCACTGAGTCCACAGAAAAAGCTGAGAAGACACTTAAAGTTTTTTAAACTCGCTGAAAAAAAGAGGAGGCTTTTGGCTGAAATCTTATCATTCGACTTCTGCCAGAGAGGAGCGTTTAGAAAACGTGCACCGTATTTCAGCACAATGCTTGATACGGAGTGACTGGGTGGTTAAGGGTAGCATCTGAGGGTAAGAATTTTCTGTCTTGTTTTTTTTGTTCACCAACATAGTTAGAAAAATTATTTTGATGCTTCCAACTTGCCACGTCCATGAGTTCTGATGGAAAGTCTGCGTTCTGTGCAGCCTGAAAGTCTTCCTGGCTGAACTGAGAGAAGATGCGCTGAGGAATAAAGAAGCCGCAACTCCAAATGATTTACTTCAAACTGCGTACCTGCTAGAGCTTCTCCTCTCTTTTGGAAAGGATTGCAGTGGAAGTCCCTTGTTGCACCCTTTACAGCCCGGTGACGGCAGCGACGATGATCACTGTCATCCCGAACGCTTGCGGCAGCAGAAGTCGGTGTCACACGCCGCATGGGCTTGTCTGTGCCATCTTCCTTTGGTCTCGGATGGAGAAGGTCCCCCGAGCAGCCAGACGATCCGTCGCCTCATTACATTTGGGGTGGTAGGACTCTGCTGTGACACGGCTTCTGCAAGGAGGAAATAGTCACCGTTCCACCTACTGACATTTCTGGCAAAGGACCGCTCTAGAAAGTTGTTCTTAATAATGACAACGCCAAGGAGTTTGCTGCTTAGGAGACCGGAAACAAGAGAGGTGGGTACTTGGTGGTACCAATGTATGAAAACTGTGAGTAAATTAATGTCTCCTGGTCTTTGATCGATCTCCTGGGGGAGCTACCATGAAGCAAAGCCTAAACTATTCGTTATTGTGGAATATAAATGTTTCTTACAAATTCTTAACCATTTCCAATTCCAATATTCTTCTCTATTTTTTTCACAGAATCACAGAATCACAGAATGGTAGGGGTTGGAAGGGACCTCTGTGGGTCATCTAGTCCAACCCTCCTGCCGAAGCAGGGTCACCTACAGTAGGCTGTAGAGAACCTTGTCCAGGCGGGTCTTGAATATCTCCAGAGAAGGAGAATCCACAACCTCCCTGGGCAGCCTGTTCCAGTGCTCCGTCACCCTCAGAGGAAAGAAGTTCTTCCTCATGTTCAGACGGAACTTCCTGTGCCTCAGTTTGTGCCCATTGCCCCTTGTCCTGTCGCTGGGCACCACTGAAAAGAGCTTGGCCCCATCCTCCTGACACCCACCCTTCAGATATTTGTAAGTATATGTTAGGTCCCCTCGCAGCCTTCTCTTCTTCAGGCTGAACAAGCCCAGCTCCCTCAGCCTCTCCTCGTAGGAGAGATGTTCCAGTCCCCTCACCATCCTTGTAGCCCTCCTCTGGACTTTCAGTAGGTTTTGGTCAGTTACTGCTGCATTTGGGAAATTAAGAGGGAGTGGATCTAGACAATGACTGGGAGGTGGACTGTAAGGACATCCTGGGTTGCTAAATCTTGAGGGGAAAGAGGCTGTACGTTCCTGGGTTTATAAAGAAATGGGAGAATGGTGCTATAATTGTTGTCAGGATCTTTTTTCATAGAGTGATGTTGATCGTGCTGATGAGAATAATATTGGGATATATTCCATCTTTGCCTGTTAATGATCTTTTTTGGAGACATTTGGAATCTCTTATGGAAAATACACAAACTATCTTTCCGTTACTGCAGTTAGAAAAATTGAGACTCGGCTTCATTCTACAAAGTTGCTTTGCTTTAAGTAGCAGCTCTGCAAAACATAACTTCACATATTTCTTTTACTCTGTGCTTTATTGGTGCAAATATTTGCGTGAAAACTGGGTCTTTGTTTAAATGTTCCTGCTTCTTGTTCATCACAGCTCATTGGGATGGAAGCAATTACGGTACCCTCTACAGAAGGCTCCGATCCCTTCAGAGCAGGAAAATATAAGCAGGAATAGACAAACTTTTAAGAATCTAAGCTCTAGTTTTCAGGCAAATGACCTCATTTCCTTAGTAATAAAGAAAGGAAAAGGGAGCGAATATGTGACATACAGTGGAGAAAAAAAGAATGGTTCAAGAGTGTTAAGGTCTGTATGTGGGCATCAAATGTTCTTTAATGTTATAATGATGCCTTATATTCAACTTTGCTTGCTTTTATCCTAAAGGAGAAGGTGTGCACACAGGATTCGGCTTTTTTTTTTGTGTGTAGGATTTGCTATTCTTTTACAGGTAATGTATCTTTTTCAGCTAGAGCAATACTAATATAAACCAGCTATTGGGATATCACCCATTGTGTTGTCTAGAAACCAAGCCAGGACTAACAAAGCAGTGCTGAAAACGCTAGCAGCCTGTCTGTGTTAGCATTCTCAACTTTATTGCTATGGAGGAAGATGTGATAACTGGAAATTTTGCCAGAAAGTTCCAGATACGGTTCTACAGCCATCGTGTCAGGCACTGCTAGATGAAGCCCACAGTGGAGCGGAGTGTGGTTAACCAGCTGGCACTGTACTCTTTACAACTTTTTCCACCTCTTCACAAGGAGGAAACCGTGGAGGAATAAGAAAGAAGAGAATTACTCAATCTGAAATATTTGGCAAAATACAACATTAATCCCTCCCTGGTATGAAATATCATCCAAATTTTACCTTTGCATCAGTAGCATGGAGTCCTCCTGCCGCTTCACAACATCAGGGATTGCTAGCTAAAGACCGAAACAGAGGAAATGAGCGTCACCTCTCGCAGATGCAACTTCCTTCACTGTTTTATGGGTTTCGGCTCCTTAACCTAACTGATCTTGCTTCACAGGTGACATTTGCTCAAGGTACTTCCCAAATTTTTGCCACTGTAGTTTTACTATAAGCCAGCCATGCTCTTGAAATGGAAATGCCATGCACATTTTGCAGTTATTACGTGTGGGGTTCCAGAATGGTCATTAAAAACGTGCCGTTTCAGAAACTGTCATTCCTGGTAGCTGGCCGTTTCAATGTCCTGAATGAAGTTGCCATGAAAGCACCGAGTCAGTGCCGTTAGCATCAACTTTAAGCAGCAGACAGTATAAATAGTGTCTGCCCTCACGTGCCTTTTCCCCACTCACCAAATGCAGCTCATCTATTGCACAGTCCTTATGCTGGTCTCTCTGTTCCTGTTAAACTGCTGAATAAATTTTACTCAGTATAACCCCATTCTGAACAGTAATAACAAAAGAACGATCATTAATTTAAAGAAGTGAACACAACCAACCAAACTGATTAAAGAATTCTCAGAACAACTGAGGATTTAGAAATAGAAGTGGGCTGCAGACCTCCATTAATTTACAGCAAGTGAAATTGGTTCAGACACAAGAAGTAGTTTTGTTTCGCTTTGGAAGGTTCTCGTGGTTGGTTGGGTTTGTTTCTTTGTTGGTCTGTTACTTTCTGTGTGCTCTGCATGACTGGGCTATTCCTCACCCCTCAGGAGTGAGGAGAGGACCCCTGGCCAGGGATGGTCCCTGCCATCTGTAGGGAAGAGGTACACTGCCACAAAGCAAATTCAGAGAATTTTGAGTCAGCATATGTAGAAAACACCCAGGACAGGGAGCTGGAGATGGTGGTCATGTCCTGCGGATCTCCCAGCCTAGGAATTGTTACGGGTTTGCGTGGCAAGGTTTTGGTAGCCGGGGGGCTATAGGGGTGGCTTCTGTGAGAAGCTGTGAGAAGCTTCCCCCATGTCTGATAAAGCCAGTGCCAGCTGGCTCTAAGACGGACCCACCGCTGGCCAAGGCCAAGCCAATCAGCGATGGTGGTGGTGCCTCTGTGATAACATATTTAAGAAGGGGAAGAAACAAAACTGCGGTCAAAACGCCAGTAAGGAGGGGGGAGTGAGACGGTGTGAAAGAAACAACTCTGCAGACACCAAGGTCAGGGAAGGAGCGGGAGCAGCTGCTTGAGATGCCGGAGCAGAGAGTCTTCCCTTGCAGCTCGTGCTGAAGACCATGGTGAGGCAGGCTGTCCCCCTGCAGCCCATGGAGGTCCACGATGGAGCAGATATCCACCTGTAGCCCGTGGAAGGGACCCCATGCTGGAGCAGGTGGATGCCTGAAGGAGACTGTGACCCCATGGGGGACCCACGCTGGAGCAGGCTTCTGCCAGGACCTGTAGACCCGTGGAGAGAGGAGCCCAGGCTGGAGCAGGTTTGCTGGCAGGGCTTGTGACCCTGTGGGGGAGCCACGCTGGAGCAGCCTGTTCCTGAAGGACTGCACCCTGTGGGAGAGACCCACACTGGGGCAGTTCATGAAGAGCGGCAGCCTGTGGAAAGGACTCACGTTGGAGAAGTTCATGGAGAACTATCTCCTGTGAGAGGGACCTCACGCTGGAGCAGGTGCAGAGTGTGAGGAGTCCTTGCCCTGAGGAGGAAGAAGCAGCAGAGACAGCCTGTGATGAACTGACCGCAACCCCCATTCCCTGTCCCCCTGTGCCACGTGGGGGGGAGGAGGGGGAGAAACGGGAGTGAAGCTGAGCCCAGGAAGAAGGGAGGGGTGGGGGG
Organism: Opisthocomus hoazin; assembly: GCF_030867145.1. NCBI lineage: Eukaryota > Metazoa > Chordata > Aves > Opisthocomiformes > Opisthocomidae > Opisthocomus > Opisthocomus hoazin. Next base: position 50,007,369 of record NC_134416.1, on the reverse strand, counting down.
AAGGGTTTTAAGATCTGGATTTATTTCTCACTGTCCTACTCTGATTTGATTGGTGGTAAGTTAAACTCCCTTTTCTCCCCAAGTTCAGTCTGTTTTGTCCGTGACAGTAATTGGTGAGTGATCTCTCCCTGTGCTTATCCCGACCCTCGAGTCTTTCATCATGTTTCCTCTCCCCTGTCCAGTTGAGGAGGGGGAGTGGTAGAGCGGTTTTGGTGGGCACCTGGCATTTATCCAGGCCAAACCAAAACAGGAATACAGGCCTGGAGAGGATCTCCTCCCAGGTCCCACCTACTGTAAGTGCCTTGTAATGTTTAGTCAAGGAGGATCTGCAAAACACCTATTCCATGCTTCCCCTGCACTCCAGGGCTCTCTCAACCCTTTATGTTGATCTGAAAACCTGCAGAAAGAGACAAAAATCCACAACAGTTTGCGACAACAGGGAAATCGTCATGGCGCTCTGATTTCTAACCAGCTGCGCCCTACTGCAAGCAGTGCGGCCAGGAGGCACCAGGTATGAGAGGTGGCAGCACGCAGGAATTAAACAAGGTATGAGCCCGGGACTGCCCCTCTGTGCTCTGTGTCTGGAGATCTGCCAGAGTCCCGGCATTTGTCTGGATTGAGATCTTGCAGGTGTTTTGCTGTTAGAACCAGGTTTGTTCAGACCTCAGTGCGCCTGTGTGTTTCCTTAATCCCATATCTGTGTTACTCAGAACAAAATCCATGGTCAGAGTCTTAGACCAGTGTAGATGGAGCCGGACATTGCCCTGACCACGCTGCCTGGGCATCCCTTTGATACAGCCCCTCACTCCAAGCTGGGATATGGAGAGAAAGGTAGAGATGGAGCACGAGGCAGCAAAAATGACGGGTTTGTTTCAGGAAGGACTTGTTTTAAGCAGTGGCATTTCTCCACCTGCTGTCCCCAACCATTTAATGACCACTCTTTAGTATAGGAAGCAATGCAAAAGTGGCTTTAACAAAAATGATCCTGGTGCCTTATCTTTAGGATGCTTACAAGTCTCCAGGGTGCCTCTGAGGCTTGCCTGCTTCTGCAAAAGCCTGAGTGAGTCACCTGAACCAGCATGCTCTCTTACATAATTTTGATTTCTCTCTTCCCGAAAGGAAAAGACCATCTGAAAAAAACCCCATCCCACTGGATGATGCTTCAAGTCTCTGAAACAGAAAAAAAAATGCTTGGTGAAGAACCTTGATAGTGACAGCAGTATGCCTGAAATGGGAAGGACTGCATGAATGTTTGTATTTCTGACCGCTAGCCTTGAGAGAACAATGCTGCCTTAGCAAAGTCCTCACTCTGTTTGACACGTACTGAACTTTGCAGTGTTAAGCTCTATATATTTTCATACATTTCTGACTAAACTTTGCATAATGGTTCTTATGAAAGAAAGTAAAACTGGAGCTCCTTCTGCTTCCCACAGCCCTTTCTTGAACCAGAGGTGTGCTTTGTTTTCTGAAGTTGTTATCCCCATTCAGACAAATATGCGATTAAAAATGTGTTCATGTGTGAAAAAGCCATATGCAGTGTTGAAATTCTGCCCAAGTTGTTATACAGATGCTAGAGAAATAATGACTTGGGGAATTTTCAACTTCATAAGCAACGTCTTGCCTTCGCTACTCGTAGTCGTGCCAGAGACCGGGGAGGTGTGCGTGGCCATAGGCAGGGTAGCTTAGGAAGCTGTTCTACTATTTCTTCTGTTTGTTTTTGTTTGTTTGTTTGTTTGTTTGTTTGTTTGTTTGTTTTAAAAAAATATTTACTCTCTCTGTAAGATCAAGTATGGCCATGGTGCTTTCCAGTCTCTGAAGGGAAGGAAAAGGCCTTTTTGGCCTTTGCCTCCAAAACTCCCCACTCTGTAAGCACCCACTCTGTTGTTGTGCTTAGCATGGGCAGAAAGCTACCTGTTGGCATATTAATGACTTTCTATTTTATGTATTCGTTAATCAGAGGAAACGGGAAAAGAACGTAGGCTAGACCGAAACTTGTCCGTCATACACTAGCTCATGTGGGCTGGCCCAATTGTTCACCTTGCTTTTTTCTATCATTTTTATTTACACATCTGGATTCATGAAAGTGGTGATCCCTTAACCCATCACTTGCTTCAGGCTGCTGGGAATGAATTAAAATGCAATAAATCCATCTGCTGATGCAGGTTTGCAAACATACTGCAGGAAAGAACTGTGGTGTGTTGAAGGCAAACTGTCACTCCTGTTCTCAAAACCATCCCAAAACGCAGATACAACACAAGAAGTTCTCTCATCGGCCCATTTTAAAGAGTGAGCACGAAATCCGAAAGGATAGCTAAAGACCTTTGCAGATAGCACTCTGTCTGTAACTCTCTGGTGTTGCTGGGTTCCCTCGCCATTGTGGGTGCCATTCCCAAACAGGAAAATGAATGCATCCAGAAAGACGATGTGGAGTGTTGTAGAAAAATCTCAGTATCTTAAATTCTGTAGGGGAAACCAAGCAACAGTCACAGATCTTGGAATATACATGAAAAGCAGTCTGTTGAGGAGGTTGCTGCACTTTGTTTTCCATATCTGAGGCACAGTTTAGTGTATCTAGAGAAGTAGTTGACGTGCACTCCTTCTTCAGAGAAATCCATTTTTGTGTTGCACACAACTCGTGCCAGATCAACCCCTTTTCAGACTAATTGTAACTGTGCTTATGATCTCCAGGCTCAATTCAGGGCTTGGCATATACATTTATAGTATTGGTGTCTTGTCCATATGTATAAAGGCTCTCAAAAAAAAAAAAAATTTAAAAAAATCAAGAATGATGGTGAATAATCTGCTAAAGGTAAATTTTCAGTCCAGGAGTGTGAGTCAAAGGGTCAGTGCCTCATATCTGCTGCAGGATTTCTCAGAGTAAGGCTGTCTGGCCTCTGTATCAGCAGAGGCGCAGCGGTGACTGAAGTAGGGTTCACTGTTGGGTCCACCATCAGCTGACAGAGAAGGCTTCAGAGAAGGGCTACAAGAGGAGAAGGGATGTCTTTCAGTGAGAGACTTAGCTAGATCAGTCTGTTTAGCTGAACAGAGACCAGGTTAAGGGGACAGTTGGTTATCATTTACAAACTTCCCATCTCCCTGTAGAAATAGAATAGGAGAGTAGAAATTTGATAATATATGGCATTTCAGTCAAGTGGAAAAAAGTCTGACAAGGCCAAGTGCAAGGTCCTACACCTGGGTCGGGGTAATCCCCGCTATCAATACAGGCTGGGGGATGAAAGGATCGAGAGCAGCCCTGCTGAGAGGGACTTGAGGGTACTGATAGAAGAAAGGCTGGACATGAGCCGGCAATGTGCGCTGGCAGCCCAGAGGGCCAACCGTGTCCTGGGCTGCATCAAGAGAAGCGTGGCCAGCAGGTCGAGAGAGGTGATTCTGCCCCTCTACTCTGCTCTGGTGAGACCTCACCTGGAGTACTGCGTCCAGCTCTGGAGCCCTCAGCACAAGAAGGACATGGAACTGTTGGAGCGGGTCCAAAGGAGGGCTACAAAAATGATCCGAGGGCTGGAGCACCTCTCCTATGAGGACAGGCTGAGAGAGTTGGGCTTGTTCAGCCTGGAGAAGAGAAGGCTGCGGGGAGACCTGATTGAAGCCTTTCAGTACTTAAAGGGAGCCTATAGGAAAGATGGGGACAATCTTTTCAGTAGAGACAGCAGTGACAGGACGAGGGATAATGGTTTTAAACTAAAACAGGGTAGGTTTAGGCTGGATATAAGGAAGAAATTCTTCACAATGAGGGTTGTGAAACACTGGAACGGGTTGCCCAGAGAGGTAGTGGAGGCCCCATCCCTGGAAACATTCAAGACCAGGTTGGACAGGGCTCTGAGCAACCTGATCTAGTTAGCGGTGTCCCTGCTCGCTGTGGGGGGATTGGACTAGATGACCTCTAGGAGTCCCTTCCAACCCAAAACTTTCTATGATTCTATGATTCTATGCTTGCTGTTCAGGTGGGCCATTCTGTCTGGCGTGTGGATTCAAAGATTTTAAGGCTGGAGAACCCCTAATCATCATTTAGCCTGAGTACCCACAGCACAACATTGCACTTCACTCCTCCACTACTTGAGAAGCCGATGTCTGATTGACAGCAGCCGTTTCCAAAAGGCGTGTGGATTATATTTTGCCACAGGGGTGCAGGGGGAGGCTGGATGCCCCACTCCTTGTCCGTCTCAGTGGAATGTGAGCTCCTGATTTTTCCAGGCTCTTTTGTAAATTACACCCCAAACCCAAATTAAAGAATGAGATCCTGCTGCTGCTGAAGCCACTGGACACCTTGACTTGGATTTCAGTGAATTTCACTGGATGAACCAAAATGATGGTGCATTTGCCAAAATACCAGTTAATAGTTCTCCATGGGTTTTATTATGTGGAACTAAATGTAAAATAAGACACCATTGGACCTCTCTGGCCAGGACCTCTCTATGCCTAACCATCTTTCACTGAGCTGTATGAATTAAGAAGGAAAAATCTACTTTAAAATAGGCAGAGGATTTTTTGTTTCAATACTTGGCCAAGATCTTCTCAGCCACTGCATCAAACCATGCTGTCTAAATCCAGCAGAGTGTCTGTCTCTGAGCACTGCTCAATGCAAATGTTATTTGACCTAGAAAATTACTGCTCACAAGGAAAAGGAGAACCCTTTCGATATTCTGATGGTAAGTCATGGAGACCAACTATACAGGGAACTGTAAATAAACATTACTTCAAAGTGTAGCTCTGGGCAGTTCTGTATAGTTCATCTGAAGCCATTACAACATACATAGCTATACAAAAGAGTCAAGATAGGGAGGAGTGTCTTTTATTGCAGCTGGAGAAATGAATAGAACAGTTGTTCTGATCAAAGTGGTTAGTTACTTTTTCCTATGAAATTTGCGTCTTTGAACTGTGATGGCCACAGTGCTACCACTCTTTCTGCATAAACAGTATTGTTAATAGAATGGATTTTACATACAGCACAGAATACCTGAGAAGTAAAACAACAGCAATGGGCTGCATCAAGAGAAGCGTGGCCAGCAGGTCAAGGGAGATGATTGTGCCCCTTTACTCCGCTCTCGTGAGACCCCACCTGGAGTCCTGCGTCCAGCTCTGGGGCCCTCAGCACAGGAAAGACATGGATGCATTGGAGCAGTACCAGAGGAGAGCCACGAAGATGATCAGAGGGCTGGAGCACCTCTCCTACGAGGACAGGCTAAGCGAGTTGGGGCTGTTCAGCCTGGAGAAGAGAAGGCTGAGGGGTGACCTTATAGCAGCCTTCCAGTACCTGAAGGGGGCCTACAGGAAGGATGGAGAGGGACTTTTCACAAGGGTGTGTAGTGATAAAACAAGGAGGAATGGCTTTGAACTAAAAGAGGGCAGTTTTAGATGAGATATTAGGAAGAAATTCTTCACCTTGAGGGTGGTGAGACACTGGCACAGGTTGCCCAGAGAAGCTGTGGCTGCCCCCTCCCTGGAAGTGTTCAAGGCCAGGTTGGATGCAACTCTGAGCAACCTGTTCTGGTGGAAGGTGTCCCTGCTCATGGCAGGGGGTTGGAACCAGATGATCTTTAAGGTCCCTTCCAACCCTTGCCGTTCTATGATTCTATGATCATACACAGTAAAACATGCACTTTAAAGCAAAGGTGAGAAAACCAATTGTTAGATGTTCTCACTCTTCTTTTTTTTAAACAAAATGAGATGACAAATTTGTTTATAAAAATAATGGCCTCTCCCTCCATAGTTGGTCTGGAAGTTCAAAAGGGTAGAAATAGCAGTAAAGAAATAGTTAAAAGAATCTACAGGTTGAACTATTGATATCAGTTAATTCCTTCACAGAAGGTACACTTTTATGTATTTTATCCATGATCAAGTGGAAACTATTTGCTGTAATCATGCACCATCTCTTTCTGAAGAAAGATTAACTCATAATCACTTTTCTTAACTTCATATCAAGGTGTAATTAAGACAACTTATAAAGAACCCAACACTTGAATTTTAACCAAACAAAAAGTAAGAGAAGAAAAGAGTTAGACACTGGTTATCACTTTTCTTTTTCTGTTCAAGTTAGGTGGTAGCAACACTGTAAAAGAAAACAAAAATACTCCCCTCTTCCACCTTCCTTCCTGAAGACCAAAACAATCGCTCATTTACTAGATGACTGCAACGTAGAGCTACACTTGGACTAGAGAACACCTGAATGAGACTCTGCTTGCACAGGGTGGGAATGATTCAGATATGAGTGCTCTGACTACCACCGGCGTGCATTAACAGCAGAGATTAGTCAGTCAGCTCTGCGAGCATGCCGGTGGCAAAATGAGCAGTAAGTGGCGATGCACTGTAAAGCATTAGAGATTTGGGGAGGATGAGGGAGAAGGAGGGAAAATTGCTGCTGTCTGTAGTGCAATTTAACAGGTAGCAGCAACTTTCAAATAATAAAAAAAGCACTCAGAATCTCACCTATTTGCAATATTGGGTCAATTAGGTGATTAGAGAGTGGGCCCAGATCAGGGTGCTGTTGTGGCGGTTCCAGCTTTTGACATGATGTGCTGCGTGGTTTTGCTCAGGACATCCACAACAACCTGATTTTTTTTTATTTCTCCACCTGAATTTTTTGATAGCGATCACTAAATATTTAGTCAGAAATTTTGCTACAAGGAACAACCATCCCTTTGAGCAGGGTGCTCAATGCAGTGAGTGCAATCTGAACATTCAAGATAAACTCACTCAGAACCCTTCAGTTAGCGGAAAAAGCCCATCGACTCAGGCCAATACTGACAGATCCCTGCTGGGCTGGACTCTGGCACTGCTAACACTTAACCGCTTCACACTTAGCTTTGAAAAACATTTTGTTCTACGAGAATTTTGCAGTCACCGTGACCACCCCCCAAGTTTGATCCAGTTTCTAATGTGAATCACTGTTGCTAGACAAACCTACACGTTAGGTTTTTTGACACCATGTGAGAGGTGTACTGGGTACAAGGGATTTGCCTATTCTGAGACCTCCACCCCCACTATCATACCTGCTTTGGGAACTGGATTGCCACTAGCAAATATGGGTAAAAATCACTTATTGTACAGTGAAATTTCTCAGGGGGGGATGCTGTGCCTGGCTACTTTACACAGGCTCTGAAAAAGCATGTTGAAATTACACAGTGATAAAATGTGAAAATCACCGCCACATTTGGCTTGCAGCTTGAGTCTATGCACAGGGCCAAAGCTAAGGGCATGTCTACCAGGCGGTGCCGGAGGCGTCAGCATGGCCGAAGCTACCCGCTCGTAGCAGCGGCTTCTAGCCATGGCAGAGCCCGCAGTTGGTTAATAGACCCTGTTTCCTCGTTATGAGACTCTTGATAAGGGATCCATCATGGAATAATATGGGACAGATTCCTCAGTGAATCACATATGGCTAAAAATATCGGCATGTGCTCTTCAAAGATCTTGTTGTAAAAGAGGGAGGTTTTAACAAGCAGGCAGCATGAAGTCAGGCCACTTTCCTCTGGGGTTTTGTGTTAATTGCTGCCAGCCTCAGCCAGAGACAGGTGTAGCAAGCCCAGCGCTGGGGACCTGCACGGCGTGTCGTCCCCGGCAGCTTCCCAGCGGAGCGATGCTCATGGATGTGCCTTGCTCTGAGTGGACACAGAGGCAGGACAGGGAGGCAGGACAGGGAGGCAGGACATGGAAGCAGGTCGCACACCACCACCCACGACCTGCTGGAAAACCAGCCGCGGAGAAAGCAGGCACCAGCCACTCCCTCTCCCAAGGCGGTGACGCTGTCATTCCCTGTCCCAAGGCTGGTGAAGTGTTACCAGAGCATTTTCCAACCCAGAGATCAGGCTCTCTGGAGACCAGGCAAACCTGCAAAGGTGTAGGGTAGTGGAGGAGAAGAGCAGAGGGGTGAGAAGAAATCTCCCCTGTAGTTCCCTGCGTTGCAGGGGCAGAGGTGGGGCTGGGGGCAAAGCACCAGGTGGGGAGCATCTGGCCATTGCATGCTTCGTCCTTCCATCCCCTCGTCCTACCTTGGGTGTCACGCTCCCGCTTTTTTCTGCTTTTCGGTACACTTCCCAATATTTGTTTTCTGCATAACAACAGACATACAGTTATATTTATCTGCAGAGGTGATTACTTTTATAAGCCCAAACTGAGAATTGAAAACTTCAGAAGCTTTAATTTGCCCATTTCTATAGATAACCATTTTCAAAGAAATGACTTCCTTTAAAGACACTGTTTCTTTGTGACAATAATGCTCTCATGCAGTAGGGCAGGGAGTTTTACAACGCGGGCACAAGCTGAAACATTTCTTGTACTACTCAAACCAAAACATGTTCATAGTTTTTGAGAAGGAAGAAGCCAGTGTCTCATCTAACCCATTGTTCTGTATCACACAGGTCACATAATTTCACCTGGTTTCTTAGTAACCTATAATTCTCAAAGTATGTGCGTAGGAAGACAGGCATTTTCCACACATTTAAAAAAAATTATAATTCATCAGGTCGCATGTGGGATAGGGCTTTCAGGTAATGGGTTTAGCCTCTACCTGTAACTAATCATCTGTCTCCCAGCTGATGAGATAAGGCTAACAAGCAGCTTACTTAAGGGAGGGAGCCGGCTAGAGCTAAAGAGACTGGGTCGTGTTAAGGATAAGGCTCTGTTATGCAAAACTGGGTGCTCTGCCTGCTATCTGTGTGATGGTAGAGAGCCGGAAGGAGTCAGGTGGTAAGATCTGGCTTACCTCTTTTACCTGGCTTTGAGTTGTGATTGATTTAGTCCCTTTAGCAAGAGTCTTAGAAAGCGTTGCCTGTGCTCAGTTCAGCTAGCCAGTCTGTCAGCCTCCTCAAGGGGAACAGGGGGCTGAAGAGGAGCTTGCTGAGTGGAAAATGTTCAGCTGATGCAAAGGCTGTTATACTACAGCAATCCTCGCTGACCTGTGCGAGAGATTCAACTGTGGTATCTGTCCATTGGCTTTTAACAGCAATTGATGTGATTTCATAGAGTATTTTATCCATATTTTTGTCCTTGAACTATGTTGCAACTGTAAACTCTAATAAGGAATGTGGAGACTTCACCACCATGCAATGTAGAGTTCTATATAGGATGGGCAATGCCTGAAACTAGAGAGTGTGGTAACCTTTTATATAGGAATTCTTTTAATTCACTAGTGAAAGCATCTGTACTATCAGGGGCTTCAAATTTTGCTAGAGCTTCCCTTAAAGCCTTGCAGTGCCAGGTGCTGCTCACAAATTGGTTTGGTAGCTTCCCTCCAACCAAGTTCTTACCATCTGTCATTGCAGTTCTCGCAAGGGTCTCTTAATCCAGCAGCATGAGTGCTCAAATCCATAGAGGCTTATGCAGACACTCTCCCCTCTTTGTAGTTCAGGCAAACATCCAAAACAGAAAAAAGGCTCTGGGAACCAGGGTGTAAATCAGGCAGAACTTAAAAGGCAGAAAACCACTCTGGCATCTTTCACTTCTATTTGCCATCAAAACCTTTCTGTGGTGTGTACAGGTTTAGCACTGTGCTTCTCTTGCAGTTAAAGGCTAAACAGCGCCCGGAGGCTGGCTCCTTCCCTGAGACTGAGTGCCTGCACAGCACTAGATGGCACTGCCTAATACTCACGTTTTCCTCCTGTCTCTGCTACGTCGGTTCCCTGGATCTGGAGCATCCTATAGCTGCGACTTCATCAGACTTTAACCAGTGCTCCATGGTCGCTGACGATGGGACCACCTGCAGGGAGGTATTCGGAGCAGGCGTCTAACAAGGCAGTAGTCACGGTCATCAGAAACGTGTGCTAAATTTGTCTGTGCCCCCTGTTAAACGGGTAAAGCGGAGCTTTTTAGAGATTATGCACTCAAGACTGAGTTCTGATGCTATCTTTGACTCTTGCTAGCATCCCCCACCTCTCTTCTGTCACGGCTGGGAAAAAAGGCATTGATGGAATTGCGGCAGACACCAGTCATTTCACAAAGCGAGAAATCTGAGTGACAATACAGCTGTTAGATACTGATCAATAAATATGGGGGGAGGACAAGCTACAGAGTAGCAAATTTCTGTGCTCTCATCAGTAGCCTATAGATTTGGCAATAAACAAGTGGGTTTCTGCTTTCAGTATTCAGCTAATTCTGAAGCTTAATTCTTGCTAGGAAGGTCTGATCAAAGTTTAGGAATGCTGTTGAACAATCCTATGTTGTGCCCTTCAGTCACTAATAAATTGCTGAATGTATCTAGAATGTGAAAGCATGGAGTCCCACCAGTATTTTGTGTACTTTTGGAAATATGGTGTATGCTTACAAAAGTCAAATATCAAATGTCATGACTAGTGTATAGCTTTTGCATAACTTCAAGATGTGTTGTAAAAGCAGTTACTAGTTGAAGTACTGATCTCCTCCAAGAGAAAGGATAGCTAAGTGCTCTTAAACTTTTAAATATTTTGAAATAATCTTGGCCTAGAATACTTAAAAACTGACTAAAGTTGTGTTAGAACACTACAAATATTTCTGAAGGTGGGTAAACTTCTGGAAAAGGGATAGCTCCATTTGGGGGCTGGGGGGGGAAATGGGAAAAGCAGAGGACTGGTAGCTGTAGATTGCCCAGCCTGATGCCAGTTCCTAGAAAGAACACACATAAAAAGACTGATAAATAAATTGGGGGGAGAATCACAAAGAAATAAGTAACAGTCTGTGCTAGTTTGTCGTGGAGGTGTGAGGCCACCTTGCTTCCTCTGACACTGAAATGGGCCTTTGAGCCGGGGGGGAAGCATCAAAGACATCTTGGCTGTTTGAATGCTGATCTGTTTGGTCTCCAGCTTGGGCAGCGGAAGTGGGAGTTGAATGTGAAGGCGACTCAAGGTGGGAGGGACTGCAAGTGCACACAAGGGTTATCTGGAATTTAAAAGATCAGGAAAAAAAGATTAAAAATACTGGGTGAGATTCAAGAAGGATAAATAAGATGTAATGCATTTGTTAGTTGATTATTCCTCCCCAACAGAAGATGAAAAATAAGTGGTTAGGTAGCATTTTTTCAGAAATGGGTCTTGGGAGTACACTAAACATAAATCATAACTGTGCTGTTGCCAACGCTCGCCCTAAATCTCATAAGAGTGGGAGATCCAGACAGAAATATAGATTGCAAGACACATGGAAAGATCCTTTTTCCGCCCATCATTGATCAAGCCTCAGCTGGAGCACTGTGGCTGGTTTTGGATATTGTACTTTAAGAGCAATGTGGCACACTTGGAGAGCATCCAGAGGAGAATAACATGTTCTCCTTAGTAAAGAACATAACCTACAAATAAAAGACTTTTTTTGAAGTTATCTAGATTAAGAAAGAAAAATCTGGGAGTGGGAGAAAAGGAATTATCACAATTTTCAAGTCTATGGAGACTGTTTCAGGGAGGAAGGGGCTATCTCTTCAAATATGGTGGATAAGAGCAATGGCTTTAAATTGGTGCGAGGAAGGTTGGGGGTTGATGTGAGTAAGAGCTCTTGGGTATAGTCTTGGGTATGCCTTGAAACAGCAAGAGGGACTAGATAGTCCCATTCTGCCTTGGGTTTTTTTTTTTATGATCTTGAATAGTAATTAATACTGACAATTTAATTTAAAAAGAACAGCTGTGCAACTCCAGGTCCTGGATTTGCTAAGTTGACAAGGCTGATGCTCTATTTTGAAGACCCCAACCTTGAATTTTGTTGGTGTCTAAACAGTGTTCTCTTTTGTTTTCTCCCTAAAACTATGCTGAATTGCCCACTTGAAATAAAAATCATGGATGTGGTTATGCTTTCAAGACTCCACCTCTGAAACGTTATGCATACTCCTTTTTTTACACTCAAACCCAGATTATGAAATAAGATGAAATAAAGAAAACTTCTGGATGTAATTAATAAGTAAAGAATAATACTTTAAATAAGATCATTTACACGATGGGTTTTTTCCCAGTGGCTCTGTAAGTAGTAGGTGTAGACTAAAGCTTTTAGCATGGCTACACACCAAGCCCTACACCAGGTTTATAGGAAAAGGCATAAGTCGAGAGGAGACTGTCAAAGGAAAGTTTGGAACCGTGTGGCTAACCTCAAGAAGAGTGAAAAACAGACTCTTTCTGAAGCCAGAAAGACTTGGCTACACCCCAAAAAAAAATTAGAAAAGTAATTATAATTACATTTAATGCACTACATACTTTTATTGTTGTGGCACTTATTCCTTCACTGAAAATACTTAGGGAGGTACAAGCTGGAAAATGTTGAATAAAGCTGGTATGGGACTGCTCATCAGGTACTGCATCATGCAGCAAACAACTGTAGAGAGGAGCCGTTTGGTCTAGAAAGGCATGTCAAATTTTTGATTTGTCAAAAGAGCGTCAGATTTCTGTGGAGTACTTAATTTTCCCAACACTAAAATGCAATGGAAATTGTCATATTCCTTAATGATAACATGGCAAGGGAGGTGAAACAGGGAGATTTCTCATATTAAGTCTGAAGAAGTTTTCATTCTTTTGTTTTCAGAAAACAAAGAGACTTTGTTGTGATTCAGTCTTTGAATAAGATGTTGCTTTTTTGAAACATTTTCAGTGACGCAATTAAACTGAAGAAAAGTTGGGCATGAATATATTCATATGTTTGAGGGTTTTGCAAACTAGAGACTTAGTAAGAGATATGAGTGGATATTTTAGGAGCCTTGTGTTAGGAAACGTTCTCATGTTCTGTTTTCAAACCTTAATTCTGTCAGATTTTTAAGCGTTGTGGAATTTACGTCCAGCCTCAAATGCAGCACTGGAAGGAGTATTGTTCATCTATAAACATTGTTGGACAGATGACAGAAGCCTGCTAAACCTTAAAGTTCAGGTACAAATATATTTTAACTCTGTGTACTGTAAGTTTTATAGGTGGGTTTAACGTATGTTTCACCTGACATTAAATATGATTTTACACAATAAATTGAGCCTTATAACTGAGTTGTAATTGAGGATGGTAGGAATATACACTTGAAAGGAAGCTATTCTAAGGAAATTGTGTTTCCCTAAAAAAAAGTAATTTTAAAAAGGAAATCTTTTGCCTTTCATGCCATTGCCCTCAATTTCTGTATGAAAAGATGATTGCCATATGGATAACAAGGAGGATGGAGTGGGAACCTCATGGGTGTTTCAGATTGGTGTTTCCTTTCTTCTGCTTGCATAGCCCCTCACTCTTGGGTCTCTTGGGCTCCCTCCCTTACATGAGTGCTACAGCATGGTGTTGGTCACATCCAAGTAGCCCTGAGCCTGGTCAAGGGTTGGACTAGATGACGGGGCAGCTAGATGCTGGCCACTGCGAATGCTGAAGAGTGCTTGAGAATGTAACCTCACCATTTCTCTCAATCCTGTTAGGTTTTTACCTACTTAAATACATCTTGAAACTCTCGAAATGACCTACAGGTGTAAATCCCATTGGAAATCAATAGCAACTTTTTTTGTCTAAGTGACCAACATACTTTTAAAAATCCTACCCATAGCTTTAGCACATGTACAGAAAGAGAACACTCTCACCTGAGTTTCTTATATTTGGTGTTAGGAAACTTCTATTTTTGCAGAGTTATTGCCATCCAAACTCACCAAGGTAACTGCTGAAGAAATACTGTTTTGATTGAAACTCAGTGCAAACAAACTTAGACAGAGATTTTGCATTTCTTCTTGATGATACTGTGCTTCTGAAAAAGTGACCAGTTAAAGGACCACCACCCCCTTATCCAGCAAAATGCTCATTCCTGGGTGTATGGAATCTGCTCTGCAGCAGTGAAGCACACGCAGAGGGAAAGCACTAAATGCTGAGGTGCTGCAAACAGGCAAAGCTTGTTCTTCCCAGCACCTGAAATTGGTTTTGTCATATGCAATCATAACACAAGCTGGATATTGAAAGTTTGTGATTCAATAATTTGAGCTCTCCTCTGAATTGGCACAAATAATTCAGAACGCTTTTCCTGAAATCTACTTTAATGGTGAAAATATTGCTGAATTTCAGTGCAAAGGTACATCTGTTCTATTTACAACAATGTCTAAAGTTAATTTATTAGCTTCAAAGTAAAATAAATAATACTAGCTCAGTAATGAGGTCTTTGTACTCCTGTGCATTTCACGTAAGCAGCAGGGATCGCATGTCCACTTAGAAAAATAAGTTTGAAAGGTCTTCTGGGTACTTGAAAGAATACTTTGAGAGCTGCTCATAACAGCCAAAATTTTGTAGAGTATTTCCTACATGAAGCCCTTAATACTTTTAGCTTTCTCTGAGTTCTGTGATTTACTTGGATATTTGTCATACTGAAAAGTAGTGTTTTCCAACTTTATTTTTTGGCCACAGGACTTTCAATAAACACCTATGTGAAATCAGTATGGTTTCATTTTTACCTCACCATCACTTTCTTCTTTTATTCACTTCCAGAAAGTCTTTTGAAAAAGTGTAAACTCAGAATTCAAAGGTCAGTCAACAAATGAGTTGTTTTAAACGACAAAGCCATAAAATGCAAGGTGAGCTACCTTTATAGATGAGGATGCTCCACAGCAGGGAGACAACGCTAACCTTGTCCTGCAGACCTTTCTTCTATGCTTCCTGAAAATTCTAAAGGAGAGGAGAGTTAAAGCAGGATTTCACAATTATCCCCAAAAGGAGATCAACTTCCACTGTGAAAAAGGACTTGTAGTTTCTTAACAATAAAATGTGCAGCCTCAGTCATGATCTGTGTCTCATTTCTCTGCTGGCTATTAAGAGAGCATGGCAAGAGAGTAGTGGTCTTGGCTAGATACATTCATAAACCCAAAAGCATGCACTGAATGAAAACTAGGCATAACAAATGCTTTTTGGGCACTTGCTGCCAGGGGCATCCTGGGGTGCATTAAGAAGAGTGTGGCCAGCAGGTCGAGGGAGGTTCTTCTCCCCCTCCACTCTGCCCTAGTGAGGCCCCATCTGCAGTACTGCGTCCAGTTCTGGGCTACTCAGTTCAAAACAGTTGAGGAGCCACTGGAGAGAGTCCAGCGGAGGGCTACGAGGATGGTGAGGGGACTGGAGCATCTCTCCTACAAGGAAAGGCTGAGGGAGCTGGGCTTGTTTAGCCTGAAGAAGAGAAGGCTGAGAGGGGACCTTATAAACGCCTATAAATACCATTGAGTATGGATGTCAAGAGGATGGGGCCAGACTCTTTTCAGTGGTGCCCAGCGACAGGACAAGGGGCAATGGGCACAAACTGAAGCATAGGAAGTTCCATCTGAACATGAGGAAGAACTTCTTCACTCTGAGGGTGATGGAGCACTGGAACAGGCTCCCCAGAGAGGTTGTGGATTCTCCTTCTTTGGAGATATTCAAAACCCACCTGGACGAGGTCCTGTGCGGTCTGCTCTAGATGAACCTGCTTTGGCAGGGGGATTGGACTAGAGGATCCCCAAAGGTCCCTTCCAACCCCTACCATTCTGTGATTCTGTGGCCGCACATTTCCTAAAATCCTTCCCCCAAATGTGTTAGTGTATACAAATGGTTGGCAGGCACACACATAACAAGTCTGAGCGCAGGTGGTTTTGGTGGTCTTAATGGTGTGGGGATTGTTGGGGTTTTTTGTTGACTTTTTTTTTTTCCCCCTCCTGTTTTCTCCCTTTCTTTCTGTGTGTGTGGATGTGGAGGAGACAGGGAAGCAGAACATGTAGTAACAGTCTGATATTTGTAAACCGTGGAAATAGCATTCTCAATGTTTTCTTCCTTTCAGGAGCTCATATTTGCTACTTTAAGTGTCCCAGCGGCTTGCAGAGGATAGAAAAATGCCATCTGGAAAAGCCAGGCTGGGCCACACTACATCAGCTGGAGAAGCAGACGCTGCCACGTGGGAGCCACCACCAAGCCCAGCAGCGAGGTGGCCCGAGGGACCACTCTTCCCGGAGCCCTCTTCCCACAGCCCACAGTGCGCTCTGCGCTAGGTGTTTGCTTCCTAAAGGCAAGAATGGCCTCTCTTTAAAAGAAGAAGCTTCAGCCCTCGGTAACGTCTCTGTCAGTACTGATTGTGCAACAAAACCTATGTAATTCCAGTGAACAAGTGAGAAACAAATTCACTGTTCTGCAATTCACTGAGACCATGTCCCACTGTGTTTGTCGTTGCTCTTTGATGGGTGATGGCTTAGGTTCCTTAGCAGCATCTCTGGCTGCGCAGACTGCAAGCAGCCTGCCCTGA
This sequence comes from Opisthocomus hoazin, assembly GCF_030867145.1. NCBI lineage: Eukaryota > Metazoa > Chordata > Aves > Opisthocomiformes > Opisthocomidae > Opisthocomus > Opisthocomus hoazin. Next base: position 49,991,210 of record NC_134416.1, on the reverse strand, counting down.
AGGGAGGAAAATATGCATTTGTCATGAGCAAACTGCAAATCAAATCAATAAAGAAACTGCTAATACAGTTTCAACTGCGAATATGCTCACATATATGTTGCAGATATGTACAGTATCTTCAGGCAACTCCATACAGTAGAAGAAGGCAACTTGCTGAAAACAGTCTATGGCAAACAGAAGCTAATAAAGTACTGCTGGCCTTCAGGCTCATCTCACGTGGTGTGGTTGCTTTCACTCCTCCTCATGAAACGCAGCAAATTTAAGCGAATGTGGCAGTTTTGTAAGGGAAAGAGGGGTTACAGTTGAGGCTGTTTTTGGATCAGACCTTCCCCAGTCACAGTTGATGTTCACCTAGCAAAGGGCACTGAATGGTTCAAACCTTTTCGGAGCTGAAATCACTGGATTCATGCTGGGTAACTGGAGTATTAACAGTAATGAAGTGGTTCCTGTTTTGTGAAATGGAAGGGGGGAAGGATGCTACCTGTAAACTATCACACACTTTGCAAATGTGCCCGTTAACTCCTCAAAGGCCTGATCTTGATTTGTATAGCAGCCCGAGAGGTAGGCAAATGCTTATTTTACAGGCAGGGAAATTAGGGTTATTGAAGTACCGAAGCATAAACAGAAGTAACCTCTCCAGTCATCCTACTCATCCATCAGAGCTACAACTAGCATCCAGAGCATTCCAATTCTCAACTTGTTTTTTAGCTGCAATTTTCATACCTGTTTTAAAAATGTTTATGTCTACAGTCCCCTTGGGAACCTTGGACCAAAAGATCCATGTGACTAGAAAACTAAAGATGAAACAAAAGACTGAGAACGTGAGTCTTGGAGGTTTCAAACGTGACTCATTTGAATATTTTGAATTGTTATAAAATAGGTCCGAAAATGAGTAACATGTTTCTAGACTTTCCTAGCCCTACAAAACAAAAATAGGGACATAATCATAATATTCTGCACCTAACTTCCAATATGCATTTAAAGCCTTACCAGGAACCTTTTGCCTGTTGAACTGGCCTCAGCCAAATGTCTCTCACCAGCCGTCCTTCGCTTCGTGCTCAGTACACGACTCTCACTGTGCTGCGCAGAAGTTGCACATGCACGCAAAACACCAGCAGTTTGCTCAGCAGGTTGCAAACGCCTCTGCGTATCTGCTGAGATAAATCTGAGCCGTTAAGAAACTTCACTAAAACACCTAAACTGATGCAATACTTATCTGCACTGAAATAATAAGGACTAAACTTTATAAAGCAAAAGAAATTAAACTAATTAAACAAACAAGAAGGGACCAACCTGAGATTTTTCTCTGCACTAGGTTTTAAAACTGCTGCTAAGTACAGTGCAATGCATATCTGCTAGACCTAACTTTTTTCTGGTCTTCATAGATTATCATATTTGAGAAAACACCTCCTCACAAAGCCGGTACCAGCCCCGTTCACCGTTGATACCCCTAGCCTCAAGCTTCAAGGGGATGATTAAAGAAACTTTTAAACATAATTGACTATTAACAGGTCCACAGAGTTCTAAACCGCATGTGTAAGTGCAATGAGAAATTTACGCTGCGTTTGAACTTCCTGAATTTGTTTAAAGCCTGTGCGCACAGGAAAAAATGCAAGGAAAAAAAAAGATCTTCTGCAGGACATCTGACCAACTTGTGTTTGTGAAGCCCAGGAAATCACCTGGCTCACTAGCAAAGACTGTGTGCAGATAATTCTGGTTTAAAAAAAGAGATAGAAAATATCACAACCTGCAGCCTGTCAAGGATGGCTCCAGAACAAGCTTCTTTTCCTCTGACAGCACAGGAATACTGTCCTTTAGGATGTCTCTTATCCGAGAGGCCTTTTTACAGGACCTGGAAAGCAATAGCATTTTCGACAAGCAGTGTCCTACTGTGCCGCAGTTTCTGCATGCCTGATTGTAGTGTAGGCGGAAACTCCTACCTGCAATAAACCAAAAGCAATAAATGTCCACCCGTGAACTGTAGTCATGATTTCACCTCTCCCTGGGGAATATTCCCTCTCGATGCCAAATCAGCAAAGTGAAATAGAAAATAACTTCATAGCTCTTGGCTCTTCTGTTGGCTAGGACTCAAATGAGACCAGCATTTGAGACTGGAGTAAGCAGCCAAGAATAATTTAGTAGCAAATCTGGCATGGGTTACACTTCCAGAGCACGTCAAGTCTCTGGTGTGGCAATTCTCAGACGAAAGATCTGGTAGCCACTGTTCTCCGAATAACAATGGTCTCACACAGCAGCTACAGCAGGTAATTGATGCTACATAAACTTTTTTTAAAAGAACCTTGTAACACAACTGTATTCCCTAGGAACAGAGTGGCCAGGGAACAAGTTTCAGTGATAGCTTACCCCATTCCTATGATTATTCTTATGGTGAAAATAATTGCCTGATGGACAGATAGGTGTGGGTACTTCTTCTCCCCATGAGTGGTAACCTGCTCCCCATGAGGGGTAACCTGCTGGTATTGAGAAGAATTCAGCAAGCAAATATTCCAGTCTTTATTCTGCTCCACCACAGCTGGAAATACACATAGATTTATACCTGAGCAAATATGAAATTTTTAATACTTCAGCCTTTTATCCAAGGCAGAAGTACCCTTTTATCCTTTTAATACTTCAGCTTTTTATCCAAGGATCTCAAAACACACTGGACTTAAACATCAAGTCTGTCTCCCAGACGTGACTTGAAACTTGTGACTTATCCACTATTTCAGAAATGGAAAAGCAGAAAAAGCGTAGAAGGAGAAAAAAGCTTGTCTGTCATCTCTGCTTGAGCCAGTAGGACATGACAAAAGAGACCTCAAACTCTATGGGATTCACTTCCACTTGAAGCAGTATTTCATTTATAGTAGTATAAAGTTCAACACCAGAAGTGTTGTGGTTGTGTAGGCTAACCCCTGGTATGGCAGAGGACATGAACTGTTACCCAATAAGCCTGTATTGCACAAAATTACTGATGTTTAACTGAACCTTATCTTCTAGACTATACTGAAGACACAAAGAGATGAATAATCAGCCATGCCCCTTAGCTCTTTCTTCAGACAGTTTTCTGCAACATCAAAAACACGCCTGGTTTTAGATTTGCCGGTCTTTGGCTTCCCTTGTTCCGTCAGTTCCATTCCTTCTTCTGCCTCCTCAACTAGGTTAAAGCCTTTGGGATTTGTGTTCCTCCTCTGTGAAGGCACTTTGCAGTGATACCAAGTCAATTCTCGGTCTTTGCTGAGATAAGCAGTCTGAGTTCTTGAAGTCTCTCACTGCAAGACTTCACTCCAGCCTTCAAAGCATTCGTCCAGGCCCCATCTTTGTCCTTTTCATTTCTGGACTTTTCCTGTTTGTTTCCTGCATTTTCTTTTTTAAAACACCAGCAGCAGAATGGTGTGTGCTGTTCCAGTAATGCCAACCCTGATGCCCCATTTAGTGGCAAAATCCTCTCTCCTCACAAGGTGGCTTTTCATGCACAGTGCCCATTGCCTTGGCAGGGTGCTGGGAGCTCCTGCGACCTTGCCTGTTTCTTAGGACCCTCATATCTTCTTCTATGCTGCTGTTTCCTAAGATGTGACCGTCCATTCTGTAGGTATGACCCCCCCTACTCCTTTGTCCTGGGTATGTAATTTACGTTTGGCTGCATTTTAATGCATATGGTATGAAGAGGTCCAGAAAATCAAGTAAATTTTTATACTAGGTCTAACACAATGAAGAAAATTTAAAGCCTAATTTAAAGAAATGAAGAGCATTCTCCAGTCTCTTGAGTTTACTAGCTCTAAATATCAAATAAACTATAAAATCTCTCATTTTTTACTTTCAGGAAGTTGGATTTATATTCTTCAACTCGGAAATTTATATTCTAGTTTGCAATAAGGTTGGAGAAAACAGCAAGAAAATTACAGAATGGAGTGTTAAGGCGCCAACCAAAAAGAGAAAAATATGCCTGAAGAAAATTAACAACATTAATGAGTGAAGTACAGATGATAGAATAATGACTGTTTCAGTACTAAAGGGTCTCTATTAGAACTAAATCCCTTTGAGGAGGGAAAAAAGGCTACATGCTGTAAGCAGGGAAGTAACCAGAAGCATAATCATTGCTAGAATCTGATCTTGATAACCTACCCTTACTTAGAAAGCTTGTCCATGTACGGAAAAGACGTGACTGCAAATTAGTAAAACAATTACAGTCAAAGGCTATTTATACTTCAGGATGAAACTCAGTGAAAGTCTTTGCCTTTAGAGATTGTATGTGTATCGAATTCCAGGTAAAATTCCCAATGCAATTGATCAAAAAAAACTTTGTCTTCAGCAAACGTGCATCGGATGAGTATCTGATAAATTTGAGCTGCCAGTTAGATCAATGGTTTCCCTGGCAAAGGCCACAAATTAAAGGAGGGCACTGCTTCCTAAGAAGGTGATCAACAGAGCTTGGGCAAAGCACAGAGATCCCGGTACTTGATGGACAGCTAAACAGTCCCTGTGTTTGCACAAAGCTTGCTTGGAGTCACTATGCTTTGATACTCAAGTTTATCTTAGGGGTCTCCTCTAAATGGTGTAGGGAAAAGCAGCCTGACACACACATAAAGACTTCCAGTCGTCCAGGGAGTTTAAAGAAAGAGGTGGAAAGAAGACCCAGAGCCTGCAAACATCCATATCTGTGAATACGTAAGTTGGCCCATCAGCTTTATAGGGTTGGCTGTTAGGTTTACTGGCAAGACTGGAGCCTGGCATAGTAAACCCTGTGGGGCTGAAGAGAGCTATTTGGGTTTTGTGCACAAAAAGTCTCAGCACCTGGGCTGATGGACCCTTCACAGAATCACAGAATCGTCGGGGTTGGAAGGGACCTCTGGGGATCCTCTAGTCCAACCCCCCTGCTGAAGCAGGGTCACTTACAGCAGGCTGCAGAGGACCTTGTCCAGGCGGGTTTTGAATATCTCCAGAGAAGGAGAATCCACAATCTCCTGGGAAGTCTGTTCCAGTGCTCCGTCACCCTCAGAGTGAAGAAGTTCTTCCTCATGTTCAGCTGGAACTTCCTATGCTTCAGTTTGTGCCCATTGCCCCTTGTCCTGTCGCTGGGCACCACTGAAAAGAGTCTGGCCCCATCCTCTTGATATCCATACTTAACGGTATTTATAAGCATTTATAATGTCCCCTCGCAGCCTTCTCTTCTTCAGGCTAAACAGGCCCAGTTCCCTCAGCCTTTCCTTGTAGGAGAGATGCTCCAGTCCCCTCACCATCCTTGTAGCCCTCCGCTGGACTCTCTCCAGTGGCTCCTCAACTGTTTTGAACTGAGTAGCCCAGAACTGGACGCAGTACTGCAGATGGGGCCTCACTAGGGCAGAGTGGAGGGGGAGGAGAACCTCCCTCGACCTGCTGGCCACACTCTTCTTAATGCACCCCAGGATCCCATTGGCCTTCTTGGCAACCAGGGCACACTGCTGGCTCTTACAACACTAAAACAAATCAATTAATATTCATTCTCTTCTATACAATGAAACTACAAGTTAAATACTGTGCTTGCAACAAGCTACACTGCAGTCTTCCTGGCCTATGCTCAGGTGAGAGGCAATGCCACCCTGTACAGCCGTCCTGGACAAGGCCTTGGTGCTCATTTGCTCAGTGATCTGTGTGCCAGGTTAGGAAAGGAATCCCAACTAACTTCTTCCTGTGTAAAGGGAAGGGACAGCGCAGGACACAGAGTGGTCTTTGGTACATCGCTGCCATCCTGCGCAGCCCCAGCCTGCTATACTGGGTGTCAAGACTGAAGTACCTGCACTGACCCTGCACCATCTAAACGCAAATTTTTCTTGCTGAAAAAAATACTCACCCTCAAATCCAGCTGATAAAACTGAAGCAGTGAAAGCAGCTTTAACCCATAGAGAATCAATCCCAGTTAAAAAAGGTCTCCGGTAAAGTGGCTGCCGAGTCCATCACATTGCATATCGGTAAAAATAACTTGAGTTTCTTATCCTATCGAAGTGCCTTCATTTTATGTCTCTGCTAATTCCTTGGCCTGCAAATTCCCAGAACCAGAAATGTCCTAACAGGCTTTTCTGCCCATCATGAAATGCACTTATTACCTCAACATGGGAAAGTAATTTGGTCTTCTGATTTTCAGCAGTGATTTCTGTGTGAAGCATGGTGACTCTTAGCAGAAACTGGCAGGTTTTTCTGTATGCTAAAAATTAATCAGTGACTCCCTTCTTCAAGCCAGGAGATACTATTATTGTCGTTGGATTATTTTTTTTTTTCTAAGCTAATGCAGAAAATAGTTCAATATTCTTTGAATCGTAATTGTACTAACTGGAAATATTTTGAGCCTGATTTTCTAATCGAAACATAGCCCCACATAGTGGACTGTGAATAGAAATATTGTGGGCTGGGGCAATATACAGTATATGAGCAGATCCTCCAGTCTGGTCATGGTGCTCTTTGTTATAATAATGCAAAGCAACTGTGAAGAGTGTTTAACTAGTCATATGAGGAGTCTTAAACCCTGGAGAATCCCCAGGAGATGTGAAGCTGCTGTTGGAGTCACATTAATCTGTACCCACTGCCTAATATGACACACTGCTGTGAAAATGCATGTATTCCCAGTGTCATGGTTTAGCCTGGCTGGATGCCAGATGCCCACCAAACCCGCTCTATCACTTCCCCTCCTCTACTGGGTAGGGGAGAAAAATACAACAAAAGGCTCAAGGGTCGAGATAAGGAGGGGGAAAGATCACTCAGCAATTACTGTCACGGGCAAAACAGACTCGACTTGGGGAAATTAGTGTAATTTATCACCAATCAAATCAGAGTAGAACAATGAGAAATAAAACCAAATCTTAAAAACGCCTTCCTCCCACCCTTCCCTTCTTCTTGGTCTCAACTTCACTCCAGAATTCTCTACCTCCTACCCCCCCGAGCAGCACAGGGGGGCGGGGAATGGAGGTTGCTGTCAGTTCATCACACGTTGTCTCTGCTGCTCCTTCTTCCTCACACACTGCCCCTACTCCAGTGTGGGGTCCCTCCCACGGGAGACAGTTCTCCATGAGCTTCTCCAAAGTGAGTCCCTCCCACGGGCTGCAGCTCTTCACTAACTGCCCCAGTGTGGCTCACTTCCACGGGGTGCAGTCCTTCAGGAACAGGCTGCTCCAGCATGTGTCCCCCACAAGGTCACAAGCCCTGCCAGCAAACTTGCTCCAGCGTGGACTCCTCTCTCTGTGGGTCCACAGGTCCTGGCAGGAGTCTGCTCCAGCGCGAGCTTCCCCCAGGGTCACAGCCTCCTTCGGGCACATCCACCTGCTCTGGCATGTGTTCCTCCACAGGCTGTAGGTGGATATCTGCTCCACCATGGACCTCCATGGGCTTCAGGGGCACAGCCTGTCTCACCATAGTCTTCTCTATAGGCTGCAGGGGAATCTCTGCTCCAGCGCCTGGAGCACCTCCTGCCCCTCCTTCTTCACTGAACTTGGTGTCTGCAGAGTTGTTTCTATCACATATTCTCACTTGTTTCTCCTGCTGCAAAATACCCAGATTTTTTTTGTTCTTCTTAAATATCTTATCACAGAGGCACTACCACTGTTGCTGATGGGCTCAGCCTTGGCCAGCGACGGGTCCATCTTGGAGCTGGCTGGCATTGGCTTTATAGGACATAGAGGAAGCTTCCAGTAGCTTGTCACAGAAGCCAGCGCTGCAGCCCCCCCACTACCAAAACCTTGCCGTGCAAACCCAATACACCCAGTCTGAACCATGGCTAGTGTAACCTGTAGTCATTTTAGGGCCTTGGGCAGATGGCATCAGCTGAACACGGGTCTACTAACAGGCAGAAGGTAGACTCTTTAGATATAAGGTAGAAATTCTTTACTCTGAAGGTGGTGAGGCACTGGCACAGGTTGCCCAGAGAAGTTGTGGCTGTCCCCTCCCTGGCAGTGTTCAAGGCCAGGCTGGATGGGGCTTTGAGCAACCTGGTCTGGTGGAAGGTACCCATGGCAGGGGTGGTTGGAACCAGATGATCTGTAAGGTCCCTTCCAACCCAAACCATTCTATGATTCTGTGAAGGTGGAGGATTGAGGCAGGTTCGAGGGTACAAAAAGCTCTGGCTGGTGCCTCCTGCACTGCTTTTTCTTGACCATCACAAAGATAGAATCTCTGTCCAGGAAGTTAAATCATTTCAGTTAATTTTAGTATTTGAAGCTGAAATCTATTTCCAGGTCAAGCTCACCTGTCACAGACGACATTCCACTGGAACCTTCCTGGGGTTTCTGCTGGTGAACCATGGCCCCGGGGATCAGTAACATGCCCAGAAAATCAGTTGCCCAAAGGCTCTGATCTAAAGCCTGTTCTTCAGGTGGAACCAAGAGAAACCAATGGAAATATTTCAAGAAGTCTCTTCTGCTAGAAGATGTTCAAAAGGAGCAGAATTGTTGGCATCCGGACAATTCCCACATCACAGAGACAGGAAAAGCGCTATCAATGCAGGCCTTCTTCTGGATCAGCTTCAGGCTCTTTCCTACCCTTCCACCTGCACTGCTAACAGCAGCAGCGAGTGATATTGCTCAGCCACTGCCGGTGCTTCAGAAACATTCACGTTTCAAGCAGAGCAGCGTTACACATTAGCAGGGAAAGCCACGTCAGCGGTTTAATAAAGGTATTCCTAACAGCCTGCGTGCTGGGTGTGCTGTCATTACATCAGGGCAGCAGAGTGGAGCCGCTCCAGCTGCCCCCAGCAGCTCCGCGCCCCAGGAAGAGCAGGGCTGGCAGCCGAGGGGTGGGATGGGATGGGATGGGATGGGATGGGATGGGATGGGATGGGATGGGATGGGATGGGATGGGATGGGATGGGATGGGATGGGATGGGATGGGATGGGATGGGATGGGATGGGATGGGATGGGATGGGAGCAGCAGGGCTGGAGGAGGCAGCTTCCCTGGCAGCCAGCCTGTGCTCACAGAGCTCTCGCCCAGACCAGGCTGGTGCATAGGATCTTTCGGAACAACATGTGAAAGCCCAGGGCAAGAAGCAAACAAATTTCTCTTTGCTTTGGGAGAAAACAGAATTCTGTGCTGATATTTAATTTGTCAGACTCTGTTGTAGTAGGATGGTGCAGATGAGAGGATGCAGATATGTATTCTAGGGCAGCCTACTTTCACGTTGAAGCACTGGAAGGGTTCTTTTACAAACAATGGCATTAAAAAGTCAGTCTTAGTCCTGCCTAGTCCAAAAGGTGGTATTTATGAGGTATAGCTTACAAGGTTTGATGGGTTTTTTGCACTAAAAGAAGGATGCCATTTTTAACACTAATAGAGATACAAATATCGCTTCTCGCCAGACCTGAAGTAACAGAGGTTTTTTTTTCTTAACTCAGAAAAAATAGAGAACAAAGCACAGCTGAAGCAAATAGAAGGACTATGGACTCCCATTTATTTTAAAGGATTTCAATTCAGACCCCTTATGACTCGGTTCCACTGTTCTCAATGGAAGTTATTTGCCCATAAGAAGGAGAGTTGTACAGACCCTGATTTTTGCATAATTATTCTCTTTAAATGCATTCCCTCAGCTTCCCAGGGAACGGAGGTGGACAGAGTCCAGAGTATGCCTTTGAACTCTTGGGTATTTTATTTGGTATACTGCAGTATTGCATTACAACATGGCCACAGAGCTGCAGGTAGCTGATTTTGGATCATGCCTACAATCACCTGGGAAATCTCCTTTTATTGTTGTATGCTCAGACACCATCATGATCCAGGTCCCTGGGCTGATCAGTGCAAATAGCTAGTGAATACATGTATAACCTCTCCTGATTATCATGCAGCTGTACTGTGCAGTAGCTTTCCTCCATTTACTTTGTCATTACCTGTTTTATGTTCCTCTGTCTCCTTTTAAAAAGGAGATCTTCTTGACCTCAATCAGTGTTGCTTCAAACTCCTTCCTCCCGCACCCCTATCGAGTTCACGCTCCTCCATCAGTCATTAATGCTCATTCAGTAGGGCGGATTGTCCTTCATCACCTGCTGTCGCTCTCCCACCCTGGCTTCCTATGTTTGGACGTCTTCTGTGTCAACATACCAAGCTAATCTTCAGTACCAACATCTTATATTCAGGCTAGTCCTGTTAAGCAAGAGCAAGTATTTGCTTTCAGAAGGCAGCCAGAGACACCAGGATAGTTACTGCTTTCCCGTGGCGTAGTGCAACAAAGCTTTACACTGGGTCTTGCTCTTTGACTTTTGGTTTTCTGTTGTAAAAATGAATGTGTGACAAGATGGGGGGACTGGGTGGGAGCAGAGACAGCTACTAGGAAGTATCTGATTAGTTTGTTGCTTCTTGAGGTAGCATTTATTACTTGGGAACTCTGCTTCCCACGCGGAGTCGTAGGTACCATAACGCAGCCATCGCAGGCAACAGCAGATACAGTCAGTGGACCTGCACTGTCTCAGATTAGTCAAGGACAAAAAGAGCCTCTCCACTGGCACAGAGAAAATTTGTCTGCTTCTGTCTTGCAGCTTAAGAACAGCTCCGCTGCAGCAAGCATCAAAAACCAATTTTGCACTGCACCACGAAGGCTGTGCTGTTGCTAGAGAGAACAGGCTTCCTTCTGCCACAGAGGCTTTTGGCAGATAGAAGGGAGCTGCGTGGGGCTTTGGATGAGCAGCCCTTATAATCCTGTAGGGTATTGTGTATGTAATGGTGGAGAGCTTGAAAAAACTAATGTATTTGGTGTTTATTCTGTGGCACGTGCCTGTAGGACACTTCTGTAAGTACGGATATTGCCCTGGACACTTCCAAAAGCAGTTAAGAAGACATTCAAGAGGTATTACAGTATCACTTGAAAAGGGCACAGGGACACCTGGGCTCACCTTTGAACAATTTCACAGTTTCAGATCACCACAGCTTGGACAGGCGCAAGACTCCCTACCACAAACACACCTCAACTCGGTGCTAATGAAGTCTTCTTCATTGACTTAGCCAGTGTAAGGAGGAAAGGGAATGGTTCTTCTCAAGGCTGAAAGTGTACACAGCTGTAAATAGCACTCAGATTTGCAGAGTATACGTTGTCCTCTGTGCTACTGTACAATAGAACTTCTGCTCTTGCAGTGAAGCATCTGGCCAGGTAGTTTCTGACAGGGAGGATGAAAGAATTCAAGCTTACATATGCCTGAAGTTACCGGTAGCTGAACTGTACTTTGGCCGTAGTAACTTTAAACTTGAAACTGTGAATGAAGAACTTTTCTTCTTTGCTCTCCATGTATGTACTCATTTCATCATTTATATTTCCCCCGCCCTTTCCAGCATTTATTCACAAGGCATAGGAGTAGAAGAGCCCAGACCCAGAAAGGAGGTTTTGCACTTACTGCCAACTGCTGCTTCAGCTTTATAACCTCGTTCCTCAGCACAGGCCAAGCTCAGTTTCACCCTTTTCAATATTCCAGACTTCTTGGTGTCTCACAGTAGCTATATCCTATTAGAAAAAAGAAATATCAGCTTATGTTATCCACTAATTAGCCGAGCCCAAAGCCCCTAGCTACCCAGATCTGAGCTCTCTCTTCCAGTGAACTTGTCATTAACCTCCCAGTCCCCTTTTAAAGCCCACCAAGTCCCCTGCCACTGAGCTGGTTTGCTCAGCCCACAGCCAAGGACGACTGGGAAGGTTAATGGCGTTTCAGCTCCCTCACTGGCACGGTGGGATCCCCGCAGCCTCTCACACCACTCGATCTTGTGCCAGAACTGCTCTTTAGCTTAACTTAAATAGCCCTTTTCCCTTCCTGCTACTAACTCTTCTGAATTACTTATGAAGAGTGATCATATAAGCTCTACAGTCTTTTGCTGAGCTAATTACTCTTGTGCGTATTCCCTCATAGGAGAGTGACTGCCCCCAGCCACCACCTTTGCCTCTGCTCCAGGCTGGCCACGTCTTCCCCGACTGAGAGTGACTGGTATAAAGCAGCAGGGATGAGATCTCTCCCGGGATTTCTGTGATAGCATTAATAAGTCTTGCTCTCCGTAGAGAGTACCTTGCTGAATAGATTTTGTGGTCACCTTTTTTTTCTTCACAGCCAACATATCTCAGTGGCTCATTGTCACCTTGTGACTAATAAAATCAAGACTTGCTCCTCCTCTGTCATTCACAGCTGATGAACTCAAAGAAATTTCCATGATTAATCCCAAAACACGGAGACTATTACTTTGCTGTTAGATAAATTTCCTTTTCTAACACACTGGTCCTCATGCTCATGCATTATTCCTTCACGTGGTATTCCAGCCCTCGCTCTGTTGGCAGTGCCTCCCAGTCTGGTGTCAATGGTGTGCTGTCTTACCTCCTGCCTTGCACTTCTACCACTAAAGCAGAACAAGGGCAGCCTTAAATCTGATCCCAGAGCAACTCCACCGTTAATTTCCTTCCTTGATGATAGTTTTTCCTCCCAAGAGCACGCATGGCCATCACCCTCTCTGGAGCCAGAGGAACGACTGGCCCAACATCCATGAATCTTCTTCTCTCTCATACACAACAGCATGAACACGACATCTTCTGTGGGTGAAAAAGCTCAGCAAATACCAGATCAGGTGCCCAGGCCTCCCCAGCTGGACTCCAGGCCTGGCTCGCCACTTGCCCTGCCAGGGGCTGCCAACGGACCCACCTCTGCCTGCCACAGCCAGACCCTGTGGGCCTGCGCCCCACTGCTGAGGGCACAGCTCATGCTGTGGTTGCCCTCATCTCCCAGGTTGTCCCCCATCACAGAGCCACTGGCCCTCGTTGTACCCTGGCTGCTCTGTCACGAGCGGGGTATGCTCCTCCTCAGCTTTGAAATACACGTGGCTCCAGGAGAGCCTGAGATTAGCTCTGTGCCAGCTTCTGCTTCACCAGCCTTCCTTCTTATAGGCAGGAAAGCGGGATCAAAGGTTTTCTCTTGGCCCCAGTAAATTAATCCCTTGGTTTAAAAGAATGATTTTTAGTGGTATGAAGAATATCTTTCAAGCAGCCAAGTGAGAAGTCTCCATAGGCATCCACATTTCTGAAGCATCAATTAAATTAGATGTTGGGATAGAGGGTAGATTACCTGTCAGATAGGCTTTACACTAACTATATGTTTCATAACTGTATGTGTGTTGAGCATTATCCCAAATTGTTCTGAAACTTGCTTTCTTTAGTCCATCCTTAGTAGAAGCACCTTCCATATTAAGTATCACAATAATTTGTGATAACTGGGTGCAAGTCTTACTCCGTCATTGTCCACAAAGCTAGAAAAAATATTTCTGTGCGTTTTTGCATTTTGCTTTTTCTAAACACCAATTTAGAAACATCCTTTTCTAAACACCCTTGCTCTATTTAAACAGTCCAGCAGTTCACTTTTGGCCATTGTTTGCTGCCCCCGGCCCTGTGTTATTTCAAGGTTGACATGATGACAAAAGCCACTTAAGGGTGGCAGCGAAGAAGACACCTGCTTTCCCCCAGCGAGTGCAAGGAGAGGCTTGCAAGGCAGCAGTCACATGCGGAGCAGGAATAGGATGCATTACCTTCCGACTCCGGGTCACTGCTTCACCTCCGATCTTTGTCAAAAGTGACCATAACTTGTTATCTGCCTGTAAATCACTAACCTAGGAAAAGGAGTTGATGCTTTTGCTTAAAGTCCTGCTGACAACTGCCTATCCCACAGTTAGCTGAAGCAGGGAGGATAGACCTGAGCAAGCTGCCTTCTCAGCCTGTGGTGGGGGTCCAGCAGGTCAGAGGCGAGGCAGCCTGGGGGCCAGGGGCTGGGCAGGCTCACGGGCTGCAGAGCTCCAGCACCACCAGCGCTGCAGGCATGAGCCATGTTTTGATATGGATAAAAATAGCAGTAAAGCAAGGGGAATTTGCACAGTGTTTAGCTTTCCTGTTGTTTTCTGGAGTGCTGCTAATAAAAGAAATCAGTGCCCATTTAGTAGAGTATACTTTAAGTAAGGGCAGGCTAAAGAAAGGAAACTGTAGGATAAAATACAGTAATTTTCAGGGGCCCTAGAGTCACAGCATAAAGGGCTTAGTGGTTAGCTGTTAGTCTGCAATGTATGCAGCCCTGAGCTTTTTGCTGCTCTTGGCTGTTTTGTGACGTGTCCGCACATATATCATGCCAAAAATGCCAGCCAGCTGTGCTACATTTACAATATAAAGCGTTATATATTTCGTTTTTACTTTCTCTCTGTGTCTTAAGATAAGGCACAGGTAAGATTTAAGTCAGCAGGAGTTTTATTAACTAGTGCTGTTAATCAGTGAAATAGACAATGCTATCAGGTGGTCAACATTAGCCATTTTCTCTACATATAATTATCAATATCTTTCTCAATTTCAAGTTGTCACAATTACCATATTATGCATGTAGATCACTGTATTTATGTGAAGTCTTTATGGATGTCAAAATGTAACCAGAACTTAATCCTAGTAAAAGGGCATACTGAAGACCTCCATTTGTGGTGATTAAATCAGACTTTAACCCAAAAGGACAGAAGGTCTGACATCACTACCAGGTAGTTAATGATTATGCTTCCTATTGTCTCCAAATATTATCTTGAAAATGGCCATGTCAAAAAGCCTAGAAATCCATCAGAGCATGTTATGCTTGCTTTATTTTCAAGCATTCAACTGTAGTGTATGATCAGAGAGGGACACAGAAATATGAATTAGTTAAATGCTGAGGGACAGCAGCAAGGAGCAAACACGGCGCGAGCTCCCTCAGTGACTGGCCAGCTGAGGTCTCCAGAAAATAGGCGTCTGTGGCCTACCTTTATACTTACAAATATCTGAAGGGTGGATGTCAGGAGGATGGGGCCAAGCTCTTTTCAGTAGAGCCCAGCGACAGGACAAGGGGCAATAGGCACAAACTGAAGCACAGGAAGTTCCATCTGAACATCAGGAAGAACTTCTTCCCTCTGAGGGTGACGGAGCACTGGAACAGGCTGCCCAGGGAGGCTGTGGAGTCTCCTTCTCTGGAGATATTCAAGACCCGCCTGGACAAGGTCCTCTACAGCCTACTGTAGGTGACCCTGCTTCAGCAGGGGAGTTGGACTAGATGACCCACAGAGGTCCCTTCCAACCCCGACCATTCTGTGATTCTGTGATTCTGTGACCTATATGTGACTGTTAGTCTTACTGGCGCTACGGGAAAAGGGCTTCTTCTTTTCTGCCCGCACCTGCTTCGGTGTAACGACTGCTCTGGTTCAGGCGCTGGCCGTTGGCGTGCGCCTGCCCGTGCCGTAGCCCGGCTCCATGGGGCTTTATCCCAGCAGGCTTAAGCACATGCCTCACGAGTCGCAGTGACGGTAAATAAATGCCGAGGACCTGAAAACTTGGGTCTTAAGCCGTTACCCACCAGCCAAGCCATTTGCAGGGAAAGTGGGAGAAATGTGTTTCCCACCTGGGTAAGGCTATTTGCAATAATGAGCAGAAACAGTGTTTTGAAGATTTTATGGCCTGGGAATTTCACGCTTGGGAATCAAGCCGTCTAAACGAGGGTAGTTTTTTAGCTTGTAGCTCCAGTACAGACTAGTTTTTGTGGGACACTCTTTGGGGGGTTCACTGCTGTGCCCTGGCTGCAGCAAGGCCCTGCTGGGGTGTGGGAGTGCAGCAGGAGCCCGCCTCGTCCCGAGAGGATGCCCACAGTGTGCAATAAAGCCAGCAGGGAGGCTGGGGGGGCCAGGCCCTGGAGCACCCGGAATGCGGTGCAGCAGGGCCAGGCAGCCGCCGGCACTGTGGAAGCACGGAGAAGGCAGGGGAGACAGCGCCGGAGCAAGCGTTCCGCTGGGACCCAGCGGCTTCCCCTCCTCCCCATCCAGCCAGTTTTACAATTATTGTGGGGAGGAGGATAACAGCGAGCTGCAGATGCTGCCCAGACTCAAACATCTCCTCTTCTGCCTGAGCAGCCTGCCCTAATTTCACCGAGCGCCCGGTCCCATCTGTACCCACTGCCTCACACATGGGCATGCATGAGCGATATGACATTGCACACATATTACATAGGAGTATATATTTTATACCTGTGCGCAAAATGAGTTATGCCAATTCACAAGTAGGTGCGCTCGCTCCAAAATAAGAGCATTTACTCAGGAAACTAACTGAAGGGAGTTAATTGGGGGTAACTCCCAGCGCAGCGAAGCCCTTAGCATAGAAGTGCGAATGAAGCTAACAGCTGTGCTACTGCTTCTGGCTCCTTTGCGGAGAGCGTGAGAGGATTTGTCCTCGGGCTCCCAGGGAAGAGAAGACACCAGCACATCACTTTGGCACGTCTTTGGATCGGCCACTTCTACAGAATTTAAGCTGTTGTTTAATCAAGGTGCTTAAAAAAATGGATACAGTTTGATAAAGTGATGATTAATCTTCATTATAGCCCTCTGTGATCATCACAGCAAAGAGCTACACTTGTGTGTCTGCTATCATCTCCTCTGAAAATTTTCCTGGTAAAAAAAGACTTGATTGAGGATTAGATTTTGTCATCAAATCCCATTTTTGTTCACATGCAGCAAAAAGGAAGGACTTGCTTTTGAGGGAAAAGGGAAGTAAAAGGAAAGCACGATTGATGGGCAGTTATCTCTGACATTCATATAATGCAGTGTATGTCCTTACGTGACATTTATGCGAGAGAAAAAGAAAGACGTTAAGTGAAAACGGTTACAGGAGTTCTTCAGGCATGAAGTCATGCCCAGGCAGCAGAGTCACTGCAGTTTATAAACAGGTTCTGCTCCCACCCATCTGTGTTCATGGACGTAGGGCACCAGTGGCCAGCAGTGTGCACAGGTGGCCAAGAAGGCCAACGGTATCCGGGCTTGAATCAGGAACAGTGTGGCCAGCAGGAGTAGGGAGGTGATCATGCCCCTGTACTCAGCACTGGTGAGGCTGCACCTCGAGTACCGCGTTCAGTTTTGGGCCCCTCACTACAAGAAGGACATGGAGGTGCTGGAGCGTGTCCAGAGAAGGGCAACGAGGCTGGTGAGGGGTCTAGAGAACAAGTCTTGTGAGGAGTGGCTCAGGGAGCTGGGGCTGTTTAGTCCAGAGAAGAGGAGGCTGAGGGGGGACTTAATGGCTCTCTACAACTACCTGAAAGGAGGTTGTAGTGAGGCAGGTCTCTTCTCCCAGGTAACTAGCAGTAGGACGAGAGGCAATGGCTTCAAGTTGCGCCAGGGGAGGATTAGATTGGATATTAAGAACAATTTCTTTACTGAAAAAGTGGTCAGGCATTGGAACAGGCTGCCCAGGGAGGTGGTGGAGTCCCCATCCCTGGAGGTGTTCAAAAGGCATGTAGATGTGGCACTTTGGGATGTGGTTTAGTAGGCGTAGATGGTGTAGATGGTGATGTTGGGTGGATGGTTGGACTCAATGATCTTAGAGGTCTTTTCCAACCTATGATTCAATGATTCTATTGTTCTATGATTCTATGATTTAACCCATTCGCTTGCTGACGCTTCTTTAATATCCAGCTTTGATTTTCATTTTTAACAATAACATTAAACCAGGAAACGAGGCCGACTGCTGGGTTTAGGAAAGGTGTTTGCAGCCTCTGCCCTTGCCATCCTGTCTTCCACAGAGGAGAAGTACACTGCACTGAGAAGGTGAGAACTGGTGTGGAGAAATTTGTCTCCTGCTTGCTGGGAAAGTGTGGCTGGTGCTCACGAGGGCCCGGCTTCTGTCATCCCTGGGCATGACTTTCTGCGAAACTGGGAAGTCAGAGGCTTAGAGGCAGAATGCAGATGCAGGCAGAAATGGCAGGGTAAGGACCACCACTTGAACTCTGTTCCAGTTTTTAACTCCATGAAGAAGAAAATCCAAAGCCTTCCCTCAAACAGCCATTACACCATCTATTTCAGCAGCAATCGCTTTGTTTTCTGTTTATCTCTGGTTTCTAAGCACTGGAACTGACTCAGGGCACGTCTTCAGGTGCCTTTTATTTGTACAGGCACGGCACCTACAGTCCTAATTCCATTCAGCTCAGAGCGCATCATCCTGCAAAAAGCTGTGCAGATATCCTCACAGTCCCCAGGTCTGGCAGCCAAGACTTCTGAAGATGGAAGTCCAGAAACGTAACCAAACAGCTGTGGTGGAAGAACTGGCATCATATGGATGGGAGATTGCAGCAGAGAGGTGGAGGCTTCTCCGTTTCCCTACCTTTGCAGTGCTCTCTAACTTGCCTGAGGTGGCTGGGGGCATCAGGCGGTCCCACTTCATGGCTTGCTGTGGAAGAAAGCTGTTTTTCAGAGAATGCAACACTCCGGAGCAGGGGTGGCCATGTGGCAGTGCTGGAGATGCTCCTGCAGTTTCTGGGCATTGGAACGAACCTGCCCAGAGCATAAAAGGTGTGGGAGCGGAGCTGCCTCCACTTTGGACTGTGAGGCACAGTCTGCCCTGTTACACTTGCAGATGAAGCGGTCTCTGTCACAAAATGCAAAAGATGCATGATAACACTAGCGTCTGCCAGCGCATCGAACTGATCATGAATCTAAAAGAAGTGGTAACCATGTAAACACAGACGGGATGCTTTTACACAGCACATAGGCGATGGCGAGACAACTTACTCCCAAGGGCAGGCAAAAATGAAATGCAGTCGCTGTGGGCTCGTGAAGTTGTCGAAGTTCAAACAATCCGTAGTGTCTTTCACAATAGTGCTTTGCAGCGTGCAACTAGGAATGACTTGACCAGAGCGACCGCTGTCCTGCCTGCACGTGTGGGAGCACTGCCGGCCATCACAGCTTCCCCTGCAGAGACAGTGTCTGCTGCGCAGTTTTATTGCAGTTAGAATCTAGAACAAGAGAAGCTTTATATCCCTCACATCTGAAAGGAGAATAATGCATCATGCGTTCTGCAAAACTGGGTTTAACTGGAGTCGTACAACAAAGTGCTTGCTACTGCAAACAGCAGCACAGGCATTTGTTGCTGCATTGCTGTTTGAAGCCATCTGTCCTCACATTTTTATTGAAAAATCTTGTTTATTCCTTCTTGCAGGTGCTGTTCTTCCATGATCTTTCGAATGCATTCCTATTTCTCTTTTTGTCTGCATTCCTGCATTGAGTGGACTACGATTTGCTTGCTGAAACTGAAGATGTGTAACACTTCTCCTTCGCATACTCTGGACAGCCTACTCCTGTCTTCTTTAATTCCAGGAAATCTTCTTTTTTGAAAAGGAAGCACCCAGGTTCCAGGGAAATTCTTTCTGAAACTCGGGATTACGAGCAAGGGTGGCAGGACTTTGTCTAATGACTCACAGGTGCAAAGATGCACAGCCGTTTCACAACTGCTGAAAAGCCGCTTGTGTGCCGGCGTGAGAAAGTGCCCGGCCCAACTCTCCTCTGACTCCGCGGTGGAGAAAACACAGGGCTCGATGGGGCTGCAGAGGGGCTGAGCAAAAGCTGGGCTGGGCAGATATTTGGAACAGGCTGCCCAAGGAAGTGGTGGACTCCCCATCCCTGGAGGTTTTTAAAAAACGTGTAGATGTGGCACTTCAGGATATGGTTTAGTAGGAATGGTGGTGTTGGGTGGATGGTTGGACTCGATGATCTTAGAGGTCTTTTCCAACCTATGATTCTATGATTCTATGATTCTATGATTCCCTCTCCTGGTAAAAAGGGCAAAGCACTGGTGGAATGAATCCGCAGGGAGGGAGTGGGAACCAAGAACTAATATTTGGGGTATTCTCAGCGGTCTGATCAATCAGAGTTAGTAGTGGAATGATATTTCACCCTTAATGTGCATAGATGGGTTTGTTGCTGCGTTCCTCTCTCTTTATAAAGCTTTCTCCCTGCAGGGCTTTTGGAGGCTTGGGAGCTTTGGGAACCCTTGCCAGGCTACGTGTCTGCATCAGGCTTTCATGTGTCTCAGGAGCTGATTGACCTAACGCAATTGTCCTACACGCAATAAGCTCGTGCTGCTCATCACTGGGAGAACAATTCCATATATACATAACCATCATAAGTATTGCATTCACAGTCGTTTCTCAAACACCTGCTGCTTTAATGTCTGAATTTGAGGGGAGGAACTAGCAACCAGACAACGATTTATTACCACAAACACTCTAAGGAATAATTTAGATAAAGTCCAAAAATTAATCAAAGCTGGGAAGACAAAAGTAACTGCAGAACAACAAGGAAATGTCAGTACTGTAGCTGTAAAGCTGGAACGGATACGAAGATTCAAGTTAAATGAGAGAGAAACACTAAAAATTATAATTACAACCAAACATTAAAAGGATGTACTTGGGGGAAGATACATTTGGCTGTATGAAACTTCTGGTCAACACCACAGTGGTCTTCAGGAGATTTTGTGGTGTGTAAGTGGGTCCCTGTGCTCCTGAGTCATGCCTGCACCCAATGGGCATCCCATGTGTGATATTGCCTCCTCCGCACATGGGCAAACATCTGCCAGGAAGTCTGTGCACCCAGTCTCCTCGCTGGCTGCCTAACTCCTAGTCTGAGCTTCCTTGGAGATACACAAGTGAAAGAGATCTCAGGGAACAGGGGCATTGCTCTTTTCATATGAAAGTGAGTGTAGCTGATTTTCAGAAACACTACTCACAGATTATTCTTATTGGTGAATTTCAGTACAGCAGGCTGACTTCTCTCTTGGTTGTAATGTGTTGACTTGGTACCATAAGAGTGTGACAAAATATAAGAAATAGAAAACAGTTTCTTGTTGAGACCTATGTTCAGCAGTCTAGCTGCATTTGGCAAAGTGCTTAAATGTTTGTTTAAAATTATATTTATGTCCTGCTGACTTCAGTAGGACTGAAATAAATCACAAGTGTTTCACTTTTAGCTAAGAATTCAGGCTCAGACTCATAAGCATCCCCCATCACTGCTGAATTTGGTGGAAGCTGGGGGAACTTGTCATCCAGTAGGAAAACCAGTATTTTACAAGGTATGATCTTATTGAAATAAATGATGTCGCTTTTCCGACCTGAGTGAAAGGGAGAAGCACAAGGCCATTCTATTTAATGAATAAAAGAACAGCACACTGAAACATGGGGGTTATATTAGGAAAGCCTCCAAATTTTGTATGTCACTATTATACAATGTTACTGTAAGATGCACTTTCTGGAGGCTGGGAGCTGTTCTAAGTTAAAAGAGGAAAATGAATAAATAGAGCAAAGAAAGCATGAATGTGGGTTTGGTAGAATACGTTTAGTAGTAGCTGCATGTTACACAGTACATAAATTCAGAAATGGTTCAGGAACAGTTATGTTTCTGAGAGCTAGGGGAGTGGAAGTCCAATCCTCCTATTTGTTCACTGGCTTAGCAGGCTGCAGCCAACTGCATAATGTGTATTTGCCTTACAGGTGACCTTCTTTTTGAGTGGGGTTAACCATCATGCTTGTTCAGCCCTGGTCATTTCCTCCACAGAGCCTGGTTCTGCTGGATAGGTTCCTTCGTCTGGAAGGAACTAGCTGAAACCACAGCTTTTATTATACTGATAGTATCAGGCTGGACAGGAGCCGTGACACCAGTGTTAGCCCTAAGGCAGAAAACCTTGGGACTGGCTCTCCTTTTGCGTAAGAGTGCTTTTGCGTAAGACTGCTATGCAGTCACCCAGGACTCACCAGCCTAAAACCTGCTGTGGGTCTGCTGAGCTGCAGGAGGAGAGTAACCAAAGGGGGCTTCAGCCCACATATGAGCACCACCTGATACAGTATATCTCCTCTGGGGCAGGGTGAGGAGGATGCCACAGACCGTGACCACCACAGCTGTATGCAGCTGTATCCACTCAGCAAACCCCAGAGAAGAGCAGGGCCACAGGGAAACACAAATCCTCCAACAACCCGAGCCACATATTCTCTGGGCGCAGCCGCTGAGCACTGTGCTTCCCAGTGCTGTCGCTCACAAAAATTGTCACCCCGATTTTGAAAGCTGCTGTCTGTGGCTATATATACAGGCTGTTCTGTGTGGGGTTTAACACTGCGCTCCTCGCACACCTTAATATCGCTCTGTGCCAGGCGGGGAAGTGTTAGCGTTACCCCCTGGTTCAAGAACACCGCGCGCACGTTAGGGCCACAGCCCTGCAAGCGGCGAGGCACCTGCTTCGCGGTCTCAGAGAGGTCAGCAGGACTCGTCACGGTTCCATCCCCGCGTGCCGCGGCGCTCGCAGTTCGGCAGCCTGTGTGCTTTGCCGGGAGAGGAGCCGTCGTGCTGCGCGCAGGAGAAACCTGCAGGCGCCGACGCAGAGGGGTGCGATGAAGCTCGGCTGTGGTTTTGTGAATGCGGGTTATGTCCTGGTGACCGGCCTCAAGCAGAGGGGAAAGAGAGGGGATGCTACTAAACATGCGTTCCCAGAGGCAAGCAGAGTGCAAACTCATCTTTCCCTACAGAACACACATGCGCAGAGCTGCCCGGAAAGCACCAGACGCTGCTTGTTAAAAATTGGCATCTCTTCAACACAGCTACCAGTGATTTTTCCATAAAACACATTAAGATTCAGTATAAATGCCTTTATGGATTTCACACCACATTAAAAGGAGTGAGTGATTGACTCCATTCCCAGTAGCCTATTTTTCATCCTTTGACAGCTGTTAACCAGACAGAAGCATTATTAGTTCAATTTCTCAAGCTGTAAAAATATTTGGATATAGGAATCTGGCCAAATTTTTCCTTCTTGTTTCTGGTTTCCCATCAGAGCTGGTTAGGTTGTTCTGACAAATCTAGAGTGTAACTAGCACAGCATCTTAACACGAATGCTGGTTTTTGAGCCAAGCCTCCAGGTTTGATAAGCAGATTTGAAGCACAAAGTAAAGAGACACAAGCTCTAATTACAGCTCTCCTAAGCAAAGTTTCAGGGTTGTCAGGGCTTGAATATGTTTTTACTCTTCACAAAAATAAGAGCTGCTTGTTGGATGTGGGTATCTGGTTCAAAGGTAGGATCTCCCTGCCACACTCAGTAGATGGCATATGAAAAAAAGATACTGAATGCTAATGCGGAGTTGAATCTGTTTTTTCTTTGTATAGACTACAGACACAACAACATCCTTCCTGTTCATCAGTCTCTTTAGTCATTATCACGTGTATCAGCCACCCCTCCCAGTTTTGCATCATCGCAAACTTGCTCTTCCCCAAGCCTGTAGCGTTGCGTGGGGTTGTTGTGACCCAAGTGCAGGACCCAGCAGTTGGCCTTGTTGAACCTCATACAGGTGGCCTCAGCCCATCGACCCAGCCTGTCCAGAACCTTCTGCAGAGCCTTCCTACCCTCAAGCAGATCAACAGTCCCGCCCAACTTGGTGTCATCTGCAAACTTACTGAGGGTGCATGTGATAACCTCGTCCAGACCATTGATAAAGGTATTAAACAGAACTGGCCCCAGTACTGAGCCCTGGGGAACACCACTTGTGACCAGCAACCAATTGGATTTGACTCCATTCACCACCATTCTTTAGGCCTGGCCATCCAGCCAATTTTTGAGTACATTTGTCCAAGCCATGAATTCTCCAGGAGAACTTGCAGTCTTTTAAAGCAAATTCCTTTGCAATCAAGTGTCAAAGTTCTTCAAGTGTAAAGTATGGAAATGAAAGAATTTCCCAGATGCCTCAACACCACTGGCAGAGTTGATAGCATCTGCTATGGCCCCAGGGAATTTACACTACCCAGGCATTATTCATTGTTTCAAGCAAAATGATTCTGCAAAATCAGCAAGGTGACGGTTACACAGAACCCAGTTGTGCTCTCAGTCAGTCAGGGGCAATGCAAGGCAGTAGCATCAAAGTCAATGAGTTCCTCTGCATTTAATTCCAAGGAGCCAACAGCAGAGTCTGAGCATTTCTGAGACGTTCGGGTGTAACAAACAGTGCCGCTTCTCTCCCGTGGTCTCTGGGTTCCACCAGCCCTGCGATGGGAAACCGAGGGACTTGGTAAATCCCAACTCTGTTGAAAGAATTTCTCATGTTGTGGGAAGCAAACACCTGAAGCTTTCTCAGTGTATTCATCTGAATATGAATTACACAAGCTTGTAGACCATACAGAGAGAGAAAATTTTGGACCGAACATAGAAGCAATTTTAACAACTTCTTCCCTGGAATATGGTTATTTTCAAATCACGTCTGAGTTTTGAAATGCAAATGCTACTGGTCATAGCTAAATTACAAAGTAAGTTCTGTTTTTCAAATGTTTAAAATGCTTGGGGTTTTTTTATAGGCACAAGAGAAACAGGCATATTGCAGGAGCATAAAGTGTTCACTGGTGAGCAGCCTAAAATAGCCATTACAACTATGAAGTTTGCAATTTTAGCATTCTTAAACAATAGTAAGTGCTCCTTTCTTGTTCCAACTAAATATTTATGATTTCATATGTAGGTATATAATATTCTAAGTCAGATAGTGACAGAGAAAATATACATTTACCTTCCCCTCAGCTTAAAGCC
Source organism: Opisthocomus hoazin (assembly GCF_030867145.1). Taxonomy (NCBI): domain Eukaryota; kingdom Metazoa; phylum Chordata; class Aves; order Opisthocomiformes; family Opisthocomidae; genus Opisthocomus; species Opisthocomus hoazin. The sequence continues at coordinate 49,966,878 of NC_134416.1, read as the reverse complement.
AAGGTGAGCTTATATGATTCAGGTGTTTGCTTTCCACACCACAGGAAGAATAGGAGCATCAATAAGGAAGCTCTTCCTGTAGCTCAAAAATCCTGGAAAGGCCTCATAAAATAGGGAAACAACAACCAACCAAGGAGAAAACAAAGCTGCCGTGTCCATCTCAATCATAAAGAACATGTCAGCATTGCACTCACATGTCCATTTGCTGGGTCAGAACAGAGGTCCTGTTTGCCCAGGAGTTTCAAAAAAGCAACCCCTCAGACTCCGAGGCTCCCCACTTGCCCAGAGGCTTCCTGCCGGGCTCCAGCGCGTGCGGGACACAGCTATGCCAGGCAGGGCAGACGGAGTGAGCGAGCCCTGGGCAGAAACGGAGGGAGCAGCATCAGCACGCAGAGCCCAGTCTGACTCTTACAAAACCGGGCCGAATTCAGCCCCGAGCAGCGCCGCAGGAAGGAGGCGACCCTGTGGCCGGGGCCCGAGGGGTGTCCGTGCCTTCCACAGCCGTCCCTGCACGGTGCTCACCCGGAGCCGGCTGCGGTGCCCCACGCCACGCGCGCGTCTCCCCTCCACGCGTGACTCGGTTTCTTCGCTGCATCTGCCCGGACCAACTAGAGCACTACGGAGCAGTGGACCGGGGCACACAGCAAAGCGCCCACTGGCAAGCCTCGTCTGTGAGGCATTGGCCCCCAGCACTCACAGGAACTACGACAGAAACCTACTTTTATTTTCCTAGGCTTATTCATATAATTAATTAATATCTCAATCAGCCAAGAACAGGCAAAGACATAACAGTATTTCAGTGCATTCCTTGGGGAAACACTACACAGAGACAGAACAATTAATTTAGACAAGATCCATTTAGATAGCAAGTTAATTTTAATGGATAGAAGCAGACAGGAAAACCAGTTTTTGGAAAACTATGAGAAAGTCAAATTTCCTTTTGCCTTATCTGTTGTCTACCTCCACCAAACATGCTTTTGTTTGAAGGCAAAGACATGCAGAAAACACAGCAAAACTTCTGCTGGATTTCTGGAGATTTCTGGGGGATTCAGGCCAGGTAACAGTGACGACTGAGAAACTCATTGGTGCTGTACTGGGGAAGAAAATTCATCCCCCAGCTTGTCTACACGTTGAAACTGTATCAAAGCCTGAAATAACACAACAATGTTTGGCTTACCTGTGTTAAAATCAGTTCTCTTACGTCTCGTCAGCATTATAAACACAGCTTCCCAGAGCTAAGTCAATTAATTCATTAATTTTTTTTAGCGTGCCTTGCAATGATCCAACTGAAAATGGGGGGGGGAAAAAGTGGCAAATAATCCTCATCCAATTTATAAGCAAACTAGGTTACTGTAAAGTTGTCCTTGTCACCGAGTGCCAAAGTGCAGTGTGCAGTTCTCGCCTCCTTGTGGGTTGCCATCTGCCATTACATCTCCCTCTCCTTCCTCTGTCTCCCTGTTGGGGTAAAGTTAGACCATCACGGGCTTTGGCAGGCGGTGGAAAAAAAAACCCAAACCAGCACTGAGTTTCCTACAGGCCCGTGCAGTCTGCTTCTAATATTCCTTCAGTCCCCGCCTGCAGGAGAAGAAGCTGAACAGACCTTGCGCTTCTCGCGGGCTCAGTCCCCGAATCGCTGTAAAACAAGGGTGCTGGAGAGCCTCTGGTCAGCCCAGAAGCTCGGATTTTTGCAGTGAAGTGTTCCGCATTCTCGCACAGCGCTGCAGCAGTCAGTGACTATGCCACACTGCAGTGGAGCAGGGCTTTTAAAGTTTGAATAATGCATCTTTGGGCATTTAAAAATTGCTTCCAGTGTTTGTTTTCGACAACTACATCTCTTAACAGCTCACGGGAGGCTCTTTTTTTTTAGTGTGAAATTCTGCCCGTGTTTGCACAGGTCATCATCCCCAAGCACAGATCAGGCTCCACTTGAGGAGAATTTCACTTAGAAATCATAAGGCAGAATGTGATCCGCTAATTGCCATGCAACAACCAACAAACCAGATATGGAAAAAATAGCTGCTTTCTGCTTCAGTAGTTTACTTTCTTCCCAGGCTGCTTTCTCAACACACAATAAAAGAAAGTCCCAAGTGTTACTGACTAAAATCATGCATTCGCTGAAATACAAAGCAGATTTTAAAAACTGTTATAGCTGGCCCCAGATATGGGGTTTATACGAGAGGAAAATTGACTGATCATGAATAAAGAGCAGGCCTCTGTTTGCCCAGGAAATCTCTCCTGCAGCCATTTCAAACCTACTTTAGATGCAGAAGGGTATGTGCATTCCTAGCTTTTTAGGAAAATGAAGCAGGACGCAGTGTAGGCTTACTATTTTATGAAGTATTTGTTATAATATATTTTTACACTTATGCAAGACAGAGCTTGAACCTTTTGGACAAAGACTATTCTGTGAAGACCACAACATTCATGTCAAACGTAAGGCCTGAACACTGGGCAAAGGGAATGTTCAAGAGAGGCTTTTTTATATATGTGGTTCCATATCCGCCATGATTTCATACTCATATCACAGTATAACACAGGGAAATGAAGTCTAATGAGTTTTTAGGCAACTCTCGCTATAACCTATATTTCATTCTATTTTAAGTCTGTAAAACCGTAAATTTAAATGAAATAGCCATGTCTGGCTCTTTGCAGTTAAGTAGGCAATTAATACAAACCAGTGCAATCTAAGCACCCTGACTCACGTTCCCTGAGGCAAAGAGCTGCTGTGGCTTAGGATGCTCTATTTTGCAGATTAGTTCTCTCACAGCAGTGTCAGCAATAAAATGTTTGCACCTACGCCGCTGCTGCAAGGCCAGAGCAGCCGTACCACTGTAAAATCATCTCCACCAGAGGTTTAAACCAGTATGCATGCACCAGACGGTGAACAAATGTTTTCTTCTTCCAGCTCCTCCACAGAAGTGTTATTTCTAGGCAAGGGGGAAAGGCTGACCTCTGGGGACGACAGGAATGGATTTGCCAGAGCTTCTCTGTGGGTGCTGTGCAGCCGGTGGGCGCAGGACTGGGTGCCATCATTAACAGTCATTTGCCATGATGTGACGCAGCAGCCGTCTCGTTTCAGAGTCATCCATGCAGTTGTACCCTGGATGACATATGTAGATCTGACTGTCCCGTGGCCATAAGACTTCACACAAATCTGCTAGGCATCCAGCTCTAATACCCTTCACATGAGGTTACTGGTTCAGCCTGTATCTATTGCTTAATCAATGAGAAATAAAACTCCAGTGGCTGCCAAACTGCTGCTTCAGCTAATAGAGCCTTGGTCTGCTTTGCCTTGGTAGCCTAATTAATAACAATGAAATAATGTAAGTAGATCTGATATATTTGGAAGTCTTTTTTTTTTTTTCCCCCACTAAAATGGGAACTCAGTAATGCCTGGAGTTTTATTCGTCACTGAATTACACTTTAATTGGAACTGATTGCTTGGGCTGCTATTTGTAACTGCAGCTCTCCCTCTACTCAGTTTCGGGAAAAACCTTTAACATCACCACCAACGGGGCTGCAATGTTTGCTGTGACAGACTGTGAGATACTAAAATCCATCCCTGGGTAGAGACAGATTTAATATGCATCCTTTTGCCCTAGTGGCTTAGAAAAACTGATCGACAGTGTCTCGCCTTCTCTAGACTTATCAAGATAATAGCGGCAGGCTCGGTCTGTGCCACGAGCAGGCTGTAAAGAGGCAGGCAGCAGCGTTACAAACGCAACACCAAGTAACAAATGTCAGTAATTTGCTGTGTATTTCTGTTCCCATACCTCTGCCCCATGGATGGCACTGAGCTGAGCTGCCGCCTGCTGCAGAAATCTCTGCCTGGGCTGTAAAAGATCAGTGGACTTAGCACGCAATAATAAGATTAACTGAGACAATTTGGGGAATCTGCTCCAAAACAGCTAGGTTCCCATCTCCCTGAGGGCCCAAAGACTGAACGGCTGCTGGACAGCCAGAAACGCTGGAGGTCTGCTGAGACAGGTAACTGCACTTCCACCTGCCCTGCAAGCAGCAGTTTCTAAATCAGCTTCCAGAAGGGGTTAAATGTAAAGAACTTCAGCAACACAGATGTAAGGGCTCTTACAGAAACATTGCTGGGTGGCCAAGGGGAACAGATCGATCTCTCGATGAGCCAGCGGTGAAAGATCTTATCTTGCTTCATGTTTCTATGGTTTGAAAATATGCAAGAAGCTATAATGCCTTATGACAAAAAAGAGTTACTCAGAGCAATATCCTTGATGGTTATAGTATAGGAAACATATTTATTAGCATTTTCCTGTATCAGTACTTCAAACATTTTTTCCTGCTGTCTTCTGGGGAGAAATCTCTCCACAGTGTGTAAAATGTACATCTCTTTAAAAGCCTGATAAGATCCTTTTAAATTGGTGGCTGAATTATATCCTTTGTAATGTGGTGTGTGAACATCAGGATGCTTTTCGCGCGATTTCCATTCATGCTTATTAGAAATACTTTATTCAGGAAAGCCTGTTTTGCCCTTTGCAGAGGTCTGCTGTTCCATTGCTGACTGGGTAAACGGAGAAGCAGCCACTGCCCTCCAGTTTGGGTGAGGCCTGGATCTCAGCACAAGCTTTGCAGGAAATACCAAAGGCAGAGAAGGCAGAAAAAGTGCGTACATTGCATATACGCAGGTCAAAGATGATCTTCTCCCAGTCTGTGTTTTTCACAGAATACAATAGCAGAATGACTCTCCGCCACGCATTCAGGCTCCCTCTGTATTTCTTCTGCATGTGAAACTCCACTGAGTTATAGAAATTGCTGACAGTACTTTATTTCCTATTATTTTAGATTTTGTTTTCCTCTTGCTCTTCTGCTAAAGGTTATGTAAGCTGCACAAACCACACCAACCTGATGTATAGAAAGGGCATTTGACTGGAGGGGTCACTGCCTGGGTATGGCCTGCTCGAACCGATGTTTCAAGCTTGAGTAGAGGAAGCAGGCAGACAAAGAGCAGCCTGGGAAATTCTCCCCAGTATATGTTTCTGAAGGTTCAGACATGAAAAACTCTGTATTGCCATTCTGAGCTCTCATGTATGATGAAGCACGGCCAGCCCTAGGCAAAGGGAGCTGTTGCTAGTAAACTAGTGATGGTAAAATACACAAGATTTGCACCTGGTGTAGGTGTTACCAGGGGTGCTGGAAGGATCCCTGGGACAGTAGCTACTGATTGGGGAATAGAAGCAGGGGAGAGGATGAACCCACAAGCTGCTCTCTCTTTCCCTCTGCCCCATTTTGATTACAATCATCCTCCCTTTTCTCTTCGAGGAGCATGCTGGCCAAGGCAGGCTGTTGCCTCCCAGCCCGAGGTGGTAAATTCAGCTTGGCCTGTCCTGCTGGGAAACTTTGAATTTGCTCTGTCAGGAAGGACCCCATTCACCTGGTAACATTTGGTGGGATGACCTTAAATTCCTCTAACTTTGCTTCTACTTACTTTCCCCGCATTTTGTTTCCCTTCTTTTTTTGGCTCTTTTATGCTATTTTTGCTACAGCACAGTTCAGTTCTCCTCTTTCCTCCTAATCGGCTAAGTAGCTTTAATATCAAGTCTTCTTTGGGGCTGGATTAGGACTTTCCTGAACAGTAAGAAACCAAATAAAATTTGCAGTGCAGCTCCATTACCACAAAGTTCAAAGGTATTCATGATTATGTATCAAAGGGGAGAATTATATGTAAATCTTGAGTTAAGATGATTATGTGTGGCTCAGGTAGCAGCCACACCTGGAATTATGAGCAGTTCCAATTCACATGGTTTAAGAATCTGTGCATCCATAAAAAAGAACGAAAAATTATGATCCGGGGCAAGAAAAATTATTTTAGACCTGGAAGAGAAGAGGTAATACATGAGGAACGTAGAAGGTAAATTTTGTATTGTCTAGTGTAGTGAAAATGCAAGGCAGAAACTAGCAGGGTTTATAAATACTATCAAGCCAACAGCATAAATGAAAGAAAGGAATTATTCAGTCAGAAAATAACAGATCAAGAAGAAAGGGCCTCAAGCGAAGAACGGGAGAGCTTAGATTACAAAAAGCTCTTCATGGAGCAATTAGGTAGTCATATATATACCTAAAAAAAGTTGGGAAAGATGTGTTTCAAGTTTTAAAAAGTTCTCATCAGAGTAACTATGTCAGAGCAAACCCCTACTGAAAATCAGCTGCACCAGCACAGAATGGGATTTGCTTCTGCTTCATTGAATTAATAAAGGTAGCTAACTGGGAAATATCTCTGGTGCCTGCGTCACGCTGCACCCGTTATATTACATCTTTTGCAAAGTAGGCATAAAATGCTAATACACTGTCAGAATAAAATGCTATTATTCTGGCTGCAATGAGCTTTACACTTATTTTACTATGTTGTAAATTTCTGCGTATGGCAATATCAAAACTGTTTCTCTTGCTGTAGATATTTACGTGCTGTTTAAAGAAATCGGAAAAATGATCTCTAAGGACTGAGTGACCTCAGTTCTGACACTGTTATCTATGCTTTCAAGTACCTAATTCCTCTTCCTAGTGAAGTCAATAGGAATAATGTTTTCCTCCTTCTCCACTTCGTATGGATCATACACCAAAAGCATATGATGTGGTTTACTTTGTTGGATTTTTTTGGTGAATATCTGCAATGTAATCAGCGAAGTCAACAGTACTCTGGAAACAGGATGTAGAGTCTCATCTAAATATCTTTAATCATCAACAGAATACAGAATTGGACTGGATTCCCATTTGTTAATTTGTTTTCTCCACATGGATAGCTCTTCTCTGCAACAGCACTTCAAATATCGTGCATTTAAATGGTTACTCTGTTGAAGCTTATTCTGTTTTTCAGAGAGAAAGTAGTGGATGTTCTTTTTTTTTAAAAAAAAAAGAAGAGAAAGGTTAAAATGTGATTTTAAGATGAAAAACACATTTCTTGTCATAGCAAAATATTTTTAAGGCAGGTCATACTTCAAGTTCACTAATTGGTAATATTCATTCAAGTTAGTTATGGGTTCTTACAGTCAAAATCTGTTTCTTTATATTAGCAGTACCTTTTCCATCCCTTAAGTTCTCACAGGAACATATGTAAATTTTGATGACAGAGTTTTTCAGAAAACCTTTAAAATACACACCTGAACAGGTCTGAAATGTGGATATAGTCTTGAACTGTTTATCAGAAACAGAAAATTAAAAATGTAACATTAGGCCGTTGTCTTTAAGTTAGCAATGCCAATCGCTTTAACTTGTCTCTTAAAAGTCGTGGAACTGGGTGCCATAAGGATTGATGAACTTTATTGGCTCCAGAAAACCCCCAAAGGCTTTCATATGTTTCTCACATGAAAGAAATAAAACACTCGCAACGGTTCCTACTGTGCTACGTTTGTAAAAAGTGTATTTAGAGTTCCTTCTGCTCTGGATAGGTTTCTGGAGAGTGTATTCTACAGATGGAAAGTACCTGGTACTGCGCTTACTCCCAGTTTATGGTGATGTAAAGAAAATCCTGGAGAATTTCCTCAGCATAAAGCCCATCTAAATGAAACCTGGAGTCAAGCCTCAGGGGAGTCCTTCCACCCATCTAACTTACTAGGACAATTCTCTATTAACATTCAGCTCAGATTAGTCAGTGTATTGTTCGAGTAACTTCTTTCTTAATTGCGCTCATTAAAAATCATCATGACTTTACAACATTATATGAAAAACTGAAAGTTAATACAGATTTCAGTCACATGGAGTTCAAAAGTAAGAACACCCTAGAGATACCCTGGACATCCATCAGATGAGTGAAGAAAGATGAACGATGGCATGTAACATTATCCACTTAAGTGCCACTACCCCATCTGTAAACTAATGAGAATTCATTACAAAGATACTAGAGAAAAGCAGATTACCTTGGATTTATGGCAAGGTAAATCTGGTTTTGCTTATTGTCTGTTTGTTTGTTTTCAAAGTCCTTACAAATGAACAGCTGTTACCTTCTTTGTTGTACTTTTATAGTTTTCCCCTCTCTGAAGTCAAAAAAGAAAAGATTGGTATTAGAAACCTGGTTCAGATCCGAGTAGTCTATCAATCTGATTTTTGAAACACCTGCGCTGGAAGCAGGGATGCTTTTTCATCTGCATTCTCACACCACCTCTAGCAAGCATCAACTGGTCACACAGGAGAAGATTTTCAAAAGTATCCTGGGTACAGCTGGGATAGAGTTAATTTGCACAAGTTGATCAGGCTGACCCAAACAGCCAGTCAAATGGAATATTCTATACCATCTGATGTCATGCTCGGTATTTAAGTGGGGAGCTGGCTGAAGGAGAGGCTTTTGCTACTCAGGAGCAAGCTAAGCATTGGGTGGTGAGAACACTGCATGTTGTATATGCTTTTTATCAGTATTATGGATTGTTGTTTTCTTCTCCCTTTGCCATTCTGTTAAACTGTTCTCATCCCAGCCCACGAGTTTTTGCCTTATTCCTTTGGATTCTCCTCCCCATCCCACCAGGGAGGGGAAATGATTGAGAGAGTAACCGCGTGGTTCTTTGTTGCAAAGTGAGGCAAAACCACAACAAAAAGTAACCACTAATTACATATTATTTCCTCTAAAATCTATGATTTTTCAGGAAGTTTTTAGCACTGACCTGAAAATTATAAAGTGGGACTTGAACACAGAGTGGCAGGGGACACGTCCAACTGAGACAACCAGGAACAATAGTCTGGAGGAGGAGAGGAGAAGCAAAACATATGGCAGCCAGGGAAGAGTTGCAGAGGTGAGTTAAGAGTGCCACATAAGAAGGCATGCAGTAGCAGCACTGCTCGGACTAGGTTAAATAACAAGTAATTAGTTTCATAGTGAAAATTCCAGCTCTCCGTTTGATCAGAGATTGGTAAAGTACAAATAAATGTATAAGGTAAGGATACAGGAGAAAGTGTGTGAGTTGAGAGGGGAGATATAAGGAAAGGTATTCCCATCTTCTTCCAGCACCCTCAGAGCTCACATCTTTACGTTCATCATTATAGTGAAAAATGAGGGGATTTTGAGAGAGATCTGCCGAACTCTCTGTGGATAGTTTTGGTGGCTCAGGTCAGGAAGAGGAGTGCGAAATCCTGAGGCAGGTCACAGAACGTGTTCCCATGGGAAACTGGGAGCCTACAGACAGCTTCTGAAGTCAGAAAGCCTGACCACTGACCTCTGTGCTGGTAAGGCATACGTAGGTCGTGTGTTCACCCAGGAGCTCCTTACTCTCGTTAACATTCTAACACCTAGAAGCTATAAGGCGTCCATCAAGGTTTATCAGAGTAAACCTCATTTCAGTAATCCCTGCTGATGCACCGTTAAGAACCTTAAAGCAACACTGTAAATTGCAGCAGTCTGGCAGGTGCTGTAAATTGTATCTAAAATGGGCTGGATCAAGAAGATCTGAAGTCTCCTTGTATTCTGCTCTTTCTTACACCAAGAAGAGACTCTAATGTTTGTTATTATTCTTCTGTATAAAGATACTATGGCACAGAGAATTAGGACATTATCCCTTCCACATAAAGCATGGAAACCCTTACCCGCAGCGCATTTATCCAGCCAGGTCTAAGCCTGTGCATGTTCCCTGCTTGGTTACGACTGCAGTCAGTCCCCTCATCTCCACCCCACACTGTGGTGCCCTGTTAGGCAGGAGGACATCTCAGCAGTTTTAAGTCCTCACTGGTGAACAGAAACTTTGCTGTTCCCTGTTAAGGTTTGTTGTACATGAGGAATAAATTCTTTTGCCTGTAATATTCTGGCAATGAGTACTTTTTGGAGATTGATGAAATGCTTCAGCTTTGCTCAGTCTATTAATCTCAGCAGCCGTTTATTGCTTCGTATACTACAGTGCATTGGGGATTATCCCCTAAGCACTGTGTGTAGAAAGCATGTAGCAGTGAGATACAAATCTTGTGTCTTGGAAATGCTTCTCTGGAAATGAAGAAAAGGAGATGTCAGTAAAAGCCAGGATAGTTTAAATTGGCACTGGATGCCTCAGCCTTTTGTCATCAGTACTGCAAGCTCCCGTTTCCTACTTCAAATAAGTGATACTGACTCAGATCCGTGGTGTAACCTAGTGTACCACTGCTGCTACACCCTTACTCCTCTGTGCATTCCCAGTGATACCCGAGTCTATGGATAGGGGACTTAAAACACTGCAAACTTATTGAAACATTATGAGCAATTGCTGCTGTGTATCAGCTGGAATGTTCAGCCTCTTCATCCAGTGAACAGTTACCGCACTTGCAAATGTTGCAGGTATTATTATTCTGCATATTAAACATATACTTAAAGGTAACGTGCATCATAGTGGGCTAAGCAAGCATACGTTTGCACTTTACAACTGTGTTCACACTGAGGCTACCAATGGGAATAAACCAAACCCTAAGATGTCTCTTACTTCATCCCGAGTCTTTGACTCCTTGCTATTTCTTTTGTCTTGTGGAAATTGATGCTTAGTTAACAGCAGTAGCATCAGTGGAGCTATGCCAGTCTACAGCAGCAAAGGCCTGGACTCTTTGCTGCTCAGCCACTGTTACGGACTTTGAGAAATCATCTCAGGGCTGTCACTGTTTAAATACTTTACTTGGTTGGTTGCTTAATATTGGATTGTCTTTCATTTCCATAACGTAAAAGCAAATAGGCACACGCATCAGAATTAATTCCCTTTGCACTAAGTTTGCAGTACAGTTAGCCAGGTTGTATTTACCTTTCTTGAATGGGTTTGTGTAGTACTGGTTTTAGAGAGCCCGATAGCCGGTGAGCGTTGAGGCACATGCACAGAGAGAGAAAAGACAACGTGACCAGTCTTTTCGATGCTCCTTGCTTTCTGGCTTCTCTGTTTATCCTGCTCTAACAGGTCAGCATTTAGATGTGTCTGGCTGTTTATGCTTACCTGTTCTCCATTTGTGCACCCCTAAATATTTGAATCATTTCCTTGCTAGCCCATCAGTGTTTTGCCAGCCCTACTTCTAAACCACTTTTCTGATGGGACACATCTTCCAGACTTGAACGCCCTTGGCTTATGGGAAAAGGTGGTGTAGAAGACAGAGAATAATTTTGAAGCTGAACATTGCGTGAGAAAGATGATTTACAGGGCTGCATGAAGTCATTTGATTTTAAGTCCTCTGGAAACAGCACAGGCAAGACCAGCAATTCTCAGGGCACCTGGCCAGGCTACAGAAATAGCTTCCTGACACGTTCCTCTGGCAGCCACATGGCAAGAGCTTGGGACATCAAGGAGACTGTGACACCTTCCAAGAGCACATACAGGAATTCTCTGTCTCCCAGAGTGATGACCTGCTTTCCTCTCACACCAGCCTGGGCATGCAGCCCTGCATCTCTGCTGCCTGAGCCTTCAGGTCACCAACAGCCCAGCTGAGAGATTTGTTCTTCCCCAGCTCCTTGCCAATCTCATGCTACTGCTTCCTTCTAAGACTTCAAAATGCTTCTTGACTGCAGTCAAGAAAATCTCCCGCTTGCTCCTATTTCCCTGACCAAATAAGCCCCAAATTCATATCCTATCACATATGTATTGACCACTCAGCTGGCTTTTCTTTTTCAGCAGATAGTGGAGACTGTCCTTGATCTCAGTCCCCCATGCCACTTATTGTGGTCCTCATCATATCAAATTATTTTCTAGGTTCCTTAACTAAAATTTAAGTTTATCAGGAATGATCCAAGTATGATTATCCCATGTATGATTTGATGAAGAGGGTATTAATACCAAAAATCAGTGCTGGCTTCTTACATCATGTTAATTTTCAGTAATGTTTTGGAAGTAATTTTATAGCAATGGAAATTGATCTTCCATTTTAGCATCATTCATGTTCTTTCTTTTGCACCCTTTAGTTCAGTGATGACAAAGGGTCCAAGTTAAATTTTTTTAACAGCTTTCTTCCTTGTACCAAATTTGTGATTTTATTTGTTTTAAAATTGATTTATTCTTGTATTTGAGAACAGCCTAAATGACTTCTTCTTCTTTTTCCCTTCTTAGATGAGCAGGAGTCTTAAATGGCTACTGGTGATTTCTGCAGTAGCCAAGCCTTCACCAGTGTGTTTTAGGGTTTTGTGTGGTGTAAGCAATACACTGCAGAAGTGCAAAGCACAAACCTCCCATGATCATTCCCAAGAGCAAACCAGCCAGAGTGATGCACCAAAGAGCAAGTGGTGCAGTGACGATCCTCACGGTAAGGCAGGGGCACCTTTTCCCTGTTCCCACACCAGTGACCCAGCACGCACCTCAGTAGTTTCATGGGTCAGAGAAGAGTACCTCTGTTAAGGAACCTCAGAGAGATTCTGGATAAAGATAAGACTTCCAAAATTTCCAAAGATTTCAGGCAGCACCACAGGACATTTTAAAAGTATGGGATGAAAAAAACAAACAAAAAAACTTCCCCCAAGATCCAAACCCATGAACTAGCCTTTTTAGTTTTGCCAGTTCAGCACCTATAACATCCCTCAGAGGCATCAGGCTTAACCATCACACAGTTTAAAGTGAACTGGAAAGTGAAACAAAGTCGAGGGATCTCATGGGAGTCTCCCACTCTCTGATACACAGGGAGTTGCTCAGACTAAAGAAAGTGAAGGACAAGTGGAAGTAAAACAGGTAAGAGCAAAGAAAGGAACATACAGAAGTGCTCAAGAAAGAAAGAGGGTTTCAATCTGACCTGGCAGCTGCCAGAAAGCAGCCTCAAGGTAACAGAGCATAGTCTGGCCAGAACAGAGAGGGCAACTAGTGGCTATGGAGGTAGTGTGGCAGCTCAGGGCATTATCAATAGCTCATTATTGCTACTGGAAAGATTAGCCTGTCAAAGCTGCCATCCCTTTCCCTCTTCTTACCTCTGGCATCTCAAAACTTGGAGATATATAGCAAAACTTTGCAAGCCCAGATGCTAGCAGTCCCTAGTACTTATTCTACCAGGAAAAGGCATTCAGCACTTGGCTACCTCAGCCACAATGTAGCTCAGTCTGATGGAGACCAAACGCTTCCAAAGATGCTATGAATCTGATACAGACCCTCAATATGTGGATGATTCCCAGTAAGAAAGACTGTTCACCAAGACCCTAAGCCTTTCCATAAAAAGTTCTTATATTAAATTTAACTCATCTTTAACTACAATGCTATGTTCCTATCACTTACCCCCTTCAGTTCCCTCTGTGCATAGTTCAAAACAGTTGCAAAAATGTGTGTACACACCTTTGGTGATATTTGTTTTGATGCACATCAAGAACAACAGGGTCTTATGTTATTTACTTAGCGAAGCCACATCTCGTTTACTGATTAAGCATCTTCCACCTTTGTCTCATCAGCTGTTTCTAAAATTCACAACAAATCCATATAGACAACAAAGCTGTTAATTCTGAAAGTTGAAGCATTCACACTGAGTACGCAGTTTGAAAAAAAAAAAAAAGGAGTAAAATCTTACTGAGGGAAAAAATCTGGACAATGCACAGAAAACCTTTCTGGGCCCACCAGTGAAGGCTCTCACACAGATCATCCGCTCTGTGCTGCAGGTAAAGAATGATCAACATTCATACAGGCACACGCAGGCTGCAAAGAGGTCCCTCCGTTCCATCACGCGGAGCCCCTCGCACCTGGTGGGTTGGTGTGCACCATTCCAGTTTAACAGTCACGTGGACGCAAAAGGAATGCTTCACAATTTAAAATTTCCAAGCAGTATTTCTAGACCGCTGTGCTCCCTCTCTGGAGCAGACACACCAGGCATTTCAGATGATGTGCTGCTGGCAGCCGTTGTTCAGGGGGGTGGCTTGTGGGCTGTCCAACCTGTCCTGAAAGTCTCCGAACCTCTGTCGAGCGACCTTGAGATCCAACCTTTGGTCTCAGTGCTATGCAGGGCATAGCACTGGATTATAATTTCTAAAGAGAAAACCTACTATCACGCTGCATATGCTTCAGTCATGGTGACACAGGGGTTATTTTTTTTCTGTCCACGGGAAGGTTTCCTTAGCCATGATTGTAGAGGGATAAGAAGACAAATGCTAACAGTATTCATCTTCAGACTAGTGACCATGTCGGAGCACTTTTTGGTTTGGGTTTTTTGGTGGGGGTTTGGTTTTTATTTTAGTTTTCATTAGGGAAAATAGATGACAGTTTATGAGTATTCACTGACAGTCTTTCCCCAGCAGATTCACATTGCTGTTGCTATCAGTCATAAGAGTTAGCAGAGAAATATTCCTTTTGTTTCTAAACTCAGTGGGTTGGTATGGAGACAAACAGTACATGCTGAACACAGGGAACAGCATTTTTGCAGAGCTGTCTCCAACTTCTCATGGCTGGACAACCCTTATGATACAGGCAGAGAAGATACCTCTTCATGGCAGCACAGAACACAGCCACAGTAGTCCATTCAATGTCAGTCTGTCTGTAATTAATTAGAAGCAACTACACACTGTGTGTTTCCTACGTACTTATTTCCAGGAAAATATCCTTTGACAGTCTGAAGTCATTCAGCTGTCACTGGCCATTCCAATCCTGCTGCAAAATCCCTGCCAAACAATCTCCATTTCTGCCTGTACAAGGTAAATTAGTAGAAACTAAGATAATGAATACATTTAACAGACATAAGGCCGAAATATGACACACTGGAAGATGGTTTAGATGATTTTTATAAGTGTAATTTTTGAGTTACCATTTCATTAGGGTCTTTTTAAAAGTTAATGAGAATGTAAATGAGTGGTTTATTTGATATATCATACTTTGATTGCCAAAGTTTCAATGAGCTTCTCAAAGAAGTTAACCCTCTTGAGAATATAGAAGATGTCCTAATGAACTGTCACACACACACACCCCACACACACTTAAAAGGTGGGAAATAAAAGACAGGAATAAATGGCCAGGTTTTGCAGCAGAGCTTGGTTACCAGATACCACTATGGAAATCTATGCTAGGGCTTGTGCCATACCAGATGTTTACAAGTTACACAGCAAAAGGGGAGAAAGTGAAGTTGCAATGTCTGCAGATGGCACAGATATTCAGAGTAAAGCTGACTGTGAAGACGTGCAGAAAGGATTCTTGCTGTTTTTTATTAATTGGTGACAAAACATCGGATGAAACTCAATGCTAATACATACAACGTAACACACATGGGAAAAACAATATGAACAATACATACATAGTGATGCGACATAAATTAGCTATTACAGCTCAGGAAAGTGGGCTTGGAGCAATTTTTGGTGGCCAAAAAAAGTGAATTACAAATTAGCATTGTTAGAAAAAGAGCAGGGGAAAATAACAGTAAAAATGGTCACACCACTGTAAAAATCTATCATGCATTCCCATCCTGAATGCAGCAGATATTTCTGATCACCCGCTTTCACAAAGAGTACAGGAAGGAAGAAGAAAGGTGTCAGAACAATAAGTGCATAGAGTGGCTCCCATACGATGGCATTTAAAATAAACAAAATGAAGGAGGTTTTTCCGTGTACCTCAGAACTGAATGATGAACCTTAATGGCACAGGATATTGTGCAGGTTAAAATCATAAAGAGGTTTAAAAAGGAATTATAAAGTTAATGAAAAACAGAGCTATTGATGTTATTAAGCAAGATAGTCTGAATACAGTCTTCATCAGAGGTGAAATTCCATATAAGGCCTTTTTCAACATATGTGCCTTATTTCAACATTTTAGATACTGAGCGAGCCAAACCTTTGACCTGGCCTACCACAGAAGTGCTTCTGTTCTTCCATTCCCCAGTCCTGGAAAGAGCCGTACCAAATGCGAAGCTTTTCAGAGACAAGCGATGCTTCTAAATCTCGTTGCCATTTGCTTTCTTATTCTGCTGCTGTGGAGTTTTTCCCCGTGCAGGTCTCTAGAAGTCTGGAGCCGAGACTGAAACCGGGCAGTTGAACCTGGGGGCAGGGGGATAGCTCAGATGAACCTGGAGGTCCCTTCTAGACATTCAATTTGGTCAGCTCCGCTGCAGATAAGCTAGGAGATGTGGCTGCCGCCTCCTGACTGCTGAGGAACAGGGTACCCAGGAGAAGGATGTCCTGTATCTATCCACTTCAATCGCTATTTTGTCTTGAGCCACAAATGCAGTCAGACTACAATGAACTGCTGTGGCAAAGGACAAATCATGGCATTTTTACACTTATGTGAGAGGGTATGGAAAATGTAGATTTACAGTGACCACCAACAAAATATGCTTCAAATTCCAGTGGCACGATCTCAAAATGCACCGTGTCCCCCATCAGCCCCAAGGAGCATGAAATTCTAGTTCGCAGCACTGAGGGAGTACTTTGAAAGGAATCACCAACACAACAAAACAATGACTGACAGCAAGATAAAAGCCCACTGCTTCTTTATCTCTACCTATCCCAGAGCCGCTAATGTGAAGCAGTTAAAGAGAATCATCTCATTTCAGTGGAAATCCTCTCATGTGGAGAAGTTCTGAGCATGAAATTAACCTGTGGGATTTTTTTAATTCAAAAATTTTCCCTTGTCAGATAGTCTCCCAGCAAGCTTAAGGCCATCTAATTGCTTTTATTATCATCATACCATTAGTATAATATTGTAGAGGCAGCTAGACATCCCCATTAGAAAAGCTATCCCCTACACAGGTGCCAGGACTGTACAAAGCCAAGGTCTATACTGTACTAAACTTGTATGTTAGGAAGACATGAGGCAGAGGTTTTTATCCAGAATGGCAAATCTAGTCCGGTCTTCAAAGACAGACAGCTCATACTGCAGAAAAAGGGGACAGGCTACAGAATAGCCATCACATTACTTCACGAGAATTTCTAAATATTGTTCTGTGTAAATGAAGTGATTAATGGTCTTGCTATTCCTTCTTGCATCTCAGTAGATCTCATGGTTGGTAATTACATTTTGTGCTTCATTAAAATGGCACCCCTTTGCTAAAATCTTTGCTGGGTTAACCAGTCAGAGAGTCAACGTTTAGTGGGATTAGCCACTCCAGAGTATTCAAAAGCATCTCCAGTATTGCCCAAGGAGGCTGTTTCGGGACAGGAAAGGAGGACAAATGGAGGAAGAACTTGTGGAATCCAAGCTGGAGTCCCTCTGCCTGCTGGAGTTATCTGAGCTGCTCTGTTGTAAACCCGGAGTACTTGGCTAAAGTTACTTACCTCCATACTGTTGTGTTCATGTCCCTCAGGTGACATGATCATATATATTCATGCCAATAATGCCAACTCAGCAAACCAGCAGATAGTGCTGCCTGTAACTGAAAGCACTAAAACCCTCTTATTTACCCACAGGCTCGATTTTGCTGCCTTAAATCCACAAGGCAGTATAATAGCTGCTGCTTTACTGTAAGCAAAACAGTTTAAAAGTGGTTAATCTGATGAATGTGGTACAAACCCAAGTAACCTTTTGCTAGCTGTTTACTGCACTTACAGTTGTTTAAAGTAATAGCTGATAGGAAATCCTGTGGCCTCCAAAAGACGCAGCAGTAGCGCACCATCTTCGTTTAGGTAAAGAAGAAGGTGTTCAGCAGCAAGCAAGCGTGACCAAAACGATGCATTGCGGTAATGCACGAACTGGGGAAATCCCTGAAAAACTGCGTGCACAAGAGGATGATTCTCACTGCTTTCTGCCAGGTCTGCTTTTTCTGCCAAGTCTGTCGCTCTTGGTTATTCATCATTAAAGTCAGTAGCGTTTATTCAATTATAAAAGCGCTGGAGGGGGTGAGGAAGGGTATGCTTTGCACGAATGCTAAATGCAATCTACCTGTACTCAAGAATTAAGCAGATCAGTCTTTAAATCATTTTTGGTTGTCTGCTTGAGTTCTGATGCTTTAAGAAGCACCTTACTTGTGTTAGCATGCTGAAGGCTCTGATAGTTATGTTTTTTACAGAGAGATCACAGAATGATATGAATTAAACAATGTTCTGAAGTCTACGTTCCCATTGTAGCTCCACTTACTCAAGGCAGCCATGCTAAGGTTTTGTCTTTGTGTTAATATGATTCTAATAAAAAGTGGACTAATACTAGCTTAGGCCTAACATTATTAAACCCTGTTATTTCTTTGGTTTTCCTATCACCTAATTTGTAACTCACACTGGGTAGTAACCAAAGTGCCTGCTGGGAGACTTTTTAAGTAGGTTTTCTTTGCAGCCCGTTTGCTTTCTCATAATTGAACGAGGTGGGGCTGAATCTGCCAGTCAATTTTAAAAGGTTTTTTGTAAGAATGTTATGAGCCACCACCTCATGTTTAGAGCTGTGCTAGCTTTTGAAAAGGACTGTCTTTTCAAAAGAGATCTCACTTTGTCACACATTGGAAAAGCTTACTTGTTTTCTTGAAATACAATTATCCCTGGGGTTCTAGAAGTAGTAAGAGTGAAAAGGCTAAATGAAGCTGAAATCACTTATATCGTCTGTGTCACCTGATCAGTTGACACAAACAGCCGCAGCCTTATTTTACCACATCGCAGTACTGAAACTCCCGTGCCCAAATTCTGTTGTGATTTTTGATGGGTTGTTATGTACTCATTTGTTACGTTCACCCAATCTGAAAGGCTCTGGTTCTCTGTTATTAATGCTGGACCACTACAGCACTGGGGAAAAGACAGCTGATCGGGATCAGGGAGGAAATCACATTTCTGCCCAGTTAGCTGGAGCACCCAAAACGTGGTTCACACTGATGACGCTTTATACTGCCTCTCTGGGTTATTCCTCATCCAGTACCAGTGCGAAGAGGACAGTGAATACCTGATCTGGCATACAGTCTGTGTAAATAAAGTTGTCCCTTCAAAATTTCTAGAACAAATCTGAAGCAGTCGAGTGAGTTGTACTACTCCAGTGCCTTTCATCATCCAGCTGTGGCACTTTAATTCCCCATTGCTAGGTAAAGCCTCGTGTGACTTCTCTTGGAACCACAATTTAAGACAATTAGTCCTCAGTTCTTTAAAATCCATCTGCTTTACTATTAAACCGATAAACTGTGAAGTCTCATCCTGTTGCATACAATCTCCCTCCTTCAGAG
Source organism: Opisthocomus hoazin (assembly GCF_030867145.1). Lineage (NCBI taxonomy): Eukaryota > Metazoa > Chordata > Aves > Opisthocomiformes > Opisthocomidae > Opisthocomus > Opisthocomus hoazin. The sequence continues at coordinate 49,947,918 of NC_134416.1, read as the reverse complement.
CAGTTCAGCTGACGCACCAGGGAGGCTGCCCAGCAGCAGGTTGTCCGTGCTCCTGCTATGGAATACAAGATGTGTGTCTGTGTCCTCCCTGACTCACTGCCGCTGGACCTGACCCCGGCTGCCATGGATGTGTGAATGACACAGGAGTTTGCAGACAAGCAGGGCTTTGTAAATAACATAAGGCCACTGCTGGTGGTGATAATGTTCTCCCAGTAGAAGCAAAACTGTGTGCCACAGGTCTGGTATCTCAAGCGCTATGTCTCTGTGAGACGTGAAAACATCAGGGGTTGCTTTATTAGTTTTAGTGAACAGGTTTAAACACTATCTAAAAACTCTGGGTCTTATTTTATTATAATCACTGGTACTGGTAACAGCAGATATCTCATTGGTGACATTGTTTTCTAGCTGAGACGTCAGATATTATGGCATTGCTACAAAACTCATTATCAGTCATGTTTGAACTGATGGCTTGGGTAACCAACATATCTGGAGGTGGGGAACACATAATTATATCAATATCTGAAGATCTCTTTCTCCTGTTGCATGGTGCTAAGTGTCCATGGTGTTTTCTTCACACAAGTGGCAGCACTCACGAGGAGCAACTGAAGGAACTGGGGCTGTTTAGTCTGGAGAAGAGGAGGCTGAGGGGGGACCTTATTGGTCTCTACCACTACCTGAAAGGAGGTTGTAGTGAGGCAGGTGTTGGTCTCTTCTCCAAGGTAACTAGTGATCGGGCAAGAGGCAATGGCCTCAAGTTGCGTCAGGGGAGGTTTAGATTGGATATTAGGAAAAATTTATTTACTGAGAGAGTGGTCAGGCATTGGAACAGGCTGCCCAGGGAGGTGGTGGAGTCACCATCCCTGGAGGTGTGTAAAAAACATATAGATGTGGCACTTCGGGATGTGGTTTAGTAGGCATGGTGGTGTTGGCTGGATGGTTGGACTCGATGATCTTAGAGGTCTTTTCCAACCTATGATTCTATGATTCACTCCCCACAGAGCACAGCCTTACTGATTTTACCTGTCCCAAAACAGTTTAGGAACACGAACCCTGATCCCAGCCTCTGACCCAGCCTCTGGTAGGCTGTCAGCAGTTTACTCACAGCTACTTACTCTGTTACCACCAACTGGGGTTCTTTCCTTACTTTTCTCCACTGTAAACAACACACAGAATAATTATGGTTCTAATTTACCATCCTGTGAACACCCAAGGGCTGAAACTAAACGTATTTTTCATTGTCTCAGAAGTACACACAGATTGGTGGATGATTTTTCACATATATGTATTTTTTCTTTCTACTAAACAGGTTTCCCAGGTTTTTTGTTGACATTATTTTCTGATAGTACTTTGGGGCCTGCTTTAACACTATTACATGGCCAGGACAGGTGCTGGAACAAGTTCGGGAAGATTTTCCCATCAGTGAGCTCACTGCTGCACAAACACCCAGATGGTATCACCTCAGTGGCATGGATGCTGCAGAGTCAGACCTTTAACAGCCTAGACGCTATCGATGCTACACATAAACCTTTGACATCTAAATGTATGCTGCCAACTTTTCATCACCCAGGTGTGGTGGGGTTAGGAAACTTCTGAAAATGGAAGAATCCAACCCCTACGTCTTTGGCAGATAACACTAGAAACAATACTGCTGCTTCCATATTTAACTCTCACTATAAGAGGTCCAGCTCAGCTGTCTAGGCAACACCTCCCCTGCTCCTCGTTTTTCCAGAGTAATTATTATCTCCCATAGCAGGGCAAATTAATGAAGCCGTCTCAGTTCTAGAACAGGGACAAACAGCCTTGCACAGGCCTCCACCAGAGCCAGTGAGCCCATAACAGCTGGCAGAGTGATGCACGAACACCTGAGCAGCTGCAGAAGATGCAGCTAGATTCCAGCAAAGTTTGTTTGCTTGGCCCCAGCACTGCATAAACACAACTGTGGCCATTTCAGAGAGAAGCTGGCTCTGGATGCAATCCAGTCATGTGTATATCTATCCCTACTTTTCCACTAATTAACTCTACAAGAGAAGCAAAGAAAGAATAGAGGGATCTTGGAAGACAGGACTTGGAAAGCTGGGTAATCTAGCAAGAGAGAGTTGAGAGTTGGCAGTGAATGAAGGGCTTCAAGGTGCAACATTTCAGGGGGTGTCACTGGATACTAGTAAAAGTCCAAAATTTCACGTGTTATTTCACTGAAGAGAAAAAATATCATTTGAAAGGAAAAGAAAAGAAAAAAACAGGAATGGAAGTAGATATGTTGACCTGTAAAAAATAAGAAGGGGAGAGTGTGAGAAGAGTATATAGGGGCCTCTCTTCTCATATCAGTCTTAGATCTCTCTGCCTGACAGAAGCTACAAAAATGTTGAAGTGCTGCTAACAAGGAAGATACATTTTGTGCATTTTCTTGTTGTCCTGCTCCCCTGCTATCAAATATCCTATTTGATTTGTTGTCACAAATTCCTTCAAGTGTAATTATTATTTGACTTTGTTTTGTATTTTGTCATTTCTGTTCAATTCTCAGAAAAGTAGTCTATGACTGGCAGTTGAATGTTACACAACTTTCTGGCCTAAATTATAATTTGAGCAAACTCTACCTCTGGGTAAAATTTTTCCACAGAATGAAAGAATGATATTCACCATAATTTGTCACTGAACTGATACAGAGTTCAACAAAACAAATGCACTGTATACTAAGTATTTGAACTAGTTGCTGAGTAATTCAAAAAAATGAGGATATTATAGGCATTTTTTAAACAAAGGTCTAACATTCGTCAATTTAGTCAGCTTTTCAGATGTTTGTGTTCCACAAACTGAACAGCTGAACAGGAGAGAGCTTCTTGCAGATGGGAGGCACAGATACAGAGAGATATGAAAAATAATCTATTTGATTCATAGTCTCTTCCTACTTCTTTGTCTTCTTGTAGCTTGAGAAATGCTTGGCTGAGTGAAGTTCTATGATTTTTTATTTTAGAGAAATATTTATTTTGTTTTAATAAATCGGGTCTTTCCCGTTTCCTCCATAAATCAGGAAAGTGAAGCAATACAATTACTTTTCTTCCACGTACAGTCAGATGATGTAGTCTCTACTTGCCCGAGTGTTATGACTACAGTCAAAAAGTATTATCCACGAAAAAGCTGCTGTTTCAGACGAGCCCAAAGACCGGTTCTTTTCTGTAGCCACGTAGGTGTGCTCTCAGTGTCACACAGCATGAAACAGGAGAAGCTGGGGTGGCCGCTCTCAGCCAAAGCTGTAGCGGCCAGGGGGAGATATTCACTGGGGTAATATCACTGACCAGCTCCTGCGTGATTAGCTGTTAACCTCCACGCTTGTTCCTTCTGCCACCAGACACTAATGATACCTAGCCCCTGGAGCTCCATTTATCTGTTTCTGTCTCTGCCTTCACAAGAGGAAATATGAAATGCTGTGCACTTCAGCTGACCTTAACTTTGCGAGGTACTGAACATATCCTTGTGCCATTCACCCTGTTCTGTTGTAATCTTAATGCAATTTGCTAGAGAAAATAGAGCCTTGTTTCTACTACCTACCTGTGCCACACACCTGGCACTAGCATTGGATGGGGAATACTCTAACCAGGTTTCAGAGCAGATATAACTATCCAGTCTTTCCCCTGGTGAACAGTTCTGTGTCTCCACCAAAAGCAATCTCTTCGTAAAATTAAATCCACTTTGTTCAGTCACTGAGCCAACTGCTCTCCAAAGCCAAAGAGATGTTGATACTAGACTCTGACATCTTACTGCTATTCTCTTTCTTTAACACTTTCAGGCTGAAAGATCAGATGACATTTCTCTTACGTACTGTATGATTGTAATGGTCACAAGGGTTGGTCAGAAGATTGGATAAGTAGATCAACAGCAGCACGTACCACCTGCACTTAGCCAGACTTGACTTTCAAGACTACAGTAAGCACGAAGGTCAGGATGAACGAAAGTAAGCAGAAGACTGAAGAGGCAGAGGTAGGGCTGAAGGCAGCCCCAAGGTCGCCAACCCCCAGGCTGCAGAATGGATTGGAGTGGAGGTTTGCTGTGGGGATATGAGGAGAGACACGAGAAAAGCAAGGTTAGATGAGACCTGGGCTCCAAAAGGGACAGCACCTTGTCTGTCCTTTTCACTCCTGTCTGCACAGCTCTCTTTGCCAGTCTCTGCTGTTAGGGTTAGAGAAAGGGTGGGGGGCAAAGCCCAGGTTCCTGAAGGGTTTTGCTGAGTAACCTATGGAGCTAGCTGCAGGTTTCTGCTCAGAAGGGTCTGGTCGTTCCTCCTTTGCAAAGCCCCTGTGGCCACCTTACCCCAACCCCAACCTCTGCGCTGTGAGCCTGAGCTCTGCGCTCTTTCCAGCCACCTTCACATTACTGCTTCTTCCAGGTCAACTTTGTCCTGAGAAGCTGGGTTCTGCTACGCATCTTCTCCCAAGGGCCAGCCTCAGCCCTCCCAGAGCACTCCAGGATTAGGATTAGCTGCACCCCAGACAATAAATTCCTCAGTGGAGAACTCTTTTTGCAGCCCTCAGCTTCCTTTGATAGCTGCCTGCCAGCCCCATGTCAACCATCCCTCTGCTTCTCCTTTTCTTCTCTTTTTTCTTCTCTTACTGTAACCCGAACTGGAACCCTAACTGCCACATCCCCTGCCTAGCTACCCCCACAGCAGTAGGTAGCTCTGTGCTTTTCTCTATCTGAACCTGGAATCTAAAAGCTTAACCCTAACCCTAGAGTGACCCTTCAGCCATGTGCCTAGCCATGGCCTAAATCACCTCAAAGGACAATTGATTCTTCAGCTCTCAGTTTCTGTCCTCTAATTAAAGCCTTTCTCATTCCCTGTACTTATCCTCAGGCAAGCTTACCAGCTCTTTCTCATCTGAAACTTGCTCAGGAGAGACAAAAGGGTAAAATTTAAACTCAGGGTGAAAACAAGGCTTCATACTGACCTGACAGTGCAGATCCTCTGGACTTGTCCCTAGCCCAATACGCTGCATAACTGGCTGGAAATCTCAAATCTCTGCTGAGCTCTCCGGAGACCCAAACGTCTCTTGGTACACCTACCTCGCCTCTAAAACCAAACAGCTGGTAATAGGAAAAGGAGAAACCAACCAGTGAATGAATAAGCAGCACCTTGTCGCAGCTTGCTTGATTTTACAGCATTTCTTCTACTCTAAAGTCAAGGATTCTGGGAATAGAAGAGAAGGTGGCAAAATGCTAGAACAGAGTGTACACGGCAAAAATTAATTGCACAACACTATTATCAAAGCTGCAAAACAGTACTCTAGAGATGCTGCAGACCAGATCCTCAGCTCCTACAGCCTGGGCGAGCTCTGTACCCAGCAATGCTGCGCAGACCGGGGCAAGCTGCCCTCCCGCTGTCGGCACACCGCCGCTCTGCGCGGCAGCAGCCAGCACAGGTCACACAAGTGCAAAAGCAAGCGTTTGTACTATTTCGTTTCACCCACGGAACTGGATCAAGAATTGGCTTCAGATGGGCTCAGTCCACAAATACCAGTGAAAACAAGCCAATGACATCTATCACCAGGTTGATAAATGATTTTGTGCCAGGCACACCAGCAATACATAAAGAAGCCCAAACCCCCAATGTTACACCGTTCTGAGTAGCTTTTTTTGCCTCAGTAAAGGTAACAATTTGTTGTACAAATTGTACAAAGACATTTGTGAGGATTCTTAGGACTGGGCCATTTAGTTGAAGAAACTGTGCCACAACAAAATATTATGGTACATTAGCTTTTCGATTCTGCATACCACTATCTTGCAAGAGCTCAGAATTAATTGACTGGTATTGACTACACACTTTAATACTGAATTGCAGAATTAGATTATTAAGAATTATGTTATCCCTTGCGATTTACGCTGTTCGACAAAAATCATGGGCACAGAAGGTTGGAATAAACATAAAGGTCTTATCTCCTTTGAGAAAAAAACAACTGTGTAGCATGTTCTTGAAAGAAGTTTATCGCTCTTGTTCTTCTAAAACTTTGACTATGGGAATTCTTTAAGAAACCTCTTCAAATGCTGAGACATACTGAGAAAATTGTGATCTAATATATCTCTTGCTGCAAATGAATTCCCATCTTACTTTCTGTTGGTATGGAGAAGACTTGATTTTCTTTGCAAGTCTTTTACACAGGTGAAGAACGCTACCAGGTCATTGCTCAGTTTCCTTTTCTCCTTGATTCAATAAATCTCATCATTCCTTTTCCTCTCCTCTGGTCATTCTTGCTTTATTTTCCTCGTAAAAAAAAGACTGGGCACATAAGCCTAGTAATTAGCGCTGAGTAGTGCAGAGCAATTATCCTCATATTCACCAGAATTACATTTGTTTGGCTTCTGGGGCAGTCAAGTTGTTGCGGGGGCAAATGTTTTTTCAGCAGCGTTATGCTGTTGACTCATCATCCATTCATGACTGACTGTAGGACCCAGAGCCTTGCCTCCAGCGCTGCTGCCTGGTCAGCTATTCTCCACTTCGCACCTCCACATTTGACTTCTCCCCCCTAAGAGGAGTCCTTTGCATTCTTTATTGGATTTGATCTTATTGATTTCAGAGCATTTCACCAGTGTAGCAAGATTATTTTAAATTCCAATCCTGTTCGCCAAAGTGCTCACAGACCCTTCCATCTTGATGTCATCCACACATTTTACGCTCTATACCAATCATTACTCTCATCCAAGTCATTAATGAAAGCATTGAGTAAAACTGACCCCAGACAGACCCTTGTGGGACCTCACTTACAACATCCTCCTGGTTTGACAGTGAATCATTGATAATTACTCTAGACAAGTGGTATTTTAGCCACTTGTGTAGCTACCAGACTGCAGACTGATTTTAGCCTGACCCCATTTTTTTTTTAGTTCAGCACATAACAACATCATGTGGGACTACATCAAGAGCTTTTAAAAAGCCTTACTCACACTTGATGTTTACCAAATACCAGCTCGGTCAGGGATGCTCAACGCACACAACTTACAGACTGTATCCTCCAAGTTTATTCATGTAGCCCATACCCAGCTGTCAGGCATCTGCCTTACCTATGCAGGCAGCAAGTGACCTTGTCCTAATAATACAGCAGCAGGGCTTCGGCTGGCCACCTTGCTCCAGACACGGTCAGAGGGTGGGCAGGGACTCACTGGTACACAGGAGCTTTGTAGCGCTTGCCTGGTACATCCAGCACCCACAGAAAGTGATGGACTTTGACAGATATGAAGTGTTTTGGGGGTACAAAGTTTCCATAACAGAAGGGGAAAGCAAGGCAGCTCCTGTGTGGCTCCCAGAGACATCACGTCACCAGCAGCAATAGGGGTAGGCGCCTATGGCACTAAGCTGCCTGTTCTAAAGAAAAGATTAGAGCCATTTAACAGGATTTGTTCTTCAAAAGTCTTTGTTGCCTGACTGTATTCTACATGTTTAGGAACAAACTCTGATGGTTTGTTTTAAAATGTTTCTCGGTGACAGTCCTAGCCTGACTCCTCTGAAAGTCCCTATTTTTTTCATTTTCTCCTTTTTAATGACAGCTACTATGTTTATCCACTGGGATTTTTCTTCTAGCAGCTGTCAAAGATTATTGTTAGTGCTTCCAAGTCTCCCCCAGCGCTTTAAATTTGCCAGTGTAGAGCTCAGCAGGCCTGGCTGTTTTCAACCTATCTACATTTCTTAAACATTTAAAATGTATTCTGTACTTGATTCTGGACTTTTCTATACAGGTGCTAAAATGAGGCATGCTAGGTTTCTGGGTACCAGCACCTTATTTGTGACCAAGCCCCATTGCGTACGTCAGTCTTGGCATCACCTGCTTTTCTTCTCGTTCCCCACTAAGCAGTAGCTCTTCCTTCAGCATTCCCCTAACACCCTTTCAAACTTGTCTTTACAATTTGTCCCTTGTGACTCATTTTGTGCCTTAGCCTTTCCGTGTCCATCCTATTCAGGCACCCTTTGTCCCTGTATCCCTTTCTTTACAGCTGCTTTTGTGCGATCCCAGTGTTGTTTACTTTGCGAGGTGAACCTGGCAGCGCAGCAAGGTATTTCCACAGTGCCAGGGGTCGGTGCAGTCACGAGGAGAGAAAGGAAGCTGTGCAGTCACACAGCAGCTCCCCATCAGGCAACGTAGTGTGTACACAACTGACAAAGCAGCTTTGGCTTCTTTAGAGCCAACAGTAGATTAATGCACGGACATGTGATTGTACAGCTTCATACTCACGTCCTGCATGTGTCTGAAGTTCAGGCTACCGTTGTTTCAAGTGTCTGCTCCCATAAAGATCTTTCTTGGCAACTATTTTAGATGGTGGGTATGGAAACACCTAGTTACCATAAGGATAACTCCCATTTTACCTTTGTAGACCTTAAAGCGTTTACAAGGGACGCCAGCCTTTCCCTTTGCAGGTGGAGGAACTGAGACACAGAAAGGCAAGGGCTGTGCCGAGGGGCAACGCTCAGCTCTGGCTGGGTTAGGAAGTGAGTTGCCAAATCCCCATCCCACATTCTTGCCACAGCGTCACCTTATCTCACAGATGAACCACAGACTTCCCTCAGCATGTGGAGAGGTCTTGATTACACACGCTTAACCTCCCTTTCCACTGTAAAACGCTGCATAGTATTTAGCTGCTTGGCACAGAGAGTAGCAACGTGCCAATGAAACTAAAGTCTCTGTAAAGCCCCATATTGCTCCGAAGTATCATGGCAATATCCAGCTTCCAAACTCTTTACTGTTAAAGCTTTTGCATTTGCAAGATGTAGAGCACAACAGCGCAGTAATACACCATACACCACACACCACATTAATGCAAATAACAGCCATAAACTTGCATATATTGGCTGACAATAATTGTGTAACACAATGTTTTCTCTTTCTCAAAAGATGACTGCCACTGCTAGAATGTATTATTCATTGCAGATAAAAACTAAGAGGGAATTAAATCTTCTACTATTGTAACTGGCAACCTTTACAGTTTCATCCTCTCAGAGAACCCGAAATCCCATTGTTTGAAAGAATATCGTTTGGTGAAAAACCACTCCGCATCCTCACAGCCTCCCGCGGTATGCATTTGTCCATCATTCCCTCTGAAATGGTTGTGCTCTGCTCAGATTCCCTTCAAACCCCTTATTTTCTCTGGTAGACCGGCTGGACTCGTGCGGCGAGGTGGGGAGCCCGCTGGAGCTCAGCTGAGCGGCACTCGCACGACGACGGCAGCATTAGAGTGAGGGACGGCAGACGTCTCCTGGTTTCACCAGGCACGAGTAACAGCTAGTAACGCTCGCTGCTAAACAGGTTTTAAACTCCTCTTGGAGTAGAAGCAGCGAGACTCTCAGAAGGTGCTTTAGAAGTGTTAGATGTGAACAGTCGCCTCATTTTGCAAGCAAATAAATGTCTGTTGCTATGTATTTCTGGTACAGCGTGACCTTTCTGGGACTGCCATCGTATTCTGAGTAAAACTCACACAGCTACCACAAAGCTACTAATTTAGCAACAGACTTAATGATGATTCTAACTTCCAGGTCATTAAGAAAGCCCAGCGTTACACATGTAAGCTGGTGCTGAACAGTCAACACCGTTTCCTTCTTCTAAGGAGCAAATACACAAAATTATGAATGAACAAATTACAGCAACACAGTCTACAAAGAGTTTTCTAGTTCTCTGCCAACACATTACCCACTAAAATCTTTTATTTCTATATAGCAGAAATTCTGTTTATTTCTGTGACATCTCAGTATTAAGAGCCGCAGTTTTCCAGACTGAAGTACGGACTTTATTCTCTGTCCTCTAATGAGTCAAGGAAACCGCTAACACACAGTGTCAGTATTTTTACTGTTATTATCTGTATTCTGGCATTTCCGACAAGCTAAAGACCATAGTAATGATGATGTATCCAAAAGTCCAGTTTGGATAATGTACCCAACTGGAACAAGTTCAGTTTATTATTTGATTTCACAGGCACTTAATCATGCAAAACGATGCCTAGTTGGCACAATGATGGATGAACTAGGGAAAGATTAGATTTGTTAACAGTGACATTAAGCTCAGCACTGTCTAGTGTGATTCCTGCTCTCCTCACATTCTCCTAGATGTAGGAGGTGTGATCTCCTGTCATTCTTCAGCAGCGCAGGGGGGGATGTCAAATTAGGAACCCCAGAAGCTGACACCAAATGGTGGGAGGGCTGCTTGGTCAAAATGTGTTGTTATCATGTCTGTCATCTTCGTTGCTAAAGCGCCATTTATGTTACCCGAGAGTAAAATGGGCTATGTATGGAAAACTTGAGAGGACTGTTACAGAGCTCATAGCTTTTAATGTTATTAAATGTAAAAGGCAGGAAAGCAAGTAAAGGGTTTGCAAGCTGCTTCACAAATTGCTGGCTGGAAAGAAGAGCTGGTCAACTTGCGATAGGACAGCTCACGTAGAAGGCACGACAGAACGAAGGGTCAGGAGTGCAGGAGCTACTTTGAACTTCAAACAAACCCACAGCTGGCCACACCTGAGACACTTCCCTTGTGCCTGGATGGAATAAGCCAAACCACACAGCATGGGTGCAAATTAGCCTCCTGTTTTTTTATGGGTGAGACATTTTAGAAACTCAAGGTGAAAGATAATAGGGCAGGTAAGGAAGAACCTGTTGTTAAGTTTGCCCTAGAACTACATCTCAAGTTTAAATGACTCCCAGTCATTCTCGTTTTCCAGCCCTGTAATTAGAAGCTTGACCTTACACCTGGCTGGAATGAACCTTTAATTTGATTAATATTTGCTCTTGACTAGTGTCCATGACAAGCCCAGGTGAAGCTAATAAACTTCAGAGTATTTTCTGTCTTGTGATGTAATCCAAATGCAACCACATAAAGGGGCATGAAGAGGCAGTGTCTGCAGAAACTGCTCCCCGAGGTACATAGAAAGGATCAGCAAATAAGAGTGTGTTGCTCTGCAGATACACGAATTCATGATGGGATGAGAGTTTTCAGGTGTTTGATTGCAGAAGGAACCCTGCTCTGGCAGACACAGGCCAATGCCTCTCCTGCAAGGAACAGATGTCTGAAACACATCTCACAGTCGCAGGCAACACTCAGGCTGCCCTGTAACAACTCTGCACTTGAATTTGTATCATCAGCACCTCTGCGAGAACTGGCCAAAAAGTGGGATTTTCACTTACCAGAGGCTTCCACTTTTGGTTTGGTTTTCATTTAGTTTTCATCCATTTCAAGCAAACCCAACCAACACATTGTTTTCCTGCAAATTGGGCTTTTGAAGAAAACTTCACTCAGAATATGCGGATGTATGGCATACCCTAAACAAAAGAACCTTCCTGATGTGGCAGCAGCTCTGTCAGGTGGGCACGCCTGCCTGTCCTGAGACTGGTAACAACACCTAGAGCAGCCTAAAGCTCTGATGTCCTGTTCCTGTGGCACTCTGCCAACAGTCAAAGCACTTTCCTATGGGAATTCTGCCTTCCATGTGATGACAGTTTGTTGAAAAGCAGCCTGCTGACTCTGGTCTCAACCCCGTTGAAGAGATCACCCCTCCTGCTGCGCAAAGACGGTCACAGCCAGGTCCGTGACCCATAGAGTGGGGAGTCCTTTAGCCACTTAGCCTTGGAAGTGTATCTTCTAGAGAACGAAAGCTTATGGCTTATTGTGGTGAAACTGCCTGTAAGTGCAACTAATTTAGCGCCATGTTAACACAGTGATGAATTTAGCCCATAATTTCAAGAAATGAAGCAACACTCCCTGACAAAGCCTTAGAAGCTGCAATCTGTAGCAGTCCTCTCTCCCGGTTAGCAGCCCAGAGAGCTGTGAATATCCTCGGCCCCATTAACATCTTCACCGGGTCCCTACTGACCGTCAAGGTCCCTGGTATGTTCTCCTGCGAGCTGGAAACAGATTTTAAGGACAGGTTCTCCTGTGGTCTGATCTCCTTTATGTGTCATGCTTCCTTTTCAGGAAGGTCACTGTCACTTAAACAACCCTGTTGAAATGCAACTCTTCTCTTACCTCGCCATGACAGTGACAGAATCCCTCGTTGCAGGATCACTCATTTCATCCTCTTTTTCCACACCTTTTCATACTATACTCTGGTAGTAATAATCGGCTTCCATAACTGGTACCGTCTGCAAACACACAGACTTGCCTGCTGGCTCTCCTTCACCTCACTTCAAGCTCCCACTTCAACCTCCGTGTCCTCCACGACCTCACAGCTTACTTCAGCTGCTGCGTCACCTCTCACGCACTCCATCCCTCCCACGTCCCCAACGCACCTCACCAAGCCAGAGGGTACCATCGGGCCACTCTCTGTGCTATCTGCTATGCCTGAATTGCATTCTCGTCCTCTCCTCACCTCTCCTTCCCACCGCTTTGGCGGCACGAGGAGGCCAGCAGCTGCGAAGTGGCGTAACGGGGCGTCAGCGCGAGACCCCAGCGCTGCCTGTGCAGTGCCCGTCTCCGGTGCTCAGTCCCTCAGACTGCCTGCTAAACGAGGACGATGAGACTCTCAGTATTTGCAGGCAGTTGGGCAGCGTAATGCCCTGGCTGCCTAACCAGGCATGTTTTAGCCTCCAGCACAACCAGACCTCCCCCCTTTTCACTTTTCTGCTTCTCCAGTCAGAGCTGGGGTGTCCTCACGCTGTTTTCAGATCAGTCAAAGCGTCAGCCCCGACACAGGACCAATGCAGCAGCACCCCAAAAGCCTCCAGCCCTCCTGACACCATGCGGGGGGCCCGCGGGATCCGGACCCTTCAGCATTGTCCAAGCTCGAGGTTCAGTAGTGTAGCTAAAACGTGACACATGCCGCCAACTTTTTTTGTGAGCGGACAGGAAAATCCGCAAAAGCTGAAGAGAAAAAACCCCCACCCAGCTGCCAGGCGTCGTGGGTTTGAAGGCCGCACGTTGCGTTCCCAGTGCAGGTAGCTGTGCCTCACGGCCAGGTCGCACACGGCCGGCGAAAGGAAACACGAGGCTGTGTTTCCGACAGGCGCCGAGTCTTCTTCTCAGGCACCCGCGTTTCGCCTGCGTGGTTAATCCCCGTGGTTTATCTGATCTGCCAAGGGAAAAAGAAAGCAGGTGGCAGAACCTCAGCCCTGGACACAGCGCGATTCCGTCGCCAGACCCAAAGGCCGGCAGCGCCCTTCGTTGCCCCCCGGCCTCCGCTGGCAGGCCCCACGCCAACGGCCGTGCTGCGGCCGGCCCGGGGCGCAGCCCCCCGCCGCGTCATCACGCGAGTCATGGAGCCTTGGAGAAGACCCCTCAGATCGCCCAGCCCCGCTGCCAGCGCCAAAGCTGCGGGGGGCTCCGCGCCCCTAGGGGGGCCGAGCGCTCCACGCGTGTCCGCGACTCGGGAGGTCGCACGGCACGGCACGGCACGGCACGATCCCCACGTCCCTCGTCCCCGCGGCGTGCCAATGCGTGCGGGCTGCACGCCCCGAGCGGTGCGCACCACCCCGGCCCTCCGTCCCTCCCCCCGCCCGGCCCCGCCCCGCCCCGCCCCCGCAGAAGAGGATGACATCACCCCCGCCGCCCGCCCGCCCCACCGCCCCCCGGAGGGAGTGGGGGGGGGGTGGTGCCACCCGCACCCCCCCATGGGGCCGCGCCCCACCGGGCGGGTTCGGGAGGGGGGTAGGTGCTGCCGCCCCGCGCCCCCGTCCCGCCGACGAGCCTCGCCCCCGCGCCACACCCCACTACGTCATCCCTCCCGCTGCCCCGCCCCTCCCGCGCGCGCGGCGGCGCTGGCGGGGCTGCGTCCCCCGAGGGGAGCGCCAGGGCCGGGCAGCGGCTTCGCGGCGGCTTCACCCGCGGCAGTGCGCCTGCGCAGTGGCGTCGCGCCGGCGCGGTGGGGCGGAGGCGCATGCGCAACAGGGAGGGGCGGGCGCGGCGGGCGGGCGGCGGGGCAGCTCCTGCGCTGACACCTGCAGCATGTGCCAGGAGCTGCAGCGGCAGCGGCTGCCTCTGCCTCTGCGCGGCGCGGCCGCCCCGCTCCGGCGCCGTGCGCGGCGGCGGCGGAGGAGCGGCGGCGGCGGCGGCGGCAGCAGCAGCAGCGGCAGCAGCAGCAGCGGCAGCAACTCCCGCTCCCGGCGTCCCTCCCGCCCGGCACCGTGTGCGCGGTGACCTTACGGAGCGGGCATTACCTCACAGGTAAATATCAGCTGAGGAGAGCGGAAAGCGGCGGGAGCCCGCAGAGCCTTCGCTGAGGTAGCGATCCCCACCGGGGCGGCGGGTTCGTTGGGGGGGGTGGCGACGCCGCCTGTTGCCAGTTACCTGTATGGGGCAGGGGGGCGCGGGGTTTCGCCTCTCAGCGCCGAGGAGTCGCTCGGGGTGGGGAGGGCGGGGGGGGAGGGCCGGGGGGGGGCCCGGGCCGGCGGCCGCCGGCCCGGGCCCCCCCCCCCGCCCTCCCCCCCGCCCTCCCCCCCCCGCCGAGGCCGCTCCCGGTGGGCTCGTACCCGTTGTCCCCAGGGCGGGTTCGTGCTGCCCGCTGAGGCGCTCCCGACCCTGGCAGCCGTGTGTGTGCGTGAGGGTGCGTGCTCGCTATCACCCAGCGACCCACCCAGCCGCTCCGTGCAGCCGGTCCTCGGGTCTCCCGGCGGGGCTTCCCGGCCGTCCCCCCTCGGCTGCTCTTACGGTCTCTTGCATCCCGTGCTGAGGTGAAAGGGGACGGAAGGACGGCGGTGCCCGTAGCGCAGCGGGCTGCCTTCGCCTCTGCGTTCACCCACCCATTGGCAAACTTCGGTAGCTGGTGGGGAGAATCTTCGTTGTGGCAGCCGAACGAGCTCGTACTACGCTCCCGTGCTGAAGAGGAGCTGCCACCTAACACTAAACATAGCTGGGCACTGCGGCGGTCAGCTGAATCCCGTCCTCAGTCACTGGATCCGCTTCCCAACACTGGCGATGTTTTAGGTAACATTGAAAACATTGGTGGGAATCGATATCGGCTGAGAATCCTCAACTGGTGAGCCAGAAGATGTCAAAACGAGAGGTTCACGAAGTAAGCACCAGCGTCACAAACTTGGTGGTTGTAGACTTTCAGTATATTATAGCGTATTCAAAGTTTTGTAACTTACTGGTCACTTCCAAGCACTGTACCTCTGCTCCTCCCCTTGCTGTTGGGATACAGGAGTAGTTTAGTAATAATGGGGGGGTAAAGGCACGGGTTCTGGGGTTTAACCCTGTCCTAGCTATGGAGCTGTTTCTGTAACTTTTACCTGAACGCCAGGTAGTCTCTCACGTCTATGAACGCGCGCGTGACTGGGCACCCATTCACTAATAAAATGATGGCAGCTAGTGAGTAGGGAGCACCAGATTTTTTAAGTCATGCTGGTTTCTGGTTGTCAAAGGGTAAGTGAGCATGAGGTAACAGCCAACGCCGTGCCTATTTTAAATTCATGTCTTTATATTGCTCCTCAAAAGAGAATGATCCTACTGACACGTTTTTGGGTTTCACCCTCCTGTTGCAGTCACCAGTCAAGTTCCTGTATTTGTTCCGAGTCGGTATTTAATGCAGTAGACTTTTACATGCTTTTCCATGGATTTTATTTTTACTTTATCACTAGACAGAATTAAAATTCAAAGAACTGAATGCCTAAAAATAAACATTTCCTTCCTATAAAAAGCCACACATAAAATACCAGCTCCTGACTTGACCTCTCAGTGAGACAGAACTGTAATCGAAATGAGGTGCTATAGTCTTGCAGTGGTGGTAGTAAATACAAAATTACACGTGTGTGCACACTGTGACAGTGGGCAAGTAGGTGATTCATGCATGTAATACTCGGTATATGTGGCTCCCCAATGGCGTGTAGTCATTTCCATAAGCAGTTTTTGGTATGTTACTGGTTGTGTGCACTGATGCGCAGGATGCCTAAACTGTGCAGGTTCCATCGTGGTAGATTCAGCTGTCTCTGGGAAGTACCTCAGGACCCAGTCCTGAAAACAAACATGTGGCTGCGATCTCTGCGTGGTAGGGTAACCTACCAATCCCACAACGAAAAAGTGGAAAAAAAACCTCCAAAGTGCATCATGGTAAACTGCTAGATAGCAATCTATTAAGGTTGAGAGGAGGGTGAAGGATGGATTTTTTTGTTTTGTTTGGCTTTTGAAGATTTAGTCCTTTATTAATGACTTGCTTGATTTCTACAGTTGTCTGCTGTCAGAGACTGTAGAATACATTTATCTCCTCCTATCCATTTTGCCCAGCGTACGTCTATTCAGAATTGCCTATAAGAATCAGCACTGATCTGTCTAACTTCCATGCCAGGCAAATAATCGGATATAATTGCACTGAAATCAATGAATGTATAGTGACATGAAACTGTGAGAAGAAAATCGGCCTCATGGTGTTTTATATTTGTATAGCTGAAAGCCAAAAATAGCTGTCATAAACACAGTGTGTCCTTTCAGAAGAAATAGTCAATGCCTATCTTACAGTTGTCCAAAAAGTTTCTTTCTTCTGTTTCAGCAGCTTTGGGTTAGCGAAGTGAAGGCAGCAGTCTTGGAATGAGAACCATTCTGAAGAAACTTTTTGTTCCAGTGACTAATCTCCTTCTCCTTAATTCTGTGCTGTTAATCTTAGCTTGGACATCTTCACATTATTAACATTTTCTTAAACAGGGCTCCTTAACTGTGTTGCCAGGTGTCACAGGGTTTAATTCGTATGCCTGCATTTTAAACTGCTGCTCTTTATATTAATTATGTACGTTCCTATCTCTAGGCATAACAGCAAAATGTAAGTGGTATGGAATGTTACATTCCAATTAGTTTTACCGGGCAAATGGGGATTATAGTTGATGGGTAAGTCTGACATGCATTGCATGACTTGTCATGTTTTTCTTGGAGAGAGGGGAGTCTTGGGACTGAGTCACCATGGAAGAACATGGAGCCCCCTAGGCACAAAACTGGTGCAATGGAGTGATGATTCAGACTTCTTAACTTTAGGTTTGGTATTGTGTGGTATTCACACATGGGTGCATTGCATTCACTGTGCACCTAGGCAAGCAACTAGCAGGCGGAAAAACTCACTTAATCAGTCCTCTGGCTCTGGGATGCCTTTTGGTTGCAGAGTTGGTCCTACTTCTATGGAAATGAAAGGCTGTTGGTTAGGTTCATGTGGGAAATCACAGTGTATTAACTTGCCGAGCAAATCAGGTCTGCTGGACCATATGCATTCATTTCTTACATTGTTCCAAATCCAGTAGTAGTATGACCTAATACTTACATTTTCACTTTCTGTGTTGTAGATTTGCACCATCTTTTTCAGACTTTGGAAACCAGGTAAAGAGTAGAGGAGTTAACAGCAGTGTTGCATCTTCATAGACTCCAGTATTTGTCTAAGCTAAATGACTTTTATGAGCGTTGCTGTGGAATGACAGCATTGTTTCTGATTCCAGAGGAAGCTGATGTTATTGCTAAGCTAATGAAAATAATTGAAATTTCTTGGAGGTAGTAGCCTTAGAAATACGTTAAACAGTGAGAGTGAAGACTGCTCCCTCAGCTGTTTTCACGAACAAAACAAAGCCTTACATCAGAGATGTCTTCACTTAGACACTTATTCTGAACTTCCTTGAATAGCAATCATTAATAACACTATCTTCTCAAGCTAACGGAGCATGAAAGTTCCTTGATTTATAATCATTTGAGAGCAGATGCTCGAAATTCTGTCCACTTACACAAATAGCACAAGAATGACACTTTTGCTGAAAATGGGGGGGGGTAGGGCAGGGGGGCAGTTGTGCGGGGGGCAGTCGGAATGGCCTGGAAGTATGTAATGCAATGGCTCCCTCTCCTACTTCATTACAAAAGCTACTAGAGAGACTGTGTTTGGACAAAAAATACATGAGGTTTTTATTTGAAAGTCACAGCAGAACATTATTGATCTGTATATTTTTAAATCTTGTGAATGTAACCAGTTGCCATTTTGTGATCACCACAGATGTTAGCGCTGGTTTTGGGTTGGGGGGTGTGTGTAAATGGTCTTGCAAAAAAAAGCTTCTGTCTTCTCACATTGCCTTAAATTGGGGAACTGTTGCAACAAAGACACGTTGAAAAACATGCAGGAAAGATGTGCCCATTTAGGTCTAAATAATACCAATTCCAATTAAAGTGTAAATGCTTTATTTGTAAGTTATCAGATACACCTATTGTGTTCTCTAGATGTACAGATGTCTAGAATGTCACAGGGAAGGCTTAGCAGTCTCAGCAACTGAGATGAAATGCAAAGCCACTTGCAAAAACTTGGAAATCTCAATGTTCTTTGTGTCCTGTCATGGAGATCAACAAACCTGAGACCAGTTGCAGTGATGAAGAAAGTGATACCGGAACTGGAAATCTCCAGAGAAACCCATCTTGACTCTAGAGAGATGGAGAGCTAAGAAAAGCCTTCAAATACCTCTTGTTTGGATTAAGTTACTGGAGAATTGGAACGGCATGGAGTCACAAGATGATATGCCCCCTGGAAATCAGTAGCATTTTGCTGTTTTCTTCAGCAGAGCCATGGTTTTGCCCCACTACTTCAGGTAGCCAGGAGTGAAATATATGAGGCTAAATCCTTCTCTCGTTTGCGCTGATGTAAATTGAGTCCTACTGTATTTTCTTCCTCACAGTGAAGAGAGAAAGAAATCGCAACTCTGCTGCCTATCTGTGGCATATCCGCAACTGCTGCTGTGGAATGTAATTATTTTGTGCTGTTCCTGTGTGCTATTCAAAACCTTTACCACTAGCTATGTGACGTCATCTTCTCCTCCCGTATCCACTGTATTTATACTGGTTATATGTGAAGTACCACTGACAGTTTACATACCTGTGTGTCTGACACAAGGACCCAGAGGGAAATCCTGAGCTGTATCTTTTATTGTACACAGGTTGCATTTGTATAAGGATGCTCTGTATAGCCAGAACAGCCTGTAAAGGGAAATACAGAGATTTTTATAATTGTTAAAAGAGATTACAACTTAAAAGAATTCCCTCCTATAATGTACAAAGTACAAAAGGCTCTTTTCAGTTAAATCCTCTACCAGACTGATGCCAAGAAGCAATGCAATATCTCAAATGATTTGGGCTTTTTTAATCTTCTTAGCTGGAAGAGATACCAGAAGAGCCAGGGGTGGAGATCTACAAAAATGAAGTAGAAGATTCGTGTGGAATTTCCCCGTGTAGTGGTCTGGATGCCTCTGCTTATTTTGCTTAAAATGAAATTCAGACTTCAGAAGCACAGTTGATTTTCTTTTCTCTTGGCGCTGACAAGCTCTGCCTTGGCTTTGTTGTCTAAAGAGGTAGCAGCAATTAAAATGTGATGTGACAGCGACTTCTATAAACTGTTTTGTGGTGTAAGAATCATCAGATTTTTCTGACGTGATGAAAATTAACAGGAGAAAGGAAATCTTTCAGTGTTATCCGTGGCTTTTCAAAAGTTCGGCCGGAACCTCCTCCGGATTGCTGACTCCTCACACAGCGGGTGTGAGTGGAGGCCCATCTAACTGGCAAAGCCCATCTATAGTGAAGTTTGACCATGTTGATTTAAATAAAAGCCTGATACACTTTTGCCCTTGGGCCTTCCTGGGGAACAGAGGAGCTGCTGGTTTTGTGCCAGGATTTGCTTGTCGTACTTGCAGGTGAATAGATCCATTGAACGGTGAGACTGCATTGAACTGTTCGTCTTGGCTTGTGCAGGAAGGCAGAACTGTGTTTGCACCACACTTGGCACCAGGCAGCGTGGGTGAGCTGGTTCCGTCCAGGAGGAACAGCCACGTCGAGCGGTCCCAAAGCAGCCTCCTAGTGACGGAGTCCACAGGTGACTGGAGGAAAAGGAACGTAGAGGGTAACATTTTCTGGAACGTAGTTATTATTGAAAGATTAAAACCCAGAAGTAAACCAAGACCCACTTCTGTCTTCAAGTGATAAAGATGAAATGTAGTGCAAGTAGAAAATTAAAGGTCAGCTTTAATCAGAAATGTAAGAGGGAGCAGTGTGCACAGGACAGTAGTATGATCTTCCTGGAAAGATTTGAGCTGAATCGAAGATCTGATGCACGTTGTTCTGATCTTGACCGCTGGTTCCTGGGCCAACTACAGTTACTCACCAAGTCTGCACGCGTGTGAAAGGAGCTGCCTTTTGTAGGCCATTTGTATGTGCCCTTATGCCTCGCAGAATCGCCCCGTAGAGTGGCTATTTACATCTACTGAGCTTTCTCACAATTGCACTGTTGTACTTGGTTGGTGCCAGAGTTAAAGTTAAATGATGGTTGGCATGGGCTTAGCGACAGAAGCATTGTCCACGGTAATCGCTGCCGCAAAGTGGGTCTTGATCGCAGTCTGAAGTACCAGCCAGCTCTCCTCTTTTCTTTCCTCTTTGAAATCTTCTTTGCTTTGGCATGCGTGTCAATGAGCGTGGTCATGTGGTGTGCAACACAAACTTGAGTTGTGCTGGGAGGCTTGCCTCCCTGGAGAAAGAAGGGCTCTTGGCTGCCCACCAAAGCCCATCACGGCTTGACAGTTACGCTTTAGTGAAATGGACCGGCCAACTTCTCGGTGGGCAGAGTGCCAGCCTAACAGATGGGCCTGAATGTGGGCAGCCAGCAAAGCACATACATACGTGTAGATGTAGACAAGTGTATGTACAGGCATAATAAATAGGGATCTTTGCAGTTTGAAAAAAAGCTGCCAAAGCGAAAGGCGGAGTACTAAAGCGATAAGCCTGAAGGGAGACTTCTTTTGGGGAAAGGACATGGCAGAGTGCTCAGAGGAAGGACCTGTGCTTTCCTTGTTGCCCTCTGCTTGCAGTTTTGCAGATTATGTAATAAACAAAGGAGGCTATTTAGTCTTTTGTATGGAAGCACTCTTGTTACTACAACTGGGAATGTGGAAAATGACACTTTACTGCAGTGAATCCCCTTACAAACCGCTTGAAGCTTGCTACCAGCTCGGATTCTACTAACAAGTTGACTAGTACAGCTTGAGGTCAGTGGAAATCTGTGCATGCCGCACTTTTTGTTTTGAATTACATTTTGAAGTATGAAATACTTCACTGAGCAAGGGCAAGAGTTGCATGGAAATCAGTTACCAGTACAGAATGTAACAAAATTTTATCTATAGGTCGTAGCTTCCAAAATATTTGTGTGCAGTTAGTTAGTGAGTAAATGCTAAGCTCTTTCCATGGGTGGCAGTCAGCTACCACATGCGTGCAGGCCATATAATAATTGATAATTAAACCCTCGTAGGTCTTTTGAAGACCTAAACATTAGTTCCCTCTCTACAGAAGGGACACAGAAAAGCTAGGTGATTTGAACTTGTCTGCAGAGGGGTTTGATTACAGAAGCCCACTTCCCTGGAGTCCATTTCCCTGGTTTTATCAATGTGGTGCTGCAGATTTGCCTGGCCTTGCTGTCCCAGGGCACACAGGTGTCTCGCTTGAAGGTCCAGCTTTCATTACTACGAGAGAGCACTGGTGCAAAGCAGGATGAATAGCATCTCATGCTCAGCTGGAAATTGCCTCAGGCTCCGCTTAGAATTCTGGAAGGTCTGTGGGTACAGTTTTCCTTGAACTGATAGGGCAAACGAACGACCTGTGATTTTTGGCAAAATCTGTAATGAGCTCTAGATACCCTCAGCATAAAAGCAGAGATTCAGCTTTATGTTTCTAGGACCCTGAAGTTAGATTAACAGGAATTATTGGGATAAGAAAAATCGTTTCTCAAATCCTGGAAATAAATTATATTTACCAGATCTAATGTAGTCTCTTTACGCTTAACCCGAAGACATGGCAGCTGTGTGTGCGACTCCCAAATCAAGTACCACGGTCTCTGGCTTCCTAAGTGCACACAGTTGCACAGAGAAACTTTGCGAGCCAGCACTAAATGGGCCAGCAGGCCTAGGGAATATGTTTTGGCTTAAAGGATGGGACCAGGCTTTTGGTGGGGGCTGAGCTGGTGTCCAAAATGAGTACGACGAAGGGACTTCTAAAGAGGGGGACTAATGAGGTAGTTTTTTAGGGCCCAGATTGCAAAAGATGATTAAAAACTCCTGTAGGTTTCAGAGGCAAGTATTTGCTCTGGTGATGGAAATGACAAGAATATGCCTGGTGCGTTCTGAATACGGAAAGGAAGGATGCGTTCTGGTCTGAGTGTAGTGTCTGGCGTGCACGCACTTTTGTTAACTTTTTATTCTTCTTTTAGTCTTTCAGACGTGTTTACCATGTGACTGCTCATTTTGTCTCTTCTGAAATAATAACCAGAGCAAGCCATTTAATGGTGGTGTGCAGTTGTTAATGGGAACTACAGAAATTTAAATCCTGTGTGTGGGAATTCTGCAGGTTTGGATTCATTTAATCCCCGTCTCCTTAGCCCATGTCTACCATTCCGCTTTGTGCAGGCTAGGGGAAACACAGCCCTTAAGTCTTACGTGGTTTTTATCAGTTTTTCTTATCACTTGCATTCAGCTTCTTCTGCTGGGACTATTAGAAAAACACAGGTGCAGTCCTCCAAAGGACTGAGAGAGGGCGAAGTGAAAGAAAAACAGGATGGAGGGAGGAGGGTTGTTAAAAGAGGAAGGTTTGGTGGAGAAAAATGGGGTGCAAAAGGAGAAGGAAAGCAAGGCAAAAGGGAAGGGTAGAAAGAAAAAAACCGAAACTGGTAGGAAAGAAAGAGGGGGAGGAAAAGAGAAAAAAAAACCCACAGATTATCGGATGAGTACTGTACTGTGTTAATGAAAATCAGTACGTGCTCCAGCTAAGTTCCTTTTCTTTTAACATGGCACAGCAGGGCTCATCTTGCAAAGGTTTATTTGAGAAAAGGGTCTCATCTGACCTTATGGGACTGCTTACATGAGGAACTCTCTCGAGAAGACCTTTACGAGGTGAACACCAATGTTAGCAGTAGCAGGGTCAAGCTGTACCTGTTTACACCAACAGAGAGGACACCGATTTCCTTTTTATTACCAAGTCTGCTGAGGTAGGAATATATTTGTTCTCAACTAAGTGCTGGCACTGAAAAGAGGAAAGTAAGTCGCTGTATGTTTTAAACCTGCAAATAGGCACATTGGAAGTCAGACTGCATCAGGAGGTGCTTTGTATAACCTTCTGCAAAGAAAGGTGATACATACTGTCAAATGCTGTAATATTAGAGGTGTTACTTTTGTAGTCCCTGTTTCTCTAGACAGATACAGAAGATTTAAAAGCAGTCAGTGTTCGTGATCACTTTTATCAATCTACCCTAAAAGGCACTTTGCTATTTTTTACTTCCAGACTCCTGCTTAATATGGTCACATTAAGACCAACATTAGTATGGACAACTGCGTGAAATTTCTTTGCACAGAAGAGATAAACAATAACTGTTGTACAGCATCAGTAATTTAAAATGCAGCTACTTAGTACATTTCTCTGCACCACGGATTAGCCAGTCACCCTTCTTAGGTAGAGGAGTAGGAAGAATACCTTCACACTTTGGTGAAGGGTATATTTCATTGTAATGCTCTTCTGTATTTCCATAGGGAATACTACATTTCTGATATGCTAGGAACCCCATATTATCATTGCTATTTGCATTTACTCTTAGGTGTTGCTATCTTACTTTTAAAAACAAGCTAACAGAAAGATAATTATTCCTGTGCAATGTGTGTCCTTTTTTTTTTTTCTTTCAACACATGAAAATGTGTAGTAGGGCAATAGAAAACCCTCTTGATTTGTTGTAGGCAATCAGACTTTTGACGCGTGCTGGACTATCAGAACAAACGACCACAGCTTCTTTACCAGAAGCTCTGTTCCAAATAATTAATGTAATGTTAGTGGGCTTAGTGAAGCAGTGGGCTATATTACAGTGACTGCAAAGCATGGAAACCTACTGTGTCTTTCTGTCATAAAAAGGCCCTGCCTGTGCTGTAGATCCTATGAAGAATTTGTAGAGATACTTGAAAGGATAAAACACTGTATAAATTCCTAAAGTTCAAAGAGAAAATACCACTCAGGATAAAAAAGGGAGCTTAGCCCAGCAGCTGCTTAACTGTATATGACAGATCTAGTGCTAAGTCCTGCGCCATCAATGCAAATGCTTCTGGAGTTCACCTAGTAGCCAGATGGGAGGACTAGAAGAAAGGCTTTGAGGATACTGACCTTGAGGGAGGCAGAGAGAAAAGGCATGTGCTTCCCAATAAATGACTCTGATTCTCTGGGCAGGATACGAACAGGGAAGGTTTAAGACATGTACAGCTAGGTCTGTCTTGCATTCCTTGTGAAAACTACTTTTAAAGGCATTTATATGTAATTGTCTGTATTTCTGTGCAGGTATTATGCCGTAAATAAAATGGGAAACCGTGCAAGTTGGCAACCCTGTTGTTCTGACGTAGGGGTGCATTACACCAGGCCTGAAGAATGCTTTTGAGAGGTGAGACTTAGAAGAATCATTAGCTATGTCCTCCTTCCTGACATGAACATAAGATCAAAGTTGACCACCTTCAGGCCATGAGGGTAATCAAAAGTTCAGCAAAAAGGCTGGTTTAGAGGTGACGCTTCCTTCTAGGTAGTTCTCTGTGTCCTTCAGTCATCTCTATATGTGTTCTGGACTCAACTGTTTTCTTGTCTTGCCAACTCCCCACAGAAACATCCCATAGAACAGTCAGCCCAGCCATGCCTCATGCTGGCCTCCACCCCCTGCGCAGAGCTGCTCTTGTGTGCGCTCTTCTCTGCAAGCCCGGGCGTCTTTTCTCCCTTCTGCAGCAGTGCTTGGATTTAAACAACTCTGGCCACTGCTGCACGTTGGCCACGGATGGCGTACGAGCATGCAAATTATCTCAGTAAATAATTTGCAGTAGTTGTCACACAGAGCAACACAAACCTTGGTGGCTGTGGCAGGTTGCTGTTGCCGGAGATGTGCAGGGACAGCTTTTATCAGCGCCTGAGGAAGGGAATGACACAACAGCACTTTAGCAGCTGTATTGATACCGGATACCGTTTCAGGCTTCTTACCCAGTGCTCGCAGTCTTTGTTTCAAGTAGTGCAAATGTTTGGAAGGTAGGAAGTTATGTGGTATCCGGAACACCTGAATGTTAAAGAAAAAGAATATGGACACATAACAGTAAGTGCAGTCCTAGGAAGGTGTGCGTGAGACTGCAGTCACTGCCAAGAGGAGTCAGCTTGTTGGAGGCCATGTTGTGGCTTTGTGGCCCTTGCTGGTGATCACAGGCATGGAAATGGTTCATGTTACTTTTGTTTATTTGTAGGAAAAGGAAGAAAAAAGGAGCTGCATCTCTGTTCTGAAGCTAAAGTATAGATTAAAGGTGCCCTTTTTTTCCCCACGATTTTCTTTTTTAGGAGGCGGCAGCAATGTATTCTAAGCAGTCCCAGGAGCTTTAATGACAGCTGTTTTGCTTGAAAGCCTGTATCTGTCAGTGTCTGTAACATGATTTGAGGTAATCCTTTGGATTTCCTCATGTTTAAAAAAGCTGCAGAGTCTTCGTTGCCTACCGAAACGCATTTAACAGCTGAAATTTTAGCAGGGAATGTTTCTAAAATCTACCATTTTGCATATACTCTGATGATCCTACTGTTTATGTATTTTTAATACATCTCTCACATTAGTCTGAACATCCAATTAAGGACATGCTTAGGAAAATATGGGAGTTTGGGAAAAAAAATCAAATCAGAAATAAAATAACACTAGCCAAAATGTGAGTAGTCCCACATCCCTATGCCATTTGCTGCTCAAAACTAAGGAAAAATATTTAAAAACAAAGTTGTCGTTCACGGCAGGCTTTATGCCTATGAGTCAATCTCATATTACTACTCAGCTGTTGAGAAGATTTGTCCTTGAAACCCTAATTTCCTTTACATACACTGACATGTGTTTTGCAAGACCTTGAAATTACACAGTGGAAGGAGAGCTGAAAACTGCTGCCGAATCTACTGGATGATCACGGTTGTCTGGAGCTAACCAGAAGCTTTAACTTCATGCGCTGTGGTAGTGTGGGTTGAAACCATGGAGCAGTGGTGTGCGGGCGGCTGCCCCGTTGGCCAGACCGGGAAGGGCAGATTTACCACAGAGGGCAGGATGCAGGTGTATTCCTGCTTTGGCATCAGCGGGCGGGCTGTCGCTTTCCTCCCGTTTTGTTTGCCCAAAACACTTCACTTTTTCTGAAGCAGTGATACTTGAAAGGGGAAGGTATTGACTGGCGCAGTGGGTCCTGTGGCACGCTGTCTCACTTGGAATGCAACGGTGGAGAGCGGGTATATAGGACCTGATTTTAGTACTCCTGAGTGAGCTATTCTGAAACCAGCCAAGCCCAGGGCAATTAAATTTGATACTGTTTTTTCCAGGGTACTGTCTATGGCTCTGCCTAGCAGAGAGAACAAAAGCGATGGTCGACCCATTGGTGTTACGATTTACATCCCAGTTTCTTGATACCAACACACTTATGTTTGCTAAACTACAGACAAAACTTGTTTCATCTGATCCATTTATCCAAAATTACCAGTATGCGGTTGGATGACTCTCATGGGACTTCAGAAGGGGGGAAAAGGGTGTTTGCTTTTTCGTGGTGGTATTCATGCATCAGTTTTCATTTAAGGACTACAAGGTACTGGGCCAATCTACGTTTTTCCAGTAGTCAGTAATTAAGAACAATTTATTGCTTTATTTACAAAGCCCCAAACCAAAAGGAGAGGTGTTTCTTTTATCATTTCCTTGTCTTTGGCAGTCTCACAGCCGTGAAACTTCTTGGGGCTCTTGCTATCTGCTTGGCTAAGACCAGTGAATCTTTTGTTAAAAAGGGGTTAAAAAGTCATAAAGAATATTTTTGCTCTTTATGCTTTACCTCATACTTCTGCTGGTGTTCGGGTAGAACATACCAGAGATTGGAACATAATTTATGACATGTTATTAAATGTTGTTAACGTGTTTAAATGGAAGCTGCACCATGCATTCATACAGAGTCCTCAAGTATCAAAACATTAGTCAGCATATGTTATGTGAGCGGTTAGGCTGAAAGCTCAAATCTTGAGAGGGCCTTTACTGGTTTTTTCACAGCTTATTTTTCAGTTCATTCCTGAGTTTCCTTTTTTCATTTTTAAATAAGACAATCCTTCCCTACCTTGCAAGAGCTGAGTGTTTGATGTGATTTTGTTTTGGAAAATGGTAGCACCCACTTGCATACTCTTTGTGAATCATCAGTGTCATTAGATATTAAGGTGTTCAGCTGGATTTTTATATATAAGGCTCTGTTCCACGTTGTCTGTGCATCTGTATCAACTGGCTTCTTAACTGTTGTGTTTTTCTACTTGGCAAATATTCTCAGTAGAAGCACCTAGAGCAGTTGCTTCTAAAACTGCAGCTTTTTGAACTGGTAACTGTACTGTTACCATTGTTTTTTTAATATTCTATTTTTAAATCTCCCCTTTAAAAAGAACATACATGGAACAGCTATCAAGAAATGCAGCAAAAAACTACCCCAGTGCAGAAGGCTTTACAGCAAAATGTGAAGCAGTATGGCTAATCTCTGCCTTCTAGTACAAAAGGAGTGTGTAACACACGAGCAAGGCAGTAAGTTCTTAGCTCCACAAGTTCATATAGCTCCACTGAAGTGACTTCTGAGGGAATCTGCCCTGACTCTGATTGTTTTCCTTGTGAAGCTGTTAATGGTGAAGCACCCAGCCCATGCACTGGGGCAGGATCAAACTGCACATGCATCGGAGAAGGGAAATAAATGCCTGAACATACACATACATGCATGTATGCAAAGGTGGGGTAACTGGATTTCTTAGCATATTGAGGGGGAGAAGGAGACAATGATAATGCCAAAAAAAAAAAAAGGTAAGGAATCAAGATCCAGGAGGCTTTTTTGAATTATTTGTACAGTGCATCACAAAAACAAAGAGAAGGTCCAAGTCCTAAGAACATGGATTGAAATGGTTAGAGGCCCTTTCAAATGGCGTGGAGTCCATGCCTACATTAATCCCAAGGTGACTTGTTTCAGGAAGAGGGAATATTCCAAACACTAGGAATTGTTCTGTTTTGCTCAGTGACCTGACTGAGGATGCACACGTTTCCCACTTGTGATCGGAGTAGTATTAAGTCATCCCATTTCTCTCTGCGGGGCTTTGAGTCCCAAACAGGTGGGAGTTCATCCATTCTGTTATTTACCAGCCAAGTGAATTTGTCTCTTTTGGTATTTAACTGCTGCATCCGTGATAACACTGGCCACTGCTAAAAGTAATGATTTGGTTTTGTCAGATTTAGATCAATGTAAAAACGTTGTCAAATAACAAATGCTTCTGTTTCTGCCAATACTCCTTTATAACTTTTTCCACATAAGTAGGAAAAAATGACGTCACGCAGACTTTGGGAGCTGATTCTAAAGCTGACTTCCCATGACAATCTCTGTGTGCAGTCCCGGGTGGCTCAGTGTGATCCAAGTGCCAAGTTAGCCCCTGGCTGCAGAGGCAAGGCTTCTCAAGGCTGAATAATAATAAGTTATAACCTTCCATGTTTCATACACTTACTTCCTCTTTTATTTTCCTGTCTGAGCACTTCAGAAGATCAAAAATAACTGGCAAACATTTTTTGCTTGTTTGTTTTTAAGTAGTCTTTTGAATTGACAAGACATGAAATCCTGAGACCAAAGGACAGTATTTTTCAGTAGGTTACAAATGTCTGCAAGTAGAGGCGCTGAATATATTTACCTCAGCCATGATTTTACTGCTATAATAAGATTTTTTTTTTTCATTGCTGCGTACACCAGGACTTTAAGATTATGTTAGCTTACGCTGAGCTAAATCCAGATACAGGATTTTGTTGTAAAATATACAAGGAGAGGTCTGTGGCTGCAGAAAGTCTCTGCAATCCCCCGTCCATGAGAAAATATTAGCAGGGTTGAAAGGAATCCATTGCGTAGGTCTTTCGTGCAGTCCTAGCTAAAGTAATGGTGACCTTGCTGTTCCAACCCCTGCAGGGCTCCTGAGGAGCTAGGTGGTAACTTCGTTGTACCTCTTCCAGGTGGCAGTGTCCTTTCCCCAGGGGTTCCTTGGTTTTGATTGCTCTGCCAAAGCTTGCGTTAACTGAAATTAGATGAACTTGATGAGTGATGCTCACCTGTGCTTTGTGCTCCTCCGCACTTCGCTCTTAGCCTGCAGTGGCTGTAGGAGAGGCAGCTCCGGAGTGTGCACGGCCCATACCAAAGGCCACCCACCCATACAGTGTGAGCGCCTGAGTAAAACCCCTGTGCTCCCCCTCAGCAGGAGCATCCACAATGGCTGGAGCTTAACTACTATCATTTGATGATTCATTTGCAGTGCTTATTTTCTAAAAATTGCGTAGCCTGTTCTCAAAAGCAAGGCAAAGAAAAAAGCAGCTGTTATGGAAAGAGAGGAAGAAAAACTCACACATACAAAACACAGAGCTTTAAAGAACCAAAACCACATTGTTAGGGTAGGAAAAAAACAACAATTTGCCGTGTCTTATCTTTGAAAAAGAGCAGAAATAGATCACTTATATTTTTGAGGTACTATTCATATTTCAGACAATTAACAGTGACACTTGTGAGTCTAAGAACATACGGACTTGAATTCAGTCCTGGCTTGCATTTCTTATTTTTGTGGGGTTTCATAGAGTATAAAACAGAGAAGTTTTTTCTGTTGTAAAAAGACATACTTTTATATTCAGTACTAGTGAATTTTAGGCATGTCATGTTTGAAATAAACACACTGCTTTTATAGAGTAAGAAGCATCAGAACCAACTGGCCCAAATTTTACTCTGTTGTGTCACTGAATACGGAGGTTGACTTTGTTGTGCTTCTCTTTGTTCTAGGATAGCTTATATAGAATTTGATTCAAAAAGCAGAAAGTTGGTGTGACTGAAAAAATGAAAAAAAATTAATTTTCAGTGCTGTATAATGTTCTGCAGGAAGTATTTGCTCTCTGTGGAAACAACTGATCAATAAAAAACTGCAGCCGAAACTGAAAGTTCCTATTCAGAAACTTTGTAACATTTGATTGAAAAAATTCATGACTGAAGTGAAACGTTTCAACATCTCCACATTCTTTGTTTTCTTTCACCTCAGCCTGAACTTCAATTTTTTCTTCCTGAGCTACTGCAGCACTTCATCCCTTCCCCCATGTCTCCCAATAAGTCAGGCTGCCCAGCCTGCAGGTGCATCTTTCGTGGTGTGTCACTGCTGTGCAGCTTCTGTGCCCAGTGGGGAGGTGGTGTTTACTGCTGAGATGATGCTTTGTCCAAAAGCAGCCCCATAGTCCAGTCTACAAGGCACCAAAATTAGAAGCCCAGAGAGGTACTCCAGCAGTCCAGAGAGACACAGCTTATCCCCAAACAAAAACTCTCAGTCTGCTTGAAAGTGATATTTTTCCTGCATGAATTAAACTTGGCTTTTAATGAAGTACTTCATCTGGATTTTGCTGATGAAAGATTTCAGTTTTCAGCTCAAGTTAAAGCACTTCCATGCTAAAACTCCCACTGCTCGGTTTTGTTCTGCTGACCAACTCTCTTACGAGATTCTCTTATTTTTCTTTTGCGTGGGTTATAACTGGGAAATACCCTTGTTTTGAAGCTTTGTCTTCTTCTGAGATGCATTCCCTGTTCCTGCAAGTAGGGAACAATGGAACCAGTGCTCTTTCTCAAAGTGGAAGAAAATGTCAAGGTCAGATGATAAATTTTCTTGCAGACTGAAACACACGCTTGTGTTGAAGGTCCTGACCAACTTGGAGCCCAGGGAAACAAAAATTCCTGTCTCTGAGTGTGTATTTAAGGGAATAACTCACAGATGAGTCATGAATGCAGCATTACTAATGACCCTACCCACACCACAGCTGCTGAACCTTCCTGCAAGGCAGAATGAGCTACAGACCTCCCCCAGATGCCAAGAACATCTCATCAGTACTCCCTGGAGCTGATGGTCTCTGACAGGCTTTCAAACCTGGCTCCCACCTTCTAGCTGAGGAGCCCATGCAGAGAGTCCCAGAAAAAATCTGTTCCCTGCCCCATGCGTGACGTGACCCACCCCCATGCTTTCCACCGCCTCACCTCCTGTGCGATGAAATCTCCCAACCCTCAGTACTCGTCGTAGCACTGAATTTACCTTGAAGTCATGAAGCTGCAGCAGAGAATCACGCTGAATGAGTGAATGCATGCAAATAAATGTAAACCGCAGAGAATGTGCTAATTTCTGCAATCTTAATATTCTGGCTATATGCCTATTAGCATTTTCTTTGATGGACTAGCTTTCCTTTGACGTAGGACATCATATGTTTTTTAATGACCTTTGTAAAGGCAGTTTATGAAAAAAAGGTAGCGACAGTGCAGTTTTGGTTTAGAATAGGCTAAAAATCATTTTGTGGCTCTTCTTGTTAAGCAACCAATGTTTCTTCCAGGGCAGTACAACATGTGAGTTGAAAGTGGGATGAGAGCAATTAAGATCCAAGAAAGGGCGTGTAGAAAGCTAGGGTTAAAGAAAGCTGAAAAGCAAAATTTCAGCTGAAGAAGAAAAGACTGATAAATGTATTGAAAGCCTTTGATGGCTGCAGAATACTTAGAAGGGCAGGTCATTTCAGTTTGGCTTTTGCTTTTAACTGTCAGTTTACTACCACTGAGTTTTTGTTTTCATTCCAAAGAACATTTTGGGGAATGGTGTTTCTTCTGCTCCTTATTGTGTTCTGCAAAATAAATTTGAAAGATTTGCTGTATGAATGTGAGTTCTCTCAGTGTTTTCATTAAATCTGAATTTAATTGATTTTTCTTTTTCAGTTGAGAGCTATCATTATGTTTCTCCTTTGTATTCTGCTTTTCCGGTTTGTTACTGTTCTGTCTTCTTCTGGGCCAGTGCAAGCCCAGGTCTTAAAAAGAATCCTGGCACTTTCCATTTGGAAACCTATTCATGAGTGCTGCTCTTTTTAAGCCCTGTGCTGCCTTGCAGTAGAGCTAGGGTAAGAGCTCGCCATTTGATTGCTCTTACTCTCCCACTGCTACAAGCTACTCATCTCTCTGAATGGGAGGTATGTGAACCTTTCCGAGAGTTGCCTCTCCGTGGTTCTTCTTGTGGATGCTTAACCTGACAGACGCTTCTCAGAATTGCTCAGTCTGCTGCTGCATATTTGGAAACGTGCTTGGCTTTTGACAAAACTCTGTTGTGTTTGCAGGCTTTAGCAAGCCTTTCTTACCTACAGTCACTCCTACCATCTTGTGCTTTCTATGAACCCAGGTGCTGTTGCTGGTCTTAAGCTGTAAGAATGGTGTTCCTGATTCCAGCACAAGCATTTGCCAAGCAGATGGGCTGCCTTTATGCATGGCTCTGTTCCCCTTTTCATTCATGGAAGACCAGTTGGGATAAAATGGTCCTTCATTGCATTGCTGCTGTGTAAATAAAGAGTTTCTGCATAAGTTTCAGTGGTAAATTGGGGGTAAGAATACAGAAGCTGTGGGCTTTAGTCTCTTGCTGGAATGTCCGCAAGGGAGATGGAGTTCTCAGGCCCTGTTGCAACACTGCCAACCCTCAGAATACTGGACTTTCTTTTAACATACAGCTTCTAGATGGTACAAGATTTTCAACTAAAACAATATTATCCTTTATGGTATTACGGAAAACCCTGGAAATAAAATATATTAAAAAAAACATAAAAATTGAAAAACTAAATTTTTGAGCCAGTATTATGATTTCAGGGTGATTTGTGTTGATCTTCTCCATTTTCTTTTGAAAACAGTATCAAACACATTTTTTCTATCTCGAATTAGATTAGGCACAAACAAGTAGCTCATCTGTAGTATTTCAGTACTGCTGTACCACAAACCTATTTGAAGTCTAGGGCTTAATGAAGTAATTTTTACCAGTTAGGAACAGGAGTTTGGATTAGAGTTGCACATGTAGCAGGATCCCTTAATCTGAATGAGTTGATTCTAGGAAGTGAAAGTCAAGTGCATGAATCTACTTTATGAGCAAAGATAATGGATTTTCAGTTGGGGTGTAGGAGATACAAGCCAGTTTACATCAGTGTACACTTACTGGTATTTTTCAATACTTTTGTTGAG
This sequence comes from Opisthocomus hoazin, assembly GCF_030867145.1. Taxonomy (NCBI): domain Eukaryota; kingdom Metazoa; phylum Chordata; class Aves; order Opisthocomiformes; family Opisthocomidae; genus Opisthocomus; species Opisthocomus hoazin. The sequence goes on along the minus strand of NC_134416.1, from coordinate 49,914,932 downwards.
GAAATTATTGCATGATTTTTATTCCTTCCTCTTCTTCTAGCTTGTGTATCTGAAAATGGGAATCACATTGGTTTTCAGGGATCATTGGATGTTCACTGAGCATATAAAATCAAAAAGTAATAATCGTATTTTAGAAGGCAAGTGAAAATCACTGCTGAATTTTCCTTGTGAGTTGTGTTGTGAATAGGATGATTTGCATTGCAGAGAATTATGATATATATGTGTTTGGAAAATTTATTCAAGAAAGAAAATCTGAAAACTGGCTCAGTCGACTGATGTGATAGGTTTCATTCTGCCTTTATCTTTAGCTCCCGCAGCAGGAGGAAGAGTGTTTCTAATAAATTATGTTCTTCAGCATTTGACAAAATACGAATCTACTGTGGCTTCCAGACTTTGCTGAGGATGGATTAGGAGTCCGGGAACAGGGGGAGCTGCCGTGCGTGGTCAGAGCGGTGTGGAAAAATTTGCACTGAACTTGACCCCTGTCACTGCTACCAATCTATCATTACTCACAAATAGGAGTTAAAAATACAACAGATATATTGACAGGGTATCCTAGCAGAGGCTTTACATTTTAAAAAATGTTTTTTAAATTAGTTTTGGAAATACTTGTAAGAATTGATAGTTTTCGTTGTCATTTCAACTATAATTAATTATAATAATTAGAATAGTAGAGCTACATACTTGAAGAATAGATGTAAGTAGGTCAAACAATCTATGGCAGCAATAACTTTATGCAAAGAGGCGTGCTGTGCAACCCGGTGGAGTTTCTTGCTGTGTGCAAGGTTTAATGCATGTGTGTATCCTCCCTGGCTCAGAGCCTGGGATAAACAACTCCATCTTCTTTTGGGGCAGATAAAGTGGTGCTGAGAAATGGTTTTTCTGAGACCTTTTAGGTGAAAATCTAATACCAAATTGTTTCTGCTGTTCTTCATTAGAGGTACTTGCAACTGGATTGCTATTGATTGCCTCTTAAATCTGATTCTGCATTTTAAAAAGTTATAACAGAAAAATGACAGTGATATATGTGCGCCTTAGTAGCCCTCTGTCAGATGTGAAGGAAACTGCAGTTTATCAATGACCTGTTAATGTCAGAGAAGCCAATGACTATTCACAACCCAAAGGCCCTGATCCTACAATCACTTAAGAGTTGTCTGTCCTTATTAATGTAAGTAACTGCACTGAACATCATGGGATTAATCATGTCGATAAAAGGAAGTGAGTCTGAGTGATCCTGGAATCAGTACCTTGGAGCTGCTCACGTAGGAAAAAGCTATGATCAGATAATCAAAATCAGAAATGCAAGTATGCGAAAGGTACCAGTGCTTGTGATGCTAAAGCATTTCCCTGTGCTTTCGAGCTCACAACAGCAAAATACGCAAGGTTAACAGTGTAGAAGTAATACAATTTGTGGTTTTAATCACTAAAAATTGTTTTGCCACTTTTGTGACCAGCTTATGTGGCTGGCTGAAGTCAGTGGGTTATGCCGCTTAGGTCAGGCTGCGATTTCACTCATTTCCATGCATTCTGTACTTTCTCCTTGCTTTGTGCAGGCCTGATTTTTTTTAAGCAACATTGTTGATACATGTGACATTTCCTTGTCTTCTTTAGCATGATAATGACATCAGACACAGTACTAGGAATTGCCGAGGCATCTTCAGGCCCTGCTATGGCAAAGGAATGAAAGGGGTGTTTAGATCTCGTAGAGGTAGTCAAGCATCTTGCATGGGTAAAGTTGTCCTGATATGCGTGTGTGTGCAGCAGGAGTCCACAGCTCAGCTGGAGGTGGGCCTTTAAGGACTCCACCACTTGGTGTGATAGCCTCTGATGATCACACCTCCTCATCCCCACCCTCCTTTTCACACATCCTACCCCACCATGCCTTCCCTCTCATTTCCCCTTCAGGACTACCCTATGGCTTTGGTCACCAGCCCAGCATCTCAGGACCCCATCTCCTTGTGCTGCGGGAGAACAGCAAAACACTCTCTTCAGCAGCTACTGCCAGTCAGCCAGTCATAGCTTTTCTTCTGTGATGAAGATTTTTCTGAGAATTTAGCAGTCCCCGCTTGGGGGGATAGAACATTAAGAAATTAATTTGCTTTTTTCAGTTTGTGTCTTTCCAGGTTTCTTCCCTTTTGTTTTGCCTTCTGTCTTCCTTTATTTTAACTCTACTCCTTCTTCAGACACAGCAATTAAAGAGAAAAGAAGGGAAGTATGTTTTGAAAGCAAATATTTTGAAAACTTGAAAAAATAGGAACAATTCATACAGCTTTCACTGAAAATAAAAGTATTTTTAGACAATAGGAATATTTATCGTTTCATTGACTGTGCTATGCACACATGTTAAAAATAGGCCTTCAGCTGACAGTCTCCCAAGGTAGGTAGTTGCATCAAACCTCAATTCTCTAGTCCATGACTTTTTGTTGTAATTAGATGAAAGAACCTCATCCACTTTGGCCAGTGCCCTAAGTGAGAAGTCATTGTGTTCTGGGACTGAAAGTGATTGCATTATGAATCTAGGTCCAGTGATCAAAATGGTTTGAAGGTCCTCTAACGGATTTTATTTCTAAATGTTAATAAACCTAAATTTTTCAAGACATATAAATATAGTCCTGTGACAGTGCTGTCCTAACTCTAATGATGTGTCTGTTCTCTGTTATAACCGTTCTATTTTCTTTTTGCTTTCCTGGTGGCAGTATTCATTGATTAAAAAAAAAAAAAAAAAAAAAAAAAAAAAGACCCACATGATCCAGATCAAGGTGAATTACTTCTTTTTTGGACCTACCTGGCTAAACTACTATACCTATCTGCATTGAGGTGGATTTCCACCAAAGTCTTAAGAAAAAAAATGTGGATAAATATCCTTGGCATAGTAGTGATTTTTCTGCTATTTCAGTTTTGTTGTGCTACTGTGAGAACACAAGAAGGAAAACACTATTATTTAGTTACTATATGCTGGTATGTGTTTTACGGTGAGGAAGAAAACTAAAATTTTGTGGTTTATCCTATATTGCCTCCACAAAGATGTCTGTGCATCACTGTCTGGCTGAATTCAGTACCAGACTTGAATGTATTCATTCTGGTCATGAAATTGTTTGAATAGTAACATCCAGATATAGTCCTTCAAGGTGGTTAAAATATAATATCCCATAGAGAGCTTAGACTCTGTGGGAAGATACTTGAAAGACAAAATAACCTGCCTGCAAAGGAAAGAGATTGTTTCCAAAGTGCAACAAGCAGCACTTGTTGCTCCTCTTCTCCTGAGTCTTAAGCTACTTTCTATCAAGACATCAGGCATGATGGACCATCCTCAGCTTGCTCCAATGACAATGTCTTTGAAGAAGCATGGAAGTTTTTCAGTGAGCACACTTCTTCCAAAAATGGTGAAATGCAAGGCTTAAAGGTACTTGAACATACTGTCCTACTCTCCCTAATTCCTAGGCAGTTTGAGGAAAATTACTACCTTTGTTCTTTGATACGTTGTTTGCAAATTTGTAGTTGGAGGTGATTATTTTATTAAAAAGCAAAATATGCACCACAGTGAGTTTCACTTCCTGTGGTCCTTGACAAGAAGTTCCTTAAGTAGCCTTTTTTTTTGGCTGATTTTGCGTTTCAACAAAATTAAGTCACATCGTGTTCACGTTTATCTGAGATACCATCCTGTATATAGCTTAAAGTGTCCCTTCTGCCCTCTTTTGATTTGCAAACTACTGCTGTAGTGGTGAATGTTTAACCCCTGGTCTGTACTCCGAGTAGCATGTCACTGTTATGGCACAACTGTTCTAATGGCTGAACGTCACGTAGCTGCAACAAAGTGCTGGGTCAGACAGCTTGGCCTGGCCGGATTAGCTCAAATAACACTTGCCTATCTACAGTAGTAGAGAAAATATTGGAAAATAGAAGAGTCACATAAAAAGCCTGTGTTTCTTTCTTCCCCTCAACTTCTGTGTGAAAATATTGAACTCAAGCTCACAAGATCAAATGTTTGTCTTAAATATGCCTTTGAACAGAGAGTGAATTACACTCAGGTAAAACGTGGTGTAACCTGTGACCAAAGCTTCTTACCTCTGGTTACACATAAAACAGTCAGCTCATGAATTAGTTCCAATCTATTCTCAGCGAAGGATGTTCTGTCCCAGCAAAATGAGTGTGCGTAGGATAATGAAACCAGCATCGCTTTTATTGTTTGGGGGGAGAGGGGATTTAAGTAAAGCATCACTGCGTGAAGTCTCTGTAGAGTTTAGGCAGACACTCTAATAATGTGTATTTATGGTTTATTGCATATGAAGAATTGGTTCCTCCAAACATTACTAGCTAGTACCATGTGAGAGCCTACCTATCTGCTTTACCATCCATGCACAGAAAACTCCAATGTCAAGCCACAACTGTGCTTATATGATTCATAGCTGTTAGAGAGAAAGACTTATTAGTCATCTACTTCATTGCCCTTCCTATATAGAGTTATTCTATATTGTGCTGTACATTTGCTACTTTTTTGTCGGTCTAATTTTAAATTACCGAAGTAATGGAGCTCCCACTGCTTCCCTCAGGAAAATGTTCCAGAGCATAATAGATCTACTGTCAAGAAATATACTAATTTCCTGATATTCATTTTTCGTGTATTAACTTCATTTCATTGCACCAGCTACTGTTTTTTGTGCATTTTCCTGTGATCTCACTTCAAAACTTAAGCTTTGCACCCTGCAAATACGTCTTGTTTATTTTCAGCTACTATATGTGCATATGAAGGGGTACAAATTAACCTCTAGAGGATTACAAATTTGGCCTCTGTTTAGTAGGAGTAAGCCAATAAAACTGCTAAAATTAATTGGTTCATTTTAGAGCAACACATCTTTGCAAGAGCGTCAGAAGTAATTGCAAACAACAGCTAAACTTCATGTGAGCTGAAAGTTGATTTCCTAGGCCACTTTTTACAAAGGGTGGTTGCACTATATGAATGTAAGAAGGCAGAGATAGATTAAGGTAAAATCTTGTGAGGACATTGATTTGATTTGAGTTTCGTAGTTTATCTAGAGGATTGATAGGGTACTTAGACAGCTGAAGAATTCACAGTTTCCCAACGGAGGTATACTCCCATGTGAGCTTCCCTAGGCTGTTTCGGTGCAAACTGTATTTTAAGCCAAAGTCAGTGTTGGCTTGTGCTACCTCTTATTTCTGCCCTGAGAAATGGATGAAGAGCACTTGCTACTCATCACAAATGCACACTACAAAATGGTGGCTTAAGATTTGCCTTTCTGCTTTGTGTTCAGATGAACTTTGTTACCTCAGAGAAGGGACAGTAGCTTAGCGCAAGATACGTCAAAATTCATCAGACACTCGCTCACCTGACTACACTTTAAACCTGTTTTCAATGGGTATCAGTTGAACGAAAAAATAATTCTCACATCCGCTTTGCTGTAGCTGGATTCCGCATGCAGGAATAAAATCTGAGTTAAACTGTGCAACTTTACGATGTCTTGTTGTAAAGGCATATGTACTTAAGTGGCTCTACTCAACAGAATGCTGAGCAAGACTCATTTCCCTCCTTCTGCTTTGAAATTTGCCATCATGTATTTCCTTGCAAACTTTAGATCGCATGAACAACTTTCAGGTGGCTTGCACACTTCTAGCATCTATCTCTGTTTTCCTTCTCTCCTGGTCCTGGACAAGTCTGTTTTGCACCGACCTTGTCCTAGCTGGTAGCCCTCTTTCTGCTGAATTTGTTGTATAATTCCAGTTCACAACACTCTCTCTTCTGCTTTGGACAAATACTCAGCCTTGATGTCTTACCGTAGATGTGAGCTGGTATAGCAGGTTAGAATAGAGACCGTGTTCTCAAAGCTTTAGAGTTCACCATTTTTATTAAGGATCTGTCATTCTTTTCCTAGAAAGTGACTATGTTTTATGCGATAGTATTTCCCTAGGAAACGCTTGCAGTAGAACTCAAGGATTTTGAAAAGGAAATGTTTTCTGACTGAGACTGAATGTGGGCAAGAGCATAAATACAACTGGATTTTACAGAATACGTTCTATAGTTGCGGCGTCTGCTTTATGGAGGATGAACTAAATACCTGCAATGCAGAGAAGGCAAACATGACTCTGCCCTTTGCTCAACAGTATCTCTCACTTCTGCTTGAAGTATTTGAATCTTAAATGGCCAGCTTATCAGTCCTTTGAAGTCAATGAGAAGACTGCAAATGACATCTCCTGTTGTTTTGGTGTATTCGATGTTCCTGTCTAAATATCCAGGGAAGCTATAAGAAAGCCACAAGACAACAGAAGATGATACAGATCATACAGTTTAAAAAAACCTGGGCATCCTAACTTCTTCAGTCTTTGCCAGGTTACTCACAAAAGCGGGGTAACAGAAGGGAGACACCGTCTTCCGAGACAAGAAGACTTCATGTACTTTCTTAACTCCTTTTCAAGAGCCAGTGGACTGTTTTATTCTGTAAAATGAAATAAAATGAAAGTCAAAACTGAATCAGTATTTTGGGGTTTGTACCAATATTTGCTCTGATTGGTATTGCTAAGGTTACTGTGAATATATTACAAAAACTACAATCAAATGTTCAGTGTTTGAACACACTTTTACATAGCTTAGCTGCTCAGGCTGTCTTTACCTAGAGTATCATCTTATTGCCACTGAATGATCAGACTGTCCCTTTTGTTAACTTGAACTGTTTTTTACAAGGTAATTGTTCTTTTTAAATTTTAATTGGATCTTCAGACTTTATCAGATAAAGCTGACTGTGCAAAATGCATGAAACAGCATGAGGGTTATTTTATGTAGTATAACTGACCATGCATAAAATTCATGTAGTAAATTAAACTCTGACAAATGAGTCTTTTGTCCCCTTTGTTCTCACTGAAGTCTGGGTGATGCGAACATATGAAAATTCCATATTTAAAAGTCTTAACAGGATCTGTGATGAAAAGGTAAAAATAGTCATTGGGTGTTTTGAGAGTATTCAGTTCTACCTTAACGTTGTCTCACTCAAATCTGTGGACTTCTCGCTAAGGGAGAAGTCCAGATTAAATGCCTTTGAAAATACCAGGTGTGAAGTAGCTGCCCTGCATGGAAAACAAAGATTAGTACAGAGAAAGTAAGTTTTCTAAGGCACTATAATGGATACATTTGTTGAGATGAACCTCACTTTTGGCATTGTATCAACTAAGGCAAGAAGCAGCAGTTGGCTTTGCAAAGAAAAATGAAAGCCATACAGTTAAATGTAACCTGACAGAGAGTGGGCTGGACTACTGCCCTACTCACTGTTTACATTCAACTTAAGTTCTGCCATATTCTAACACCCTTATGGTATACTGTGTATTTTGCTATGCAGGCTTAATTGGCTATATAAAACATTTATATGAGTTTGTCTTTGAATATATGCTCTGAAAACAGTGACTTTGCAGATTCATATTATGAACTCTATGTTTATGTTGGCAGATGAATGATTTTTTCGGGGTCCAATTTAATAGCTGGGAGAAAACAGCAAAAAGGCAACAAAGGCAGCAGAAATACATCCATAGGAGTGTACAGGGCTGAGACTTCTAACTGTGGAAAGTAGCTGACGTGTTCTGATGTCATATCGTGATCCTCAGGTAGATCCTGTGGTAAAGTCAGGTATAAAAAGTTTGTGACCTCACAGCAGTAAGACATTAAGATGTAGGACAATGGCATCGCTGGAGGTGTAAGGAAAAGATTCAAGTTGGGAACAGCAGTTCTGAAGGCGTGTTTGTCTGCAGTCTAAAGTACAAAATGGTTCAAGGAACAATTGCTTATAAAGTAATTTGATCTCTTAGTTTGCCGTGGGAAAATTCTTCTTAAGATATTGTAGAACAGCTTAGTGGAACAATAAAAGCCAATTGCCAACCTTAGTGTGTAAAGAATAACAAGCATTTTGTAGCAAAGAGAGAAATTCATTCTGTCACATACTAATGAAGTGTCACGTTTTCAGATAGAAATAACAATTTCATTACCTACTCATCTGCCTTTTCTAATCTTCTGTAAGTTTGAAAACTATTCTGAACTCTTACTAGCAAGTTAACATGCAAGTGCTTGACAGTTGTGTGGTAGTGTATAGACTACAGATACAGAGTTTGGCAAACTGTTTTAGTTTGACCATTTGATTATTTTATGTGCAAATAGCCTATACCATTAAGTGTATGTGAGTCCTTCTACTGGTACTTCTGTCATGTCATCAATGCAGTGACCCTCAACAAAAGAGGTTAACGGCTTTTGTGTCCTGATGCATTTTTCCAACAGAGATGTAAAACAGAGCACTAAAGGGCTGGATTTGCAGTGTTCTTTGGCTTGTTCAAAATATTTTTTTTATAAATGGCAGCTAAGAAGGTTTTAGGATATAGGATATGGATGAATCTCTAATTGCCATCTTCATCATCTTTTCAGTGAAAAAGACTTGTGTTCTAGTGAAGAGGACTTGGTTTAATCTTATAAAAAGTATTTTCAGAGTAATTTAAGGGTAAGTAAGTATTTATTAATGGTGCTCAATCTTAGTAAGCCAAAGCAGAATTTTATTAAGAAATGACCTTATACTTAATGATTATATCATGAACTTAAACTGCAATAATCTGCTTTCAAAATACGGCTCAGTGACTCTCATCACACTGAAGTAAAGGCTGTCATGTAGGAAGATGCGGAGCGGGCTAAAGGGAATGCTCCTGGGACCTGGCAATTAACACATCCTGAGCACACAGCCTTCACAACAGTGCTTACTCTGCACGTGACAGAAGTATTAGGAAAACTTGCGTTGTTTCATGTTTTTTTCCAGTAACAAAATTCACGGTTATTGAAGTTTAATTTATGTATGCATTAGATGGAGAGGCTCTAGGCATTTGTGCATAAAACCGTAGGAAGCATGTTGACTGTTTTTCCTACCCTTAGCATGACATTTTTAGAGAGGGTCACCACTCCTATGTGACAAATGTGTGCACAGTAAGACTGACCAGATCACTGACCAAGGGCTAGAAGAGATTTAACGTTCCAGGTTGGCTCTCCCACTGCTGCTTTTCTCAGCTGGGGTTGGCTGCTGTTGTGAATACTGGGTGCCCAGGACCTGTGAACTGCTGGCTCCCGTGATCCTTTCCCCTAGCCTGCTCCTAAATCTTCCTGTTTGACAGACTCTTTGCAGCTGGCAAACATCTCCTCTGCGTGCTGTATGAAAGACTGCAGAGAAGTTCCCCTGGGTAGCTCTTCTGTCCTTGATCTTCCTTCACACAGTCATTGGCTTCTAGAAAGCAAAGGGCCTTTGTGCTGGAGTTGTGAACCAGGGGTGAATTTCACTTCACCTATAAATCCAATAACACTGGTGGAAATAGTATACGTACATTTCTTGTACAATATACTGCTATTGTTATATGTGTACTGTAGAGAAAACCCTTAAATACCAGGGGCCAAATATATTCTTAAGTATAAAGCGTTCAAATTAAATAAGCCAAAACACCAAGTTCCTATCAAGATTGTCACCAACCCTTTTTTTTGTCCCCACTTGGCCGCACCATAGATCTGTCAGCGGTTTAAGATACGCAGATAAGTATTTTTCTGCATTTTGGAAATCCAAAAGTGGGCACAGGTTCATGCATTTTAGGCACCAACTGAGTAGTCTTTTTTAGCTGGGTATTACTTGCATACTGCCAACAAAATTTTTCCTTCTGCTAGTACTACTGCAATATTTGTTTAAAAGGAATTCTTGCACAGACAAGTTTGTATGACATCCTTAGTCCCTGGGTTTATTTAAGCTCAGATTAATATTTGCAGTTTTGCAGGGACCTGATTCATGCCCATTGGTTTTACAAAAATTTAGTTGCGTCAAATAGATGTCCTCAGTACAAGTCATATCCTGCTATTTTGATAGTCCCTCAGTGTCCTGAGGTGCAGACCTGCAATGTCTTGTATGGTAGGAAAGTAGTGGACATACTGTGGGTATTGGTACCACTATCCACCCATACGAGAGTCAAAATTTAAAAAATAACAACCTATGTTAGGTTTACAGTAAAACTATACACTGAGGAGCCTTCTCAAGAAATGGAGTGCCACAATGTTGGGCTGGCAGATGTTTGTAGAAGAGCATCACGATGGAAAAGAGCTACCAGCAAGATGGAACAGCAGAACACATTATCAGCTCCTCTAACCAAATGGCCTGAGGACTGAGAAGACAGGTGTGGGTTTTGGCACTTATCCCACAGTGACTTCCCTCTCAGTAAACCTTTTCTCAGGGCAAAATCTGGTAGAAGGATCCCAAGCAGAGCTGCAGCCTCCCTCCTATTGCAGGATTTGCTACAGGAGGGAAGGAGCAAGCCTGTGGTCATTACGGTTCTGTTTTACTGCCCTGTTAAATGTGGTGCCTTATTGCTATTTTTAATTTAGTTCTTTTGTGAGAGTGGAGGCGATAAGACAAATTGTTTCTATGCTTCATTCACACACCTAATGGGAGAACAGTGCAAGGGAGCTGCAAACTGTAATTTGCATGACGTACAGCAACAAGAATTTCCAAATGCACGTGTGTTGAGTGTGCTGAAAAGCTGACATTTGCTGATGAGCCCACTTTCATCCCCATTCCTGATTGTATCTAATTATAATTTATAACAACAGTGCCTTACGTCATGAACCCTAGGTTCATTTGTGCTATCCTGTGGTTTGCACTGGAGGTCGAAGAACAACACCTGACTAAGGGTGTCTATGTGACCTTGTAAAAGTCTTTGCTCTTTCAGCAGAGGTAGGAGAGACCAGCAGCACGAGCAAAGATTCTTATCAGGGACTATAAAAAGACACCAGGGGTTGGGCAAATTGTGGGGGGATCTGCCCATAGCCATTCAGATAGAAAGCTAAAGGATTAAAGAGCCGTGCAAGTGGACAGCTAAGAACTCAAGTTGCAGAGCCACAGGGAGTGAAGAACAGTGTGAGACTAAGTCAGCTAGAGGACTGATGGATTTTATTTCCCTTCTGGTTTTTGCATTGAGAGTAGGAGAAGGCAGCATGGGTAATGTGAGACTCTACTCCAAGAGAAGAAGGAGAATGCAAACTACCAAAAGGTGTAGAGGGTGGATTATTGATGAACCTCCAGACAAGCAATGGAAGAAGTTACATATGCTTGCTGTGGATGCCTAATGCTCCAGAGTGTGTGTGAGTGATACCAGTGAGCCATGTGGGTGCATCCACTGCTGTTCCAAGAGGGGAAACAAGGCAAGAGATGGGTATTCTCTTGATGTAAATAGACCTTTCTACATACTGTATTTGTGTTAGTTCATATAGCTGCTTCGTAGTTAGTTTTGCTAGCTCTTGGTTTCCACATTTCTTAAAGAATGACAGTATATTCTCAGATTTACTTCTGTTTATACTAATTAAATACTAGTAAACCTGTCCATCTGAAGGATAACTTATAAATCATCTTTTCCTCAGGTCTACGTTGGACTTGTCTGTATTCCTAACTGTTAAAACTGCTTTATGTTCTTCTGTCTTAAAAGGTTATGTAAGTTTATAGTCCTGCATAATTTAGCTATGCAGTGCTTACGTTGAACTCATACAGAGGAAATCATGACAAATTGTGTAGGTGGAGGCTTTCCAGTTATTCAAGGCCTGAAATGATAAAATTGTATAGAAATTTATATTTTTATTAAGCAAAATCATGGTGTCTTCAGAACATCTCCATTGCATATGAGCTTGAATATACATGAGAAAAACCATTATCGAGGTTATGCACCTGAATTTCATTTTTAAAAAAATGGTTATACAGGGTTGGAAAATAACATTTAGCTCTTAGGAGGGAGAAGCCTGTAGTAGCGAGCAATTCCTGACAACGCGTAAGGTCCTCAAAATAGACTGTATGTTGTCCACTGCCAGTGTAAAGGGAAAGGAATAATATTTTTCAAGTAAAGAAAAGGTCTGGGATGTCATCCTTAGCAATTTGGAGCAAGAGAAATCTAGTTCTGCAGGATGGTTATTATTTGTAAGTGCGCTTGGTGGCCTGAGGCTTGCCTGGACCAGCTGCATCCCCTGTCCTTGCTGCACCACCCCTGTTCACCAGCTGACTTGTTTTATGGTGAAGGAAGGTGTGTCAGCCCATGGGTTGTCATCCAGGTTTTGCAGTCAGCAGCAGTGTGCACTGAACAATTGTCTTCCTCTCCTTTCCAAACCTGTGTACTGAATCAGTTTTATAGTGTCCTACCATTCCAGCTGAGCAGGCAGAGGACTCCTTCCAGGGCTCTGCAGGCAAAGAGCTGGTGTGATGGAGCAAGGGTCTGTCTGTTACCTAGCTAGTGTGCCGACAAATAGAGCTGCTTTTGTTGTAAGTATACAGATTAATCCAAGGAGGGTCCCTGTGTGGTCAGCCATGCTTCAGAAAGTCGGATAATAAGAACAGAGAAAGGAGCCGTAAGGTACTGAGATGATACAGGGTTATGTGCCAATTTACCTTAGAATCATAGAATCATAGAATGCTTTAGGTTGGAAGGGACCTTAGAGGTCATCTAGCCCAACCCCCCTGCAGTGAGCAGGGACATCTTCAACTAGATCAGGTTGCTCAGAGCCCCGTCCAACCTGGCCTTGAGTGTTTCCAGGGATGGGGCATCTACTGCCTCTCTGGGCAACCTGCTCTAGTGTTTCACCACCTTCATTGTAAAAAATTTCTCCCTTACATCCAGTCTAAATCTACCCTCCCTTAGTTTAAAACCATCACCCCTTGTCCTATCACAACGGGCCTTGCTAAAAAGATTGTCCCCCTCTTTCCTATAAGCCCCCTTTAAGTACTGGAAGGCTGCTATAAGGTCTCCCCACAGCCTTCTCTTCTCCAGGCTGAACAACCCCAACTCTCTCAGCCTGTCCTTATAGGAGAGGTGCTCCAGCCCTCGGATCATCTTTGTGGCCTCCTCTGGACCCGCTCAAACAGATCCATGTCTTTCCTGTGCTGAGGGCTCCAGAGCTGGACGCAGGACTCCAGGTGAGGTCTCACCAGAGCAGAGTAGAGGGGCAGAATCACCTCCCTCGACCTGCTGGCCACGCTGCTTTTGGTGCAGCCCAGGATATAGTTGGCCTTCTGGGCTGCAAGTGCCCATTGGTGGCTCATGTCAAGCTTTTCATCCACCAGTACCCCCAAGTCCTTCTCGGCAGGGCTGCTCTCAATCCCTTCTTCCACCAGCCTGTATTGATAGTGGGGGTTGCCCTGACCCAGGTACAGGACCTTGCACTTGGCCGTGTTGAACCTCATGAGGTTCACACAGGCCCACTTCTCCAGCTTGTCCAGCTCCCTCTGGATGGCATCCCATCCCTCAGGTGTGTCAACTGCACCACTCAGCTTGGTGTCATCTGCAAACTTGCTGAGGGTGTGCTTGATCTTGCTGTCTATGTTATTGATGAAAATGTGAAAGAGCACCGGTCCCTATACAGACCCCTGAGGGACACCACTTGTCACTGGCATCCATTTGGACATGGAGGCTTTGACCACTACCCTCTGGCTGCAACCTTCCAACCAATTCCTTATCCACCAAACAGTCCACCCATCAAATCCATATCTCCCCAATTTAGAGAGAAGGATGTTGTGGGGGACCGAGGCTTCCAGCTGACTCTGACAAAGAGAAAATAGATTCATGCTCAGAAACGTGTCTGAAGGAAGAACGCAGAGCACCTTTTGTAAGCCTGGCCGTAAGGTGGGATGTAAGAAGCAGTATTAACTGTTCACTTATGTCTCTGAAGCAATGATACGGTATTTGGCAGGGGGGATTGCCATGCCAGGTACCCTATGTCCTCATTGTCCTTTGTGGTGAGGAATCCTCAGTCTCTTGGAAGAGAGTTGTATCTTATCCTACAAAGTTGTGTGAATGGTACTGTAGAAATGAATTTTCTTTAACATATTGTAGCCACAGAGGGCTTGGCATCATCATCAGTTAGTTTCAGTTACCTCGCGATGCAAGGCAAGATGTCCCTACACGCCTGGCGGGGGCGGGGGGGCGGAGGGGGGAAACACAGGGCTGATTTTGCCCTGGGTAGGCGAACATCCAAAAGCCCAAATCAGAATGTGGATGAATGTCTTTCAACATGGGGTGCATTTTAATACCCCCTATTATCTTCAAAAGATCTTCACTTTTGCCTCCCTCATGCCTTTGTAGTCTTATTTCAGCTGCTCGTGGTAGCTCAGTTCCAATCCCAGAGGCCTGAAATGAATAAATCCAAACATGCTCTATTTAGAGTTCTACCCCATGGCTAGCACACCCGATGTGGCATTTCAGAGACTGAGGGAAGTGAGCCACGTTTGCTCATGGAAAAAAGAAAGAACTGCAGCAATACAATGACGTAAGGTTTATCCTGCAGGTTCACCTCAGGTTACAACCGGATCTAATTCAGCATGCTCTTGTCAGTACAGCTTAGTTCAGCTAAACCAAGAAAATACAGTTCAATTCTGTATGCAGCTAACTCCCACATAAAGCATCAGAACCTTTCCAATCTATTTTTTTATTGCAGGCTTTTTTTTAATTTGAAGAGCTGTTGGGCCTGAATAATATGGGTTTATTTATCTGTCTGGTACCAAAGGAAAGTAATTTTAAGAATTTGATTAAAGAACCATCTTAAAGTAAACAGAAGAATCACACATTGAAAGAAGATGTTCCCACACATCAGATGCTAATGAGGTCACCCAGGAGAACATCGCTGTTTGGGGCCTTTACTTGTCCCCAGGGTGCAATTTCTCGCTGGGAAAAGGTCCTGCTATGCCGTCGTAATCTAGAGCATGTTTTGGAATAACTCTTTCAGCCAGTGATGTGCTAAACTGCTTCTCTATTGTCATCTTAGTTGACTCCGAAAAATGAATTGCATAAATTTCACAGCAGTGAGATTTTTTTTGATATCTGTAATAATTTTACGATTTGACTCTTATATCACAGTGTAGCGGCTAGTTTCATCAGCCAGAAGTCCCTGCAGCTCCTAGAACTGCAAATACTCTTAATGCAGTGGCAGACCAGAAGTCAAGTTTGCGCTGAACACGTCAAGCAGCTCAGAGAAGTGAATTAAATGTATCTTGGCCCAAATCTAGGCCAAAGTGTTTTTACACACCAAAGCAAGTAGAGTTGATGTATGCTTGCTGCCTTCATCTTCAAGTGCTGCTAGCTACTGGCAGTCAGAGGAAAAAATGGTTTAGAAAGTAAAGTTTTATGGTACACTCCCAAGGCTGTAATCTTTTTGCTGAAACAGAAGTTCTAGACAGAAATCTCTTGATTGAACTTCGGTGTTAACCAAACATTAGTGTGTTGGATCTGACCCAGGACATTGTCCCTGACAGTGCTCAGGAACTGGCCGATCGACAGTTATGGAAGAGTGTGACAAAAGGGGGATTTTCTTAATCCTAGGGGATTCCCCTGAAGGGGAATGTTTGAGGCCCTGACTTTTAATCATTGCTTGTGTCAGGAAGTATAAATGTTTGTCTTCTGTTGCTTAAAAAAAGCCAGGTTCATTAAGGATTATATTCTTTCTTTTTAAAACAAATGAGTTTCTAATGGGAACAAGCTGGAATTCATTAACAATCTAATGAATACTTTTTTTAGTAGTCCTTTTTGGTCCAAATTATGTTACTCTGAAGACAGCTCCACAGGGTAAACTATGCTTTAAGTTTAAAAAGGTAGAACAGAATTTTGCTTAATCTCTTTTAAATTTGCCTGTCAGTTTTAAACTCCCTGTTTAACTTTCCTTCCATATCTTGTTAATTATTTTGTCTTTTGGCTGCAACATACTCTTTTTCTTCTGTTATGAGAAAATAAATATGAATGTTTCATTTCCCTTCTTTTCACTGTTCATAATTTTTATACAGCTGTCCTACACTGATCGTCTCCTCATTTGCCTCCTCTCCAAACAAAAACTGGTCTTTCTTCGTACAGCTGATATCCTGAGACTCCTGGTGGTTTCTGTTCCCGGGTCTGAACCCTTTCTGTGGCTGCTCTGTTTGCAGCCCCGTGGCCAGCACTGCCTGGAGCATCCCTGATTCCAGATTTACAGTTCTTTCATTTTGTTTGCTTAGATGGAGAGAGTTTCTGTGCATCCCCTTGAATTTCGAGCTGTAGGCTTGACATTGCCAGCGTGATCAGAAGTGGTACGAGCTGGAGTTCAAACAGGTGGTACTGTCGGGCTGCTGTCACAGGGGATGAGATCATACATTCATTCTGTCTCCGTGATGGATTTGTCTGACTCTCTCCAACTCGAGCTGACTTTGATCCTATATAATGAAAAGCCTTAAAATAGAAAGTGGAAGGGAACAGAGAAGAGCTTTAATTATTTACCAGCTAGGTTGAATCCTTACCTTGTGTAAAGAGACTTCTTTTGTTGTTTTTTGGTCTATTCAGTTTTCATTAAGCCAAATTTAAATCTTTGTGCTCAGCATTAGTTCAGATTCTGGGGCTGATTAAAGAGGCTTTTGAAGGAAGCTGCATTTTTTCTTCTTTTACTTAGTTGTTTTTTCCATTTGTTAAGTGGAATAAAAATGCTTCCTAAACATTTTTCAATATTGTAGTCACCGTAGTGCTAGGAGGTCCCAGCTCCAAGTTTTAGTTGCTCTAATCACCTTGTGACGTGACACCCTTCATAAAGCCACTGAAGGCCAGGTAGACAAAACAGATAAAAAGTGTGAGGGAGGAAATCAATTTGCAAATTCCCAGATTCCCAAAAGAAGTTTGTGGCAGGTCTCCTACCCCTGCTAGCGTGGTGTTTAACCGGGAGTCCACTCTGCCCCTGCTGTATTCACCCCTCGGGTGATGCCTGAGCAGCATGGGCATGGTGTGGTGGTCTCCGTGACATGAGTACCCCATGACTGCCTGCATTTCAGAGCAGTATTCCCAGCTACAGGAGCAATCCTCGTCATCCTGAAATTTTGATAATGTGTCTTTGCCCTTCTCTGAAAACAGTAGAGATGTCATCTCCCTCATTGTGCAGGAGGAGTCAGCGCAGGGGGTGAGTACAGCTCCTTTGTGAACGTCTCCCCTTGGCAGGTTGTGCAGAAGGAAGCTGAGTGCCATCCCAAACCCTTCCCGTACTCTGGAGGCTGGATGGTGCCTCCCAAGGGCATGAGCTTGGGGCAGAGGGGACAGGCTTTTGGTACGCCGCTTCCTTGCATCATTACGTTTACAACCAGAAACAACCTTGCAGTTACCTCTGTAGTCTTAAGCAAAAAGCTTTCTTGATTTATTTTGGAAGCTAGTGTCTTCATAGTGTGTGTGGCTGTAAAATCTGCATGCTTGAGTTGAGGCTTGAGGAACCCTAGTGCCCATCAATATCACTACGTCCACAGCTCCTTCACAAAAATAGACAGTAATGTGAAAGATAGTGATGGTTCAGAGAAATGCCCTTGCTTTATCCTCACCCTCCTGGTGCCTGTGGATATGTTAACAGACTACTGTACATAGGGGAAAACATACCTTTAATAGTTCTGTCTCAGCTGCTGTTAATTTGATTTCCCTCAGGTAGTCAGTGTTCAGTCACAAAGTCCTGCAGCAAGACTTTTCGTAGCAAGAAGTACAAATAATTTACGCTGTAATGTCTGAGGCTCTTCGATAAAGCATATGCTACTCTGAACAAAGCAAAAAAATAATTTCTTTTATTTGGGATAAACATGATAATTTCAGAGAAATGGGAGGAAGGGCTGTAATGAGGAGCATGTTTATTGAAAGCAGCCTTGTGGTATCTGACAGCAAGTACATTATGTCCAGATCTATGCTCGGCCTCTGTGCCGTACACATTGTATATTTGGAGGCCAATCTGTAATTATTACTGGATTACTACCGTTAAAATATTTTTCAATATCTCAGTTTTCCTGTGGAAGTTGTCTGTTTAGTTTGTATTTTCAGCTCCATTCCAGCTTCTTCTGTGTAGACTGGGCAAGTGTGAATTAGGTCCATTAGGTGCATTTGGCCAGAGGCCAAACTGCGTTTTTTTGCATTTATGTGAATCTGGAGTAGTGCCTTTGAAAAGAGGGGGCTGGATTCTGCCCTGAATGGTCAGGTCCCGTTCCTTTGCTCGAGCCATTTGTTCAGGGGGGGGTTTCAGCAGGACTCAGTACTGCTGCAGCACTCGTTCTGAGACTGCTGTAGTATCACATGGCTCGTATAACTTTGCAAAAACTAAAATTGAAGAATTTAGAGCGGAATTAGGTCATGACCAAGTACATTTGAAAATGCCATGCTAATTATTCACAAATTTAAAATTACTGAATGAGTTTCTTCCAAGTTTGCTCTGTTCCCTAGATCCTATTGACATTTAAATGTAATTCACTTTATCACCATGTTTTATCATAAAGTCTGCTTTCCAGTATTTTCATTAGCTGGTAGACGTTCCACATTATAAAAGGAAATAATACTTGGGGCATGGAGAAAAAAGGGAATGCAGTTAATCTGTTAACATTGCCTTTCTGGAATTCACTGATTAAATTTTTAACCTTGTATTGGTATTAGGAAGGTTTTTTTGTTTCGTTTTTAGTAAAAGTTCTGTAAAGTTCCTGAAATTCTCCTGAAGGTTTAAGATGAGTGTATGGCTGGTCTTTGAAAGACCCGATGTTGCATTCCAGCCTTTCAGATATTTATCACCTCTTTTGTTAGGGAAAGTGTCCACTTTTCCTGAAGGTGCTGATTCTTCTCCCTAGACTGATGAGTGTGCACCTTCTCAGGGAAAAGTGCTCGAGAGGGATTTCTTCTTTTGAGATGTTTTCTGCTCTAGTTAGGATTTCCATAAAGCAGTGCTGAAAGGAAAGGGCAGAGTAACTGAAATATTGCTCTGAAGATGGCACAAAGCACATTGTAATGTTGGAGCGTTTGAAAACAGGTATTTTTCTTGGGGTACAAATTTTCACTATATTCAGAGAAAGGCTTTCATGGCAGCTGCAGATGCCTTGTACAGGTGGTACCACGTGCTGCCAGTTTCTCAGCCCTCAGAAACAGCGTACATGGTGGGTTTATTGACGGGAGTTGTGTTCAGGTGGTCGTGGGTTAAAAAAATCCCTGTTCTCTCCGACAATCGGATTGGTAATTCCACGTGATGAATTGACTCCATAAGCCATCTTCCCCCCTTCCCCTTTTTTTGCCTGTGCTTCGTGTTGTTTAAACTGAGAGTGGCGGCGATGTGGCTGGCAGGTGGGGTGTCTTTCCCCCCCTTGCTGCCTGCGTTGGCTGATGCCGTGGTGCCGGCAGCCCTGCTTGGGCAGCTTTGGGGGCCGCCTTCTGCGGCCGATCCGATCCTGGCACCCGACCTCGTAAGATGAGATCATTACAAGTGAGACGGTCGTGCCCAAGGAGAGGCAGTGCTCTCCTGTGCCGTTCTGGAAGCGTGAGGGTAACAGCGGCAGGTGGAGAGCAGAGGAGATTTGGTATGTTGAGCACGCAGAGGTCCGCGTCGTGCCATCTCCCGAGCGCGGTGTTGGTGGTGGTTTCTTCTCATCAGCCACGGCGTTCTCCGCTGCCCGAGGCTGCCTGGCTCTGCGCTGCCTGCAGACCGCTCCCCAAAGCTGCCCTCCCTCATCCCAGCCGCCGGCGCCCGGGATTTCCCGGCGGGATGGGTACGGCAGAGGGAGCAGTAGGACAAGCTTCTCCCAGCCCCGGCCCCCTGCCCGCGGGCCCAGCCTCCCCCTCTGCCCGCCCCGCGGCCCCCAGCCGCAGGGGTCTGTCCGTGCCGGGGGGGCCGGGGGGCAGAGGCACCCCCAGCCCCTGCCGAGCGCCGCTGCGGTTGCGCTGCTGGCTGCTGCGCGAGTGGCCCGATGAGATTCGGGTCGCTGGCCTAGATGTTAATGACCCAGCTCTAGTTAGCAGTTTCTGAGCCTTCCAGGCCTCCTTCTGTGTTCTTACTACGTATTATTTTCTTAAAAAAAAAAAAAAAGAAATAAGTAATTTCATCTTTTTTTCCCAGGTTTTCCATCTGGAGGGTGGAATAAAGTGAGTTTTATTTTAGAGCAGGAGGGTTTTTCGTGGGATGAATGAAAGGGGATTGTTCCTACCTTTGGCTCAATGAACAGAGAATCTGTTTCATAGATTATCCCCTTCCAGGTCTGAAAGAAGAGTGTACACCACTCCATCCGCACGCGTGTCTGCCTGCACGCACACTTTAGGGGTTGGCCAGATTTCCGCGAAAGGCCTGTGGCTGTCTGTCCAGGCAAATACAAATACGTAATGTTTGTGGCAGTTGTATGAAATAACTTACTGGAAACCTTTTTCAGTGCAGAATGTAGCACTGCAATGAAACGAGGGTGCCGGAACGAGACAGGATAACAGAGCCATTTTCCTAACAAAAATACTCATTTCATTTCATAATTTCAGAAATAAGGACATTAATTGCAAGAGAAAGTTGTGACGACAAATTTGGCATTGCAGTCTTTACTGCCACAAGCGTTTCAGTTATTCTTTTCAGGAACAGGCTGCAATGAGTTCTCTTAATTAGCAGCCTTTGCTACCTTTTGTATACTCGGTTAGAGCAGACATGAAGCCTTCCAAGCGGTAGAGGGTTCGTCCATGGAGGAGATAATGACAATATTGTGCTGGAGCAAAGGCTGCGTCATGAATCTTTGTAGCTGGCCTGTGGGGTGTTTATTTTATTTTATTTTATTTTATTTTATTTTATTTTATTTTATTTTATTTTATTTTATTTTATTTTGTTTTCCTTCTGAGTTTGGCTTTCTAAAGGAACACAATCATGCTGTGTTTGAAGGGAGTGGGAGTACTTGATTAGGGCAGCCATGGAGGCCTGGGGAAATGAAAAGGATTATCGTGGAGGTGGTAGCACAGAGCGGTTGCATAGTACGTTGAAGGAAGCTGAAAGTGCAGGTGGCAACACTCATGTCCTGAGGGGTAGGAGTGGTCAGGAGAGTTTAGAGGAAACAGGGATTACTGTCCTTGGGAGCAGTAAATAACAAAGGATCGTAAATTCTTAGGAAAGCAATCTTCATTAGATGCAATGCTCACCAAGCAACTTCAATGAACTATAGCTGTCACTGCAAACCTTTCAAATTCAGTGTTTTCAGTGGATGATGCAGATTTTTATTTAGCCATGGGCACCATCAGGCCAGGAAATACTTTTCCAGGGCCCAGCACTGTGCGGGATTAGGTTTACCTGTCTTTTTTTTTATTATTTTTAGAAAAATATTTTTCCTTTCAGTGGAAAATGAAACCATTTACCTACAAACCCTAATTTTTTAAAAGTTCTCTTTATTTTATTATATCTCAGAGATCTTCATTTTGCTGTTCAGTTTGGACAGCTAACAAAAAAAGAATAATATTTCTCCCATATTTAGTGTTTGGATTAAAGATAAATGGAAGCAGAATTGTTCTCGTTCTCCTTTTAGGTATTTTTCAAGTAAACTTGAAAATGCATTTGGTAAATAATGGTTTGAATTTGCAGAGAACAAGGAAAGTGCACAGAGTTTTTAATAACTTGCTTAATTCTTCATAACTGATGTTCATGCTTTGTTCTTGTGTACGAAAATAAAGCCAAAGCCTTTATATCCTGGTTCTTGTAGATGTCACATGCTTATATAGGATGATAAACACTGGTTTAAACCATGGGTTTGTCCAAAAAACTTTACCAAAGTATAAATATGAGGCATAGGAAAAAGGAAAGAAAAGTTCAAAAGTAAATACTGGATTTTTTTTCTTTATTCAGTAAAATGGATTGACTGAAAATATGATTTGTTCCTGAGGCTTAGGTGTATGACCATGGACAATCTCCCTTCTTCCCACATAGCTTGAATCGCAGACATGTAGACATCAAGAACCGAAAAGCCAGCACAGAAAATCCTCTGTTGTTGCAAAACTTCTCACAGAGTAGTACCCAGTGCATTCCCCATTTACTTTATTAATGCGTACCAAGAATTTCAATGTGTTTTGCAAATAGTGGAGCTAACCCGTCTGAACATTCTTAGTGACTGAGCTTCCCCCCGTTACCCAGCGAGCCTCTTGAAAACGGCAGGAGGATTAGACTCGGTGAGGAGGGCGTTGGAATAAATTTATTTGGAGCAGTCAGGCTCCACATTGGGGGGACCAGGGCATTGTTTTGCCCTGTGTGAGCCCACCTCAATCCTCTGGGTTGCCTTCCAGAGCGAACGTACCTCACCGTGCTGGAGGCTGCGTGGTGGGGATGGCAGGGCAGTGGGTGCTGGGGGGTGCTCCTGAGAGCCCCCCAAACCTCACCAGCTTCAATAGCCGTTCCCCATCTCTTCCAGTAAATAAGTGGTAGGTGGGAGAGAAGCAACTCATGGGTCAACACCTGGCCAAACCCTGTCCGTTGGGCTGTGTTGGAGAGGGCTCGTGGTGTAGCCACGTAGCTGAGCAGCCAAGGCTGGAGGTAGGCTGCGGCGGGGTGGCAGACGTGTGGATCAAGTAATACTGAATAAAGTCAGTGTGCTGGATCCACTGTGACAGGCGGGAACTGCGTTCCTGTCAATGCAATGGTAGTCCCCCACTCAAAGCTCTTACTCTCGAGCAAACCCATGCTGAAATCATCTGCAGAGGTTAACGAGGTCATTCCTAAGAGCAGGAAATAACTCAGAGTAAGACTTAGAAGGGCTGAGCCCATAGGGTAGAAGATGTTGCTTGTCCTGGTAAACCCAAACGTTAAGACTGCCAAGACAAATGAATTCAAGACACTGACAGATGAGGGAAGACAAAGAGCAAAGTCTGTGCATGTTAAAAATAGCTAAACGTGAAGGGACAGATCATGACTGCTGGGCACTGGGCTAAATTGGGAATGGGTAGGAAGTCACATGGCTCCAAACATGTTACCTATTTACACTTGTCACTGGTACCAAATTACTCTCTCCTCCCCGCCGCTCCCTTGCCTGCTCCCACTCCAGCTCCCACTCCTCCACAAGAACTTGCTATTAATATGTATTCATATATCTCAAACCTAATGCCACAGAGGTCCCTGATCTATTACAGTTGGTGATGGTTAAAAGGGACAGACCCCGCTGAGAGAGAAAGAGGAGTGGTAAATCTCTCCCAGCTGTACACTTTGCATTGCACATTAGACACTGGCAATATTGCACATCTCTTCATCTGAGGAAACTGGACACCTGTCTTCTCTTTTGGCTGACGTGATACAGATTTCGGACGTGTGACCTCTGACTGTCCCATTCATGGGATTGGGATCATGCTGTCCATGTTGGCATCCAAGGTTTCCCAGTAATTTCCAGCATCCTGTTTTCCAAAGCTCCACCCTCTACATACTCTTAGGTTTATAAATAACCTCTTAAGAGATATAGGGAGTAAACACCGTAAGTGTTCGTTTCGAGGATCCAAAACCCAGTCTCTTTTTCCCCATATCTAGTAAGTACACAAGTTTAGATAAAAGCGTGGATGCACTTCTGTGGATTTCCCTGTCTTTGTTTTTTGCCCGCACTTAAGCACTCTCTAGAGGTAGGTTGGAGTCCTAGAAACAGCTCAGTCTTAATCCTTCCTGTTCATGACTTCACTTCTGAATAGCCCGTTTGTTCATCACACCTTCTTCCATGGGGAGCTTCTTTCTTCCTTCCTCGTTGCCCTAATTAAAAGGAGCCCTCAGCCACAAAGGCACGACTTGTCTTTGTTCTTTCTCTTTTGTCTCTCTGAGCATCTAAAGCACTGGGCTTTTGAAGACCTAACGCTAACACTCTATCTCTGCTTCTAGTGATTATCTGCCCTTCAAGTCTGACATCTTTACAAATAATTGGGAGAAAACTGATTGAGGTACGATATTCTTATTGCATTGTATGAAGTTGCTCCGTCTGAATGGGAGACGCTGTGGCTGGTGTCTTTCTCTGCTCCAAGAGATCTGTAAACGCGCAGCGAGGGTCAGAGGTGCCAGGCAGCCTGCCTGCCATTCGCTGCAGCTCCTCAACCCGAGTCACAGACCATTCCCTGAACCCCTGTGTCAGCCATCCAGAGTTTTAGGACCTGAGGCAAAGAAGTGAAGTGACTTCTTCCCTGTCTGGCAGGAAGTCCATGGCAGGTTTTTCTCTTGCTGGAGTTTTTAAAGCGCTCTGGAAGGCAGGCTTTAAACATCGTGAGGTCTGGCTTTGCTAATAGTAACAAAGGTGAGCGATTCAAAATAAATTGTTTGACTTTTCAGGAGTCGGCAGCTAGTTTATTCTTTAATGTTTGTATGTTGCTGGCGACTTTTCCAGACCCACCGACCTGAGCTGACTCCAGGTTAAGAGGAGCTTCTGCCTTCCTGCCTGTGGGACCGACCATGAAAATGGCTGTGGAGTTACTGCTTTTATCAAACTTTCTATGTTATGTATATGTTATCAAACAAAAGTATTTATATATATACGTCATCAAACAGCATCATGAAGAGTAGCGGGCAGGAGATGAAGTGCAGGCTTACTTAATGCACACTAAGGCACAGCCCTTTGGATGATTTTTTCACCCCCCTTTAGGCCTTTCCAAGTTTGAGCCCTTTCCTTCGTTAGCCGGAAGTGAACGCGTGATTACTTTTACTACTAGATCAGTCCAGTCTCTCAACACTGGTGCTCTGAGAAGCGTGATGCCTCATCAAACAGGGCATTGGCAAGGCATTTATAAACTGTGTTTTTAGCCAAGTGATTCTGGGCACAGCTTGGCCTTGCCCTCCCGGCCCCGACCCGCGCTCGCCGCTTGCTGGGCTGCATCCCTGGGCACGCAGCCCTCCCAGCGGCAGCTCAGGCAGAGGCCGGAGACTGGAAACAGAGACCTTGACCACGTTATTCTGTTCGAATTGGTGTGACTGTCAATTAATGTTTTCTGGTTACAACTGAAAATGCTCAGTAATCGGTGTGTTTGACTGTAGTCTCGTGGCGTGTCCCGTTCCCACGATCAGGCAGCCTGGATGGCAAGCAGTATTTGCCTGAATGCGCCTGTACAAACTGAGCAAGAGCCAGGGGTTTGTGGCACCACGAATGGCTCGTGAAGTCTCTGCTGCGGATCCTGACTTTCTGGGTTACGTGGTGGGACTTTTTTTCCCCGCTTGAGTCACCTTGAATGCTGCCATTAATCAGTGGTCTAGTCATTTCAGAGCCTGGCTTCCGAACAACGTGGCAATGCCTGGTGATTGTAAGGAGCCACAGATTTACCAAGAGCGGATATTTAGAAGCTTTGTGTTTGAGATCTGGTAAAATCTTTTTGTATGCCATTGCTCAGTAGAGCCCTCTGCACCAGCAGAACTGCTGTAAACGTGCAAATGTGAGTATCTGTGGAAGCCTGGCATGACAGACGGTGAAATGCTGCTTTGTACCTCCTTCCCCGCAGCCCTCGCGCCCCTCGGGCTGCTGCCTCCGGGGTCCCCTGCAGAAAGGTCTCCCTTGCCGTCCCGTTTCCGACCGCGCTTCGGTCGGCGGCTCCGGGAGTCAGACCCCGGGAGGGCTGCGGGGAGCGGGGGGCTCGGGGAGGGCTGCGGGGAGCGGGCTGGGCGCCCGGCAGTGCGGCGGCCGCGGGCTCCGGCGGGTGGGCTCCCTGCTGCGGGCGGCCGCGGGGGGAAGGCGGAGGAATCCAGCCTGGAAACCCTCCGCGGGTGTGGGTGTGGGGGTGAGGTGGGGATGGGGGAGACGGGGTGGAGCGGCAGGCTGGGGAGGGAGGAGGGGGGTTGGCCCGGGTGCCTGCGATTGGTAAAGCTCCGCGAAGGCATCTGCCAGCAGGACTTGAGAGGAATGTGAAACCGAATCATTTACAAGTTAAAGATAGACGCAGAGTACACAGCATGTTGTGCCAGGGTTTAAATTCATCCCTCTCTGCCTGCCTTCTCGCAAAGCTCTGCTTGTCAGCTTGCCTCTGTCTCCTCTAACGACTCTAATATTCGCTTAAAGATAACATCATTCCGGATTCTTTGGAATTACTAAGGTGGCAAAAGAGATCATGGTGCAGACTACAGGGTAAGTAGGAAACTTGCCTTTGCACCCGTTTGCTAGGGTGGTTCCTCTGGGCTTTGCTTCTGCTTTCAGAGCACTCGGCAACTCCCGTAGGATGAGGTAGATACATCGTGCTTTCTCCGTGCGATTTATTCCCCCGTTTTCCCCATACAGATTGTTTGAAATTTGTTCCTCAGTGAAGTGGTAACTCACAAGGTTACTTGTCTTGGCATACGTAGGGAGTCTGGGGCTTTAAAGATCTTACCATGATGAGTGCGGTTTTCTTATCAGACGAGTTTTGTTACATGCGTTTGCTTTTCATTAGGATATGCTGTTTTAAGTGCTGTGTATTATTACAAAGGTGATAAGTGAGTTGTCTTCCATGTTACAGAGGATGTAACCTATGTTTGCTTCCTTGTTTGGCCATGGTTTCGCTTGCTCTTTCCTCGTGTGAATTTGATCACAACACAGGGTAATTAAATTTAACCTGTTTGTTTGTTTGTTAACGCTTTTTGCTTGGCGTTTGGGGTTTATTTTTTGTCTTTTTTTTAACATTTTGGCCCCCTTGTTTTCTCTGAACAAAGGTCTTTTAGCAGTAATTAAAAAATGTGCACATTCCCCTGATAGTCCTCGCTTAAATAGTGAGTTTGTGAGTAAAAAGAAGATTGAGGCTGGTTCTTTCTACAACTTACCAGAAGTAATTTCATGATGTAGCACATAAATCACTTCACTGATCAATGTTTTTTTCAGGCTCTTTCGCAAATATTACTGGTGAAGTTGCGGTGTGGCTGTGGCCAAAAGGACTTTGAAATACCACGAACTCAGTGGGAAGTTAGATGTAACTTTTATTATGTAGCAAGAACTTGTGTTCTTAAGTTTTATCTGAATCTGTGCCTTGAATGAGAATCGCCTAAATGCAAGCATCGTTTTTACCATTTATTCTGGGCACGTGTGTTTTACACTCGTAGTAGAGAAGCTCCTAACTTTGGATTTGGTAGCAGTTCACCCAAACATACTCAGAATTCCTGACGTGTTAGTACTGCCCATAATAACCGTAGGAAGTAGGTGCTGTCTGCGGATAACTGAAACGCCTAACATTTTTGGTTATAGATATCGGTGCTGAAGAGACTCACATAGTGGCAGTCTGTGCCTTGCAAAATATGTGGAACTGAGTGAACTAAAATAGAAATGTTTCCTCCATTTGAAGGAAAGATGATGCATCTGGTATGTTTTGTTACCTTTCTTCCGTTTGATCAAGTTCGTCCTTATTGATCGGCTTACCTGAATTTTACAAAACATCTGGGTATATTTGGGTGAGCAAATGTGCTGTGAAGTGTTTTCTGCATGACTAAATGTAGGGGATGGAGAATAAGGAAATACATAACCTTTGAGGTAAATCTGAAATAAAACAACTGCGTGGGTGAGAAATTGTATTCAATCCAGTTCTCTGATGGTTTGTACTAGTTGGGTGTTCAACTAGCTTGGACTAGTTAAACACTTCAGTCCCATGCTAAATTTCCATGCCAACAGTTACTTATATTAAGGTATCACTGTAATCCTTGTTTTGGTATTGAAGTGGAAGAACTTTGAGACAAAATCTGTCAAGATGAGTAAAAACCTACAGGGGGGCTTGGTAAAGCTGTGGTTAGCTTCTGGCTCTTGCACAGGATGCTGTGCAGCTTTGGGCAAGTCTTGTGAGCTCTCAGGAGGGGAAGCAAACCTGGAGGGGCTGGAAATACCTTTATTACTTTTCTGTGTTAGGTATCTAGATAGCAGTTCCTCCCGGCTAGGCATCGCCTTTGGTAAGGCTTAGCACAATAGGCCTCTGTTTTCAGATGCACTCTCCCCAGGGCTATGGCAAAAGGCAGGAGGGAGGAGGGAGTCCACAGATTTGGAAGCAGAGGTTTGCTGCACCTTTTATAAGCTGCCTAAACTGAAAGGGAAAAATAGACTGACATTCAGAGGTGAGCAGAAAATAGAATTAATGTTCCGTGGGAAATTCTTGAGTCAGTTCAAAATTAAATTGCATTTCCCTACCACAGTGTATTGCTTTTCAGAAGTTATAGTACAGAAGCGTGGTGTTCCTATTTCATTATCTGAGACCCTTCTCCCATAATTAAATGTCCAAGAAGCACTGGAGAGCTTTGTCGGGAGGAAACCTGCTTGTGTTCTGGGGAGTGAAGCTGCCTGAAAAGCCTTGTTCCTGTAAGGGAATGAGCATCTGACCCAGGAACAGGGAGTTCCCAGGCTAAGGAACAACACTGTGGTGTTGGATTGACTTTAAAAAAATACATTTTGCTGTATCTAATCTGCCTGAAATAACATCTTCCAATTGTCCTAGCAGTTAATGGAAAATCTTCAGTAAACTAGTATTTTCCCATAGAAAATGTTGCTGTGTTTGATGTAGTTCATATATTATTATAATGGTGGCATATTTTCTGAAATGGAAAATCCTTGGCCAGCTGTTAGGGTGAATTTTGCATGGTTAGGGTGAATATGGTACCGCATGTGTTCGGTGGTGACAGTACCATGCAGCAGGGCAATACTGCTGAGGCTTTTGGGTAAGGGTATGGTGGCTTTATCAGGGCAGGACATAGGGGCTGGGACCTCTCTCTCCTGTCCTCTCTCTCCTTTCCCACTGGCCCTGTGCTACTCAGGTGACTGGGATTTGATGGGAGGTGGGAAGGGAGGCATCTTTTTCTTGAAGGCTTTTGTAATAAGGTGTTGCTGGGGGTGGTGACACTCTCTTCTCCTTGATCTCTGGGACTTCTTGGCTTACTGCAGCCTTCCCTTCCCTCCCTCCCCTTTCCCAGGACCCCTGATAACCACATGCAGGGGGAGATGGAGAAGTGGTGCTGGGACAGAGGGGGTGAGAGGGTGCCTGCCCCCAGCCCCTGCCCCTTGCTACTACAGAGAGAGGAGGGGTGGTGGAGGCCCCAGTCTTCAGGGAGATCGAGCAGGGGACAGAAGATTGACGAGGGGAGCACAAGCCTACAGCTGAAGCAGTGGTGCCTCCTGGTTTTGGGTACTGTGTGAGTGGTTGGGGTGCTGCTCTAATGCTGCTACAGTGTTCATCACTTGCATGTGCCACACTTTCCTGCTCCGAGGAACTGACTGTTCAGTGTCGCTTAGGGACAAGCCCTGCTTCGTCACAGTTAGTAACACGTCTGCTTCTGGAGCAGGCAGGTCACGGTCCCTCCCTTTCCATTACCATTAAGTTGTAAGTGCCTCTGTCACAAGCGTTCAGAAAAATCATACTTTGAGGTGAAAATGGGTTTGCAACGTTTTTTCCTTTGATAGATCCTACACTTCTTTCTTTGTAAACCCTCCTAAAGCCAGTGGCAGGGATATGCTTATGGGTGTTAAAATCCTTCCTTGCTAGTCTTCACACTTACTGGTCCCATTTGCTTTCCTTACGTCATGATCTTTTTTTCCTTTGTAAAGCTTTGTTTCTGGCCTCATCTTCAAGCTTTTTGCACGTTTAAGGACTGCTTTGCCAATGTTCCATCACAGTGTGCTGGTATTCTTCTGAGCTCAAAAGTACTTAGAAGCAGCTCGCGGTGAAACAGTTTCCTTTGGGTCCTAATGAGCCTGCTTCCAGCGACAGCAGCTAATTCGTTTTGGCAGAGTATGGCAGTCAATGCTTTATACATTGCAGCACTCTGTAGAAGGCCTCATTTCTGTAACTTCATATTTCTGTAAAAAAAGAACCCCCCAAAACACCCACAACCAAAACTAATGCAATTATGATATCCTATGCAGCTGTGTTATCACCTCTGAGTCCGCGAGTGGAAATCCAGGGAAGTCTCCAGTCCAAGCGGTGTCAGACCTCCTGCACTTACTATTGATTCCGGCTCCTGGTGTGTCAGGGAATAAAGTACTTCCTGAGCTAATTATTACTGTATGAAGTGACTTTACCTGGAAACACAGCAATACTTCCCACTAATAGGATGCTTAAAAATGCATCTAATTGCAGCTGTGGTAGTTGAGAGAATGCCCAATACCTAACAGTCTCGAGAAAACCATCTTCCCTGGCGGGTGGGTATTATAGGAAGCCAAGTTTTATTGTATCTTTCCTGTGTCTGAACCCATTGCATGGCCTTTTGCTGCATTTGGCTATAAAACCTGAATTGGGAATTATACTCTGAGTAATAAAGAAGAGATAGGGAAGCAGTGGAAATAATGAATCTTTATTTATTAATTTGTTTGTTGGCATGGTGTTTGCTGTTTGCTGAACATAACCTTTCCTGGGGCAATGGAGGGAACAAGTCGGCTTCCGTGCCTGTGATCTTTAACAAGTCATGTAGGGGGCTTGGCATATCCTTTTCTGAGAGTGGTGACGGTAATACTTGCCCAGTTCTGTGCAGTGCTCTGAGATCAAGGGATGAAAAGTGTTACCTAAGTGCTGCATTCTTATTTTCTTTTATATCTTTTGTAAGGATAAAACTACTCTGGCATGAAATACTTTCTTGTAAATTTGTAAGAACATTTGCAGTCAGTGGAACCTCAAAAAAAAAAAAAAGAGAAAAATGAAGCAGAGATGGAAAAGTCTGTGAGCAAGTGGGCTTTAAAAAAGAATTTATTGACAACTTATGACTAGTTCTTTTAAACACAATGAAAGTAAGCACAGGCAAAGCACAGAAGAACATGCTCGGAGTGAAGTTGTCCTTGGGTACTCATTACCAAATAACAGCTGCAGATAGAATTAGTTAGTAATCTTAGGCTTTCCTGCTACACTGTTTAAATATACCACTTAACAAGAGTATATGCTTTCTAGTAATTACTACCTTTTCAGTCCGTGTTCATTCTTAATGTGACATTGTCCTTGGAACAAGATCAGGAAATGCTTTTGATACTTTCCAGATTTGTAAAGCAATGATAGTTCGGCTATCACGTGTTTCTGTCCCACCCTTTTGTTAATACACAACTCATTTATACTGGATTAAGAGAGCTACTGGATCATTTGTGTGATGTGGAATTATAATCCATTCCCTGGTTTTAGATCATTCTTTTTTCCTATAAATTAACTTCAGAATGACTAACTTTACATCTAAAAAAAGGCATTAAATTACCAAGGACACACATTGATATAAACATTTTCTAAATTTTGAGTTGATAATTCTGAATTCTTACCACTTTTTTAACATATAGTCCTAACTAGTTTGTGTAACTGAAAGCTTTCTCACCTACTTGAGAAATTAAATTTAATCTAGGAGAGCTGGCCAGTCTTTTGCAGACTTGAACCCAGGAAAAAGGCACATTGTAGATCCAAGTTTGAAAGCATTTATCTTGCTTTTTGATGTGTATTTTTAATTGCTGTTACAATTACAGATATTTCACTTTTCTTTGAATATACACAAACAAAATGTTTTTCCAAACAGACCAAACAAAATGCAAAGTGTTTCATGGTTTTATTTTTGCCCTTGAAAGTTTGATCAATTTGCATGTCTTGTTAGGGAAAATAAATCACATCAGTTTAATGCAGGTACAAATTGTATTACACTGGTACAGGAACGCAAGGAGAGCTTAACAGAGCTGAGAGTCAAGCCATGTACTCTGCCAGGCTATTCTGTAAACAGGTCATGTTTTTCTTTTAAAAAACACCCACTTCTGGTAATGCCATCTATCATGTTACTTCCCCTACAACCTATTCTGCATCCTGGCTTCCCACCTCTGTCTGCCACCTACCAGGCCATTGGTAATGCTCTTCATCCCAGCCTCCAAGTCATCCTCCGTTTAATTTCAGCCATAGAGTTGGATGAATTTTTGACTGACCAGTTGAACACGTAAGTCACAGCAACCAGGGCAGGCTGGTAGCACATCCAGAAGTGGTAATTCAATGAAAGTCCTTGCTCCATCTCCTCTGCTTGCCTACGGAGTCTCAGTTAGGGAGGAAACTTCTGGAAGAGACAGGTTTTCAAGTACGAGAAGTTGTG
Source organism: Opisthocomus hoazin (assembly GCF_030867145.1). Taxonomy (NCBI): domain Eukaryota; kingdom Metazoa; phylum Chordata; class Aves; order Opisthocomiformes; family Opisthocomidae; genus Opisthocomus; species Opisthocomus hoazin. The sequence continues at coordinate 49,883,167 of NC_134416.1, read as the reverse complement.
TGTGGCTTGCGAGAAGCCCCCTGAGTGCATCTTCCATAAGCCCATGTCAGTTCAAAACACAAGTCATCAGCAAGGTTCAGACCTTCAGCTGGTAGAGCAATCGCTTGCACTCATAAGCTCTAAAGGAATTTTTTTTAGCACAGGTAAAACTATTTCTTTTCAATAACTTTAGCTTTGAAAATTGCTGAAAATTTATAAATAATACACTGAGCTTGACTCTAATATCTGGTATGTAAAATTTCAGGTCAAGCGTAAAATTTAGCAGAGCAACTGAAAGAAGTTTTGTAGTAGGAAGTGGGTGTAAGCAGAAGAAACTTGCTAAAATGATGATGGCAAGAAGCAATTATGTGAGTCTAGGAGGCAGTAAATACAATTTCAGAAATCATACAGCTAAGTAAGTAAATTAGGTCGTGGATGGTTGAAAAGAATCCAAGTGAATGCAAGTTCTTCATCTACATTAAATCTGGTGATGTATTCCTAAGTAAAATTAGAAGTGCTAGAGTTTAAAGACTTTTTTTTTAAAAATAGTTTCCAGGCTTAGGTGAACTCTTTGCAGGAAGGTGCATTTTCACTGGAAGGTGAATAGGTGTCTGCTGAGAGTCATGCACAGTTACTCGTAACTCCATGATAAGCGGAATGGAATGGGCCTGATCTTTGCTGTTACACTGTTTAACACCCACCCACATTGAAACGGTGTATTCTCCATGAAACAGGCATCAGGTAAGCAGATCAACTGATAGATTTTCAGGCCATTCACTTTTGCCAAAAGAGGAAATAAATTCCTTGTGCACAAAGCCTCAGATTTTGTAGCTGTGCATGTAAAGTACTAAATCAGTAATCCACTGTGTTATGTCCAAGAGAAACCAAGCTTTGCCAGAAAGCAACCTCAGACCAGCCAGGTCTGGCTATACCTATTTCACAGGTCATTAGTCCTATCCTTTTTCTGTTGCACACCGTTGTATATGACTGCTTGGGTTTGTATTAGGCATGACTGCATATACTGACAGACCTAATATAGAGTGAGGAAATAAAATTGGATATCTCAGCCTTGGAAGAAATAGTCCTAATTGTTTTTCCACCCTGCCCCTGGCAGATAGAGCAGGCAAGTGAAAAGAGGGGAAGATTATGCGAATACTGGCCCGGTCCTTGCTGGATTTGCAGTATTTTTCACTGTATGCTAATGAAGAACTACACACAACTTGGTGCGTTTCGTGAGGCCGCATTGAAAGGGCATGCCTGGCTCACCAGATGCACGGAGGCGAGCAGTGGTGGTCTGTAGCTCCAGAGGGTTCACTGGGCTGTGTGCTGGTAGCTCTTGACACCAGTACAGGGTGGGGCACAAGTGGTGACACAGCAGCTCTTCAGGAAAGCATAGGGGTCACTGTGGATCTCCAGCTGAACATGAATTGGTGATGTTGAGCTGTTGCGTGATAGAAAAGGAAAAAGAAAAGCACGGTGTTGGGATGCATACAGGAGTACAGCTGCAGGGAGTAATCTCCATGTTGGTGAGCACTCAGCTGGAGCCCAATGTTCAATTTGGAGCGCTGCTCTGCAAGAAAATGCTGGCCACTGTGGAAGTGGAGAGGAAGACAGTAAAAATGACCAGAGATCCAGAGGACATGCCCCAGGGGAAAAACCTGAAACGTTTGTTTGCTTCACCTAAAGAAGAGCAGTGTGCTGGGAAGCATATAGGAGACAGACAGTTTTTCAAGCACAGGTAGCACAGGACAGGTTGTTGTGAAGAAGAGGCCAGTAATCTCTTTTCTGTGCCATAGACAAAGAGAAATCGGTCTGAAGTGAAGCAAGAAATATGAGGTAAACCCTAAGAAAATGTTATCCCTGCAGTACACTGCCAGTGGATCTTGTGGAGCCTCCACTACCGGAGGTGTTAGGAATGGCTTTAATAAATATGAGTGAAGTGTATCTGACCATCTCACAGTAGGAGGTGGATTACATGTATTTTCTACCATCCTTATGATTTGGTGATGCTGGTGATAATACTGCACATGGAACTATTTTCTTGATGAAAGACATGCTTTCTAAACTCTGGTTGGAAAGAGCTCTCTGCAGAGTGGGATGCGTTTTGCTAAGGTGCAGAGGCACTTAATCATCATGTAATTTCCTCATTTTGCAATGTTCTTTAGGTAAGTGGTTAAGGCATGAACAGCTGGCTTTGCGTTTCAGCTCGGATGTCATTGTGCTGAAATACTTAGGGACATCACTCTGTCAGCTGGCACTTGACAGTCCATCCTAAATTTGAAACATGTAATTGGATTCTGAGGATGAAATCCGATTTCCCTTTGAAGTCATGGGTTTTTATAGGGTAAAAATTTCACACTGAGGACAGAGTGGTGTCCACTTGTGTGTGCTTAGCTTTAGTGTACTAGGCAGGCCTGTTGTTTTCAGGAGGATAGAAGGGGTGGTTTGTAGGAGTGTGTAACTTTTGCTATGGCAAACATTTGCGTGCAGAAGGGGGCCTTTGGAGTGCTTGTGTGGGTGAGTGACAGTTTACAACAGGCATTACGTGAGGTGAATTAATTACTTTTTCCTTCTTTCAGATAATGTCAACAAAACTAATTTACTCCAGCTGTTCTAAAATAGAGGGAGGTAGTCAGTGAAAAAGCAACACCTATTTTGGTTTTTAAAATTTCATTTGATAAGACTTTAGGCATTCTATATTTTCTTTAGTGTAATGTAATTTTTTTCCTTTTTCTTTTTTTTTGGGGGGGGAGGTTCTCCCCCAAAATGTATTTTTTTTTATTGCCAATGGCCTTCAATTTGCATTTACTATTCAGATAGCTATAACAGCAATTTAAATCTTTCTTCAGCTGCTGGTTAAACCCTCCTGATGAAATGCATGCAGAGAAGTCTCCAGGTGCTATGAATTGGAATAGTTCCACTGAAAATACTCTGGCTTTGTTTATGTCAGTATTAATTCAGAGGAAGCTCACTGTTCACAGTGTAGCTACTTTAGAGTAGATGATAGTGAGAATTTAATCCAGATAAAGATCACATTGATGTAAAAGCTCAATGTGAATCTCGGAGCTGAGAGTTAAAATTTTGTGCCTGATAATGTGTTGTTGCATTTCACGTACAGATTTCTTTGCAGGCTTTTTTTAACTGTGCAATGACGTGCCCTGTGTAGGAATTGCGTGCGTATACCTGAGGCTAGAATCAGCCTTGCAAGGAAGCACAAACCCCAGACTTTAGGACCACCAATATATCAGTTGTTAATAACTTTACAATGTTGTTACAGCTAACACTAGAAACATAATTAAATCGGAATGATTTGGAACTGCCATTAGCGGGAAGAGAACAGAGGAAACAGTTTCATCCTCACAACATCGTGTTTTCGTTGACCTACTTACGGCAGGAAAGAAAATGTGTCCCTTCCCGTTACAGCAGAACAGGTTTGTTCAGCAATTTTCTAATGCAACTACGCAAGATAAGACTGGCTTTCCTAACCGCTCCAGGAGGATTTGGAGTATAACGTTATTTCACGCACTTAGTACTAAGATGTGCAAGTTCCTGTCCAAGCTATAATGGTATTCATCTAATCAATTTGGCTGAGGAAAAAGGAAGAAAAAAGACTTGTGTTCAGAGGTGAGAGGCGAAGGGCTGTGCCTGGGCTGCAGCTGTGCAGAGGAGCCTTTTATGGGCCATCACAGAATCACAGAATGGTCGGGGTTGGAAGGGACCTCTGTGGGTCATCTAATCCAACCCCCCTGCCGAAGCAGGGTCACCTACAGCAGGCTGCACAGGACCTTGTCCAGGCGGGTCTTGAATATCTCCAGAGAAGGAGACTCCACAACCTCCCTGGGCAGCCTGTTCCAGTGCTCCGTCACCCTCAGAGGGAAGAAGTTCTTCCTCATGTTCAGACGGAACTTCCTGTGCTTCAGTTTGTGCCCACTGCCCCTTGTCCTGTCGCTGGGCACCGCTGAAAAGAGTCTGGCCCCATCCTCCTGACACCCAGCCTTGAGATATTATAAGCATTTATAAGGTCCCCTCTCAGCCTTCTCTTCTTCAGGCTGAACAAGCCCAGCTCCCTCAGCCTTTCCTCATAGGAGAGATGCTCCAGTCCCCTCATCATCACATTTCCTTCATCTTCCCTGATGCCAAGTCCTTGCCACCCCCTAGACCCTCAGACCTGCTGCCTGGCATCCCTCGCAGCTGAGCCACCCGGCCCGTGGCTCGCGGAAGGGAATGGCTGCAGCTTGCTTTCGCTTCGGCAGGCACTGCCTTGCGTGCTTCGTGTCGGGGAGTTGCTGAAATGGAGGTAGGGATGGCGCAGGGCCTGGTCCTGTGGGGTGTGCGAACCCGAAGCCTCTGAAGCTGTGGGCATGCAACCTTCAGCGCTGCCGGGCTGGAAGCAGAGGAGTCCTGGACGTCGGTGCGTGGGATGGCACCACCTCTGCACGCCCACCGCCTCGACCGAAGGCGCCGAGCCGGGGGCCATGGCTGCAGAGCCCGCAGCATCCGAAACGCTGCCTGCGAGGTTGCTACCTGATGCTCTTGCTTGTCCACATCTGTCGTGTGAGCGAACAGCGTGGGGTGCCGGTGTCCGGGTTACTCCGGCCATGGGGTGCATTGGCAGCACACGGGGCTTGGGGTGCAGCCTTCCTCCTTGGGACTTGTGTGTGCGGTGTTCAGTGCGTGTAGTGCCTGGGTTAATAAACCATCTTTTTCTGAAAGCAAGCACCTGCAGCTAGTCCTTTCTAGGCTGCTCCAGGTTCCATTCATCCACAAGGTGTTGATGGTAATTTAGTATTGTCAGAGGCATTAGTCACTGCCACAGGAGCTTAATAATGTGCGGTAGGAGCCAGCTGGTAATTAACAAACATATCATATACATTTTCCTCAAATATTGCATATGTAGCAAAAATAATTAGAAGCGGTGTTTAAAGCAGTTATGTATCTTTAAAACATCTCACCGTTAGGAAATTATGCATTCTTTTAAAGGTCAGCCAGGCCTAATTTTACTGCTGTCCCAGGATTCATAAACACGCGTGTAAGAGTGCAAAGCAGGGAGAGAGGCAGAGTCCTGTCTTTTTTTAACTCTTTAATTCTGCCTTGTTTAACATACTCATCCCAATGGAGTCTGCTGTGCCTGTTTTTAGGAGCGGCACAACTTTGTAGGTCTCAGCTGTTCTCTTTTGCATTTAACTTCTTTTTGTGTTAGAAATTTCTTGAATTGGAAGATTTTGTGCGTGTGTGCACGCAATGCAATCTATTGGAAAGGTGAAATCAGCTTGTAATTGAAGCGAAGGAGAGACAAAGCTAACACAAATTGTATTAAACTGCTAAACTGGGAAAGCCACAACAGTATGAATGGAGGTGACAGTGGGTTTTGTTATGTGGTGCAAGTGAAATATCCCGGTATGCGCAAGCTTGCTTGAACTCACTTGGTGTCTCCTTGTTTTATCGCCAGATGGTGACCAGTGGTTTAAAATTAAGATGCTCTCAATTACCTGTGTGTGGTGGTTGAGCGATAGTGCACTTTGATATGTCTCCCTCCCATGCTGCTTCAGCCCAGTACTCCTTGGTCCTCCTGCAGCCTGACTCCCAAACTCGGCTCTGAGTATCCCAGGCCTTTGACTCTGCTTTTTCTCTGGGGCAGGATCTGATCTGAGCACTCTGAGGCAGAAGAAACAGGGAGCAGAGCAAGTGATCGGAGGAGCATCATTTCTACGGGTAGGGTGCGGTTAACTGTCTTTGTGGGGAGCGTTGGGTACTGGCAGTGGCTTTGAGAAATATGACTTATGTTTGAAAAAAATACTGCTGAAAATGTGAATAGGTGCTTTTTGATACAGAATGCAGTCTTTGTCAGACAGTGACAGTTTCTGTTCAAACTTTGGACTTGTGGTACAGATGTGAGCAGCTGTACGATGCACCGAAAGGCGGAGAAGAATCTGCCCCGTAATGCCTTTGCCCTTTGCTGCATTTATTCACCACCATATTGTTTGACGGAAGAGCCCTGGGGATCTCAAACAATGTGTTTCTGAAGCTTATGAAAGAAAAGGAATTCCATGTGCAATTTCTGTTAAGATTTTTAGGCTCTTAGGGTCAGGTTCAGGCATTTGGAGTGCTTCTGACAACCTTTTGGTGTTACCACACAAAGGGTAGAGGTAGAAAAGGGCTGTTAAGTTATTCACACAATGCTGTTAACAGCATAGACTTGTTTTGTGCGCCCTGAATTCTCTTTTGTTGTTGGGGGTGGCTTTTGCTTGGGGATTTTCTAGTACTGCTTTGTACTGACTGTTGTCTCAGCAGAAAACCTTCACTGTTTTTACGGTGTAACAGTAGAGCATGAAAGCCTGGGCAGCACCGAAGTCACATAGCGTGCAGACACGATGAGAGACTGATCCTGCTGATCACACTCGGGGTGGATGAGGGCAGGCAGAAATACAGGAGCTTATACCTTGTACCTTGCCCTTTACCTGCAATCCTGCAGCAGTGGTGGGAACAAGCCCCACATCTCCCAGCCTGGGTGCAAGCAGCATGGCAGGGGCTTGCTGCAGGGCTGCCAACGATCCTGGTCCCTCTGCCATCCGGACTGGGGAGCCTGTTGAATGCACGATGCTTCTCTTTTTGCTGTTGTTTCTGGATTTTCCCCCAGTGCAGCCCAAGGGCAGGGTGCGGGGATGGTCCCACTATCGCTCCGCACACACACAGGGGCCTGGCAGGGCTCCTGGCATCCACAGCTGAGGCGTAGCTGGAGAGTCTCGCCTGCATATCTCTCCCAGTGACAGAATAGTGTTTCCTAGCATGGAGCTGGTCTCGCAGGCAGGGCCTTGCGGAACATCCAGGGATTACAAGGCACTTCAAATTTTACTACAGTCAGCATCAGAGAAGATCTTTCACATTTTTCCGTCCCCCTGAAGCCCTTCATATACGCAAACTGCTACACAGGCTTCATAATGATTATGTCCTTTTAAACTGCTGTATTAATATTGGTACTAGATTTTTAGAATTCGTTTTTAGCCTTTGAGTTAATTCAGTTTGTGAGCTTCACACTCCAGATTTTAAAATGCCATTACATCCCATAGAAGACTGGATTGCTGTTGAGGGGAACAAAAATAAATATCAGGGAAAAAAAAAATCTTTCTTCAATCTGATAGTTCATGTAATTGGGGAAGGTGGGGGGTGTCTTTAATACCTGTCATTCCCTTGCACTGACAATTTCGAAATATTTGAATACAAGTCATGGAGCTTTCTGTTCACCTAGGAATAAAGACAGACATTCAGTCTGAATCTCCTTAGTTGCTACTTTTCTCACACTACATTGAAGGGTATAGCAAAGAGGCTATACAGAAATTTCAGAGCAGTTCAAGCCACAAAGATTTATCTGCTCTCTAGTGTATTTTGATAAAATAAGATCCATATAGCTCTGGATTAAAGAAGCATTGTGATATCTGGATATTGCCTTCAAAGCATTGCATTTCAATACAATTACTGAAAAATAAACTTTATATAGGTAGAATATGTTATTTGCTGCATTTCTTTTGTTCTGAACATATCTGTAATTTTTATTCTAGTTGTATAGTTTTCTGGGAAAAACGACTTTAATTCTGACATGTATTGTTCTGTGCTCATTGCCTCAGTTGTTTAAGTCAGACTTAGGCTCTCCTCTTCAGTTTTATTTTTATTTGATATTTGGGAAGCTATCATCTATCCTGTGTGTTCTGTGATCAGTTTGGATGACCAAGTAATTCCACAAAGACTACTGCTCACCAGCTGATCATTGCACTTGCAATTTACTTTTGCTAAGATAAATGCCAAAGCCCCACAGCTGAACAATTTGGTTCCGAACGCAGATGGCTAAGCTGGAAACCCATTTATTTTGTAGTTTTTAGCACTGACAGGTGAGAGTGAAGAGCCCCCACCCCCATGGGTAGTAGTAGAAGTGCTGCGGTCACTGTGAGGAATTTTGCTTGAACTTGCAGGTGAGCTGCTGTTAGGGTTGTTCAGTATTTCCTTTTATTTCAAACAGCCGAGCAAAATGTCACTCCCAGCCACTGCCTCAAACTCTTCTCTCACTGAAGTGAAACAACAGGTGACTGGACCCTGATGTGCTGTATCTGGCACATTTTGCAGTTGTTTTCTGCTTCGCGATAGTGCTGGGATATGAACTTGAGGTCATTCCAGCTGCTCTGGCCACCTCTCTGCTCGCTGAAATAAAGGCTGCCTGGTTTAGTCATTGCTGTTTGCTGAGGCTGCTTTTACATGTGCATTTACTCTGCTTATAGGATCCCAAACGCTATGTGTAAAGATCTGTGGTGACATCTTGTAGTGAGAGTCTCCCTGCTGATGGGAACCCAGGCACGTATATGTGTGTGTTTTTGAAGCAAATGGTTGTGGCGATACGTGCGAGCTTATCTGCTCAGCCTGTTCATTTGAATGTAGCCTTCCGCGATTAATTGCTAGGATGAAAAATTCAGTCCATCCTGCTAAGAATTACATGTGTTTGCTCAGTCCATTGTTAAAGCTGGTGCTGTTATTCATGCATGGTTTTTGCTTCCACGTAAGTTTTATTATACTTAGTTCTCCTGTAGCACCCGACATACATTTAAAAACCACTTTCCCAGAAACTGTTCTTTCACTGTAATTATAAAAGAACATGCATATGAATCACAAATGAGAATATTACCCAACTAGATGTTCTTAGAAACAGGAGAGCACTTATGTGCAATACAATACATTAATCATTTATAAGGAGTCAACTATTAAAATGATTTTTTTTTAATACTGTACATTGAGTACAAAGATGATGTGAAAAGCCTTTTCACTGAAGATGCTTGTGGGCTTTTGAAACTTTCTTAAGTTTCCATCATCACACTCTTGTCACAGATTTGAAAAGCTGAAATATACTAGTTAGGGTGACTCCAGGTTAAGGTACCTCTAGAGTGTGAGGATATATGTATGCAGGGGTATATACACACACGTATGTGTATATATAGATACATACATGTGTATGTATCTGCGCACATATGGGAGTGTGTATTATGGGCCCCTTTCTACAAGCATTTGTCTTTAAGGGAAGCCCACAGTGTGCTTGGTGCTGCTTCATTTCGACAGGACTCCTCATGGGTGAGGGGTTTGCCTCTGTAAGCACTTTCCCAGTCAGGATCCGTGGTCGCTGTAAGCAGATCTCTCAAATGAACTGAACTGATGAATGTAGCTGAGCTATCGTTTCCTCACAAGACTTTGTCCTTGAGTTGGCTTCACACTTACGTATTTCTAGATGTCATCAGTAACGGAAAAAGAAAGGAAATGAAAGAAAGGAATGAAGAAAGCCTTAAGCAATCTTGTTTTGAATTGCCTGCTTGAAGCTGTCATGTCCTCACTGCCCATTTGGATGTAGGGCATGTCTGTGCAGGTGGCAACACGATCTCCCGGGACTCTGACCCTTCCCCAGGCTGGTGGGATGTGCTCCAACGCCAGTCACAAGCTGCAGAGCTCCCTTAGCACCGCACTGTGCCCGGTGATGCTGCACAGCATTTTAGCAACTGCTGGAGCTGGAACCGGCTTAGAGCTGCCTGCTACCTGGGCAGCTCAGGGAGGAAGCAGAGAAGTTGGGGTCTGTCTGTCATGGCCCATGGAGACATTCCCTGAATGGTGCACATTCACGGTGGACGTGGTGGGGCAGAAGACCTTTCCAGCATGGGGTCTGGTCTAAGAGGCCTGTCACCACTGGGCAGTGATGCAGAGCACCGTTCTGCTTCCCTGGGCATCTCTCCCTCAGCTCCCTTGCTTTGGGGTGAAAACTGGGCAAGGCAGAGGACCTGCTGCAGAACTGTAGTTGCTTTGAAGAAACTTCGTACCACATCAGTAGCATGGAGGTACAGTCTGGGTCACTTTAAATTCCCTTGTTGATGTAGGCAACAAATCAGAAGGACAGATGGTTTGGGGAATTAATAGCCACGCCTTGATAGCTTAGCTTTTGAATAAAGAACAGGATTTTCCAAATATTGCCAGAAGTGGCAAAAGCAGCAGGAGAGAACAGATTTAGCACTTGTAAATTGTCTTCTTTTTTAGGCGCTGAAGTTTGGGCAAAAGAGATTGCAGTTCTCCTAGGAAGAATAGTCTGTATAATGGATAGTTGGTTCCCACCTAAATCCCTTCCACTCTTCATATGGGAAAATACAGCAGTTGTGATTCCTGCAGCAGTATTTAAAATGACAGGCATATTTAAATCTGAGTTTGTCTAGCGAAACTTTTCTAAAACTATCACACCAGCATGATGATACCCTGAGGGCTTTACTATTTGAACCAAATCTTTTTTGGCTCTGATGCTATCCTGAGTTCCATTGTGGTGAAAAACCCAGGTGGTTCATGCTCTGTGCTTCCAGATCGATCTGTAGTGCTTCTTCTGTTTCTCCCTTTTACATGACCCCTCTGTAGACTGAGGTGCTGCACATATGTGCCCTTCACAGGCTCTGGTGTGAAGGTATCCCAAAACCACTTTGTGCTTTAGCCTTCCTCATGGGGTCAAACCCCAAAGGAGATCAGACTCTCTGAGAGTTAGGAAAAGAAAACCCCACCTTTCTGACACCCTACTGCCCTCTGCCTTGATGGCTTCTGGGGAAAAGACATCCATTCATTCATAAATTCATTTAGTTTTCAGTCATAAAATAACCCTGTTTCATGCTCTAGAAATATCAGTGGTGGTGGACAGTGCATTGCATATGTATATTTTTCATAGCTTTAAATGCAATATTACCATTTCTGTCTGATTTTGAGAGATGTTGAGCAGCTGTAGCTCTGAATGAAGTCCATGGAAAGCATACATGGGGATCACACTATTGAAGTGTAGCTCTCTTTACCAGGTTTCTCCTGTTTTGCTTTCAATGCCTGACCGTAGTTCTCAGAATTCAACTGTTCATTAGAAGGGAGCTCCTCATCTTTTGTCTCCTATTTATCAAATATTCCTTGTTTTATGCTGTCATATGCAATTCATGATGCAGAACAACAGTTCTTCTGACCCTATAGAAAATTGATGGATAGAGCTGCTTGGAAAATAATCTCCCCTGGAAATCTTATTAAAAGTAAAATTCAACTTGTTATTACAAAATTGACAGTCTGATTCATTCACCTGTCCAGGGCAGAAGGGAAGGTCAACTAAAATTTGAACCCTTGGTAAAGAAGTGTCACTTCATATTAGTGTAACAGGCAGTCCGAAGATAGGAGCACATATTACTAAAAGTAAGAGGTGCAAAAACCCGCTTACAAATTTAAAAGCAACATCCTGGACAAGTATGATTATTGAGTAGGACATTGGTATTATAATCTTCCAAATGACAGCTCTGTCTGACTGTAATTCATCGTGAAGTAAAGAGTTTCTGGTGTACCAGGAGTTCTCTTGACCTGACATGATAACTTTATAGCTTAACTTTATGACCCCAGGAAATTAAATACATTATTGCAATTCTAAATCTAGTCTTTCTCTGCCTGAATATACTAGAACTTCTGTAATACCCACAATTTATTACACAATGGACACTTTAAAATTCTAAAGCTTTGCCTTTGCTTTATAGCTCAGACACACACAACCGCATTGAAGTGGCTAAGAATATGTTGCAAGCTACTTGTTTGTCGTATTTAGTTTTGGAGTTAGCAGAAAATAAATAGTCAAGCTGATAAACCTCCACCAGTTTTCACTTCATTGGAGTTGTTCTGAGAACTGCAAACCGTACGTTCAGAGACTGGCGTGATCTTTTGTGCCGTACGTGTGTCATTGCAGAAACTTTCTAAATTCACCTGTTGAATTAGGAAAGGGGTCCTCGGTGCCGAGAGCTGCTCATAGTCCCGCATGTAGATCTGAGATACTGTACTGACCACGCTGTCGTCGTGTGGCTCTGGAAATGCTCATTTACTGCCTCGGAAGAAGGAATTGTTTTGCTTCTCTTCTCTTTCTCTGAAGGTCGGTTTGTGTGAAACCTGCTCCAGTTTTCCTTTTGGCACACAAATAGAGTTGCATGTTGCTTGTCCAGGTATCCTCTTTCTTGCATCTAATCCGAGCATGCATCTCAGGTTTCTTTTTCATCTGCTGAACCACGACTGTAATAATTTTATCTTGACAGCCTGCGTGGCTCCACTCTCATTTAAGCGACAGTCGGACTGGCTGTGGGCTTTAGGCACATGACCTTGGGAGAGGCACAGACTATTCGTGTTGTGAAAGCCTTCCGTATCAGGGTGATGTGCATGTGCCTGATATAGCTTTGTAAGGCCATGGCAGACACAAGAAGCTGTCCTTCGGTGTCTCTCACTGCCCAGACTGGCCATGGCACAGTTTTTCTGGGTTTGTTTGAGTTCAGCTGGCAGCTCTGCCTCCTTTCTGCTTCCCTCCTCCCTTTATTTTTCTCCTTATTATCAACTCACTGGTGGGTAGCTGATAATGTAGTCTGCAATAAACAAAATACATGAAGTCCTGGCTATGTAATAGGTTGGTAGCACTGCCAATTAGGAAAGTTGCCCAGCAGTTCACATTATAGTATCCTGGTTTTCAGGGTATTTGTGAAACTTTTAACATTTTAGCTGAAATTTTTCAGACCAGCTGTTTTCTTTAGCCTGGATTTTTTTGGAATATTTCAGCTCAAGTGATTCAGTAAGACTGAGAACAAGGCTAGCATAAAAATAAGTTGTTTTTTTTTTTTTTCACCTTAAAAGAAAACGTCAGATATTTTCATTGATGTGCTGTAGTATTCTCGTACTTTGGAGCAAGGATGTAAACTTCAGCAGAGCACATGACTTCTGCGCTTTGTTCAGTGTGGTCAGATGAATGTTATTTCCCACTTATTAAATGCCCTATGTTTACTATATTTTATCCACATAAATAGGTTTGCTTAAGAACATTGTGAAAGTTGCGTGATGGGGGGAGCAAAGAGTTAGTGTTTTTTAGTGAGCTACATAATACTTTTGGATACATGTCTCTGTTGATCCCCCAGTCCTCTTACGTCTGCCTAAATAAGTTCTTTATCGTGGAAAATAACTTTGCAGTTTATAATGCTGTGAGATCACTTTCCTTTCTAAAGATCTTATTTATAGAGTCCTTTCTTGCTTTCAGATTCACTGCTACTGCTCCGGTTTCTTCTCTGGTAGTAATGGTTTAAGAATAAATAATAGGCAAAGTTTGCAAGAGGTGGTGTTTTTACAAAGGCAACTTATACCTGTTGAAAACATGAACAAAATTTCTGGCAAATGAGTCATGGTGTCTTAAGAGATGCACAAATCAAAAAGCCCTCCCACCAGTCATCTGTAGTAAAAGGCTTTGGGATTTTCTCTTATTTCTCTCAAAAGGTTTTCTGTGCTCACTTCTCCTGCCCTTGACCTCACATTTCTTGACTGCTTGATGAGGCCCAGGCATAAAGAACACGGAGAGGGTATGAATACGTCTCAATGACTCTACCTCTACAAACAGTTTCCAAAATTATAAATCATCAGCTGGACAACTGAAAAAAAAAATATCCATAGTTAAGTGATTTGTCAAAGGCACGACCTTTTCTTAATCCAAGGCAGGTTTTCCCACTGTTGGGAAATATATGTTTGGAAAAAAAGAATAAGAAGAAATCTCACATCCCAGCAATTTACTCCAGACAAAGGTTGCCCTCCTGACTTCCTCAGGGGAACAGTCCATTTCGTGTACTGTAATTTGTGTGTTAAACCACAGGCCTTGGTATAGCGACATATTAAGGGGTTCAGAAAGCTAAACTGAACTCAGTCATTATTTAAATACACTTTGGGCTTTCTTACCTGAATAGATGGATTACCAGCTGCTTAGACAAAAATACTTTAAGACAGGAGAGTAACTGATAAGTTCCATGGGCAAATGTATTTCCCAGGTTTTGGATAATGCAGGAAAATCGTGAACTTCATGTTACAAAAAGGAAAGATGCTGAACCGAACAAGCTGATGTGCAGACAGAAACAACTGTGAGCTTATATTGCTGTTGCAAGTGGTTTCGTATGTACAGAAATAACTGCTGTGCAGGCCAGGCTGGCTGCCAGAGTCGTCATCTCTGCTTGTACGGTGCTGAGGCTGCCAGCGTTTACCCCAGAACTGACGTAGCAGTTGGCATAAGCCTGGACTAGCAGCGATCACTTTGATGTCTGAAATACAATGCAGCGTAGAGGCGACTTCTCTACAAAACAAGCAGCGGAGACAAGAATCCCTCTGTGTCCCTGGTGAGAAGTAACAGATGGGCGAGGAAGATGTTTGCTGGAGGCCGGAGTGGGGAGTGGGAGGGCAGGGCACAAGCGCGATTTTCCTGCCTCTGTCCTGCCACGTAGCAGGTGCTCTGACCAGACATCTACCCCAGCATTTTGTTTGCAAACAAAATTCAGGTTTCTGTGTACAAATAGGCTTAGAAACAAAGGCTTAAAACAAAGGGAAAAAAGAAGTCCTAGATTCCAAGAAGATTTAAAATCTTGGCTGCATAATTGCAAGTAAATATCTATGACAGTTACTCTCCAATCTTCTGAATAAAGTGGCCTTTAAACAACAAAATCGTTCAGATGATCAGCTGGGAAGTGGAATTAGGATGTCAGCTCAAGTGAGCTCACTCTACTAACATTAAACATAGCTTTGGAGGTGAAACTTTGCCTCTGGCTGCGTGCTGGAGGAAGTAAAACTCCTGCTCTCAGATGAAATATGTAGTTCACAGCATAAGTGATACCATGAGATGTGCTGCTTGTCCTTGGAATTTGCACCTTATACAGCACAACAGAAAAAGAGTTGTAGGCACTGCACAAAGAAATAGATACAGCTCATTCACAAAAGGCGGTGTTGCTAATGTCGTTGGTTAATAGGCAGCACAACATTTACCAAAACTACTACTTTGAAAAATGCTGTGTTGTCTGAGGTTTTTCAACCATAAGGATGTGGTACTGTCAGTTCTTCTACACTCAGGAACAGAAGCTAATATTTTTGACAGCATCTTTGTTTTCATACTCTCCTAGGATGTTTCTTACCGTAGTGCCACCTCTGTTCGTTTAATAACTGCTATTTGGAATTAAGGATACTTGAACATAAAATATTGATTCTTGGAAAAACTATTAAAACTGAAGCACCTTTTATGAGGCATGGCAGCTTTTTTACGAGTTCTGTTTGTGCATTTGCTAGGTTGGCAAAGAGTTTTGTTTGTACATATCCCAGAGCATGGCAATTTGTTGGACAGGGATGGTTTTCATCTTTATTTTTTGCTCCTAGCATGTGGTCATTGCTAGACAAGAAGGCCAGAATTTGCCCTAATCAAGTCAGTTTCTGGCTGCTGAGAGCACCTTAGTGTGCATTTCATTTTTTAAAAAGTGGCACAGAAACAGTGAGTTTAAAGGATATGATCTTTATCCAAATAGTTTTGGGTCTGAGCAACCTCTGTCCAGATTCTCTCTTATGGCTGTGGAGGGCATGTATTCAAGACTGCAAGGAAAGTGGCAATTCGTTCAGACAAATCAGCTAGTCTGGAATTTATTACTGTTATTATTACTATTATTATTGTTAAGGGAAAAGGCTGATTTTGAAACATGAGCTTTTCTAAGCAATGTGTCAGCTTCACATCATTTTGGAAAGAGCTCTGGCATCTGGATTCGTATGTCCAGCTGAAGAGGTAGAAACCTCAACAGACTTAAGTAGCTCACTGACTGAGACACTGAGGCTACGCCCGTTCTAGTAAACACGCCGTAGAGATGCCTCTGGCACCGAGACAGACTAGATGGCACGGCACATGTCCATACTGCTGAACCGCGTCTCCAGAGTGGGGTGGCCACAACCAAATGGCCTGCTGGAAGTGTCTCTGGCCCCTGCAAACTCCCAAACTGTGCCCAGGAGCCCTTTGGAGGAAGGAGGACTGTTTAGGGCCAAAACCGTGCCAGGGACCACTGTAATGCTGCAGCAGTGTAGGAAACAGCTCCAGCTCCCAGGGGCGTTCCCTTGCCCAGTTTTACTTACTAATGTAGACATAGTCTTATCAGGGAGGTGGAACCAGAGAAAGAAGTGGTGGTTTGCTTGCCGCCACTCGCCATCATGTTGCGCGAGATTGGCTATGAACTCCGTTGCACGCCGCAAGAGGTTACTCAATAACGCTGGGCAGGCTGCCTTGCCTCCCTAACAACTCCCGAGTTAAGCTGGAAGAAAGCGGCCTTGGGAAATGCCAGAGCCCGGCTTGACTGCTGGGCTTTTGCTGGGCAGGTTCTTGCTATCAGCAGGGTTTTTCAAGAGACATTACACCTTTGCTTTCAAAAGACATGAAGATATTTGTGGGGGAGTTTTGCCACAGGATACAAAGAAGTTTGTCTCCTGGGCCCAGCACAGTATAGTCAGTGTGCTACAGTAGATCGCTGATGCCCTAACTTCTGGTATTAATTTTTTGCTGAATACCTCTGTGTCTGGCATTCTGTTTTCTTCTGTTTATAAAGAAGTAATTGTATTGGGACCTTCTATTGATGGTGATATTTTAGGTAGCAACATGTAGCTCTGCTGTCCCGGGGATGCCAGATATTGCTGGTGCATGTGTGCAAATAGATAAACAATCCAGATAGGAAAATTTGGTTTCAGAATGATACTGGGCTTCCAGGGATTGTCAGCTTTAGTCCAAATTGTGTCGGGATGTGCTCGTATGTAGGTCTGAGAGGAATCACGGTCAGGAGGTGAATGAAAGGGCTGGTACTACACAGCTCCGATTCCTTTTCGGAGGGAAGTTTTCCGGAGTTATGGCTATAAAGGAAACATTTGTTCATTTACACAGTACTAAGCAGACAATTCCACACAAACTCTTAAAATTAATTGCAGAAGGTTTGTATCCGTTTCTAACTGTTGTGTGAAGATCTGTTTGCTGGATGCCCAACTTGTTAAAGTAGCTGTATTCAAATACCATAATAATGGGTATTGTGGGAAAGCTTAAATGTAGTAGAACTTCCCATCGTTCTGTTTCTACCTGATTTGCTGATGCTATCCACAGTATCCAAAGACAGGAAGAAAAAAATCCCAACACTGCTGCGTAGGCCAGCTGAAACTGCTGAGCACTCTGTGGTTTAATAGTAACAATAAACATAGTGACATTTTTAGGGAGGTAGATTTATTTCTTTTCTTAGAAATAAATTCTGTGCTGAGTAAGCAGGCTAGTTCTTTAGTTTTCTTAGTATAAAGAAAAAAATTGATATGACATATGTATTAGATTTATGCTTTGGGCTAAAGTTTCTGGTTTAATTTGCAAATATTTTCATTTTCCTTAGGGACAAGAGTCTTTCCGCTCATCCTCCTTCAGTCGTGTAATATGGGAGCTTTGGTTTCCAGTTCAGTGTTCGTGATTTCATGCTCCTATAGCTGGTACTCCCATAGTGTGATCAAATGCATTTTAGGATGTTCTGATAGTGGCGACTCTGCCTGTAAATTGCCATCATTGGGTTTTTGAAGTATCAGGCAAAGCGGAATTGTTGAATCCAGCCCAGGACTTGATCCACAGCCTAATATGGATGTAGAATGTCTCTGGCTTCAGCCTCTCCGAGCACGTCTGGAGCCTGCCAGGATCTCACTTCGGACCATTTGCATGATGAATTCATCCTAAGCAGTAAACAAAATGTGGTTAATTCTCTAACCAGACTGCCCCGTTACCTGGGTTCTCTATGGTTCCACTGATGTTTAACTTCAATAACAAGATTTTTTCAAAACAGATAAGGCTGCTATGTTACGTCCACGCAGAGCCACATATCGGAACTGTGGCGCTGTGAAATGGCTGTTTTACTTAAAAACTAAGCTTTAATGATCAATTTAACTCTTTTTAAAATGTTGCTGTTTGTTGTAGGATTTATAAAGTTTACCCTGAGAATGATTTTGTAAATGTAGTACTGTCATGCTAGAAAGAGCTGAGCAGTTCCTGGGCAGGACATCTGTAGTCCTGGGCGAGCGGCTCTGGGTGGCCCTGGTTGAGCAGAGTGACACAGTGAGTCTGTGACACAGTTCATCTCCTGCGAGAGCAGCCACCTGAATGCAGATGTTAACTACCAGAGTCGGACTACTTGACTTTTCCATTGCTTATCATTGCCACGAAAGTTGATTAAGAATCAAAATCTCTTTGATGCTACTCCAGACATGCATGGTTGCCTTGTCTCCTTAGGAAGCCGTAGGTCTGCTTTCTCTGACCACGGTGTTTGGCCATATGGGTTAGCTGGTAGTGGGAGACCTGGACATTACACAACAGCCCACCTCAGTGGTTTTAACAAGTAAGATTATCTGTAGGAAAAGTCCCGTGGGTCCTAGGAAATGAGGTGGTGCTTTCTACTTTCTCTAAAATTATCATTCAGAAAGTAAAAAAAAAGGCATTCCGTCTGGAATGTTATTGCTGGCCCTTGTGTGTGTGTTTGTTTTAAATGGAAGGTCTAGAGGGAAAAAGTCTGATTTCTCTGTTTCACCCCATGCCTTTTGATAGGAGGGATCCTCTTGCTAAGTTTTGTCTCTGATGACCAGCGCTAGTAAGCAACTCACCACATCTCCCTAGTTCTGCTCCAGCACATTGAATCTGAGAGTCACTGGAGAATTACACAAGCTGCTTTTTTCTGGAGGGCTGAATTACCTCCAGAGAACTGCCAGACCTTCCCAGATAGTAGAGACTCTCCCATAATTTCATGTGGGCGCTCTCTGGCCACCGTTAATCATGTGTTTAACCATTGCAGTTGCTTTCCACTGTTGTCCCGTGTCATGCAGTTGTTGACCACCAAGCCCTCTTGGTGTCCTCAGCATTTCATTTGTAACAGCATTGGGGTCATTACCTCATCTGCCTAATTGCTAGGAAGGCCAGATGGGGGGTATGACAGCCATCCACCCACCTCCCAGAGAATGAGAGCTCAGACTGGAAAAATGCATGTACATTGTTATGACTGAGATAGAAAATGTGTTATTTCTGCTGCTATCCCCAACTGAATTCCCCAAGTTAATTGTTTTGGAGAAGTGGGAATGTAATTTTTTTGCATGAAACTTCATCTTCTTCTTTAAGAAAGTAGTTAATTAACCCTTGAAGAGTAAATGATCTGGGGGAGCGCACTGCTTTTAGGATTTTTGTGAAACTTAATGGAACTTAGATGGATCTAACTTGATCTTAGACTACTTCTCTCATTATTTCATTCTTATCCTTTTGTACCTTCAGCCCTAGACTGGGCACCACTGAACATACTACATTACTAGCAGATAAATACTTCGGAGAGGGACCTAGTTTACTGTGAAGACTGTGAGATACTTCAGAAAACTAGCAGGAAAGAAAGGGGGGGGGATAAAAAAAAGAAGGTGGTAAAAATTGTCTAGTCCTTGAAGATGGTGATGTAGTTCTTCATTTTGTCCAACCATTACCAAGTTCATCTCTAGCACTGGGGGTACCCATAGCGTTGTAAGTTAGTATTTCACTTTTATCTTGTTCTCACCAATGGTCTTGTAAACCCATAGGCATGTGCTTTACTCTGTTGTCCAGGTAATTAACTCTGCCTCATAAAGAAGTGTTCAAAAACCTTTCATCACATCATTAGAAGGCGTTTATTAGGTACCCTCACTCACCAATACCTCCGTACATGGTCCCATATACATCTTGCAAGCTAACAAAGCAATTGATTAAAAATATTCATGCACAGATCCCATTCTTCGCTGTGTCTCTGTGGAAAGATTTGGTACACAATAACTAAATGTAAGAATGCTAGAACAATCGTTTTCATTTAACAAGTTATTAATGAGGAAATTTGGTAGAAAACCACTTTTGTAGGTGATTAAATTCATAGTTGTTTTAGTGCACCAGAAAAAAGCCAGAGGTTGGCTGCAGAGTGAGTAATTACTGAGAAGACAAAAGAGGTGGGTATTCCGTACCTCCTGTCATGATTTTAACTAGGTTTAATTTAGTTACCCAAATATTTGCAAGTAGCTTTCAAGTTTCAGCAAGTAAGCCCAAAGGTTTATTGTTTTGCTTATTATTATTATTATTATTATTATTATTATTATTATTATTGCTGTTGTTGTTAGTTATGCAGTAAAGCTTAGCCACAAGTCTAAGAAATATATTTTCTTTAGTTCTTAACTAGTTGGAAATGAAAATAATTTATTTGTTCATTTTTAACATCACCTTAAAAGTATTGGCTAGTATGCTGGCTTTGGATTTGGGGCTCTAGCACAGCCTCGTATGTGCTGATGCGGTCCTAGGGTTGAAATGGACATGGGTAGTTGCATATTCAGAGTGAAAAGCTAAATTAACCAGTCGCTTAAGTAATCTGACATCTTTGAAAAACACAGATAAGGGTTTTCTGTAATTCAGCCTTTTTTCTCGACAGAGGACTTTTAAACGACAAAGTAAGCGATTAAGGAGAATCATCTCTGACCCACCTTCAGTCCTGGAAGGCGTCTCCCTCCCTGGTTGGTGGATCAGGAGGGTGCCAGGGTTTACCCCCTGGTCGCACAGGGTGGCGTCCAGCTCTGCCCACTGCAAAATGTATCGTGGGGACCTGACCCCTGCCTTTTTGGGTAAGGGGTGTGTTGGACCGCGTAGCGTCTCCTGCCCTGGATGTGCACGGAGAGCCGGGTGGGCATGGTGCAGAGGGAGAGAGGCCTGGCCTGCGGAAGGTGCTGGGGCACCGGCAAAGTGTGCGCTGCAGGGCGGGAGCTGGCTGTCCTTTCTGTGTCCAGTAGTATAACAAGTGTGTCAGAAGTTATTTGTTGAGTTGAGAGGAATCATATATTCAATAGGGGACCAATACCCAGGCCAGTCTTTTTTTGATCTTGCTGTGACAATTGCCAAGGACAGACAGAAAATAGGGAGGGAAGGATGGGTTATAGCACGAACCAGCGAAACACTGTCTCAAGTAACTGTTTGAAGGCTTGTTTTAGCATCTTGAAAGGAAGCAGGAATTCACGTGTTTTTTTTTTAGCTTGCAAGAGAAAAGTTATTTAATGTTCCTTTATATCTCCTCTCTGAAAATGTTCTCACTGAGGCAGGATCTGCAGTCTTACAGCTAGTTAACCCAAGACTTGCCTGCCTGTGAAAATTTATTTTTACAAAGGGAATTACTGAAATTGTTTTTCCCCTATAAAATTTTAAGTAGAACAGATTCCAAACTCCAAAATCAGTAGAGTGTTAAAATACTTTCTGCTGCTGGCAGTGATTTGTTGTTCATAGTATATACTCGGGTGTATTTTGCTTTCAGGAAGTTATAAGCATTTTCAGATTTTTATTGCAGAGCTGCTTTTGTTGCCATTTGCTTTGATTTTGGCTCCTGTTGAGTTATATGCAGTTCATTTACTTAAATTTTTCTAAAGGAATATTTTCATCCAGGAATTTAATAGTATTGCTGTGACTGGGCCTTAAATCTCCAAGCAGAGATGGGATGAGCTACTCGTTTGTAGTTAGTGCTGAAAAAACCGCTTTCGCATTCCGCTCTCCCCTCCTCTCTGGTCTCTGAACTGCAGTACCATGGCTCATTCTTCAGGTTCCTGAAAATCAATGAAATATTTATGATAGTTCATTTTTCAGCAGCTGGGTAATGAATGGGATTGCAAGATGTTGCTGGTCAATACTCGCGCCTCTCCTCCAGCACTCTTGGGTCAACAGACATCTCCGATGCAGCTGTAACCTCTGTGCGAGACTGCACTTATTTTCCTTGCTTTTCTTTCCTGCGAGGTAGCAGAACAGTGTCAGCAGCAATGAAATGAGAGCAATCATCTCCCTGAATGGGTAGGACAATCTGCAAAGCAAGTATTAAAAATAAAACAGGAAGTCAGTGATTATCAATTTTTAGCAAACACATTTCTACCAGTCTTCAGGCTGATGCCTAATGATAACAAAAGGAGAAGGTCTGCATATGGGCAGTGTTATTTCCAATATCTTTTCCCCTCATGATGGCATGGGCTGTTTTTATTTTAAGGCCTAAGACCCATAAGAATAATAACAGAGGCCCGATGTTGTTGCTTGTAAACAACGTGTGTTGAACAGCGTGGCTGGGATAAATAGGTATCGGGTTAAAAAAAGAAAGGAATGTCCTTTTTTTGTGCATTTACACTTTGCTGAAGTAAAAGGCAGCATATGGCAACTCTAGCAAGGAAGAAGTCATGCCTCTCAGAGACTTTTCCCTAGCTTAAGGGGTTAGTAATTGCTTCCCACCCTCATAAAAGAAAATTACTGGCATGCCTGTGCCGAGCGGCGTGCGTGTGGGTGACGGGAAATAAGGCTTCCTCCAGACCTGGCCACCTGCTTGAGGAGCAGCGACGGCGGTGGGAGGGAAACCCACCCGCCAGCGAGCCGCAAGTGTTGATTGATGCCTGTTTTCACTGCCGGAGGGGAACCAATGCCGCTCTGCTGCACGGTGAGCTTCTCCTTTGTGCGTCTCTTCCCCTCGAGAAGAACCGGGAGTGTTTATTTGGACCCCGCTGCGGAGGAGAGGGAACAGCCTACACACCTGCCAGGAAAGGGAATCCTAAACAACTGCTCCCGCTCAGAAGAGATTGGGAGCTGGGCCAAACATTTCATACGTGGATGATTAAAATTAGACTCCTGCATCCATATGTACGTTCTCATTTTGAAAACACTGCCTGGTTTACTTCTTTTCTCTCCTGCCTTTGATGTAGTCTCCTAATGGGCGAATGCTTCCCCCTTTCCTGTAGCTCTGACAGTGGCCTTTGTACTCACTGAAAGTACATTTGTCTTTCCTCTTTGTAATCATACCTGATCACACACAGAGGAACACAGCTTCTGTCTTTCATTTTCTCCTAATATTCCCTTGACAAGTATCTTTCTGAAAGGGGAAAAAAGCGATAATCTCTCCTTTGGAAAAACAGCCAAGTGTGGAAGTGGACTTGGCTTTCTGCCGTCCTCCTGTGCTTCTGCCCGAGCAAACCGAGACCTTCCTGCAAGCCGCACTCGCTGATCCAAAGAGGTCCAGGTCTGGCTGAAAAGGCATCCCAAGGAGGAAGGGGAGAAGGTAGGCAGATCAGCAGAGCGCGCGCCTACGATGTGCTTGTCTGCAGCCTGCTCTGTTCACAAGCACCAAAACCATGAAGGGATGAAGAAGCAATAAGGCACTGAGGGCATGGCTGCATGACCTCCAATTGCAAAGGATGGAGGCTTGCAGTGAGCCACACAAAACTGTTAGTGTTGGAGGACTTTGTTCCAAATTTCAGCTCTCCGTGTCCTGTCGGTTGGATAAGCATACAGAGATACTTATTATGAGACAGTGATTTGTTCCTGAGGGCTCTGAAGCATTCAGAGACCCCAGTGCCTCCAGAAATAAATCCTTATGTTTCAAAAGACTTTGAGTATGTTTTTATGTTCCCCTCATAACAGCTTTTCTTACGAAAGCGAGGAGATTTCCTGGAATTAGTGACTGCTAGTAAGGCCCTGTTAATGCTGCAGCTTTGTAAGCAGCCACATGTCTGTATCCCCCTGCTTCATGCTGTTTTCCCAGGGCAGAGCCTAAGGGCCACAGTGGGGAGGGAGCAGTGGGGGTTGTGATACTGTTTCAGAGAGGAGAACCCTTCCTTGGCT
Source organism: Opisthocomus hoazin (assembly GCF_030867145.1). Taxonomy (NCBI): domain Eukaryota; kingdom Metazoa; phylum Chordata; class Aves; order Opisthocomiformes; family Opisthocomidae; genus Opisthocomus; species Opisthocomus hoazin. The sequence goes on along the minus strand of NC_134416.1, from coordinate 49,859,670 downwards.
GGACTCCTCTGGGCAAGGAGGCAGCAGAGCCTGCACTGCGCCCCGTGTGCTCAGCTGCCACGGGCTTGCCTGTCGCCCCAGTAGCTGCAGGGCTGTCCTGATCGTGGCCCTGGCACGTGCACCACCGTGCAGGCGAGCAGCCACCCGTGTGCCTTTCCTGGGGAAAAACCTGCTCGCACAGAGATGCTGAATTATTTTCCCTGTAGGAGCACATCTCGGATGCTGAATGGAGTCCTCCTCATGAGGTCCCAGCTGGGGCCTGGCAAGGGTGCATGGGAGCTCCCCGCGCTGGGTTCCCTCTCCTCTGGAAAAGCTATGAGCTGCTGGGTACAGGCCAAGGCAGAGAGGAGGCAGCTGATGCGCACCCCGTTCTTGCCCTAACATGGAGTGAGGACATGGCTGCAGGGCTCACACAGATACAAAAGCTTTTTTTTAATATCAAAACTAAGAACAAAGCACCTTGTATAGCAAAGTGAAGTTTATAGCTTGCTTCAGCCTGGTAAAAGGCTTTTCAGAGCAAATAGTGCTGGCATTGTCTCCCAATAACCGGGCAGTGTTTACTGGAGGTAGTTTATCTCAAGCTGTTTTTTCATTCCTGTGTATTTTAAGTTGCCCTCCCAGACCCTCAAAATTAAACAAAAGCAATGACTTCGTAACGAAACATCCCAATAAAAAACCCCAAGTGAAATTTGTACATATTTGCAGAGATGGTCCCAAAATCCTGCTGGTTGTTGTAGTTTTAAGAGGACTTGCAAGTTATGCATAGCCTCTAAGCATCTGCCTCCATCAATACGAGTTTTCTGATGTTGTATGGAGTGCAGGGATATATTTGAGTTACAATAAATGGCATTGTTAACATTACAGATGCAAATGTTCGTTGTACACGAGCAAGAGGACAAAGTACCTGTAAAAGAGATTTCCAGAACTGTTAAACTCCTGTTACTGTCAGAAAAATGTTGGCAACTGAGCGGAGAGGAGAACCCAAGATAGGTGCCCCAGAGGGGAGCAGAGGGGGACCAGGACGGAGCAGCGACCCGTGGGCGTGCATGGCCCCAGACGAGCCCCCACACCGGCTGGCTCTTGCTGCTGCAGCCCGTCTCCCGCAGCTGGAGGTGCAGGAGTCACTCTGGTAACAGGAGGGGAAGCTGGAAGTGATACACAAGGGAAGGAAGTCTTTGGAGAATCAGGTTTCACTGTTTCAACTACGTAAGGAAAAACGTGTTTATAATAATCTACTGGCTATAGAAGGTGTGTGTCTGTATAGGCACATGTATATATGCACGCAACATAAGTGTGTGAGGAGAAGGAACTTCACTGTGGCCTGTCAGCCTTAAGCACATTGCTTCTGTTTCTTCTTAAACCCTATGACTTCATTTAAAAAAAAGAAAAAGACATTAAGAATCTCCCAGGGTAGAGTGCGTGCGAGTTGTGTGTGTGTGCGAGGGAGTATGAGTAACTTATCTTCACATTTAGCTGGAGCCTTGGTATTGTCAAAGCAGCTGAATCACTGCCTGTGAGCTGCCATCTTTGCCATGGTGATAATTTGACAGCGTGCCAACATCGCTGCCTACTGTCTCTGAAGAGCTGACCTTGTAACAACATCAACACTCTTTCTTTGGCTTTTGCTGACATACTCTAGGCTCTGAAAACTGTTTTCAAAACAAATATATAAGGAAGTATTGTGCTTGTAAAAGCAATTGTGTTTCCGTCCCTCAGATTATTTTCGGGTGTCTCGCCTGCCAAAGGGCAAAACAAAGGAACAGGCAGGGAGGACACGACTCTTCAGATAAAGTGAGAGGGTCTCCGTGTACAGGAATGATGGGAGTCAAAAGTAACCTTCACGAAATCAGAAGTTAATGGTAAAGTGGCAACTTATCAACTCTTTGCACTGTCCCATCATAAACCAAATTGTTTGGTCATGAACAAACCAAGGACAAGTGAGCAGAGCTCTACAAACACAGCAACGAACACACAAAGGCCAAAAGCAAAGGATTTAATGCTTGCTGTATACTGTTGTGTGTCTTCATCCAAACAGGAAAAAACTACCATCTAAAATACTGACTGAGACTTTCCATCTAGGCATTTGATATGGAGAAATGGCAGAGGCTTAGCTTAGCGGACGGAGTAAAGGTGTTGTCAGTATCTGAGTATGCCAGTCGTCTTCTTGGTCCTAGGTTTAGGCTACTCTCTGCTGGGTGACCTGACACATTCAGGCATTCCCCAGTCGTGGGGGATTACCTGAGCGCTTTGTATTCCCACTGCCCACACTCATACACCAAACTTCACGTGCCTTCTGCGTGTCCGGTGTGTTTGCCAGGGCCCAGCTTGCAAAGGAAGCAGAACAAACCAGACACAGGACTCACCCCGCACTTGCTAGCACTTCGATCATGGGTAGTGAAATGCTGTTATTCATTGTTTTCTTCTTCTTCTACTAAACTAAATAAATATAGTAAGTATTAGTGTCCTGAATGACATTTCATGGAAAGTTTTTGTGATATCTGAGACCGTGTAGCGGATGCATGACAGGCTTTCCTTAAAAACTGCCACGCAGTGCACAAAGCCCATACAGCAGTTTTTATTTTAGATATGGGATTGGAAAATGCAGTTAGATTTAACTTAGGATTCTGTAGTTAAGAGTGGAATGAAAGATGTAGCTAACAAAAGTCTGGAGGCAACATCTTCGTGAGACACCCCAGTTTTCACTCCGCCTCAGAGATCTATTTTCAGGTGTTGCCAGGAAGGAGAACACTATAAGTTATACCAAGATATTTCCTCTGGATCCTTCTGAAAGTGCAATCTTTTAGATTTGTTGAAGTCAGGTGAAGTTCCAGTTTTACTTCTGCATGTAGAAGTTATTCTTGATTTTTCATAGTCAAGGATAAAAATTTTATTGTTTGCCCACTTTCTAACTTAGCTACTTAAAAAGTCTCCAACAGATAAAGCACTCTGACTTCAGCTCCTTCTGACACTTGGAGGAACTTCAAGCTTAAACGGGATTTGGCTAGCATGTATTAATGTATTACCCTGCCTTTATGTATAGTTTATATATGGCCAGCAATTCTTCAGCTACTGCAAAAAAACGTATTTGAGAGAAACAACAAGCAAATTATATTTGACTTTGCATTGTTTTCCAGCTTGTTTCTTTTTGCAGTCTAGTGCTGGATTTTAACCTGCAAGTTTCTGTTTGGGCTGCATTGTCTTTGAGGGTCGCATTTCTCACTGTGTTGCTAGCACTAGAATCGCTGGGCCAAACCAGCAAACAGGAAAAGGCTGAAAACAGGATTTTCAATGTGAAAATAACTTGCTGTGGCACCCATTTTCAAACCTGTAGGCACTTTGTTATGAGGGAGGCTGAGTATGTTAAGCTGCAGGACATCTGAATGATGTAGCGTCTCAAACTGCGAAGAGGGGTGCCTGAAGTTGTTGGGCCTGTTGTGTGTCATCTAAATGGGATGTTCAAACTGAGCTTTGAAAGGAGCATTTGTGCCTGATAGAAAAGAGGTTTTGTTACCTTAACCAACGGCATAGCCAGGAATGGAAATCTGAATAGTCTCCAGGCTACGGTGGACGGGCAGTGACCAAATCTTTTTACACGTGGCCACCGTACAGGTTTGGATTTGGGAAGGCTGAGGAGCTGGTTGGGTGGGCCATGTCTGAAGTGTTTGCCCGAACCAAGCTTAAAACGTAAGTGTGGTGCAAATTAGCCTCCTGAGGTACTCCTGAAAGCTCAGTTGTCTGTGCAACGGAAATATGCATTTTTTCTGACAGTGAGAAAATTCAGTTTTTCAGAGCCTGAAATTAGTTCACGAGCCACATGGTTTGTTTCATTCAGCTTTATACTAAAAGCAGGGACTAGTTCTTGGTGCATTGTTTTCAAGTTAAATATTAACCCCCCCATACAGCAGAAGCCTGCTTCGTACAGGCTTGGCTTCTTCTAGGTGGATGACACGAAGGGCTTTCAGAATGACTTTCCAGGGGACTGTGAGCTTTTACTGGCAGTGCATCATTTTAGCTTGTGGACTTACTAGCTTATGCTAGTTTTTTCCTGTTTGTGTGAGTGGGATCACACAGCAGAGACCCTTTCAGTATGCAACTTTTAATAATAGATAAGGAAAACTTTTCTATCAAAGGACAGATGAGAAATTGTTCCTTTTGAGAAAGCTGTTTTGAGACTATCCAAGGCAGAACTGCTAGGATGTCCACCAAATGGTGCCAAAGAAATGCAAATTACTTTTAAAAATGAGCGTTGCTTGAGTCTTTGCTTCTGAAACCAAGGGAGCCATGTGTTAGCTGCCTACTGAGCAGAGTATCAAACTGGACCATAGAAGGAGAAGGGGAGAGTGCCATGGAAAATAAAGCTGTAGGCTGAGCCAGATTTCTTCCTGTTTTTGTGTGCAAAAAGGTCTTGTTAAAGCTGTATCCTTTAAGCCCCGAAGAGACAAGATTCATTGCCAAGAAAGGCTTTTGCATCTCTGATCGCATGCTGCCTCCTCCACCAGCCTGTATTTTTCTAAAAATAATCCTGATTTCATACCTTAGCTGATGGACCTCCTAGCATCCACAGTAGAAACAGCCTCCCTGGAAAACGCGCAGGAATATGTAGGAGCATTGGCTCCACTCTAAGAGAGGTTGCACGCAGCCTTTATAGAGACGTCCTTTGTATTCTGAATTGTACTAAAACATAGTAAGCTTATCGCGAGCCCTTTCCGCTTCCCCCAGAACAAACAAGTTGCTGCCGAATACCAGGTATCTTATACAGCAGAAGAACAAGAATTCCTTTTTTTCTTTAAAACAAGGAAAACAAGATGTCACTTGGCAGGAGGGAAAAGAAAGGATTTGTTTTTCTAGTCCACGGGGAAATTTGTCAGGCTGCACAGCCTGAAATGCCTGCTTGGGGTGTGTGATGGTCGCTAACAGTCAAGGAAGCGTCCCGAGACAGGTGTCATATTCTCCATTTGATAAACAGGGAGAAAAGCTGCCCTGCTTTGAAGGCTGTGGGTCGCTGTTACTGTGCTGTCAACGACAGATGCCTTCACCGCCCCACGCTCCTCGTGCTGGGATCACCATCCTCATAGCCGCGTCGGCTTCTTTATCCGTCTGGCTGCCAGGATGCTCCCACACCAGATCTGCTGCCAGAGGAGCAGTAACATACAGCTGCGCCTTTTGTGAGTGTAAGAGCTTGCAGACAGCCCTGGGGTGTCACATGTGTGTCCATCATGGGTACCAGAGGTAGGGAAGAAGCAGTGATGGTCATCCAAAGTATTTTCCCAGCACAGAGACGGTCTCCGTGTTTGACAGCATTAGGGTATGGTCAGATGGCGGTGTGAATGTCCCCAGGCTTCATGCCCTGAGCCAGGCCTCCTGGTCTGTGTTGTAAGTGGCGCTTTTTCTCTCCATTTTCTCTCCCCGGCAAAATGCAAAGACACTGCTGGAGTTTGTTACCTACCTTGTACTCACACTGCACCCAGGACTGCCTCGGCCTGGCTGAGCAAAGTTAGACCTTAAAATGCCCTTTGGATGTTTCTGTACCCATAACATTGCCCAGGCTATAGCCAAGTGGCATTCAGAGCAGGCTGCAGCTGTGCAAACATTGGCATGGGAGGGAGCACCTCTATCACGGAGGCTTATCCTCTGCCATTTCCAGTGATCAGGAAACAAGTAACGCAAAGCCTCCTCCAGTTACTGGCCACAGGCAATTCCTGTCACCCAGAAACATGTATTGGATCAAAAGTAAAAAGCAGAAAGCCACAGCTGTCATGTGCCAAAGGAAGCAAGCAGCATCAGTGGCATCCTTCTGCAGGTGTTGGCCACCTTCTCCCCGGCTGCGGTTTGACAGTGCAGCACATCAGGCTTTCTGCTCCCAGAGCCGTCCTCAGGGCATCCAACACCTAGCACCAAGGGAGGAGGGGGCAAAACGCCGATCCCAGCTCTGCAAGCTCAGAGCTGCTCAAAAAGCACTGATGGGGTGACCCCATGTGCGTGCTGTCAAGCCAACATAAGCTGCACGTTGTATGCTGAGGCGGATTTGACACCGACGTGCTTGTGTGACAATCTCGGTTGCAGGTCAGGTTTGTGCTGCTGAGTGGCCTGTCAGCCACCGGCTGCTTTAATGCTCATGGCATCCCAGCTTCAGCTCCGGAGTGGAGGGGGGGGGGCGTTCAGCACTGTGTGTACACACGAGAGTATCAAATGGATTTTGGGGAAAAAAAACCCCACTGAGTGAAAGGCTTTTCCTTCACCTTGTCCTGGGTCTTATAACCAGCACAGAAATGCAGAACGTCCATTTAAAGATGTTTTTACTCTGATATAAGAATCCTAATCCTCAGCATTATGCATAATTCAGTGTGTCTCAGCGCTGCTGTCCTGATGGTACAGGATTTTACAGTGTACCAGTAGGGTTTCTTTCTCCATTACTCATTTATAGGGGGTTTCCCCCCATAAAGTTAATTGTCCATTCTAATAAACATAGACATTTTTAATCTGACTTACTTTATTTTGAGAAGAACCTCACTTTGGAAGTTAGTAGCTGGTTAACTTAGTTCTACTGCTCCAGAACATCCAGCAGCAAAGTCAGTAAAACCACCGTGTTTACGCTGCTGTGAATGAAGAGCCGGGTCCTCTTGCCTCTCGTTGTGTGTTGGCTCAGTAGGTCCTGCAGCCAAGTGCCCTTTGGGTTTTGGAGAAGAATCGTAGTTTTGGTTTCTCTCTGTGGCCAGAGATTAGTGTAATTTTAAGGCCTTAGGGGAAATAACAAGAACATAATAGTAGGTCTCTGAACAGTATTTCTTTGAAACTCTGGGGGCTGGAGCAAGGGGAAGCCTGATCTATAAAACCATCAGTGAGTGCTACTTGCTGTACATTTGAAGTACTGAGGTATTCGGTAGCTAGTGAAAAATACAGTATCCACAAAGACCCAAAGAAGACTATTGACAGTAAGCAAAGCTTCTCCCAAGGGCTTTTGCAGCTGCTCGGTTTAGAAATGGTATCCGCAGGGCTCTGATCGGTGAGACGGGTTGTCGATTCCTGTCTCACCATTTCATTCTCAAGGTGGGTGGATTGGAAATTGCGATAAGACTCTGGAAATTGCTGCAAAATCCTGTGCTGTTTAAAGGTCCTATGCAACGATGTCAGAGCTGTATTTATTGCTCTAGTAAATAAATTTTTCAGTCTGTCAAAATAAACAACGGTGTGTGTCCCCCTACACATCCATATTGTATCTGTAACTAGTGCTCGTAGCGCGTACCTGGGTGAATTCCTTGGGAAATCCTTGCCTTCCTCAGAAGGTGATGCCTTTGACGTCACTTGCGTGAGGGTTAAGTGCCATTGACCAGAAGGATGAAAGCTGGTGCGGTCGCTTTGGGGAGCCGGAGGGGTGTTTAGACTTTGGGCTCACTTGGTTTATTGCTCAGTTATTAGACTGCCTCGCAACAATGGTGTGTGAGAGGCAGGGAGAGCTATACATTTCTGCCTGATTTCTACTAACAACCTCCCACATAACAGCCTGTCGTTAGCAGCTGCTTTTTCCTTTTGATGTCCAGTGAAGAAATGTTTGAAAGCTTTTATGCTGTCTTGAGTGAGTTAGGGAGAGAAAGAAGGTGCGCTCCTCTCCAGGCCTTTATGTGCAGTCATTTATGTTTTCACAAAGAGCACTGAAATCCAACGCATGTTGCAATACTGGTTGCTATTTTCTTGTCTCCCTACTCATGTGGCAGTTTAGGGAGAAGCTAACAGGCATGTGACTGATGAAATATGAAGGGCTGAGTGTTCAGGACATCTGGTGTATCACCTGAACAATGGGTGAAAATCCACTGATCGATCGGTTTCTCTCGCGCTCTTCACAGCTAATCTGGACGTTGATCCTGGTGGAGGGCGTGATGCCTTTGGTTAAGGAGGAAAGGTATTTGACACTGTGCAGCTACGCTGCAGGGAGATGTAGTGTGTGTGTTATGTGGGATAAGTTAATTGTCCTTTTGCGTGTTTGCATGGAGTGAGAAATGAGAAGTACTCGGGCTGCTCGGAGCTGACACTGCAGATGTTGTTTCAAGACACAAGAAACACATGAACTGAAATTTCTGAAAAAACCTGCATTAAAACCTGCACTGACTCCAGCTGGGTTTCCTGAGCAGCTCCAGAAACTACTGATAGGTTCATACGAGCATCAGTTAATGGCTGTTAATACAGGTACCATGCATAGGCGAGGCACACGTGCCCTAAGCAAGAAAGTTTCCTTTATAGCTGTTTACGCATTCCCCTCTCTATTTTCACCATCATTTGCCTCCGCTGTGTCCCCTTTCTCCTGCTCTGGATCTGTCTTTCATGATGTCTTTACCTGTTACTCTGCCCTCTTCTTCCCTCCTCCTCCTCTTCCTCCTCCTCCTCCTCCTCCTCCTCTCCTGTCTCTTCTGGCTTCCCCTGCCACCCTCCTCCCCGGCAGCCCCCCTTTCTCCCCGCTGCCACTGTCTGGTCTGGCTTGCTCGCTCTCCTCACCGGCATAACGAACGCTGACCCGCGGCTCGGAGGGACGGGTGGTTAGTCCTTCTCGTACTGGCAGGCTGGTGCTGGGCCTGTTTGGTTGTAGCCCAGAGAGTGCTAGCAGGAGGGGTCTGGCAAAGGTCTGCCGCAGATATTTCTAAGCTCCTTGTCTATGTGATCATCTTATCACATCCGGCTCATAGATGTCTGTGTCCCCAGAGAAATGCTGTGAGATAGGATGTGCTATTAATCCTCTTTTATAGACGAGGGACTGAGATCAGAACAAATGGGGAATTAAGCCAGGGTCTCCTGAATTACAAGTTAGTATGATAATGCCATCTTTATGAATATGCTCTTTGTTTCAGTTTGCCTGGACAATGTTGTTTAAGTACAATGGCAAAAGCATGTGAAAAGTGGAGGGAACCAGCATAGCTGCAAGGCTGTTCCAGTTTGGAGAGGGTGCCCACAGCAGGAGAGAGGAAGGAGTTACGGAATTATGGTGTTACCAGAAGTGTACACAGTATTATCCTCTTTGTATTGAAATCTGTCAGTGTTGATAGTATTGGGGTTTTTTTTCGTTAACCATTCGTTTAAAGTTGTTTTCAAAATATCGCACAGACATAATTCCTACACACATACATTACAACAGCCCAGAAGTTAGGAGGGTGGATTTTCCTGATGTCATCCCAGTTTCAAGGCTCCTGAGCTGCGGTGACAGAGCTAGGGACCCAAGCGCCTGTCTTCTCAGTCATCAGTGGAGTCCTAACGGCTGGATGCACATGAGCCTCTTTTGGGCTTTGAATAGAAGTTCTAGCTTAGACCTGAGAAACCTTTCCAATGCAACTGTTACCAAAACTAGGGTATGCAGATGGTGGGTGTTGTGTTTGATAAATCAGCATTTTCGTCTTACAAATTCCCATTGGAAAAAATCCCAGCCAGCTTGGCTTTTCACACTGTATTGTAAGAAACGTTCTCATCTTTTGTGTGCAAGTTTTGAACTCTGTTAGCAACGCTTGCTGCCGTGTCTGAGCAGATAAGCTGATTTCAATTATCTTTCATTTGATTGCTTTCTATTTGTTTTCAGCTCAATGTCATTAAAAAAAAAAGGCCAACATTGATTTAAGATACTAGTACTGGATTTAGCTGTAGCAAAAGTAAGGAAAGTTAATCGCTGCTGGGGAGAACAGAGGTCTGAACTCTGACATTGCAGGAGAATAAATCAGGAACTGAACAAAGATTTTGAGATGCTCTAAAGGGAAACAGAGGTTGCAGTACTGAGCTCCAAATGGTGCCAGGAACGGGCTGACTACGCAACGGAGAGAGTAGACCTGACTCCTCTTCTCGCATTTTATTCATTCTCCTTCCTCCCACCTGTACTAAGCAAAAAACATAGACCAAACAGAAGAACTCCTAGTAGAGTTTCCCGTTTGGAAAATCAGACCTGCGTGGGCTTTCTGATGCACTATCTGCGAGGCATTTGATCTCTGCAGACTGGGTGAGGTACCCAGGTGCCTAGCATATTCGCTGAAATTTGCCCTCATTACGTGTCTGTGTGGTGAGAACCAGGAGGCTGGAAACAAGTCCTGGGTGTACCTCCTCACTCATTCCTCTCGGCTCAAGAAAATTTGAGCCCAGGATTCCCCCTATTTCTCTCATAAAATTGTAGACCAGCACAAATAAAGAATGGCAGCAGAAATGTAAAGTTCCCTCCACGATCAGCTACTACTTTTAAGTATTTATTGCAAATACTGTTGAATACAAGTGATTTCTAACAGAAGTATCCTTTTGCAATTTTTTTTTCTAAAACCAATTTCCTGCTGTAAGCCAAAAGTAATGTACCCAGTTATGAATTATGTTACTTTTATTGTATTCCTTAAGACTTTACAGCTTGCCTCTCATCCCTCTCTGGAATAGTTTTTAAAATAAAATGTTTTCAGTGATATTAAAATATAAATAATAATTGACTTTAATTGAAAAGCCACATTTCATTTTGGAGTATTTACACCAAGGGTCCGGTATGTTTTACTATTAAAATAATTCCCTTTTAGAGACCAACCTCATTGCTGTTAAACTGAAGATGAACAACGGGCTTGGTGTCAGGTGCAGCAAGTTCAGGAGGAGAGTGTTCATAAGAGAAAGTTATAAAGAGAAATCCACAGCTTTTCCTGAACGTCAGTAGCTTTGATTTTTAACAGATTAGGTGAATATGGTATTTTCAAGGTAAATGTGGACGCTGCTCACACACAGATCCTTTGAAAATTGATTTTAGATGATTGCATCTCTGAAAAGTTTGTCATAGTTTGTTATAGTAAGAACCCATTGTAGGCAAAGTAAACAGGTTTGTGGGCTGATGCTGCCTGAGGACAATCAGAATGGACATGGGTTGACATTACTTACACTGAGGGGTAAAAGCCACTTGGTGCACTTTATATTTGTCCCTTCTCCTACCATATAATGAGATAAATAGGTTGCTTTGTGTGGTCTGCATTTTGGGCATTGCTTCCCCCACCCCAGAAAGCTTAAATTTTAAAACGCAGGAGCCCATATCTGTTTCATTATACATCTTCTTACCACAGTTGAATGACATGTCACACTCAGGTTAGCTGTGGTTGCTTTAAGATCTGCACGCATTTCAGCAGGGCTGCTGCTTCTGCCTGCCTGCTGCCCTGGCTGCCCGGGCGGGGTGCCCCAGAGACCGGGGATGCCCAGGAGTCCCAGCTCTCAGTCCTACAGGACAAGCAAACACTTCATTTGCATTCTTTGCTCCCAAGTGCTGACTGACTCTCTCAGTACTAGTTAAATTAAGACTGCTTTAATGAGCTGCAGCTGTATTCGACTTGATTGCTTTGAATACACATTCCTAGCTATCTTCCCCCAGCATTTATCTGTAGATATATTAATAATATCTGTAAAGATGAGAAGTATGAAGTCCACATTGTCCTTATTTACGCAAGTGCTGCATCTGGAGGTCCACAGTGTAATTCGTGATTCATTTGTGCTTCCGTCCCAAGAGGGCAGTGTCACCTCCGTGTCCTGGGCCACAGTGTGCTTAGCCCATGAGGTCTATAGAGGATTTTCTACTGCAGTGCTTGATGTGGAGAATCATCCCTGAGAATGGGTAGCTGCTGGTCACCTGAAAGGCTCCGTCCCTTCCACTTGCAGGTTGAAATACGACAGGATTTTTGTGCATCATACACATCTTCTCCCCCCTATACGAACACCCAGTGACGCAGATTTTCTTGTGTCCAAAATTGCTGAAGAGGTGCTTTAGGGAGAAGAACGAGGTGCAGTTCCACAGTGGGATGAGGACAGGCGCTGCTTTTAAGATGCTCAAAGCTGGCTAAGGGGTAATAGATCCCACAAAGCTTGGTGTAAGCATGGGATTTAGAGGGTATTTTAGGGGCACTTCAGAGCTTCCATTGCAGGTGACTAGCAGCAGAGAGGAGTCCTTCCTGTCATGCCTGATGTTTTGTTGGTTTATATTCATAAGAAAGGTGAGATTAGGGCTTCTTGCCTGAGCAGGGAGAGGAATTTCAGAATGCAGCAATGCCCCTCGGGCAGAAATGCCACTGTGCCTTGTACATCTGTGTGCCAGGGAAATGGGAGCCAAGCTGCTGGCTTCCGTGGTACTCGCCTGCGGACTGGAAGCTCCCCTGTCTTCAGAAAGGACTGGATCTGTAAGGAGATAGGTCAGTATGTCCTCAAGCTCCATCCACAGTCTGGGACTTTCAGTGTCTCTCAGGGGAGTACCAGGATGCTGGCCTCTCTTCTATGTGCAAGGTACGCATGAAATAAAAGGTGATTTTTCAGAGCAGAGGCAGAAGGGGAGAAGTTTCATGCGTTTTTGGTAGTGCATGCAATATTGTGGCATTCTTGTCTTTTCCACAGGTTCACACTGGCATGTCTCTTTTGGTAGAACTGGAGTGGGAAATTTGAGGATGCAGATAAAGTGATACGTGATTAGATATAGCTCATTTGCCAGGCGACTGACAGTCAGTGAAAGAAGATAGCAGCATACAGTGATAGGTTTCAGGACAGCTATAGGTGAAACATGTCATGGCACCAGGAGAGCTGGCTTCCCAGATGTCTCTGCTCATCTTTCATAAGCAATCAAATCAAAAACCTATTTTATCATTTTTGTCCTGTTTCACTTTTGTGCTACAGATGGCAGCCCTGTATATGGTTCTCAGCTCAGAATTTGAAAGCTGAGGGAGTACACTCCCATTTGAATGCTGAATTTTAGCTTGGTTGGGGGGTCTTGGGGGAAGGGGTGAGGGGGATTGCTCAGTTAAGTTTTGAGCCTTACCCGTAACTTAAACCAGAAATGAGTTTTCAATTCTTTTTGTTTTCAAGGAAAAGTATGGGCCTGAGTATTGCCAGATGTGGCATTTTATAAATCGTCAAACACAGTAGAACTATTTTGATTACACTCAGTTCCGCTGGGTTCATGGCTACAGATACCTCCTCGCTATGGTGATTTTCTGGTACAAATACCGAATATTCCTATTGAAAGAAAACCAGCTGTAGTTAAATTTAGGTAAAAATGAAAGAAATAAAACGTTGCCAAAACAAAGATGATAAACCAATTTTAGGAGAATGCTTTTCAACTTTCCAGCTGATATTAAAAGTAGAGCTTAAATGAACAACAGTGAAATTGCTAAGAATTATTTGAGCACATCATTTAGAATTTAATGAAGAAACGTCCATGTTCAGTGAAAAGTAGATAAAACTACTGTTTCACTTAGCACGCATGCCGTTTGTGTTGATGCTGTATTTTTAAGTGCTCGGGAGCACAATCTGAAGGATTATCACCTCCGAGTCACTTCTATCTGAAGCACCAGGCGGTCTCAGTACGGTTGTTGTCAGAATTGTGCGGGTCTCCTCAGGAAGGCAGGGACTGTTTTGCCTCTTTTTTTAATCAACATCACTCCTTCGCTTTCCCGCATTGGCCTCTCCAGAGCGAAAGGCCGCTTATCTGCTCAAATGGAGCAGGAGCTGCTGTTTTGTGGAAAAGCACAGGGAGAAGATTGAATTTATTTTCATTTGTGATGTTTCCAGCCAGAGCTGGAGACCAAGTGTATTAATGCTTTACAGACTTTCCTGCCAGAGCCCCTTATGCCAGAACTCCTTATGAGGTGTTTTTAAGGGAAATCGGTCAGAGCAGTGTCAGGAGAAGGCAAACCAGACGGCGGGCTTCAGCAGTACCACTGTTCCGCACAGCCATGGCTCCGTCCGACAAGCCCAGACGGATTCCCCAGTGACCCGGTCCAGGGGTGAGACCTCTGCTAGGTACTTCAGTGCCAGCTCTCTCTCACGCCCTTGCCCCTCTGTTTTCCAGCTGCTGTTAGCTGGGGCTGGCAGTCTTTCCATGTGCCTGCAGCACCCCCTCTCGCAGCCTTCCCCGGGCTGCGGACCGCCCTCCACCGCTGAGCCGCGCGTGGGGCAGAGGGTGGGCGCTGGAAGGGGTCTGCCGGCTGTGCCCACTGCGTACTGGTTGAAGAGACACGTGTGGAACCACTTGGCCATTTTAGATTTGGGAATAGGGCTGCTGCAGTAATTCCAAAGTCTGTTTCAGGCTCCATGGCTGAAGGTTGCAACACACTGGTTCCCCGAGGAAGCTGGGAGCCCAGCCCGTTCAACCACCTGAGCTAATTTTAGCCAGGATGCACTTCCATTTCCCGTGCAGTATTTCACACGTAAATGAGTCTAGGTGGGAGAAGGTGTGGACATTACGAACGAGGTCCCAACTCGCAAACTTGGAGCTCTTTGGACATTGGTATGTGTAGTAATTAATTGTATGGCCAGATGAAGGGATTGAGATGTCCTGTTGCAGTGCCCTCAGCTGGACACTGGAGAGTGCTTCAGGTGCTGCACAGCAACAAAGCTCACTGAAGCATGATGGTTCGTTTACAACAGTTAACGATTTCAGATTGCCTATGTCATTCTGTCTTCTTCCATCTTTCCTTTTGTCCCCTATATAACTATGTACTTCCAACGAGAAAGTCAGGCTTGCTTTGGTTAGTCATGTAAAAACCATCACTGTGGTTTACCCACTTTTTGTAATCACATTTTCCTTAAAGGCTTCTCTAAAAAGACTTTTACATTCATCACAGTGCTACTCCTCTTACTTACCTTTCATGCTAACAGCAGCCAGGCGCAGTTATACTTACACATTATTGTAATTGTTGCTGATGGTGCCCTATTTAGTTAATGTCACTTCTTTCTGAGTAGTGTTGGATTTGCTGAATCTGTCCTTTTTCACTTTTGCTAACTTAAAAAAAAATACGCAGTAACATGCTTTCAAAGAGATTTAGGGAGAGGGAAACCACTATGTCCCAGTGCATGAATTAAAAAAAAAAAATGCAAATAGGCCCATAAATGAAAATCAAGAGTTGTTTTCATTTAATAGTTGCATCTCCATCAATGCAAGATTTATTGGTTTTCAGTCCTCCCAAGGCTTATGAATGTACTTAATTGGACTAATTGGATTCAAAAGCAGGGTTTTCTCCACGCTGTGGAATGGGCGCAGGAGCTGGCGAAGTCTCCACACATCCTGTGAGCCTCACCTGTGTTCATATCACCTGGGGCACGGCGACTGACCTCCGGCAGTGTGTCTCTTCAGAGGTACTCGCTTTGCTAGATGCGATGCGGGGCCTTTTAAAGAGGGAGTTTAAATTGAATTTTGCTGCTTGAAGTCAACCAGGCAATGTCTCTGCAAAATGTGATGGGTTCAATGGCAAAAGATTAAGGCTGGTACCCGTGGCCTTACATCCGCCTGGTTTGTCCGTGATGCGGGTGAACACTGCCTGGGGCCAGCACGAGCAGCAGGGTGGTGGACCAGGTAAGGCAAGTGCCAGCCTGTGCTACTCTGAAGTCCGTGCCTGAGTGTGAGTCTGGATCCACGCCATAATTTGGGGAGCAATGAGATCCTGTCAGTCCCATAGTCAGCGGGGTTCTTCGCCCTGTGTTAGGGCAAACATCCAGGGAAACACTTGGCGAAGTATCTCAAACGTGTTGCTGCCTTCTACTGATCTTCCAGGTCTGGTAAGGCAAGTTGCTAAAACGCACAGAAGATGGCTATTGGCGAAGCACTAGAAGTAAAAGCATTTGGGGTAAGATAATAAAGACAAATGTAAAACTGCAGGAAAATCTTGATCTTTTTCTCCTTTCAAAAATGAAGATGGGCCGTGAAGTGTAATCAAATATTAAAGCAAGAGTTAAAATTAGGTTCACTTAGTGCTTCTCTTAATCTCTCGTCCATGTTTTTGTTCAAGATTACTTTATCCTATTACTACTTTCCTCTGCTGTTATATTGAAAAGCTGCACAAGCAGAAGTACAATGTGCCGTTCAAACCGTAAAGCAAACAAAAGAAATTAAAAAAATATTTATTTACAAAATTGTTTTATTTGAAGCCATTTTAAGTATCATGTAATAATAGCATATTTGAAAGTCAGGTGATTTTTGAAAAAAAAAAGGTTGATTGTATTTTTTAAGTACAGTTCATGTAAATACTGTGGTTCTTTATAGTAAGAAGCGTAGCCAGACAAAACCCTGTGCAGATTGCTGTTGCTTGAGGGCAAAATAACTTTCATAGCATTGAGGGAGGCATGCAGCCCCATAGCAGAATAGACATGCTGCCCGGCAGCACAGCAACGTGGCAGCAAGCTGGAGAGGACGTGTAGAAAAGCAGAGACGTAGGAATGTGTTCTAGTTGCCATGGTGTTTGGACACTGTTCACTTCACCTATCATCTGGTTGTTCCCCTCTGTTCTGGAAACCTGCAGCCCTAACCTGTAGCCAGGTTCAGCCCCAGATCAGGCAGGCAGTAGCACACAGACAAGAATTTTATTGATTTTTTTTTTTAAATGAGGTTTCTGACTTATGTGGCTGAGGAGCAAAACTCCAGACAGTGACATGTGCATTGTCTGTTCGGTGGTGCTCAAGGCAGTCTAAACCCAGGCTAAGCACCCAGTCAGCTGGCCGCTGGGGCTCGCAGCCCCAGCTTAGCAGCAGGAGCCCAGCAGGGATGGGTGCTGCTCCCAGCTTGGTCCCGACTGCTGCCGGGGAGGACAGTGCTGCAGTGGCTTCCCCTTTCCCCAGGGCTGGGGAGAGGCAGCAGAGCTGCTCCCTCCATAACGAGATTCTCAGCTCCTGCAGGTCGGTGGGAGGAGGGTTTGGGGGAGATCAGGGGTGGTCCTGGGGTCTCATCTGGCTGGTGGCCCCTTTGCCCCAGTCCCACTCTGCCTGCCAGCCCTCAGAACTTCTCTCAAATAGAGCTGCTTAGCTGTTCTAAAATTTGTGGCAGCTTAATGATTATCCCAGATGAGGGGTAGGATGAGCTCTCCACGTCGGTTTCCTGTGTAGTTTGTGCCAAGCTGTGAATGTAAAATGCCAGGTTCTGGTTATAAAAGCACTTTGTGGTCTGATATATACGGCACACTTCCCTTGATATCCTTAAACTGACTGCAACGAAACAGAGCAGACATGCATATCAATTTTAGCTTTTCAACTACTAATGTCACAGTACTATTTTCAGTGACTTTGGTTTTATCATGGTGCCATTACTGCCAGTGAACTGTACTGTAGTTGAAAGGTTGTTGGCATATCCTTTGTAATTCTGAAAATATCCTTGTCTCCTTCTGGCTGAGTGACTAAATCACACTACAGTGGCCCTCCTTGATAATTTCCTCATGAAAGACTCAAATCCTAGGGTTAATTAAAGCATGGAATAAGTATCTAGGGAGGCATATATAAATGCTAACAGGATTCCTACCACATATCTACAGGGGCAAACACCACCATGTATAGTTTATGCTAAACTGAGGACAGAAAATCCTTAGATCTCTTATAAGGCAGAATTTTTGTATTTTGTGAACAGATGTAGCCAAAGAAAACCCCAAATGATAACAAAACCACACAAGATTTGATAACAGAAATATACAGATAACAGAAATATATAAATACATCCATAATGACTGCAGGGATTAAACATTCTGGGAGATTGTATAAAGCTTTGTATTTACAGAAATCTTAATACCCGTTCCTATCAGAGGAACCTGGATCGCAGGTCAGAAAGCGAGGAAGACTACTGTGTCCGACTGAAACTGCTGGGGAAACTGCAGCAACCAGAATTACCTACTGATAGTGTAATCTGGCCAGTGCTGCAGGCCAGAATATTATGGCGAAGAACTGCGTGATCCATAATGACAGGTGATCAGAAATATCGTTTGGCTTCTTGCCTAAAAGCCCCAGTTTCAAGAACATCCACTGGCACTCACCGTCCGCCCCTGGCACCTACTCAGAGGGAAGGGTGCCACCTCCTGACTTCCACCCCCCTCCTCGGCTGCCCTCCCTGCTCCCCCTGAGGTTTGTTGTTCTGTACTGGCTTCACCCTCTTCAGTTTGCGCTAGTTAGCTGAGGCAAGAGGAAATGAAGTAACCTAGAGCTTTTGGCAGAAGCCCTCATTGCAGCTGTTTGGACCACTCTGGCATAAGGAGATTCTGCAGAGGGTCTCTCCAGCCCCCAGATAGCCTGGATGTAGGACTGCACTCCTGAAACGGATTTTGCTCATTTTTAAAGAGGTTAGAGTTTGTCTACTCAAAGCAAAGCCTTAGGAGATGCACTGATACCATCTGCTTTAGGCATCCAACTTGGATGCAATTCAGAGGGCAGCGTTAGGATCAGCAATTCCCTGTAACTTCATTGTAGAGAGGCAGGTGTCTCTGTGCGGGCAATTCAGGTCATTCATGGTAGAGACTTAAAATAGAAGATAGGCAAATTCAGATCGTCTGCCCTCTTCATCTAGCCCATTGCTTACATCTGTTTGTGTCTTAGATGTGATTTGTCGTCGAACTGCTGAAAGAAATCTTGCACTGCCCGATGTAAGAAAGAAGTGCATCTGCCTCAGATGATGACTGCGTGCCCGTTACAGCACGTGTGCCCCCGACACACGCCCGCGCTCCGTGCCCGGGTTGCCTGGGAGCTGGCACAGCAGGGTTGCCGGGTGGGCGGTGGTGGGGAGGGGGAGAGCCGGAGGCTGTGGGCAGGACCAGCAGCAGCCCCGTTGCTTCCAGGCGAGTGCTGAGAGGTCAGTGGTTGGGTTGGTTTAGACCAGATCGATTTTGAGTCAGTTTGAGCTATTGCTTTTGTAGAAACATGTTAAAATATAAGTGAAAAAATGTGTTTAAAATAAAACCCTCTCTGCAAGAACATAGAAGTGACTTTAGTGGTAGAGAACCTAATTGCTGATTTATTTGGGGATGTTTTTTTTAAATGTGTCCATTTGGGAACCATTAGAAAAAGGCTGTTTCATCAAACAGCTCCCTGGCCCCTTGTGTTTGCATGTTTGTTCCCATGCTTTGGGAGTGCTCAAGCTGTCACTCTGCCGCGTAGTTGTTGTGGTCCAGTCTGCAAACATTTGTTCTCCCCGGCATCATAGTGCTGCTTCATACCACGATGGCTGCCCTGCTGTTCAGTATCGTGGTAACTGTTCCCTGGAAGGGCAGCAGGACGAGGAAAAGAACATGTCAAGCACCCGAGAGAGAGAGAAGAGGTGAAGCCAGACCTGACAAAGTCTTCTCGTGGATGGCAAATACTTGACAACGCTTTGTGGCGGCCAGTGGGTTGTGCTTAATGAAAGGAGAAGTAAATAAAGAATTCAGAATAGCGAGCAATAAGTTGTGAGTGTCTCACCGGTATTTAACAAGGGATTGCACACACTGGTGCCAAGCGAGCAGTCCTGTGTGGAAAAGGGTGCTTGTGGAAGTGTGGGGAACGCCGGTCAAACCTCCTTGTTCCTATGGGTCATTCACAGCCAGTGTGTTTGCCCTGGGGAAGAGGTTAGAATGATGGGAAGGAGCCTGGAAATGATGTATCTCCGTCTGGCTTGCTTGCTTTCTTCCTCTCTCTTTTTCTGCTCCCTTGCCCGTATATCTGGTTTTCCCCAGTCGTGCAGCAAGGCTGTAGGAGCTGGCTGAGGAGGCTCCCACGGGCAGCCACGGAGGTGTGTGCAGGCAGGGTGCTGTGCTTGCTCTCTGCCACGGCACAGCTCCTCCTTTGGCCTGCTGTGAGGCCATACCCGGGTGGCTCGCCTGTCCTCCCGGCCACTGCACGGGCTCGCTGCTGGTGCATGAGAAGCAAGGCTGAGCCCAGTCTTCAGACTGATGAATTTTTGTTCATTCTGACCTGCTTCGGTTAAAGCACTTTATTTTGCATTTTGAGTTTAAATGCAACCAGAGGCACACAGAGAGCGAGAAATCTTGTGCATCAAATAATCAAAATAATCAAAATAATTTGGGGGGGCACTGTGGGCTCTTGCACTGCAGGGCTTGCCTGGGCTTTTGGCTGCCAGCAGCGTGCACAGTCAGCCATGGGATACTTGGGTCCTCAGGGAGGAGGGAGAAGGGGAGGGTCTGTAATGACTTCAGTCATCACAGCCCTTTTTCAGCTGTTAGGAGATTAAGGCTGCAGTTTTGTAACACAAACTCCCTGACCACCCACCTCAGTGCAGGGTCTCCCCCATGCCAAACGGTGTCTGCTCGCTCCTGTCTCTGCACACCATCTCCCTGGCACTGCCAGCACAAAGTAGTTGTGGGGCCGTGAAGCAGCTCGGCCACCGAGATGTTCCTGCGTTGTGTTCCCACTGCTCCAGCCTGAAGCATTATTGATTTGAGGAGGGCACCCGAGTCAGCTGGAGTCCGGATGGGCTTGCTCGTGGCGTTGCAGCCACAGCCATGCCCGGCAGAGGCCGGGCTCTGCAGAGCCCTCCCAAGCTTGCGGAGAGCTCATGAGGGCTCCAAGGCCGTGCTGGCCCCATGCTGTTAGATGGATCTTTGAGGAGCTCGTGGTGGTGACGTCCCGGCAGCTGTGTGTGGGCTCGCCTGGGTCCAGCATGGCAGACCAGGAGCCAGCTGGGTGCCCTCGCTGTGCCCACCAGCCCTGCCGAGATGCAGAGGCTGGCTCAGCTGGGTTGTGGCTTGGGTCAATGGGGCTGACTAGTTCTGGCTCCTTGTGAAAGCAATTAAATAGGGAAAAAACGCATGGCCTCTGTGTAAAGGAAAGCCTAAAACTGTGGTTGTGTGGCTCAGAAATCAGACAGCCAACAGACTCAACCACAGGTGTTTGCTTTGAATATCTTGCAATCTCCTGGGGTCTGCAGCCTGACCTTTGGCCGTTTGGGCAGCACTAGGGAGGTCTTTTCTGCTCGTCAGCCCGAGCAGCTGCCGGGTGCCAGGGCAGGGGTGCTGCGAAGGCAGCGCGAAGGAAGCCACGCTGTCTGTCTGGCGAGCGGAAGACATGTGATTCCCTCTGCCGTTCCTGCTTGGCTTCGGAAGTGTCGGAGCAGTGTCAGAGCAGTGCCGCTACTCCGTCCCTTGTGCTCACACCGCATTTTAAAGGGAGAGTCAAACTGTGACAGCTGCTGCAGGCTGAGTTCCTCCGGAGGGAGTCCGTTCTCACAGGAGCCGGGCTTTACCTCTGTTTTGCGTGACTTGGAGGATCAGTTATCTCACAGCAGTAGGAAGAGAGCCCTCTAGAAGGCTCAGTAGCATTTCTAATGAGAAAATATTTTGATGGAAAAGTGGCCGTTTGTCTTACAAGTCCAAATGGGCTTGATGCCGTCTGTGTAAGGCAGCCCCTGGCCAACAGGTGTTCAAAGAAAGGCAGAGTAACCTTCCTTTGAGTACATTTGACATTGGCTCAGTGTCCTGTTGCATTTTCTAGGTAGCATATTAACTGACTCTGTTCCAGAACAGTGAGCACGCAGCAGTGCTTCAAGCCATGCCCGACCCTTTCCGTAGAAAAGTAAGCGCCACCTGGAAGCTGGTTCCCGCCTTCCTTAGGAGCACATTCTAGGTGCCTACCTGTGTTAAAAAAGCTGAAGAGTTCAGGGCTATCCCCTATTACTGACAAGCACAATTTCTAAAACTGGCTTTCTTCTCCTGCAGGTCCCCCGAAGTTTGCTACAAACCCATAGGAGTGGAGGAGAACTGGGTCTGGGGGGGAACACGGCGGAAGAGATAAAGACTATGAAAGCGTGAAATCATGAGTGACACAGGAGGCTGCTTTTAGCTTTGGGACACCAGAGCAGACATGAATTATTGAAATTATGGCTCTGTTAATCTTTGTGTTGTCAGCCCTTCTATAAACAGTGAGCAGGTGCTGTACGTCCGCATGTCCCATCGAGTGGGAGAGCTCCCTGGTCGGGGAGAGGGGCAGCTTCGGCTGGGGCTCCAGCCTGTGGCTTCAGCTGCATGACCTGGATCATCTGTTGATTCAGACCAAGGGGACATTGCTCCTCAAAAGCCTGGACTGGTTTCTTTCAAAACAGGTGTGGTGCTTTAACAGTCCGTTAGGGTTCCTCAGTAGGTTTTCTTTTTTCCTGGTTTACTCTACATGCAATTAGAGTGAAGTCATTAAAAGTGTACAAGACAGACAGTAACATCAGTAGGCATACGTGGAAGGTTTGCTTGCTTTTCAGCGTTTGGGGTTTTTTGCAATTGTTTGTGTGCAGAGTACTTATCACAGAGTTTGCAAATAACTATGTAACAACTGAAACTCAGTCACATTATCCAACTTCAGGATGTGCTTTATGGCCTACCTGTTCCCCTGATTGATAGTCAGCATTTGGGAAAGAAAATTCACTGTGTGGTAACAATTAAGAGGATATACACTGAGTATTTGTGGAAATTGTTCTGAGGAGAATCGTCTTGCACCGTGTGTTTTGTCCCTGTATCCAGAATGCCAGACAGAATTTTAGAAGTGAATAAAGAAATAAATACCTACTTCAAGGCAAAATAAGGTAACACTTCCAGGAGCCTGCATTGCTGTCTTCCATCTTCAGAGGTCTCGTAGATCAGCTGCAGCTCTGAACATCTACAAAACTGGAGATCTGTGAACTCTGAAGCCAGCCTTTGCTGGCAGTTACAGTAAGATACAGATTCCACAAACAGCTTTGGCAGGTCCTGTATGAAAACAGGGAAAAATATTATGAATTAACTTGGACAGAGTTTGACTCTATGCATAAAGCAGTAAGAGAGAATGAATTGTAGTTATGATTTTATTTTTATTTTTATTTTTATTTTGGACTGTCTTGCAGGGTGGGTTGAGATCCATGATAGCAGTAGCTTTTTTTTCTGCATCTTCCGTCACATTCAGACAAATGCAGAACTGAGTATAAAAGTTGACCTTTTGAAGATACAATTGCAGAACTACATTCTTACTTAAGATGCTCCTGGAGCAATAGTATGTTTCATACCTTGAACAGACTTTTTATCTTGGAAACAAGAAGCAGTCCTTCCAACTCAAAATGCCTAGCAGGTTTTGGGGAAGGCTGTTTGCTGGGAAACCCCCACTAAGACCACTTCAGAAAAGCCTGGCACCATTCGTATGGTGTGTATCACGTTGCTGCCAGTTCAGTCCTTGCTCTTGAGGAAACTTGCTACAGGTGAAAGGCCTGGCTCTGCTGCTTGTTGAGTCCTTTTCTGTCCACTGAAACTCCTGGAGGAAGACTATGGCCCTGCTTCACAGGAAGAATTTGTTCTTAAAGATGCAGTTGCAAGACTGGGACCTTTGGGGTGGTAATTCATGTATTCCAGTACACTTCGCAGGGCAGACTTTGAATGGTATTACTAAGATGTCTCAGCAGTGCAAGAATTTGTGTGAAGCTGTAAACCATCAGTGTTTAACTGAAAAGGCTCTGCTATGGTTAGTATTCATGTTTAATGCAGTAGGGCAGTGTTAATAATGATTATTTATCATTTTCCAGATAAATACAATTCCGTTCCACAAGCAAACAGTTTTGTAAAAGTTTCTTTCCAGGCCAAGAGGGTGAAAGTGCATGGCTGTTTTGTTGCTGAAGGTGTAAATCTGGTGTTTGTCACCTGTACCAGCTCTGCAGCTACACCGTTGCATTTCTGTCTGCCGAGCATAATTATGCAATTGCAATTCCTGTGGAGGTAGGGACCTAAATTTTGAAATCAGTGAATGGCAGGAGCAGAAAAACAGTGATCAGCTGTTTAAGGGGTCATTGGTGATTTCATACTATTAGCTGATTTGTTTTCTTAAACCCAAAGTCCCTCAAAGCAAAACATATAGTTTAATTGTGTCTTTCTGTTTAGACTTTGCCACAGCTTGGCTTTCAGAGGTGGCGTGAATCTATCTAGATTAGATTTACTGCACAGGAAAACAACCCTGACTTTTACCGGGTGGGTGGACAGGAAAAAAAACCCACAACTTTTTGTCAAGTCTTTTGTGTTGCAGCAGCTGGATTCATTGGTGCTATGGCAACGCACCACATGATGAGGTGTATTAGATTGCTCTGCGCCGAGCACGAGGGGGAAAATGAGCACAGCTCCTTGCTGAAGGTAAAGGTTACGCTGGAGTTTCTGCCGGAGAGCTGGGGAAGGTCAAATGCTCCAGTTCCCAGCACATGTTGTGCTCAGCGGAAGGGAGCAGGGGCGCGTGGTGGTATGAAACTGCAGAACCAGGTAAGGTACAACTGCATCGATGAACCTGAGATCTTACCCTCCCCCGTGTGGCAGCAGAACTTCCCGGAGAGTTTGCTCTTAGTTTTTCCAAGTGTTTATTTTTAAAGTTATGTTGCTAATGTGACAAGGTGGATACGTTGACAGTGGTTTAAACTTTTAGAGAGACTCTCTTCCTGCAGAGAGACCAGTCTTACAGATTAGGACGTGATTGCCCTCAAAACAATGCAAAAGTGTATGTAGATTGTTGCGGTTGTTTCAGCTTTACTTCAAGGTGTTGAACAAGTTTCGGTTTTGTTACTGTCTGCACAGTGGTTCAGAACATCTCTCTTGTCAGCCAGAATCCAGGGCTTTACCTACCTAGTGATTTTTATTACTAGTACTTTTTAACGATCTGCTGTCTTTAGCATTTATTAACATTTCTTCCTACCTCCTTCCCGATCAGCTGCATCAGTGTGCCTGAGTCTTCTGGAAATGAATTTTCATGTCATTTCCTCCTTCAGATTTTATGCTGCCTGCCTAAGTCTGGCAGTTTTGTTAATGCAGTTAACCAAACTTCAGTGCACCTGTAGGGACATGAAAGTGGAAACAGTGCCCCAGGATATTATGTTTTTTACCCTGTTAACCATTCATCCACATACGGGTAAATAGAAATAATTAATGTCGGCATTGAATTTATCTGTTTATCCAGACCCATATCAAACTCAAAAAACTATATATTCTCCCATGTTCTCTATGCACCTTTTTTTTTTATTTTACACATCACTGGGTTAAATGTGACAGGCTTTCAGGTAGCGTCCATTAGGTGGAGGAAGACAACAGTACTTTAGAAAGTAAAAACTGAGGGACCAGAACAGTAGTGGAGAGGGTGGAGAGCATGCCTGAAATTCAAGTTAGATGGTTCAGTACTTTTCCTGCTTCCCATGAGTTTGAATACTTTCTGTTATCTGCAACCTAGAACATATTTCTTCCTTACCACTGGGCTCCTGTTTATTTCACCAGATAGTTGCTTTTCTCTCCTAACAGTATATGAGGAGGTTAAGAGCCTCAGACTTTTGCTTCATAGATGGTTCTGCTCATGCAGATAACACAAGTCAGAGGCAGAAATCCAAACGCTTTGCATGCCGGTTTAGGAAAGGTGGTGAGGCTAAAGACTCGTCCGCTCCCTGGTTCTGTCAGAAAGCACAAGACACACGGTATGGATGTGTGTGCAGCGCCAGTCCGTGGGAAAGGCTCCAGTATGTTTTGTCGTAGACAGATACAAAATACAAGGAAAAAGTGGCCTGGCCCACTACTTTCACATAGGGCATAGAAAGGGTGTGCAAATGTGCAGTCTTTCTCCACCGCTCTAATTAAAAGATTTCGAGCGACCTTTCTGTTTCTGCAGATGTATTCATATCCCCAGCAATCCAGTGTTTAAAAGCCATCGTTGCCACTGTAGGCAAATTGGAAGCATTCCTGTGAAATCTGAAGACTGAGATGTGAAGGTCAGCCTTTCCCCTCCAGTCCCCCCTGTTAGTGGCAAGAAGCAACAGCCTGAGTTGCGGTATTGCTAAACCAAGTCTCAGCAGTCAGCAACTTTGCCACAAGCAAAGAGAAAGTGTGGTCTGTAATGAGGTGACTTTAACACAGGTGAAGAAAGAAGCCTGTCAGCTCCCGGGAGAGAATTTGTGAAATAAAGAGGTATATAAACGAGCAGCCCGTTAATGATCCCAGAACGAGACAAGTTTGCAAGACATTGAAATGGGATGCTTGAAAATGAGGACTTGGAAAGGACAGAAATCTTTGAAGGGGAAGATTAGCCATACAAGGAAAAAGTCAAGCAAAGTAGGACCGTGATTGAACTCTGATTCCACCAGTTCAAGCAGAGCCAGGAAAATCCACATCAAATTACCTAAGCGATCAGAGAAGCTTAATCTGTCTAGATTTAAGGACCTTGTTCAATTGGGTGAATGAGGAATCTAATTCAAACACCCAAGAGCTCTTGTTACTAACACAGCACATCCATTGTGGCCCCAACCGTAAGGCACCCGGGATGCAAGTGATTCATAGCGTAGTATCACTAACACACTGTCTGACTGTCACAGAGGGGCACCGGGGGTGAATTTGTCCAAGGAATTAAAAAGTCAAGGAATCTAGATAGAAGGAGACAAAGCACCCTCTAATAAAGTACTTCCGCTCTCCGTGAGTTTTGTTTGTCTTTGGAATCAGAGCTGTGGTAGTTTATCGCAAGGACAGGAGAAAAGGAAGTGAGAGTCTTAGGGGCTTCATTATGAAGCAACAACAGCAAAGTAAGATAGATAAGAGTGTCTAGCTAGTCATCTTTGCTAGAGTAGCAAAAAGGTAAAATGTTATGGAAATATGGGTATGGAAAATCGTATTCTCAGTGAATCCTGGTGAACAGAAGCAACATGAGCACTGTCAGCAAAAGGTAGTTTTCTTCACCAAAGGGTGTGCTTTTGCATGGTTTTAGGATCGTATTAGACTCTACAAATGTTCTTAAAGGTGACAATCCTCGTAATGATTTGGTGAAGAATACTCTATTTTCAAGTTATCACATTTTGCCCATTTTTAGGATATGTGAGCACATATGAACCTTCCCCCTTGGACTTTTTTTCCACTTACTTTCTACTGTCTCATTAATCCCATTGAATCTTTTAGAAAACCTTCAAAACCAGGGACAATGTCTTATATGTCTCTAGGCTGCACAAAGTAGTAATACCCAGTGCTAACTGATACCTCTGAAAGGTGCAGTAAAACAAGTAATAGTTCTTTATAACATATGGGTGCCTCTTGTACATGGACCAACTGAGAAAGTGATGGACGGCTGCTAAAATGTGCTGCTGTATCCTCAGAAGAACTCACTGCACGATTTTGCTATTTGGATTTTACCCAGCATTAAGACTGTAGCTCACTAGTAATGTCAACAAATTTATCTCGTCTGCCCACTCCTACAGATTAAAATCATACAATTTATTAATATAATATTTTTTTTACTTGTTTTGGATTAATGGAAAATGGTAAAGCCAAACTGACTCCACTGGAAAGAAAAAAATTAATCCGTTGGACTGACGTGACTGTGTGTTAGCCTCTGAGGAGAAAGAAATCTGGGATCTTGATTACTAGGAGTCAAAACACACAGAATTTTAAGGCTACATAATATGATGTGTATATGCCTTGTATGAAAATAATAACATAGGCAAAATTCCAGTACAGAACAACTTGCAGTGACTAATTTAACTGGTGTAGGAATATGTGCAGTAGTAGGAGCAGGCCAGTCCCTCTCTCAGCCGTCAGATGGCTGAGATATTTTTCTAGGGATAAATATGTACAAGGATGATTACAGTAGCAGATGCTAACTCTAGGACCTTGAGCTCCACATCCAAACGTTCATCTGGCTCAAATCAAAATGGGCATAAACATTTTCAAAGGGAGAGCTGACATCTCCAGGGCCACATCTCGAATCAAGAGTGGGTGTATTGACAGCAGGCCAGGGTGTCTTCTTCACATGCAGGAACCGTACTCTCAGGGCCAGTTATCTCCAAAAGATCCATCTGCTTAGAATGTTCAACATGGAGAATGAAAGGAATCTGTTCTTCTTGGAAGGAAGTCCACTATGAAGTCATCCCAGGAGGAGCTGATTCGGTGTTCATAGAGCACAAGAGCTTGTGGCATCAGGGTGTTTATCTTGGGTGTCTGTAGGGCTAGCTCCAGTACCCATTTCAGCTTTAATGGTGTGCTGGAACAGGTCAAACAGACACAGTAACTTGCAGAAAATGAGGGTCTGGCTCCTGGCCCGCCGTGGCCACTGAGCAAGGAAGGGCGCCTTGTATAGGAATGCCTCGGGGAGAGACGTAAAGCTGCCACCTGGCCACATTCGCCTGCGGTCAAACTTCCCATAATTCTTCCTCCGAGGAACTTGCCTTCAATATTGCCGAGTCCCAAGTGCTCGCAGATCACGAGTCTGTGCTGCAGAACGGTCATGAGATGTTAGAGCTACTCTGCTTTCTGGCTCATTGCATGTTCTTTTCTGCAGCTGTGAACCGTGGAGAACTTTTACGTTCACTGCAGAGCGAAGGAGTCTGCTCAGCATCCTGTTTCCAGTAGCACAGTCTCTTAAGGAAAAAATACCAAATGCTGTGACACTCTGAGAAGAGATCCTCTTTTCCTGATGGAGCAGTAGAGGCAGAGCCAAAGGGAGAGCTCTGTGAGGTGGGCAAGGTGGGCATATAGTGCAGAGACCCTGAAACTTAAGAGACTCGTTTTGGAATACGCGCAGTTACTTTCAGTGAGGAATCAACATCCTGTGAAAGAAGGAGAAAACAGCTCCTTCAACCAACAGCTCGGGGCATCTGGTGGTTCTTGGAGATGTTAGGTCTTTCAGAGGAAAGGGTGCATAGCTTCTTCCTACAGATTTGTCCCTCAATAAACCTGCACTGAGATAGTCTCTGGCTCTGAACATCAAAGACTAAAGCTCCTATCCAGATCCTGTGCTAAGGAGAAGCTCCTCTCTGTGATTCCACTGCCTCCTCCGTCAGCTTCAGGCTATACTAATTAATTAATCTACGACAAGACTCCTTCTCCCTCCCTGCATGTCCCTTGTAACCTAACCCTCATAGACATGCTTTTGTGTGCATATACACACAGATGCACACACAGACACACTGAAAGTGCGTCGCGTGTGCTTGCTGTATGTCCTTAGACACAAATCATTGAGTTTGGGTTGAATTACTTTGGTTTTCATGATTTCTAAAAAGAAAAATAACTAAAAAAAGATGAAATGCCTCAAGCTCTTTTATTAAAGATAAGTGACATAAGAAGTGCTGTCACGTTGGGTCAAGGAGAGTAAAACAGGCACAGACTGCAAATCTCACCTTCCTTTTACTGAGCGGGTAGCCTAGCAAATGTGCCAGATTGTGTCCTGAGCTCCTAAGATGCTGAAGTGACTCTGGTTGGCTCTGGGGCTGCCCGTCCCACAGTCATCGCAAGTCGCAGCCGAACACTGGATTGAAAGCAACTGGATTTGCAGGGCTGAGAGGTGCAGTGCCACCTACCTACTAACTGTAATTAAGAATGTTATTTCTCACACATTTATGTCACGAGGTGAAGACTAAAAGCCCGTTAGCTGTCTTCAGTTGCGGGTATTTTTGTGTGGAGTGCTGCTTAGAATGAAAAGTGGCAGATTAGACTTTTAAGCACCCTTTGACAACTGGAACGAAGCTGAGGGTGCACTGAGGAATGCTAATACTGGAAAACTAGGACCATCTTGATTGTTAATTCTGATGAAGTTAACAGAGCAAAGCAGAAAAAAATGGGGTTTTTTTCCTTTTCATAACCCCTAGGCTTCATAAATGCATCACACTTTCTTACAGTCAATTTGCTCGGGAAATCACTGCTGACATCTCACCTAAGAATTTATTATAATTCCAGTCAGGTTATCTTTCAGTTATATTGAAGATTTCTTGGATTTTTACCAGCTTCAAATTATGTTGAAAGTAGGCAGATGAACGTTTAAATTAAAAGTTTAATTGAAACTGAAATACTGCACTGTCACAGTTTATTTGTTTCAGTTAGAATGTTTTATTAGCTTAATTTAATATTTACATAACCAAGGCAAATAAAAAGTTGTGCATGTGTTTACACATACACAAAAGTAAATGTACTTGTATTCAGAAGGTAAATATCCACTAATAACCTTTAAAACCAATAGACTGTAAGAGTATATTTCTAAAACAAGGAGTGTTTTTCTGTAGCCATATTTTTTATGGTTTCCTATCAGTCACCAGTCACTTTTAGGATTCTTAAGAATTCATGAACACATTAAAGTCCTCAAAGGTGTCAAGAGTAAGAGCTTATGTTGCACAAATGCTTGGGCCAGCAAATGCTGGTAAGGTCTTCTATGCAACAGAAGATGACCAAATACAAGTTTCTTGTCAAGAGAAAGAGCGTACGTTATACAAATGCTTGGGCCAGCAAATGCTGGTAAGGTCTTCTGCATGACAGAAGGTGACCAAATATAAGATTCTCTTGTCTTTTTTTTGGACTTTTTGAGACTGACCAGCAAGATCCTCGTGAGGAAGTGTTGTTAGAAAAATCTGCCTGCTTTTCTTTTCCCCAGTTGGAGAGGGGTCAGGCTCTGCTGGTGGCAGGAAAGGGAAACAGTGATTCATTCTGGCTTTCCTGGAAGAAACCAGGTTTCAGTTAGTTGGCTTTTCTAGGGTGCCTAGAAAACAGTTCTTTCCTAGGAAAAAAATTCTTCATTTGACTGTTTTCCCCATCTAGGGAGCAAAGTCAACAGCAATAGTAACACCAAAATTAAACTAATCAGGTTATGTCTGTATGAACACAAATGTTTTTTTAGACAGAGCGAGTGCTTGCAGTATGTTCCAAAATAAGGAGTAACACATGTTATTTGGAATATGTTTAAACATGAAAAATGTGCTTTAATTGGATTATTTTAAAGAAGTTTATGTTTGAAAACATCTAAGCTTAGTAAAAATGATATTGTGTAATTTCCTATTCAAAGAAATGTTATGGCCCTAAATAGCAACACAAAAGGATTTTTTTTTTCAATATCTTGTAGATGGACTTTTTTAATTTCTACTTTATCTTCTGTGTTAATTTTCTGACAGGATTTCCATCATCAGGCTTTAGGAAATACACTTAAGCACTGAGGTCTTGAAAGTACGGTAATGTTTAATCTTTAGCAAGTAACCAGTTAGACCTCATTGCTTTATGGCATTCAAACCTCTCTTCAGATTTTACTAGGTATTTTGGCCAGTATAGCATCTGCCTCAGTTATACAGATGGATATGCTGGGACACTATCATACAAAAAACACCAGTTTGTGACAAGTGGGAAGGATGCTTTTCTCCCCCAACATGATTTTGTGAGTCTACGCGTCTTAGTGGCACCTCAGGAGAAGAGACAGTAGGTAGTGTGGTCAATGAGGTGGATACGAAGGTCAAGACACCTACCGTTTCGCTGGAAGTGTGGCCGTAGCTCTCCTCAAAGAGTATTGTCCCACCCTATAACTAACTACGTCAGTTCTGAGCAACTTAAATGTGTTAAATGTGCTCAAATGTGCTCCATCATCTTTGAAAGGTCTTGGAGAACAGAAGTGCCTGAGGACTGGAGGAAAGCCAATGTCACTCCAGTCTTCAAAAAGGGCACGAAGGAGGACCCAGGGAACTGTAGGCCAGTCAGCCTTACCTCCATCCCTGGAAAGGTGATGGAACAGCTCATTCTGGATGTGATGTCTAAGCAAGTGGAGGAAAAGAAGGTTATCAGGAGTAGTCAGCATGAATTCACCAAGGGGAAACCATGCTTGACCAGTCTGATAGCTTTCTATGATGGCATGGCCGGCTGGGTAGATGAGGGAAGATCAGTGGATGTTGTCTACCTTGACTTCAGCAAGGCTTTAGCAGTATCCCGTAACATCCTCCTAGGGAAGCTCAGGAAGTGTGGGCTGGATGAGTGGTCGGTGAGGTGGATTGAGAACTGGCTGAATGGCAGAACTCAGAGGGTTGTCATCAGCGGCGCTGAGTCTAGTTGGAGGCTGGTAACTAGTGGTGTCCCTCAGGGGTCAGTACTGGGCCCAGTCTTGTTCAACTTCTTCATCAGTGACCTGGGTGAGGGGACGGAGTGTACCCTCAGCAAGTTTGCTGATGGCACAAAACTGGGAGGTGTGGTGGATACACCAGAAGGCTGTGCTGCTGTTCAGCGAGACCTGGACAGGCTGGAGAGCTGGGCAGAGAGGAACATGATAAATTTCAACAAGGGCACGTGCAGGGTCCTGCACCTGGGGAGGTGGAAAGCAGCTCTGTGGAGGGGGACCTGGGAGTGCTGGGGGATGACGAATATGAGCCAGCAGTGTGCCCTTGTTGCCAAGAAGGCCAATGGCATCTTGGGGTGCATTAAGAAAAGTGCGACCAGCAGGTCGAGGGAGGTTCTCCTCCCCCTCTGTTCTGCCCTGCTGAGGCCCCATCTGGAGTACTGTGTCCAGTTCTGGGCTCCCCAGTTCAAGAAAGATGAGGAGCTACTGGAGAGAGTCCAGCGGAGGGCTACGAGGATGATGAGGGGACTGGAGCATCTCTCCTGTGAGGAAAGGCTGAGGGAGCTGGGCTTGTTTAGCCTGAAGAAGACTGAGAGGGGACCTTATAAATGCTTAGAAATATCGTTATCTGGGTGTCAGGAGGATGGGGCCAAACTCTTTTCAGTGGTGCCCAGTGACAGGACAAGGGGCAATGGGCACAAACTGAAGCACAGGAAATTCCATCTGAACATGAGGAAGAACTTCTTCACTCTGAGGGTGATGGAGCCCTGGAACAAGCTGCCCAGGGAGGTTGTGGAGTCTCCTTCTCTGGAGATATTCAAGACCCACCTGGACAAGGTCCTGTGCAGCCTGCTGTAGGTGACCCTGCTTTGGCAGGGGGGTTGGACTAGATGATCCCCAGAGGTCCCTTCCAGCCCCTAACATTCTGTGATTCTGTGTGATTCTGTAAAGAAACAAAGCCTAGTCCTTTGGCCTCTAATCAAAAGAGTTACTGTTTGATCACCTTCTGTCAGCCGCTCGTTGTTTTCCTCATGCAGTGCACACACAGCTCCCACCTCAGCTCTCTCCCAGCAGGTGTGAGATGCCCAAATGCTGCTCTGGTGCACTGCTTCAAACTGATGCATTGTTCATGAGTAGGCTGACCAAAAATACCTGTTGTTTGGCTTTTATTCCGTGAGCCTTACGTGTTTGTTCCATGTTAGAAACATAACTGTCTCCCTCTGAAAACTCTGTATGCAAAAGTACGATTCAGTGTCTTCAGCAGGCTTTGAAAGTAATTCCAGCACCTTAGTGTGAAGGGCACTGATGGGTACCCCTTCGCTTCCAGGCTGTACATTTGTTGTGTTCCCTTCTCCTCTGGTGTTCTTACTGCCTTCCCTTGTCTGCACTGCTTTTCCCTTCTCCCGTCTGTCCTGTTCCAGCTCCGTCCTCACTACCTACATGCACTTTTTTGCCTCGCTTGTGCTGTTCCTTGGAGCAGACTCGCATTTTCTAATGGCCAGATGCTCTTTCTTCAAATCCATCCTTTAATGTTATTTATGCAAGGAATCTCTTTTCCTAGCTGTCATCGCTGAGAACATGTGCTCCTTCTCATGGCCTTTAATTGTTTCCATGTTTCTTGCCTTCTGTTTGTCCTGTGTATGGTGGCAAGTTTTCCCTGTGCTCCTGAAGCCCTGGTTACCTGTACGATTCTCGGTGAATGTTGATTTGTGTTCAGCAATGTGGCTGCAATTACGTTTACACTCCACACAGGGCCAGTTGCTGATGCAGTTCAGAGACACTCATTGCACTTCACCCGCCCTCTTCCACGCTGTTGCTTTGTGCCTGCTGAAACAACCCGTTTGGTGACCTGCGTATCTGATGGAAGTGAGGCATTGCCAGAGCCCAGCACCTGCTCGTCGTCAGTTAGGGGAAGAGCACTGAAAGCGAGGAGCTTTCCCTCTGGTAGACTTTTTCCATAAAGAAGCCAACATCACTCCTGGGGAGAAGCTGTTCTCAGGAGAGGCTGTGAGCCAAGCATGCGCCTTGATCCACCTGCCTCTAGTTGACATGGTTTCCTTGTGTGCACTGCTGGGCTGCCCTGGGGTAACAGCTTCTCCACATGCCCCACCAGGCACCAAGCGAGTCTTGAGCTGTCAGCATTGCTGGCCTTCCGTCCTGATCCAGAAGGTGACCTTTGGAGGGACTGGGGGCTGTGGCACTGGGTCTGGGCTCTTGTCTATAGGGCAGCCTCAGGAAGGCTGTCAAAGGGTGGCAGAGGCTTACCCTAGAAATGCCTAATACTTACTTCTGAAGTACCCCAATGTGCTCGTGTACCAGCGACTCGGGAACTCCTTCACTAACTGCTGAGATAATGTAAAATAGGGAAACAAGTGTGGTTTTTGCACCTTGAGCACAGAACAATGATCTTTGGAGGGGAAAATCTGTGGGTGAATGAGAGAAGGTGATGGTGGGGTATCATGAGCACAGAGACGGGGCACTACCTGCTGCAAAGGAAGAAACCTCTTACAGTTGCGCCATGTGTCAGGATATGAAACCAGCTCCTGCCGTGCGTTCTTTTTTGTGTTGTCGCTGCGCCTCACTGCTGAGCCTCCTTCTCAGAGTATACTTATTACAGTGATATATTAAATGCAGGAAAATGGAGTAATCCTGAGCCATGATTAGAAGCTGAAGAAGGAGGGTGTTTTAAGCTAGC
Organism: Opisthocomus hoazin; assembly: GCF_030867145.1. Lineage (NCBI taxonomy): Eukaryota > Metazoa > Chordata > Aves > Opisthocomiformes > Opisthocomidae > Opisthocomus > Opisthocomus hoazin. The sequence goes on along the minus strand of NC_134416.1, from coordinate 49,825,466 downwards.
CATTAGTGGTTTTTTTTTTCTCCCAGTTGGCAATGTGAAAATCTGTAAATCACATAAATAACCTAAAAGACTAAAAGCAGAATGAGGTAATTATTCATTTTGGGTCAGGTTTTGATTTTAAAGAGCCTAAGTGTAATTATTCTGGCACAAGGAGACCTTCTAAGTGTTTTAAAGCAAACGGAACTGGCTGCCAAGGGAAACCTTGTGCCTTTGAACCACGAGCATGCTGGGCTGGGCAAAGCGGTGAGGCCGAGTCCCATGAGCCGGAGCATCACCAGCTGACCTGCACTGGGTCTGGGGGGTTGCAGGCTTGGGTAGGTGTAACAGCCTTCCAGCTGTCAGGGGAAAAAAAGGTTATTCACCTCCATTTACTTTAGATGCCTGGGTTTACAATGAATATACACTGAACCATAAACTTTTACAACAGAAAGAAGAGTTTTAAGTCAAAAGCTCGAGGAGGGGGATCTTCCTTGCAGGAGAAGTTGTGACTCAACATACTTCGACTGTGTATGGTGAACAGCAAAGCATGTTCTTGGCAGAGCTTTTTTCCCAGCCCCGATCTCTGCTCCCTCTCAGTTAAGCAAGGGGCACATCTCAGCACATTTAATGGAGCTGCATGGAGAGAGAGAAGTGATCTAAAACTACTGAAATTGTGGGAGTCTTTTTTTGTAAGGCAGAGAATGTGTCAGGTAGGTGCAGAAATAGATCTTGCAGTTCAGAAATAGGTTTTGAATAGCAGAACATCCCAGGTTCTTAAGTTTTGGCCGAAGTTCAAAGAAATCCTTCCAGAAAGCCAGTTCAAAATTTAACCAGGCCATTCTCTTCCCATTTGTCTCTGAAGCCTGGGAAATAAGTTTAATCAGCAGTCCACCAGTGCAATTAGTATTAGCTCAGAAAATTTTCCTCAGTTTGGGGTGTGACTTCGCAATGCAGAGAACAGCTACGGATCTGAAAATAGTGAGACAAAGAGCAAAAAGTGCTTTTGTTCTCCTTTACTAAGCTCACATCTATATGTTTTGAATTCTCATGAAAGCCCAGGACAATACAAAGTTGTAAATAGAATGAGGACAACATTGCAATGATTTCAACAATTTGTAAAAAAAAAATTAATTTTTCTGTTTACCTGAAATGTCCTGCCTTTGTCCATAAAACCAAAGTTTTATGTGTAAATTGTAATTTCTGGTAGAAATAAAATACTCTACACAGGGCTGTAAGTGCATTCATTCTACCTGGGAAAATGCTAATCCATCTTGTCTTCCACTGCGGCTGGTCAGATGTGAACAGAAAGGGTCCCACTGGTGTGCTGGGGGCAGAACAGACCGGGACTCTGTGTCTGCAACATACTCCATCTGGCTGTTGCAGCTCCTTGCAAAGGGCAGGACTGCATGAGCTACTGCTAATTAACATCCCGTCCCTTTGAATTCCTGTTGTATCAGATGAAAAATTGGTGTGTGAAAACACCTGCTGGCCGGGAAGAAGAGTTGAAGTGGTTATGCCTGCATTTTAAAAAAACTTCTTTTCCCCCCACTATGATTTCTTGCATAAAAATAGCCAATATTTTAAACCTCTCTTGTCTGGGAGTGTCCCATGCAATCTCTGTGGCTTTTCATCCTCTCTTTTCTATATTCACTGTTTGGTAGTTGCATTTTTCCTGTCAAGATTCCGGACAGCTAAGGGTTAGATTACTTTCACTGGAATCTGTGACTGGAATTATTACATCAAGGTCATTAGGTTAATTTCCTATCTTCGTAAAACAGCATATAATTTTAAATCCAAAATTATCTAAAGTGGATAAAGATGTGGAAAAAACGAGCTGATAAAACGATGCATAAAATCTCGCATCAGTGAATATTTCATATCTGCCACTTAAGGGTGAACAAGATTGTGCCGTTTGTGACAAATGCCACCTTTCTCGTTGAGAATCTTACAGTAATTAAAGAACAGAAGTGACTGTGGATCCACACATGGCCGTCATTCACTGCTTATCAATTGTTATTTCTGATGTTGCTGTTCGGTTGTCTCAGCTCCCCCTTGACTGTGAATCTGTTCACGTTACAATTCAACGTTGCAGCATTCTAATTTTGACACTACAACACTACAAAATAGACGAACATACAGACTACGCCCTGTTTTCGAAAGGTGATGTTTATTTTCTTTGCCCAACTTGATTTTTGAGGGGAGAATGAGAACTCTTCCTTTGTGAAAGCAGACGCCCTAATGGACATCATACACTATATCCAGAAATAGAGGTATCCTAAATCACAGGTTGCTTTTGAAAACACAAGCCATTATGGCTAAAATTAAACTTCGATAAAATCCTGGCAAAATTGACTTCGTTGTCATTGAAGTCAATGAAAACCTTTCCATTGATTCAAGTGGAACTGGGATTAAACTCCGTATTTTTTATAGAAGATTAAGAGCCTTTACTTTTTTCACATGCAGACGTATGCGCCCTTCTACTCCCTTTTCTGCTCTAAATGTACTGTGCTAGCAGAGAGCCACTTAAAAGTTCACAACCTTTAGGAAACATGGCGTGCCAGCAGCAGAGCATTGATCAGTGAAGGACAGGCACGGCTGTGTACGTCACCCAGTGCCTTTAGTTCCCAGACGAGAGGGTATTTCACTTGACAGGGCTGCAGCAAAAAATTACAGGTAGATTTCAACAGGCTTCAACTCCCCGTTTTAAAAGGAGACATTTCAGACATATTTACTGAGGCTTTCAATTGAGTGCAAAATATTTTCTGTAAGACAGTGTACAGGCTGCATTTTGTGAAAGTATATTGTTGTAGCGACTTAAAACAGTGTACTGGGTATCACCTTAGTGGAAAAAGTGTGTAGCTGGCTAAGTGATGGCAATACTCAGAATAAATGTCTTCTTGCTTTTAAAAGTGTTTATTTGCACAGCCAGCCATTAGTTCTGCCCTTTCTCTGTGTGACAGAAATCTGAGGAGCAGGGACCAGTGTCAGGTCTGTCTTGTTCCAGGTGTTAGTCCTGAGGGACATTGCTGGGGGCCTGTAAGCAATGGAACAGGTACTGTTTTTTTACAGTGGACGTCTTTAAGGAAGAAGCAGGGCTTGTACCAGGATGCCATGTTTTCAAAATAAAATTTGCAGCATTTGTTCCAGCCAAGAAAAATGTGCCACAATATTTTGCTCCAGTACTCATGGTAACTCTGGCCAGGAGCCCTCAAACACTAATCTCCCAAAGTGTCTGCTTTTCATCTTCCAGGGCAAAATTTTGGCCCAGCCCCTGAAAAAAATGAAATCCTTTATGTCAAAGAGCAAACATTTACTTTCCCACGATTACCTGCCTGGAATAAGAGAGAATTGTTTACTGAGAAAAAAGAAAATGTCATTTTTCTTTTTTAAAGTCACCCTATAAAAAGGATGAGAAGTGTAAGCTAAAGTCCGTTTCTTTCCAAATCTGTGTTTTTTCCCCATAAATATTAGCATAAACTGATGCATATACTGGAGGTTGTATTTGTTGAAGACAGATCCGTGATGTAAGACATAGGTGTACCAGGACCCAGATAGTCCAGATGTTGTATCTTGTCTGGAATGACATGAAATCTACGTAGAAATCTTTTTCATGGATAGGGATATAGCAGAAAAGATTATGCTAAGTAGCTGTTGCCCATAGCAAGCTTGAAAGGTTTAATCTTAAAAGGTTTTCTATCCCATATGCATTCAGGTGTTATCTGTTTTCTGTCAGTGTTTGCAATACTAGGGAAACAAATACAAAACAAACTGGCTTTTATCCTGATGTAACCAAATGTGTGCAGATGTGATCTCTGTTTGTTTGGTGTGCATGAGGAGAATGGGAACATCTTTTCTTTGGACATTTGAGAGAGTACTGAATTTGTTTTTTTCGCTAATTCTTTGCCATATCAAAAACTGAACAGTCAATACAGAGATTATGTGACGTGTGTTTTTGATCCTAATAAATATATTATTCGAGTCTGATAAGGTATCTTTTTTAAAAAAATGTTTGTACCTAGCTTTTCTGTTGAAATTTTAGAGGTGAGCAGAAAGCATTTGCATAGGAAACATTGGATTTGGTGGTCAGTATTCCTCTTCAGAGGAGCTCACGTAAAACTGTTCCAGGATCTGAGTTCTCGGCACTGTCAGCTGATGCCATTAGCTGTTGCTGGTGGATGCAGCAACTTCCAGGGGCTTAAAAATGATGATACTTCAACTCTTCCTTTTTAAAGTGCATTGGCCTCTAATTTTTATGTCTCTATAGTTTTACAGTCTTATAAATTTATAGTCTTACAAAATTTTAAAGCTTTTTAAAGATTTCTAGTCTTGCCCTCAAGGCGGTGACACCATTTCAGTCAGTGTAATTTCAGCAGATCATTCAGAAGAAAGAAAATGTAGCTATTTGTGTCTCAACCTGGAGTATTTGCCTTACATAGCGAAGATGATTTTCAAAAATAAGTATTGGTTTTCTTCCTAAATGCGAGATCTTAGGTGAAAATAAACTTTGAAGGGATCCTGTTACAGTTTTTTTGCCCTCATTATTTTGACCTTATTAATGCTGCAGGTTATTTATAGCTCCATGACTGCTATGTTAAAACCTTTGCAGGCAGACTGACTCTATCAGAAACTGCGTATTTGAAAGGCTGCCAGGGTTACTGCTACTTCAGAGTAGGATCGGCTCCACCCTGGCTTCTCATGGGCTCTTTGGGGCTGCTGCTCTGGGAAGCTCTGCTGATACAGCCAGATCGTACAGCTGACGTACAAATGCTTCCCCCCCAGAAGTGCTAGCCTGTAGTATTTTTCTACCTCGCCGAAATCTCTGTGATGTTGTGCATTAGATATTAGATGGTACAACCTTAAATAGCCTGTTGCTGATACAGTGAGGAATGACTGGCATTTGATACAAACAAGTGTCCTGGCACTGGAGATGGTTGCCAATGGAAATCCTTTCAGTGTTTCCGCTCAGCTGCAGAAAAATGAGGTGTACACAAGGAACACCACCAAAAGCCCTTTCTTTGCCAAGTATTTCAACACTTCACAGCACGTAAGTCTGTTCCAAGCAAAGGTGTTTGTCCTCTCTGCCTACTATAGAAATAGGATTGAACAGCAAAATAGTAAATAAAATAAATAAGTAAAATAAAATTGTAAACAACTCGAGAAAAAGCCTCTCTGGCTCTTTCAAGTCCCCTTTTCAACTGATTTATGTTGTAAAACCACACTTCCACAGGCTTATTTAGGACCAGGCCTGCAGCTAAATACTTACCCAATGGATTTTGTAAAATCTGTTTCGGTGCCCCTGGAAATGAATTCACACCTCTGATTCCTAAGTACTCTTTGCCTCTGGGCGTCTGTAGTGAAATGCAGGTACTGGAAGAGCTGAAATAGAATTGACATAACTGATAACCTGAGTCAACAGGCAATGGATTGAAAAGGCATAATGATCCTTCATCTCTCCAGGGTTTGGAAACAGAAATTTTTGAGCGGAAAAGCCAAGCTGGCCTGGGGTATTTCAGGTCCTTCAGGTGGTGCTTGAAAAGGACTTTTGGTTGTATTGTCAGGCTTCCTGAGCCCTCTAGATCAGCTTCAGCCCTTCTCAAGCTGGAGCTCCTGGAGAGAAAACGATGCCCACAGGGAGGTGCCACCACCCCCTGCAACAGTGAGAGAGGTGAAGATGAAAGGCAAGCTTTTCCGTGGGAAATCAGCAGCAGCACACAGTGACGGCCCACACGGCTGGGAGCATGAAGCACACTGTCTTCCTGGAATTGCCTTGGCCAGGTGAGAAGGAAGAGCCCTGGTCAGCTCAGACAGCCTCTCCGAGACCCTCAGCCCTGCAGCAGGATGAATTCAATCTCCTTGGCAGAACGGGCCAGACACAGGTTGGGAGGAGCTGAGGGTTGGCCATTCACCCCACCAGAAGCTATATCAGATAATCCCAGCAATTTTTCTTGGGCTGCTCGGTGTATTACACTGTGTTAACTCATCTCACCTGTTAGTCCTGCCCCTTTTCTTCATAGTCCTGGTTCTCCTCTGCCAAAATGCATGTGCTCCTTCTGCTGAGTGCTGCAGCTCTTACTTGCCCTTGCCTGGGATCCTGCTACACAGTACTCACCTGGTTTCCTGATGCAGAGCACCACCTCTGACCATGTCTGCCCCTAGACCTGGGCTCGTTATACTCTCGCTTCTCAGGTTTCGAATCCTAAGTGGTTTTGACTTGGCTACCTGGCTGCAGTTTGGTTCCTAGCTCCTCGAAGCCGATGCCTCATCTTATGGACTTGCGAGGCTGACCATTGTTTCTCCTTCCATTGCCTAGCTTTGCCTTTCCCCTTCGCACATTGCAAAGGCCTTCACCAAAGGCCATGGTGGGAGGGCTGGCAGCGTTCTCTTGCAGAGCACTGGGTGAGTGTATCCCTGTCCTTGCGCAGCTTTATAATCTCAGAACTGGGAAGAATTTGCTCCAGTAAGTTCTGCTATGTTGGGGTTCTACCTGTAGCTCAAGCACCTTGTAAAAAATACCGGTTAATTTAGGCCAGTCCAGAAAAATCACCTGCCAGAACTTCTTTTGGTAGAAGGTGAAGAACATCTAAGGAGGCACTTACGCCAAAGTTTTCCCTGCTCCCTCTTCTAAGGGAGGGGCAGCTTCTTCACAAGTCTAACCCTGCTCCTAGTCACGTTGTGTCTTTAATACACCTCTCTGATGTATAGGGTGCTGCATTATTGTCATCTTTCTCACAGGTAAAAGGGGAGTTTGGCAATTCTTCCATCTCTTTCATGTTTCAGCCTTTGGCGTCTGTTGAACGCAAGGAAGAGTTCTGAGCCCAGTTCCCAAAATCCATCTGTGCCATTTGCTCCCTTCCTTTGCTCTCTATTTACACTGCAGGCTGAGACAAGAAACACAGTGGTTAGCTGTTGCTGACCAGTCTGCTGTAGGACATCACAACTTCATGATATAACACCGGAGAAGTCTGAGAAATCAAAAGTCGGTAGACGCAAATGGATGGTTTGCGAGAGAAAGGACAAAAGAAAGGTAAAAGTGAAGGTAGAAGGAACAAGGGGGGACTAGGATGTGGCTGCTGAGCTAGTTAATTTGGAAGGTTGTATGCTTAATAAACTAAATTATGAAATATGTAAGAAGAAAAAACATATATACAGCTGGAGAACGGAAGATGAACCTCTGCTGATAAAACTCTACTACATGCTGTTTTACACCATCCGAGAGTCACTTCTGGAGTCTTCATTTCACTGCATTGAAAATACAGTGTTCGGAATACGATACATGTTTCAGAGATTTATGGGAGTAGTTTTAAAAGCCACAGGCTGTAGGGCATTCACCACATCTCTTGAGAGACTGTCCGCGGCCTAATACATCTTTCACTTCAGAGTTCCTCTGTCAAGATCAGACATTTTTGGTGTTCAAATATCATTCCTTTTATTCCTAAATAAACCCTGTGTATCACACCTCATAATTCTCGTGTCAACACAAACAGCAGATAGCTATTTTATTCCCATCTCATCAGAATTTAGCAAAACTGTACAGATTGGATGTTATTCTCTTCCCAGAAATCAGACCCTCCGGTCTCCACCCTCTGAGTACTTCCCCATCTCTCCTCCTCGCTCCTTCCGCTCTGCAGTAGCTTCCAGACAACTTGGTGCCTAGACCAGAATCCAAGCTGAGTGTGGTTGAACCAGAGCCAAACAGAGGGAGGTGGTCTCTTGCTTCTTGCTCTGGTGTGGTGCATTTATAAGGCAGACCAGAAATAGAAGAATGTTAGACACGGTCTCCGAACTAAACGAATGGCACCTGAGGTGTGAATGTACCTATTCTTGTTTCCAAATATCATTTCAAGTATCATTGAGTGGCTTAGTTCAAATCTGCTTATTGCCAACTTAAACTGCTTCGGTTTAGGTTCCTCTAGACCAATTTAAGGATCGGCTCCGTCTACCAGCAGGGTTCAAATTGGACAAGGTTTTGTCAAGGTGGTGGTGTGGTACTGCTAACTAACATGGACTTCTCCTCCATTTCAGTTTCTGTAGTTGTCTGCAGTGAACTGGTCGTTGCTCTGAGAGCGGTTGTCGGGCATGCGGCTGGAGCATCACCCCAGCGAGCTGGCTGCTGGCTCGGCTGACGGCTGGTCGTATGCAGTGCTCTAGGGGTGGGTCAGCTGCCACTCGCCTCTGACAGTCAATCCAAGCACATTTTCTTGTCAAAAATCAAGCCTAGCGAGGTTGCTGCTCTCTGAGAGGATTCATGTAATCCTCTCGCTCTTGTGGCCCAATTTGCTTTCCCCCTGTGGCAGCCACAGATACTCCAGCAGCTCTGGCTGGGGTGCAGCTACGTGGTCACGGGTGGTCAGTACCTCGTACGGAAACTACCTGTACAGTGTTTTATCAGCTCAGAACCAAAGCACTTCACATAAAAATTAGCCTGTAACATTTTGCATTGGTGCTCTCTCTCCCAGAATATATCCCACTTTGCAGGCTGCTGGAGGCCCTAATGCCCGGTGCTTTTCTGTAGGCTGTCTCTGTGAGCCTTTCTGATGATGGATGGCTGCTGATTTTTGGTGACTGGTCTTTGGGAAATACCTGTGTGGTGGATCTTGGAAATGGCACCTTCGCAGCTGGGGACTTAGTGACGGAGTGGGCTTTGAGGCGGTTCCCCTTGAACTGCTGTGTGGTGTGGTCTTTGAAAAAAACTCCTGCTGAATGCAACCCTCATGTAAGGACAGGGAAATCCTTATTCGTTCCTTGGATAGCCTCACTGAAGTCAATAGCAGCTCTTCCAGGGTGAAAAACTACCCTGCACAGGTGAAAATGTTGGCTTGAGAGCAGTAGTTGCTCCTGGCAACAGGAGACATACAGCATGTCAAGCATTCGTCTTCTGTTATGGCTGTATGCGTGCATTTATATGTAAACTGCTGGTTTTGTACTAAATGTATGTGTAATAATAGACCTCAGCAGAAATAGAAGGAAAATGAGATCTTTGCAAAGGAGGAGGTGTTGAAAATTTAGTTTGAGGAAGTTTAGTCTTTGGTGGAACATGACAGAAGCACATACAGACGTAAAGTGCTGTGTGACTGTGTCTTGACTGTTTTCGCACCTCTTGTAACCTGTTGTTAAGGTTACAAAAGTTGTTTTTCCACACAAGTTGATGCATTCTGTGCATCCTAGAGCAATGCTTTTGTAGGAATGTGTCTTCTGTCTTGACTGCCCTTAGATGAGTGTTTCTAAGAAGCTATCTACTTCATTTTACATGAAGAAAAATCTCTTAACAACTGTTCAGGGATTTCAAAGCACGTCAGGAATCTTTGCAGCCATAGCTGTCAGTTTGATTACTGTGCTTCTTTTGGGCTTTCCTGTGCTCCCCGTGGCTTTCTTCACCTTCCCTCCTCGCCATGGGAAAGGTAAATTCAGGACATTGAAAATTCTCCAGGTGAAAGTCTGCTTACAAGTATATTTCTACCAGCTGAAATGTTTATGCTTCATTGGAGGGATTTTTATAACCTAAATGTTCTTTCACAAGACAATTAATACTGTTTTATTAAAAATATTCCTCTTCAAGCGTGTTTTGCATATGCAATGGTAACTGGAGTTTAGCAGGGTCTGACTGGCGTTAATGTGCATATCTGAGAGGAAAGAACAGGAGCGGTGAATCATACGTAGCAGCCTGCTTCTGCTGTGTCCGTTTACAAGGATCACCAGCCATTATCTTTGCATTCAATATTTCAAGCATTAGCTTTCTGTTCTGGCTTAGTGTATGAGACTGTTTGCTACGTAATTACATTGTATTTCATTTTCTTCTGTATGCTATTGTAATAATGATACTGCGTAATAAAATAATGTCAGGTTTTAATTAAGTTAAAAGTAGTTTGCTATATTAGGTTTTTTATTTGAGAAAATAAACTAGCCGATAGTGCATATCAAGCTGTCCTTTTTTTTTTGTTTCGATTTGCTTTCATTTCCTGTTGCCCTTTACCTGTTGAAATAAGCGTGGTTTTTTTCTTGAATTGTTTTACTTTATTACAGCCCTTCACAGCCTTATGTCTAACATACTGATGTTGTGGTGAGGACATAAGATGCCTGACTGATTTTTTATTAAATGGATAATTTTGTATAAATTCTTGCTTCTAATAAATAGCTGCACCTTATTAATCACTGAAATTAATTAACTAGACTACTATGTGAAAGGGTATGGTAACATTGTGTGAAAGTAGTCCAGCAATGGGAGGCCTAAATTTGCTGAGAGGCAAAGACAGAATGCATTTGCATCAAAGACAGTTGTATAACAGAAAAGCTTATGCTAGCCTTCTGTGGTGGGATACTTGAGGAATAACCGGTGATGTGTGAGCTGGCAGAAAATGTAGTCCTCTTCACAGTTCACTTTCATAAGAGTGTCCTGAATAACATCTCAACATACATCCAGATAATGAAGAGCAGAAGGATGAAGGGGGGAAAGATTCTTGTGCTTCTTACACCCTTCTCTTTAATTCTTTAATTCCTTTTGCTTTCCAGGTGACCTTAGTACTCTGTAAACTTCCACATCTTATGCGGAGGTTGTATGTTCTCTGTTAGATGCATCCCTGCACATAACTAAATCCTATCTTGTGTTGGGAGATATTCTGACTCCTCCTTGAAGTGCCATTTCCAAGTGCATTCTTTTATGCATACTGTTTGTAGGCTGTCCTTTTTGTTAAGACATTTATTAAGGACTAAATAGAAAAACTTCTGAGCCTGGTTCAGCGGTCCATTCTTCTTCAGCTAAGTACTTGGTCAGCACAATGGAATTCAAGCATGTGCTTTGAGTCTAGTGTGTGCGTAAAGGCTTTGCGGAATAAGGACAGATTAAAGAAAGCTTTTGTTCAACTGGAGCCCATGTGAGTTTGCCTTTCCTATGCGTTCACCATTAGAAGCCTCAGAAATGTTTGCATTGGCCTGTGATTTCTTGTCACTTGACTTTTTACAAATCTAGACATCTCATTGCTTGGATTTTTTTCTGCTGTTTCTTCTGTTGTCACATGGTACTGCCAGCCTACCTGTTCTGTTTCTATAGATATAGATATCTATGGATATGATGACTGTATTGCTGTACTGCTTCTGTGGTTATTATGGGTATGCAGGCAGGCAGTTATGGAATGAGAATGCACAGACGCTGAGTTTAATCATTCTGAATCTGGGATAGTTAATATCTTAGCTGAATATCTTGAGGAATGAAATATGACAGCTAAGGCTGCCAAGTGAAATCATTTTAACAATGCACGTGAAACTTGTTTTCCCACCACAAACTTAAGAGACTTAGACATGTGTCCTTCAGTGCGATCCGTTCTTTGAAAACAGAATTAAAAGGAACAAGTTGGTGTCTGCTTTAAAAGAATCTTCAGCCGAATGCAGCCACCAGAATGATCAAGTTGTATCACTTTTACCCAGGCCATCAGGCCACTCACAGAAGGGATATGGCCAGTTAAAAAGAGAAAAATCTCCCGTTTCCTTATTCTCTGACAATAGCTAATTGCTAAAAATGCCATCTTCAGATATTAATTAGATCAACCTGTAGGCTACTCTTACTTGTGTTAAGGATCTGATTTCTCTCTGCATGAGATTCATACAGACTCCGTAATCAAAGCTTTTTTTTTTGGTTCAGAAGGTATACTTAACTCAAATATGCTCATAAATTTGTTCATTCCCATCCGAGTGCCGTTCTTCTGTCCTAGTGCCCACTCTCACTAAACTTTAAGACAAATTAACAGCTACCACTGTGAAAGAATATATGTGAATAATTTTGTCAGTGCCTCATCATTCTTTCATTTATAATTTATTTTCCACCTTCCCCCCAATTAGATCTGGAGGGACTTGGATTTCCATGGGAATGTTGTTAAAGATTCTTTTGTGTAGCTGTGTTGTTTAGATATAATTCAGACTACATTTTCGTGAATCTATTTCTTGTAATATATCAGAAAATTAAAAAGTGGGAAAAGGCCAAAGGGGTCTATTTCAGGCAAAAAGATGAAAAAGTTTAAATTCTTCTTAGTTATCAGTTGAATAATGGCAAGCTCTTCCTAGCTGATTAGGTTTTTTCAACTTCTCAAAATCAATGGCTATTCCGTTAGTTGTTTGGATGCAGAAACTTTTGATCAGGTGAGGTGACAAAAGCCAACAGCCTCTCTGTTTCACTACCTAACAATACTTAATTTTAGTGAAAGATTTTCACAGTACATGCAAAGGAGCTCAGTAATTTCAGCTGCCTGGGAATGTATCTGCTCCCGCAGCTACCATTTGGTTTATTTAGATGTTTTTATAATTCTAAGGAGATGAAAGTACCTACTGTCCTACAGCAAATAATCATCAAATCCCTGTTTACAAAAACTGACAACTTGTATTATTAAAATTGGCAGAAGCCAAGAAATACTTCCTGACACAATTGTATCACTGACAGCTTGCTCAAATGAATTTGGCTTTAATTATGGCAGCACAAGAACTGAAAGGTCTCTTTGACTAAGTAGGAGTTTAATTATATGTGAAAACCTGCAGCCTCCTTTGTGTCTCTACAATGGCAAACAAAAAGACCTGAGGGAAGGCCAGAGTACCAAAGTATCAGAGTATCAGTTACACACTTCCTGTGATAAAGTCCTCATAACTTTTTATCCCTTGAGTTTCATTATGGTTTTCCCTGTGAATTATTATTTGCCTAACCAACTGAAAGGCAGAGAATTGCAAATTTGAGTGTTTCAAGGTGATCAATACTTTATTGATCATGGGGGTATTTTTAGAAAATTAGTAAAAAAACCCCACGTACGTTGAAGGAAAAATGATAGTTTGGGTGAAATCCAGGTCCCTGATGAGGGCATGGCAAAGCTTCATTAACAGATTAACACATCAGACAAGCAGATTTGGCATTGTATGTCATCAGCTTTTGTGTCTGAGTTTTGGGGTTTTCTGCTTTTTCTGAAATGTGCTCTGAGTGTAACAAAAAAGAAGTCACTGTTAGCAGAGATTATTTCTAATTACCCCTCAGCTGAAATAAGGCTCTGAAAAGTTGTGCATGAGTGTAAAGGAAATCAATGTCTGCTTTATTTGTTTTAAAATATTCAATAAAACTTAGACAAAATATAATTTTGAAATAGCGTTTGAATAGAACTTTGAAAAGCTGTATTTAAATCCGTACCAGTTAGCTAAAATCAATCCCTACTGTTTATCAGATCGGGTTTTATCAGAAGTGATGGCAATGAAGCACTGGAGAAAAGTTTTTTGGAGCTGACCAAAATTATTTATTGGATCATTTTATACTCTCAAAGGGTGAAAATATATTTGAAGTACTGAACGTTAGTTTTCTTTCTGTGTTTTGTCCAATAGAGTAGTACCAGGAAGGCTGACTGTTAAAGAGCATGGTTGGAAAAATATGTCTAAGCAATTCTTGTAAGACAGTTTTAGAAAGTTTCACATATATATTGTAAGTCTCAAGTACTGGTTTTCTTAAATGTCTTTCATGTCTGCAGTAGTAATGTTCTCTGTTATACAAGAGAAGTCCTCCTTTGTGTTGCAAAGAAAAGCTGAAAATTGTACTCTACAAGCACCCGTAAAAAACAGAAAAACAATGATTTGGGGATGTATTTTGGCCTAGTTAATAACATCGTGAATTCCTAAACTTGATAATGCCTAGTACACGTGGCAAATCACTGATGGTTCCAGTCACAGCATCCTCTGTTAAAGTTCTGGTTCTGTACAGTATGAAATATGAAATTAGTCTATTCTGACTCTCGTGTTTTCAATCTTCAAATTGCCCTTTTTTTCTTTAGTGATGAACCTCTGCACAATTTGTTTTTTAGACCTCACAGATAAGATTTGCATAGCATTCAGATGTCCTTGAAGATGGAGTGTTATGAACATGAGTTGTAATGGGTGCCTTATTAGGCATTTTTGGCAGTTTTCTACTAAGGATTCAAAGATCCCAAAAGGGGAACTGATGAAAAATCTGTTGGAAAATTCTTTCTTAAAAACAAAAGACACATTTTGCTAAAGGAATAAATCAAGAGAGAATTTCAGATTTTTTTCTAATGTTAAAATTGTGAAATATGACAAAAATAAGAAGAGGCAGACTTGTGGAGGCTCATGTTGGAGATAAGCTTAGCAACGGCTTTTATTTTCTTCCTTCACTGTAAATGCTCATCTAGATAACTACAAACAAGCAGTCTAAGTGCAATGCAATTATACCTAGCCTCAGGAAAGAGCACTGAACAATTTTATTATAGTGCCAAAGATTAGTCCTGGAATGTAAAGCTGAGAGAGACGTATTAGTGGCCTGCTTCATTAAAGCATGTGGAACAAGACATTCATAAGGCACCAATAAATCCATTAGGGGGAAGATGGCTCTGAAATGGCCTTTCATGGTTCTCGTTATTAACTTCAAGGACTGCTGAGGTTGGTGACTTTGCAAACACGGTTTTAGCTAGCACGCATTGTCCCTTTGAACTCTCTACTCTCCAGTCCAAATTCACTTTGAAATAAGCAGCCGTAACTCTGCTCTAGCTAGCCCAGCAGCATCCAACTAGCAGGGCTGAATTTGGAGAAAATGGGAGAAGAGGAAAAATCTATGGAAAATCTCTCTCATATTGCTACGACTCCTGCGTGAACAGCACTCCAAACTTGGCTGTTGACTGCAGCTTGTAAGTTCCTAATGAAGTCACTGTAAACTAGAACCTAACAGGCTCTTTCATTTTCATAAATCAACATTTCTAATGCTGGTAAATCCTGAAAAGGAATAGCAGTTTGTTAAGTGTGGAAGGCATTTTGATAAAACTGTCCCAAGCAATGGCAGACAAGAAGCCTGGGCTGCTGAAAAATGTTACTATCGTCTGCTCAAAGCTGGGTTTAAATACTGACCAGCTGCATAGAAAATAGCCTCTGATTGCCAACAGCATGAAAAATAGCCACTGAGAAACCAGCACGTTTCTCTGCATCCTAATGCTTCCAGTTCCTGGAGATACCAAAGCAAATGTCTAATGTTTGACATTTCATGGAAGAAAAAAAATAGCTGTTGATATCAGGAGTTAAAGATTTCCTCACTAGGGAAATACAGACTGCTCGGAATAAAGGATGCTTGAGCCTGGTTGGTACTTTCCACCAGACGATGGTACTCTTTCCAAAAGTGATCTTGAGGTACCCACTGTTGGTTTTACCAGCCTTCTGGAGCAAAAATCCCAACTAGAAGTAGTGCCCCAGAATGCTCCCCAGTGCTTCAGAGCACAACTGGAGAAGATACAGGCAGAGACAAGTGTTCCTCTTTTTCCTCTGTGCCTGCTTCAATGGAAAACCCAACTTTTATCCAACCTGAAGGACCATCAGGAATGTCACCAGTCAGGATTCGGAGCCTCTTTTGTCAATCCCACGGCCACGTCACAGCCATCACGTGGGCCTTGATAAATTTTTCATGCCACAATGAATCAATTCCAGCCGACAGTTTTCCTCACTGGTGTGCTTCCTGCCTCCCCGGGGCACTGCATCCACCACGGCCAAATGGGATGGGCATTTGTGGAAGTGTTAATGGGGTGGCTTTTCTCAGAGCCATCAAACCGTGCGTCCGTGTGTGTGTCAGGTCAGGAATTTTAACAGTCTCCTGGGAAGCGTATGGAACTCTCCAGAGGGGAGCTCCTTCTCCAGGTATACAGGCAATTACTTCTTTTGATGGTTTTTCGGAGCTAATGATTTAATTGTGGCAGGCATTGCTTTCACCATGCATAGAGGTAGCACAAGAAATGGAAATATACTCATTACAAGAAGGATGACATAAAACGGGCGTTAACAAAATATGGTATTTACCCTATAAATACTAAACCAGGAAAAACATGTGTGAAACAAATTATTACAGTACTCATAAATCAAAGCAGCATAACAGCAAAGGAAAGAAAAGTGTGGCATTTAGTTCTCACCCTATGTATGTTATATGATATTCCCTCCCAGATTTTATAAACAAATAAAGTATATTTAAAAATAGACCAAATATGCTTCTGATACATGATAAGCATGAAGATGAAATCATAATCAAAAGAGTTCAAATCAAACTATGTTATTTCTTTATTTCGTATCTTCTTTCAAGCGCTGTTAACGTCATAAAAGTTTTCAGCTTGAAACACCGGTAGAAATGAAACATTCTTTTTCAGAGGCTGGAAACCTTACGCTTGGAACGATTTCTGCTCCGGAATGTCTGTAATGTATTGAAGCCTTAATACCCTGCTAATTGGTACCTTACTAATTAGTGCATGACAAGAATTTTAATTAGATGCACAGTAGGTGTTCTCCCGACCCGCAGTGGAGGAGCTATTTCCTGGGGAGAATATTGAAGCAAAAGGATAGTGGAAGGGATCAATAGAAGAAGAATATAAGCTAATCCCCACTATGGGAAGAGTGTACATTAATTAATATTTTTCAAAATTAAGTCTGATAATTTTTTTTTTTGTAAAGTACATTAAAGTTCACATTGTGGTTTGCGCTTTTTCCCTGTAGAACAAATTGTACTTTTTTTTCTGTGACTTGACGTGTGTTATGAGCAAAATGAGAAATATCGGAACATGACTGCTGTCAGTTATGCTCATGGCCAACCCCAGGGACTGAGCTGAGCCCATCCCAGGCTCGAAGCATGAGTCTCTGTAATCTGAGTTAAAGACCTGAGCTGTGTGCTTGTGAGCTGGATCAAGGTGAACAAGGCTGAAAAGGGAGATGCCCAACACCCAAGACCAATGGCATTAGTTGAGCCTGGGCTGTAGCACATTCTGGAGTTAAAAATGCATACAAAAAGCTTGGAAGACATAGTTGAGTGAATTCCTATCAATGCCGACTCAAAAATAACAGTATTGATGAGCATCATCTATTATTTTTCTTCTATCAGGAAAAGATACGAAGAAGGGATAGAGGATATCTGTCTGAAAGCAGTGCCACCCCGATGTTCTCATTAGCTTAGTGGCATATATCCCCTTGCAGAGGATTTTAGGATTGTCATTTGGGATGAAGGCTGTTTTAAAATCTGCGAAATGTCTAGTGCAATGAGAGTCTTAAAAATATAAATACAAAGTTTCTTCCCTCTCCAAGGAAGCCTAAGTTGTGTGTGTATAAATATAAAGTTATTTGTCAGGGCTGGTGATGCCCGTAAGCCCCAGCAGTGAAAACGGTGATTCAGTTTCAGTAGATAATGGAACATTCTGAAAAATGATGATCAGGTCCAGGGAACATTTAATATAAGGAGATATAAACATCAATAAAAGTAAGGGGAGGATGAATTGCACGAAAGGAAAA
The DNA here is from genome assembly GCF_030867145.1 of Opisthocomus hoazin. Lineage (NCBI taxonomy): Eukaryota > Metazoa > Chordata > Aves > Opisthocomiformes > Opisthocomidae > Opisthocomus > Opisthocomus hoazin. The sequence goes on along the minus strand of NC_134416.1, from coordinate 49,808,213 downwards.
ACCAGTTAATGATTTTTACCTCACTGAAAGTACCTTTAGTAATGGGCTCTCTGAAGGAAGTGGAGAACTTGCTGTACAGTTCGCATTATTTGAAAGATACCTTTTTTTACTTAATTTTGACTGGGAAAATTCTTCTGCATGGTGAATAAGGTCACAGGTGAGGCACGTTCCAGTGGATGAACTGTAGATATTTAAAAGCAGTAGCTAAGGAATTTTTTTATCCAAGAGGCACTATGAGGGATGGGAGAATACAGTTGCACCCCGTTTGTTTTCAATAAAGTTTGCAGCAATCACTATGAGACCCTTGATTATTTCATGAATGTTAGAGAGCATTGCTGGAATGAGAACACCAAATTAATAAATGGAGAAAAATCTGTAAGATTGAAGAGTAAGTTGTATCAAGAAACTGAAAGAAGATGGTGTAATCCTTGTGTCAAAATCAAAGTAACCCAATCTCAGTCAATTAACATGACCCGTATGTAGCCTGAAAACCAGTTGCACATTGTTTTGTAGAATAATTCTGAATACAGGAGAAGTCACGGAAAATTATGATGGCCTGAGACCCGTGCTACAAATAATAAAAGTCACGTCTAAAATGGTATTTGCTCTGAAGTATTCACTCAACTGCCCTGCCTGGTGAAAGATGCTGTTTTCAGAGGACTGTATTAACCTACCTGTCCTATGGGATCTGGTCATTTACCATGGCGAATTTGTCTCCCATTCTGAATTTGATTAGAGACAGAAAGAGGTGGGGAACTCAGGCTGGGGTTAGTGGGATTACATAATTTTTCATCTTTAATGCGCAGAGATCTAAGGCTGATCCAGGTACAAAAGATATTACTACGTGCTGTCTAATTAGGATGCAGGTTGGGTCTTGCGTATCTTGAGGTATATCTTGTTTGGCAGGTAGGTGTGAGTCTTCCCTGACACCTCTCAGCTAGCAAGACTCCAACTGCCTCCTGATCAAAGGCGCAGTGGCCACTTCTGTAAAGCACTGTACTGAAAGCTGTTATCTCTGAGGAAAAGCAGGATAGATTAGCTCAGACTTAATGCCATGCTACACACATGTGTATCACTCCCGGCCAAATTAGAGCAGAAGGGTGAACTTGAATACCCCTGCAGACAGGCTGCAGCCGTGCCCTTTGTTCGCTTCTAGTGGGACTGCTGCTCACATCACAAAATGTCCACCATAAGTAGTACTTTAGGAAAGCTTTTATCAGTACTCTGAGAATTGAATAGGCTATTTGGAAAAGGCAGTTATAGTGTATCACGACTTCATTTGAACAGAGCATTTTGGAAGGAAAAAAAAAACACACACACAACAAAACACCTCTGATATGATTGCCTTTCTTTCTCCAAGAAATAAAAGGAAACTGGTTTGCAATCCTGAGTCCTTTGGTGATGGTAGAGTTCAACATCCAGTACTTTCATCCTTCCTGTTATATACATGCGGGGCTTTGCTGTGGGATGTTTTGGATTGCAGGCCTCTACAGAGCATCTCCTTTATATCCCAGGTGGTCCAATGTTATTTCACACAGTCTAGCTGAGATGAGGATGTAGATTACAATGCAGGTCAGAAGCCCTAACCAGGCTTGGCAGGGAGGGAAGGATATTGGTTTGCTAGAGTAATTACCCATAGGAAGTGGCGATGCTGACACCAGCTTCATTTTTGGAGTGCTGCTAAAGATGTTTATCTTTACTCTGAAGACTTCAGTATTTTATGGTTTGAATGCTGGCTGTGAAGGAAGCTGTCAGTTTTCTCTATGCTCTACCCAGCAGTAGCGCTTTTCGAAATTTTCTGAAGATTTTTATATCTGAAAACTGAAGGAAAATATATTCTTACTTCTGAGCCTTTTACTGGAACTCATTTAATCAGAGCCGTACTGTCTGGAATTTGAATGAGTATTTGGAGTGTATTTGCTTGAGAAAATAGAGGGTATTATGTTGTGGAGCAGAGATTTAGTTGTTGTGGTGGCGTTTTTTTGTCTCCTTCACCCAGAATTGGCTAGAAAGGCATTTTCTAAATTATAAAATAATATCCATATCTTTTATGATTTCTTCTTTCTTATTTAATGTAAACTGAAGTTTCCTTATTTAAGAAAACCTAAAATGAATTTCAGAGCTTGTGTTATGTAAGTCAGTTAGTTACATCAAGCAGAAAAACTGAACATTGCCTTTGGGAGAGAGAGAGAGAAAACAAATGCTTGAAAGCAGAGTCTAAGGAATGGAGGATGATTTGGGGACCAGCTTCTCCATGTACCATGCCACGCAGAGACGGGCAAAAGGCATTGGGTACACATGGAGCACCAGTCAACATCACAGGTTCTCTGGGTTCGATTATGGATGCTTATGTACATATGTTCAGTCTGGGAATAACACTCAATATTTTCACATGATTTTGTCTTCCAGAATGATCGAAGATTGTGGGAAAAGAGGAAATACCATGGCAGAAAGAAGGCAACTGTTTGCAGAAATGCGTAAGTACTTCCTAGAAATGTTACGCTGTGATAGACCAAGCCAGTTGCAATGCAGTGTCAGTAAAATTTGTGCAAGCTTTCCACCTCAAGTAACTGGTATCTCCATCTCACAGATGGTGTAGTGTCGTGAGACCAAAACTACAGGAAAATGGGATGATATGTCCAAAGAGCAGGAGTGAGGGATTTTCTGCATCAGATTTTGTGATTGTATTATTTTAATCGGTAGCTTCTTGAGACAAAAATGCTGCAATACATAGGTAGCAGTCAAGAGGGATAAAGGTCTCCAAAAGACTGTGTCTTTTAGTGGGGATATCTGTAGTGAGTTGACCCCAGCCAGCTGCTAAGCAGCTACATAACCACTTGCATAATCCTGAACCAGCCCCCAGTGGGGTGGGAGAGAATATAGGGAGAGCAAAACCAAGAAAACTTGTGACTTGAGATAAAGACAGCTGGTTAAGCAATGGAAAGAGAGAAAACAAAAGTCAACAAAAAATAACGACAACAAGTGATGCAAAGGTGGTCACTCGCCGCCTCCCTAAAGTGGACCGGTGCCCAGCCACTCTCCAAGCAATGTCCACCTTGGAAGACAGAACTCCCAACCTCCTTCTTTTCCTACCCCAGTTTTATTGCTGAGCATGGCATTATAGGGTATGGACTATCCTTTTGGCCAGGTGGGGTTGTCCATCCTGGCCGTGTCCTCTCCCAACCTCTTGCCCACCCCTGGCCAGCTCTGGAGGGGACAGAGTAGGAAACAAAAAGGCCTGGATGCTGTGCGATCGCTGTTCAGCAATAGCGAAAACATCAGTGTGTTATCAACACTTTTTTAGCTACCAATATAAAACAGCACCATGCAGGCTGCTATAAAGAAAGTTAACTCCATCCCAGCCAGACACAGTACAGGGGCTCATATACTACATACCCCACTTCGGCACATTTTTTATATTTTCTAATGACGCTTTGTGTTCTCTGCGGAGTAGTGTGTCAGGGATGTACTATACTGACAGTGTTCCTGCAGTTCTCTTGACAGTCATCTCCTGTTTCTCTTACAAACAATCCACTATTTCTCAAGGAAATTCTATTAGATATGAAGTTTGAGGCTGTCACCCTGTTACTAGATATACCTAGTTCTGTCTGTAATTACTAAGCTTCCTATTAGTTGTCACCTGCAACACAGCAAAAAAAGTGGCAGAATATCTCTCCCAGCGGAAGACTAGGATGAGCATTTCTGGGACTTGAGCAACTATACCTGCTGAAAGGCCAGGTCTGTGCTGCTGAATTAAATGTGCTCAGGACTGTTCTCCAGGGGCGAGCTCAGACGTGACCAGATGCCCTACCTCTGCGCTCCTGAGCTCTCCGAATTAAGGATTTATCATTCAGATGGCCTGCTGAGAGCAGTCTTGGCCCATTCCACTGTGTCCACTAGCTCTGTTGTGCCCTGTAATTATTTCAGTATTACACAAGGCTTGCTGTTGTAACTCAGATGGATTTTTCTCTTGTCCCTTTTGTACAAGATGTTGGACTGATAGAGGGAGGGGTTGTTCTTTGGCCAGAAGCAAAAAGAAGAAAAGAAAACCAAGAAAAACAATAACACATTTGTCCATTAGCAGAACATACTGTGCTTTTAATTAGAATTACAGAGAGGGCTTGAGCTTGTATCAGCTAAAGTCAATAGTGCAACTTCCATTAACTTCAGTTAGTTTGAAATCCAGCCTATTCAGCGTGACCTGGATAGGCTGGAGAGCTGGGCAGAGAGGAACCTGATGAGGTTCAACAAGGGCAAGTGCAGGGTCCTGCACCTGGGGAGGAACAACCTCATGCACCAGTACAGGCTTGGGGTGGACCTGCTGGAGAGCAGCTCTGCGGAGAGGGACCTGGGTGTCCTGGTGGATGACAGGTTAACTATGAGCCAGCAGTGTGCCCTGGCTGCCAAGAAGGCCAATGGGATCCTGGGGTGCATCAAGAAGAGTGTGGCCAGCAGGACAAGGGAGGTTCTCCTTCCCCTCTACACTGCCCTGGTGAGGCCTCATCTGGAGTACTGTGTCCAGTTCTGGGCTCCCCAGTTCAAGAAGGATGAAGAGCTACTGGAGAGAGTCCAGCGGAGGGCTACAAGGATGGTGAGGGGACTGGAGCATCTCCCCTACGAGGAGAGGTTGAGGGAACTGGGCTTGTTCAGCCTGAAGAAGAGAAGGCTGCGAGGGGACCTTATAAATGCCTACAAATATCTGAAGGGTGGGTGTCAGGAGGATGGGGCCAAGCTCTTTTCAGTGGTGCCCAGTGACAGGACAAGGGGCAATGGGCACAAACTGAGGCACAGGAAGTTCCGTCTGAACATGAGGAGGAACTTCTTCCCTCTGAGGGTGACGGAGCACTGGAACAGGCTGCCCAGGGAGGTTGTGGAGTCTCCTTCTCTGGAGATATTCAAGACCCGCCTGGACAAGGTCCTGTGCAGCCTGCTGTAGGTGACCCTGCTTCGGCGGGGGGGTTGGACTAGATGACCCACAGAGGTCCCTTCCAACCCCTACTATTCTGTGATTCTGTGATTCTGTGATTCTGTGAAATATTCCTAAAATGAAAGATGATTGCATCAGACTTTGCTGTGAAGATTTATGGTTTGTTCCCACAGTTTTAAAGCTCTTCTGCTGTTGGGTTGGGAAAATTTACAATCAGTAGTTAGAGGCAGAGGAGGGAGTATTTTTCTATACTGTACACAAATAGTTATTGTCTACTATTTTTTTTTCATATTTTAGTGTTTTGACATATTTACTTGAGTCTGGTTTATCTTATGTGTGTTTCCCTTTTCTATTTGCCTGTGTCCCTGTGTCCTGCTACTACACATGCACGCAGAGAACTGGGTTCCAACTAGGTAAAAAGAGGGCAAAATTTTAAGTCTTTATGAAAAACTAAAGATGTTTTAGGCAAAGAAATGTCTATATTCATGAAACACTGAATTTTGCATTTTGAGAGTCCCTTGGATTCCTCTGTGTGTGTAAAGGGTGTGCATCACTGAAACAGAAGCTCAGCCTGGCGTTGCATTCAGGTGCCCTCAGCTGCGTGCAAGCTCACATGATCCATGTTTAACAAAAAACATGTGCTCCACATGTCCTATGTGCCATGGGCCATGCGAAGCTTCTTATCGTTATAACAAACAAGCTTCTGGTAAAAAGTTAAATTCCACAACCTGCTGATGTTAGAGGAAGAAAACTCATAATATGGAGGACTTTGCCAGTGTTCTAGGTTCTTGCAGTCATATCTGCAAGTCTGTGATTAAAACACAATACTTTTAGAAAGTGGGCCATGTTCCAGACTACACAAGACAGCAAAAAAAAAAACAAAAAAACAACCAACTTTTCCTATGTTTTTAAGTGGGCAATTTGTTCTGAACAAGGAACAGATGGATATGACTCTCACTTTAGATTTGGGCCACCATGTGATTTTCCCTGTATTTAAAGTAGTTTAGTTTGACTTTTTTGTTTCCTTTCCTTCAGAAGGGGCATCTTTCTAGTTCCAAATTACAAACTTCTGTGAGGTAGTATCATAATCAATATCATCTTCTGTGGAGTCCTGTGGTTAAAGTTTAAATTGTGTCTTATATCTCAGAATGCACCATTGGACATCAAATCACTAGGCTACCCTTAGGCTTACCTGACGTGCTCAGGTATATCCAGACTGATACAGAGAGTTCAAACTGTACATCACTGTTGTCCTGCCAGCACCTATTTATCCATCAAGAAAACAGCAGCCAAAGCTTGCAGTGTATTGCTGTGTTATTTTTGCAAACTGCAAACCGTGTTACATGGGATGAGCACACTCGCAGGAGACAGAGTGCAGCGCTGCCAGCAGGCAAAGGGAAGGAGAGGCCACTGGCCATGCTGTAGGCAAGTTACGAATCCACAGGCTCATTCGCTGTGCTCGGTCCTGCACACCTTTCCGCTTGTTTTTCAGGGCTCTCCATGTAAGTGAAGTCACATTTCTACAGGAGTTATTTCACAAGTAGATCTCAGACTGCAGCAAAATGTGAATACTGATAAAATTAAATTATCTGTTCCAGGGACTTATCAGCAAAAACACACCTACTGCCAAAGTAATAGCAAAATAATACCATCCATTGTGTGTGTAAATAGTAAAGAAAAAAAACAACATTATTGCTCTGAATTTGTTTATTTAAGATTAATACTGCAACCTAGGAAGCTCAATGAGCTGGAGTCTCACTTTGCTTTGAATCTTTACATCTTGTTAAAAGGCTGAAGTTTTGTAAAGGAGCACTGGAAGCTTTTAATAGTAGCTTGCACAAAAGTTAACAGGGGAAGAGTTAAATTTGTTTTACTCATTGGTCCTATTGAAAGGCTTAGTGTTACAAGCATTATCCAGCCCTTTACCTGTAAAGAAGTTTTCACAAAGCTATCAGTGAGATACTAATGGAGAAGAGAAAAACCTCTGTAATTTAGCAATAAACCATATGATGAAAAAAATACAAAAAACTTTCCAGACCTGATGTTAAGTGGTTAAGGGTAGATTCTCCCAGGAACAGATGGTGTTAAGACAGCCGGCTGGCAAAAGGGAGTAGCTGGGAGCCCTGGGAAGCTGGTGTGGGAGAATCCAGTCAGGAAAAGAGCAGAGTCTGGGAGGGGGGAGAGTACCTTGCAGGTCGGTTTGGGTCCAAAGGATGGCAGACTGTTTAAGAAAGTGTTGACGAACAATGCTGACACGGCCACATGTACAACAGTCTAATAATGTTAAGATGAATCTTAAAGAGAGCACTCGGGATGCATGTGTAAAAGTGAAGCTGGGCCCGATTCCACCACACTTCTCTTACAGCCTGACTGTGCCTTGTTTGGATGTGTTTCCTACAGACAGTTCCAAAAGAAACTCTTTTTTTTGTAACTTGGTACCTTGCTCAACTGAGAAAGCAAATACGTAAAAATTTAATTGAATGTATTTCCGTGAAATGTGCGTTAAAATTAATAAGCAGTCTTGTATTTCATACACCATATTGTAGCTATGGGGCAACACTTCTTTATGTCAGACGTATCAGCCAAGAAGGAGGAAGATCTAAATTGCAATCCCCTCACATAGTTTTTGAGGGTTTGGGGAAGTATTATGAGTGGTACGCAGCAGCAGGAGGCCTGCGGACACTGCGCCAGGTTCTGCCCCTACCCTGGTCCCGTGTTGCTGCCCTGGCATGTGAAGTAGCTACCGGTCAGTCTATACCCATCTCCTGGACAGCTGCGTTGGAAGTGTTGCCAGATCTTTAAGTTGGAGCAGCCAGAGCCAAGCTATGTGTGAGGCAGAGAGCTGACCCTTTGAGGTCTCTGTTGCAGAGAACATACCTCCACAGAATGGAGAAGGGCCTCACACACTTTGCTTTGTTTTTGTCCCCTTCTGCAGATTACTGTCAGTCTTTTCATTACGGCACAATGCTGTTTCTAATTTGGTTTGCTGGCGATACCTTGTTCTGATCTGGCGTGTCTGCCAAAGATATTTGTTATGAGCTTTGTTGTTAAATATTAAAATTTGATAGAGGTTTTCCCTGCTGTTGGAGCCTGGCCGGTGTGTCTTTTAGCCTGCAGCTTGACCAGATTGTTCTGCAAAGTGACAGACACAGTGGGCTGACTATTCCTTGCTTTCCTTTGTAAAAGTCTTCTAGCGCTGTAGCTCCTGCCATTCCCTTCTTTCTTCTCACCCCTCTCTACTCTCCCTGCAAACGGGAGAGCCTAGAAAATTATTGAACAGGGTCAGCTCATGTGTCCTCTTTGTTCTCTGGCTTCCCTGTTGGCAAAGACACGCACGGGTCATATTCCATACAAATGTCACTGTTATTCTCTTCCACTAGGGGCTCAGGATCTGGATCGCATTCGTTTGTCCACCTACCGAACAGCATGCAAGCTTAGATTTGTTCAGAAGAAATGCAACTGTAAGTATGTCAGAGCTTCTTTCGTACCCCATTGTTACCAGCTTTCCACTGCACTCCCTGATCCGTCCTTCAGATCAGTCACAAATGGGAGCTGTTGGATTGGGCATTGCAAAGGACACTAATTAGAGGGCCTGAGCAGATTTTAAATATTAACCTGTTTATATAAGGAACTTGTCTCAAACATGCCAATGATTCAGTCAGAGAGGGTAGGTTGTCATACAGGCCACAGCTTTATTCAAGAAGTATGCTAAATACATTCTCCCATTTTCTTGTAAAATAACATTTGGGGGTTCCAGCAAGATCCTGGAAGTTAAATGCTTTTATAGCAACTCCAAGAGAAGAAATGGTCATTCCAGTCCTCGTCTATTTGGGGTGCAGCAAATTAAGTGCAATATAAGTTGGCCCCCTTTGCTCCAGAAGGCCAGCTAGAGACATCTCTTCTAAGAGGGTGAACCTGCTTGTAATCTCTGCATGTCTGTTCTCCTCCATCTAGGCTTTGTTCTTGAGATGTTTCTCACTTGATTAGTGACTTTTTTAAAGTTTCTTCTGAGATTCAGTCTTTCCTCTTTTACACCTGCACAGTCACTGCTAGCAGTTCTGTTAGCACAGTCGTGAGAAAAGCTGTGAACTTTAAAAGAGAAATACAGATAAAATCTGTTACGGTCGTGTTCTTTCTTCACCATCCAGAGTACTTAGAATGGTGGGGTTTGGGTTATGTGTTTTAACAGCACACAAAGTTAAAAAAAAATCCTAACCGGTGGAACTCTTGCCAGCAGTAGCAGTAGGGAGAGGACTAATGCGGAGAAAACAAGTTTTTTAGTCTGCATATGTAAACTAGAACGACAGCATGGTTACGCTTGTGCTATGCACAGTGGTAAGTACATTAAGAAATGCTTACTGCAGATAGAGATTAACTGCCTGGGAGAGACCTCCTAGTTTTGAGGCTACGTGTATCCGCAGAAATGTTCTGCTAAACAGAAATGTTTAGCTTATGCTGTCCAAACATACTGGAGAGGCCAAGTTGTGGTGGAAAAGTCTTTGGAGAGTATTTATTGGGTTATTAGCTACAGAGCTAGTCTTATGCAGCACATTTCTTGTGTTTCTAATATGTGAAGTATGAATTGAATGATTAGTATCACATTGTAAGCAGGCTGCCAGACGTTAAACCCAGGAGGGGTTTAGTACCTGCCCAGCAGCTGGCTTCTCCCATTCAGAAGGAAATGCATTGAAAGACACTATTACATTGCATTCGGTTGTTTATTTTAATTTTTAAATTTTGTGTTTAAGAGGCTAAAATATTTTCATTTTTTTCGTGGTAACTGAATAAAATAGTCTGAGGCAACAAAAGTATCCAATTAAGTTGACAGTGATAGCAAAGTCGTAACACTAATTACTTTGATAACTGTGTACAAAGCAAATGAAAAAAAATAAGGGTGCAGTAGCCTCGTTGCTGGGAGTGGCTGGCTGGCTAAAAATGTTGGTTGTTGATCTAATTTTGTTCCTCTTATTTATCGACTGTGATCTGCTTTTGCAGAACTATTGTTCTCTTCATGGAGAACCAATACACATGCCCTTCAGATTGCCAGCTTGTGCCAAGTCACTCGTGGACAGTCCTTGTCTTCTGGTTGCCATTGATAACCTAGGAGAAGTGATTTGCTAATCTTATATCTGCATAAACCTCTTCTGAAGAAAAAAGAAAGGGGGACTTAAAAATGTCATCTTAAGAATTAGGTTCTGTGCAGCTTCAGGAATAATGCTTGCTGCTCTGGAATGGGCTGAATTGCGCGTGTCTTTTCACTGTCAAGTACAGTTTTCTGCTGGTTGGTTCTGGTGGACTGCTGCTCTACCAGGTGGCTTTCTCTTGTTAGTGGGGAAAGAAGTAATTCATTCACCTGATGTGATTTCAAGCAACATCTGTCCAAGGCAGAGCTTCTAAACATAGAGCCACTGAACCGAGCACTGCCCCGAAATGGTTGGTATCGGACCTCTGGCTCATGTCAGCTACTCTTTTTCTTTTTTTTTACCTGGCAGAAATTGCCATTATGCCCCACCCAATAGTAAGCTCAGGAGGGAAAAAAAAAGGGGGACCTGGGGAAAAAACCTTTTTCCTTTTTGCTGCATCTAAGCTGTTTCATTTAGGGGAGAATATAAAAAGAAAAAGCTCAAAGGCAGTTCTGCTCCACTCCCAGTGCATAGCACCTCCTGTCACTCAAGCCATCCTTGTCTTTCAGCTGTGCTCTCCTGCCCTGCCCTGGCACACCGGCCCAGACTTACTAGGAAAAAATTGCTTGGAAAGAGTGTGTGTAAGGGGTTCTTTTAAAGAGCTGATTTAATAAATTGCAGGGAGCTGCTCTTGGCTACAGACTGACGGTGTGTGAAGATGGAAGCAGAGAGCTGCTCTGAGTGCCAGAAGTGGCTGTTCCAAGGAAAGCAGAGCAGAGGCTTTATTATAACCATCTTTTTTACCCGAAGGTGTCTATTAGCATACACAGTCATGGGATATCATTTAACAGGCAGCTACGCTTATCACAAACAGTGCACTGTTTGTTTCTGTTGTCTTTAATGCAGGCACAGGCACAGGTTCATCTCCTTGCCTCCCTTTGTGAATTCTTCTCATGGTACAAAAGGATGTTTTGCTGAAACCTTCAGCAGCCAGCTGGGTTTTACTGGTGGATCAGGCAGTGTGCAATGGGCAAAGGTTCCTTCATATTCTAAGAGCCATTCTCTCTTGCAGCATTTCTTCTTAAACTAGTTGAACTATCTGGCCGGAGGGGGAGGTCACAGTTTACCACCATGTGCCAGAATACCACTACATACGTTGCACTTGGAATATTAACACTGTCAGTCAAATTAATTCCTTCATGGAATTATTTCATTTTCACAAGAGGAAGACTACACTAAAGATATTTAGCAGTCAGTCTTCAAAATTGCAAATCCATGTCGTTCTGATAATGCTATAAAACTTCAGGAAAACTACTATGCGTGTGAAAAGTATTTCTTTTACAAAAATCTCTTTGAGCATTTAAACCAACAGGCAGTTTAAATAACATCAGCAAAGTGAGAAAAATCAGTATCAGTCATTGCAATTATTTGTCAGACAGGATAGAATTAAATCATAGAATCATTACGGTTGGAAAAGACTTCTAAGATCAAGTCCAACCGTCACCCCAGCACCACCATGCCTGCTAAACTGTGTCCCATAGAGCTGTATCTACACGTTTTTTGAACATCCCCAGGGATGGTGACTCCGCCATTTCCCTGGGCAGCCTGTTCCATTGCCTGACCACTCTTTTCAGTAAAGAAATTTTTCCTAATATCCAGTCTAAACCTCCCCTGACACAACTTGAGGCCATTTCTTCTCGTCCTATGGCTAGTTACCTGGGAGAAGAGACCAACACCTGCCTCACTACATCCTCCTTTCAGGTAGTTGTAGAGAGCCATTAGGTCTCCCCTCAGCCTCCTCTTCTCCAGACTAAACAACCCCAGTTCCCTCAGCCGCTCCTCATAAGACTTGTTCTTCAGACCCCTCACCAGCCTCATTGCCCTTCTCTGGACACGCTTCAGCACCTCCATGTCTTTCTTGTAGTGAGAGGCCTGAAACTGAACACAGTATTCGAGGTGCAGCCCCACCAGTCCTTTTCTGTCAGGCAGCTTTCCAGCGACTCCTCCCCAGGCCTGTAGCGTTGCATGGGATTGTTGTGACCGAAGTGTAGGACCCGGCACTTGGCCGTGTAGAAACTCATATGACCTCGGCCCATCGATCCAGCCTGTCCAGATCCCTCTGCAGAGCCTTCCTACCCTCAAGCAGATTGACACTCCTGCCCAGCTTGGTGTCATCTGCACACTTACTGAGGGAGCACTCAATCCCCTCATCCAGATCGTTGATAAATGTGTTAAACAAGACTGGACACAAAACTGAGCCCTGGGGAACACCACTCGTGACTGGCCACCAACTGGCTTTGGGCCTGGCCGTCTAGCCATTTTTTTACCCACCAAAGTGTACATCCATCCAAACCATGAGCAGCCAGTTTCTCTAGGAGGATGCTGTGGGAAACAGTGTCAAAGGCCTTACTAAAGTCCAAGTAGATAACATCCACAGCCTTTCCCTCATCCACTAAGCAGGTCACCTTGTTATAGAAGGAGATCAGGTTGGTCAAGCAGGACCTGCCTTTCATGAACCTGTGCTGGCTGGGCCTGATCCCCTGGTTGTCTTTCACATGCCCAGTGGGTGCACTCAGGATGAATCGCTGCATAATCTTGCCCGGCACCAAGTTCGCGCTAACAGGCCTGTAGTTCCTGGGATCCTTCTTCTGGCCCTTCTTGTAGATGGGTGTTACATTCACAATCCTCCAGTCGTCTGGGACCTCCCCTGTTAGCCAGGGCTGCTGATAGATGATGGAGAGTGGCTTGGCCAGCTCCTCCGCCAGCTCCCTCAGCACTCTTGGGTGGATCCCATCCAGCCCCATAGACTTGTAAGTGTCCAGGTGTCATAGCAGGTCGTTAACTGCTTCCTCCTGGATTACAGGAGGTTTGTTCTGCTCTCCTTCCCTATCTTCCAGCACGGGGGGCTGACTACCTGGGAATAACCAGTGTGACTATTAAAGACTGAGGCAAAGAAGGCATTAAGTACCTCAGCCTTTTCCTCGTCCTTGTTGGCAATATTCCCCCTCGCGTCCAGTAAGGGATGGAGATTCTCCTTGGCTCTCTTTTTGCTGTTGACGTATTTGTAAAACCATTTTTTGTTGTCCCTTACAACAGTGGCCAGCCTGAGTTCTAGCTGAGTTTTTGCCTTTCTAATTTGCACTCTGCATGACCTAACGAGACCCCTGTACTTCTCTTGAGTCGCCTGCCCTTTCTTACATAGGTGGTAGACCCCCCTTTTTTTCCTGAGTCCCATCAAGAGCTCCCTGTTCAGCCAGGCCGGTCGTCTTCCTTGCAGATTCGTCTTGCGGCACATGGGGACAGCCTGCTCCTGTGCCTGTAAGACTTCCTCCCTGAAGAATGTCCAGCCTGCCTGGACCCCTTTGCCCTTCAGCACTCTCTCCCAAGGGACCCTCTCAACCAGCATCCTGAAGAGGTTAAAGTCTGCCCTCCAAAGTACATGGTGGTGGTTTTGCTGACCCCACTCTTCGCATGAACCAAGAACTCTCTCATTTCATGGTTGCTAAGCCCAAGCTGGCCTCCGACCACCACATCTCCCACCAGTCCTGCTCTGTTAGTAAACAGCAGGTCTAGCGAGGCACCACCTCCCCTGGTAGGCTCGCTTACCAGCTGCATCAGGAAGTTACCTTCCACACGCTCCAGGAACCTCCTAGACTGTTTCCAGTCCAGCCTCGTTCTTGAAAGAAGCAAGAAATTCTTCTTAGGAACTCAGACAATGATAAGTAGGTATATTTGAAAATGCTGAAATGTTATCTTTCAAAGAAAAATTCCTCTAAATTTAAACATTCCTCTTTGTCTATGTTAATGCTACAAATAAATAACAGTAACATTTGCGTATTATTGTTGGTGCACCTCTGAATCTGCTAAGTGGCCAAACCTGGAGTGCAATATGTGACAAAAATCCCAAAAGCAAGAGACCCACAAATTTTGACGTGCAGGAATCCTAAAAGCTGGGAAGCTTTGTTAGTGCACCATGAATATAAATATTTCATACTTCTCTGTTTCTGCTGACAGTTTTTAAAACTGGAAGTAATGAAAAGAGAAACTCTGCAGGTCATGTGGGTACCTTTGAGGATGTGGTGGGTATAGAAAGAGATGGTTGCGGGCTATTTGCTGATCACTTTGCAGAACTCCTGTAGCAATAGACCTGTTGTAATAGCAATAGTCTTCTCTTAGTCATAAATAGTAACACAAGGTGTAGACACCTTTTCTGTAAGAATAAGAAAAAAATCAAAGAAATACTAAAGAAGTCTTGAGAAGATCTTGAGATTTGGGCATGAACAATTCCAAATGAATGCCAAGAGTCTTGGACAGACGGACCCCGGAGAAAGCAGTGCTGGTGGTTACACTGTCTTTAGATCTCAGAGTGTAACGCAGGAGTGAGCAAGCTGACTGTGGCTGCTCTGCTGGATCGTGGTGTTGGATACAGTCTCGGAAACAGCAGCACCCTAATCATTTGAGGTTAAATTTCATTGTTTGGGATAATAAAAGCAGATGGGAAGCAGGTGCAGAAACCTGATCAAACAAGCTACATGTTTATTCCGGTCTGTACTGTACAACATGTACAAAATGCAAAGAGCTGACCTTCATCATCTAAATTTTCTAAATGTGTTTTGAAGGTGGCCCTAAATAGTGCAAACTGCAAAAATTGAGGGAGGTGGAAAATCTACAGGTGAGCACCATGAGGTCTGGAACAGTCACAGACCTTGAAAACCCTGCAAACCAGTGTTTCTCTGACAAGAAGTCAAGCGTTAGGGTACTGTCCTTCACTTCACTCCCAGTGCATCGGAGCAGGTTTTGGAGCATCCGATATACATTCTGCCCATACAGACTCCCGCTCAGCTTGCCCTACCGCCAGTAAAATGCCGTCTTGACGAGGTTGATTTACAGCTGTTTAGCCATAGCATGCAGACACAGAAGTGTAATAGGCTTTCTGAAAAGGTGTGAAGGGCCAACGGCAGCAGTTGCACTTATCTCTCAACATTCGCCGGTATTCAGGAACCACCAAAAAGCATGATTTATAATTATCCCCAGTGATCATTGTGCAGTTGATTTATTTTAATATTTGGTTTTCAGTGAATTTATTAAAACCCAATTGTTTATGCAGAAAAAACAAGATGAAATACCGTGTTCACGTGCAAATTTCCCCTGGGCTATGGTAGAAGCAGAAGCAGAACATAACAACATATCTTAATCAAAATGATTGTACAATTAAATGTCACTCACTAATACAGAACTGTACATCTGGAAAACTATTGCTGTCCTTGATGAACTTTACTGAATGTGTTGTGAGATTATTCTATGACTCTGGCTGCAAAAAGCAGATTTTGCTGATTTCCGCAGATCAGAATAAATCATTGGCAGTTGCAAGTTTGACTCTAAAGCCGTGCTGGTGATAGTAATGTGGGGCTTAATTAATACAGACAAAAAGGGAACTCGTTTCTCTGGCAGTTTAATCCCAGCACCTTAGGGTTTCAGTGTCTTTGTTTCTCCCTTCAATATTCTTCTGCATGAATGATTTGGCTGGGGCTTTTTTTGCATTGTTTTGTCTTAGCCAGGTTGTAGTGCAGCTGTTCCCACACAGGGAGCGCAGCTGCCATGACTGTGATGGAGACCTTGTGAATGTCCAAGGCAGTCGCCTCCACCTCCACCCTGCTCTTCCTCCTACCTCCTCTGGGCTTAAGGAGTCATAGCTGAGGCACGTAGACATGTCAGCTTGATTTCCATACATGCTTTTGAGTGCCTCGCTGATCTGATCTGCCTTTTTACATTTGTTTTAAGTTAGAATAATTTCTCACCCTCCTGAAATATAATAATTTCCCACTGAAAATGAATGACAGTGATTGTAAACACGCTATTTTTAGATGCTTTTCTTACAGCTTTATTCCGTCTGTAGTCTTGTATCTCCTGTAATGCTACGGCAAGCTGCTGAAACGGGTTTTGTCCTAGAAACTGAGAATTTGGGTATCAAATGAAGAAATCAGCCTGTGTGAGCTACTGGCCCCCATCCGCATGGCATCACTTTTTAAAAATTATTTGATTAAACCTGAATAAAATTACTAGGGTTTGGGTTTGGTTTGTGGGGTGATTTTTTTTCCCCCTGTACTGGGCTGCCAGTTAAAATATCATTTTATCTCATCCCATTCAACATGCCATTCACCACAAAATGAAAATTCACGGTGTCTGGTACTCGTAGTAAAAGGAAAGGATGTGAAAGTCTTGATTCCACCCTGGAAATGATGCTGTGACCTTTGTGTTATCCAGTGGCGAGGAAGTCAACAGGAGATACAGGTTCAACTCTCTTTTCTGCATGACAAAATATGTGCTGATCTTACATATCCAAAAAGTTGCCTAAACACAAAGTTAGAGGATATTTAGAGGTGTTTAAGTCTGTCGTGCTAATGCTTAATCACCAAATCTTTCATCTTTTTATGTTAATTGATTTAGGAACTGTCGCGAATGAGTGGTTAGGTTGCTTAAATGATCACTCAAAGGTTTTCCAAGAAAAGATTTTACTGAAGATTTAGAAGATGTGATCTTACAAAGTTTGCTGGCAAGGTTCACTGTATTACTTATTGAATAAATGGAATACAAAATCAAAAGGGGTTTTGTATGGAAAATGATTTATACAGAGTGTAAGAAAGTGTAAGGGGATAGGGAGACCCTCCCGTTGGGTCACCAGGTTCAGACTGGACCCTCTTGCTTTCTAAACTCCGTCTCAGAGAGGAGCCTGGGTGCGGCTGGATCTGGAACTGGCCTTAGACCACAACGGTGTATGTCTAAGGGATATGTTTAACAGCAGTTCATGGTGTGCTCACAGTTTAAAGAGAGAGAGAATCACATGAAGTTAGCAGCTATTAATCACTGGTTAACTTAACATTTACAGAGTGATTAGAAAGAATTTGCTATTGCAATCTAAGTAATAGAATATTATGCTTTGAATCGATTCACACACACACACAATCATAAAAATTCCCCTCGAGTTCAGCGAAACACTTACTTCAAATCCACTGATTTCTCAACGGGCAAAGGTCGAGTCTCGAGGAGACCAGCTGAGGTAGTTTGTGAGTTACTCTGCGAGGCGTCCCACTCAGAGGGAGTTACTGGGTGCAGCCCGCTGCAGACCAGAAGAGCTCAAAGGGCCTACCTTGGTACCGCTGTGTGTAGGGTGTCAAGGTGATTGACTTTAGGCATCAGTAATTTTCTATCCTGGTCACAATCCACATGATGCAGACAGCAACTGTACAGTTCCAGTACTACCCAGAATGTAGTAGTGTAATGACATTCACCAGGCAGGTGCAACTCCGGGCACTGGGAGTTCCAGGTGCGGTCAGGGAGTGCCCGATCCGCCCAGCTCACTGCTCTTGTACAAAGACAAGGACAGCGCCAAGCCGTCCCGATCCACTGCACACCAGCCAGCTATTCTCGCAGCGCAAGCAAGAATACAACGTTGGCTGGTTCTGGGATTGCCAGGTGTGAGGGGGGGCTGCACCACCCCAGGAACTGACAACTGCTTCTCTTTACTTAAACAAAACCTCTTGCCATCATAGTATAAAGCCATTCTTTTTTTGACTCAGCGTTTATTTATGTTCTTTAAAGTGAAAAGGAGTGCATGAGAAGTGCTTCGTGGTGGCATCCTCGGTGTGCAAGAATCCCATGAAGATCGCTGCTGTGGCAGGAGACATTCATTCTCAGTATCCTGCATTTTACTTCGCACAGATTGTATAGCCTGTGCAGTTCTGTGCTTGCCCTTTCTTTCTCAGGATGACTATCAGAAACAGAGCTACCAAATTATCATGATTACAGAATTGTTTAGATTAAATAACTTAATCCTTCATCACTGTAGGTTTCTGTGGTTAGTGCTCTGTTCTCATTGTTGGTTTTTATCATGTTTTTCATTCTATCTTGGAAGCAATAAAGCGCAAGATAGATTCAGGCTCGGTCACAGAGCAATCAAATGGAATGATAAGCAATGTTGCCTACTCGAGAAGTGCAAAAGGTCTGCTTGGCTGCAATTTGAAACAATCTGCCTCTTGAATTTGTGATCGTGGCATTCACAGATTCTTCTAAACCCTCAATGATCAGTCCTCTATGAGATTTGCTTAAAAATCCTATAATTTCAAAAAAACACCGCACCATTTTGAGTTCTTATTCTTCTCTGTTGACTGTCTTGGATATTCTACTTATTATTCTGCTTATTATTATTACATAAAGGTAGAGGCTGGAAATATTAGTTGTGTTCTTTGGTTTCTGTTCTAACGGAAGCCGAGTCTTATAGTTCACTTATAGTGAATGACATTATTCACATGGCTTCAAGAGACAGAGCTTGGAAAAAAGAAAAAGCACTCTATAATCCAAAAGTCATGATATCATTGTGTAAGTTACTAATTCTGGTATCCTGCAGTACTTGAATAATGGAAAGAAAGATGAGTTAATGATTTTAAAAACTTTTTTGTTCCTTTGTCTTTACCAGCAACTTAGAGACTAAATGCTTCTGGAACCACTAGAACCGCTCCATATGGGTTTCCAGGCAACTATGGGGAGAGGATGCATATATTATACATTCTGCATTATGCATCAATTATTTAATCAAAAGTTCAAAAGGGCTTGATTTAGCATATTCCCTGCAGATGAATCCTTCATAAAGATTTTAGTCTGTAAGTGTTCACTTACAGCACAATATGCTGAAAATGGGTTCAGATTTTCTTTTCTTTTAACTGTAAAAGTTTATTAATATCATAATAGCTGTTAGAGAGCTGACATATAACCTATATATTTGGTGTGTTCATTGAGGGACTACTATTCAGCCTTTTCTTCAATGATAGCACAAAGTGGACTGTTACTGTGTGAAGGGCTTGTGGTATCTCAGATGTCCCTGAGTATTTTCTCTCAAAGGCTACCACTGCAAGTCTGTCTTGTACCAGATTGATACAGGAACTAGCAGTGGACATTTGGAATTCATCTTAATGTCAAAAACAGTGAGCCAAACAAGGCTATATATCTGAAACTCTCAATTTTCATTTGCTTAGAGAATGGTTTTTCAAACATACCCATGATTCCAAGCAGCTCCTGTTAAAAATTCAGTTGCAGGAGTATGTCAGCTAATATTATTTTGCCCTTTACAGAGGAAAATGACGGAACTGGCTTCCTTTGAGTCAGAAGTTGGCAGGCACGTAGACTAGGCCACGTCCCAAGTATACCTGCATGCTGCCCTCTGCTACACAGGTGGCTCAGCCCTGCCTTGATGCAGACAGCTTTTGTAATTGGATCATGGCTGAGAATCTGTTCTTACTGACTTCCTGAACAATTCTGTAACTGCCATTCACTGTGCTATTTCTGATGGCTTTTCTGTTGCAGGTTTAAGGTTGGGTAGTCTGTCCAGTTCCCCACTGATGTCTCTGAACATCTGCTACTGGTAACAGGTGTCAGTCACCTTTGGTCTGGCAGGGTTTCAATTAGTTACCCAAAACGAGAAAGTTTATGCATCTTATTTCACGTCAGCTTTCCTAATGAATTCTTCGAACAAAATAAAATAAATTATTGATAATTTAGTACTCTTCTAGACAGTCTAAAAATCGCAAAATATATGCAGACATACAGTCTCATGCAAAAAAAGCTGATACCTTGGTGATAACAAGATCACCTATCTTCTGAGGGATGCTGCCTCTTCACGTGGGAGCTTTGTCTTCTTTCACCTCCTTGTTTTTTCCCCTCAGACTGCAGCTGTATTTTTAAGTCTCCTCCTTCATCATTTCCCTATCCCTTTTTCAGCTTCATGTCAGATATATGTGACATTTGCTTTATCTCTGACTTCTCTGCAACCCTCATTCTCTAGGCTGTTCTCTCCTTTCCCGTTATCCTCTTGGCACCAAGCACCTTTCTTCAGGCAAAACCTGTCTTACACTTGAGCCTTTTTTCCCTTCTCCTGGGCTGCTCTGGTCTGTCCCATTTGGATATTTTGATGGGTCTGTCCTGATGTCACGCAAGCACCTCTATAATGTGCCAGAGTGTATTAAGCAGTGTGACTTCATGCCTGTCACATGTTGGTCATTCTCTTCAGTTTTTGCCATATGACAACATACTTATGTGAAAGAGGGGGGAAAAAAAAGTAAGAAGTCTTCTTGGAGCAGGTACCAGGGTGTTTGGTGATCATGGTCCTTTGTTCCTAGAGAGCTTCAGTCCATCACCTTGAACCAGCCCTGCCTCTGGACTCAAAGCAGTAAGTCTTGAGGAGTCATACATGAGCTCAGTCCATATGTGCTTTCCATAGAGAGTAAAGGACTCTTTTGAGGTCATTGCAGAAAAGAATTGTTTTTCTGAGAAGATAAGCTGCAGCGTTTTGCCCTGTGTGTGTGCTGTAGCATTGCATTCAAAATGTCCTTCTCCATTGCGTCTGCTGAGTTGGGATTGTTGCTGAGGATTTTTTGCCTTTTCCTGGTTTTGATGCTGTCACTCAGCTCTGGATAATGAGTAGGAACTACACATTAACCACGCAGTCTGCACCATCTTCGTGCCTTAACAGTGATCTCTGCTGCTGCATCTTTTAGATGATCTGAACTGTCTCCAGCTTTCCCTTGCTCTCTTTCAGCCTCAGACTCCAGTAACTTTTACAAATAAAACTCCTGTGGAGTCAGCAAGAATGCTGGATGTCCACATTCTCAGCAATTATGGGCTTCTTCAGGGTGAAGACAGCAAACAGTCCACGGAAGGACAGTCAGAGTGTGGTGTCTGACATCACTTTTACTATAATTCTCTCCTTCTGTAATTCCCAAAGAGTATTTTTTTTCCATGTTCATTTGTTTTCAGCGTTACATCAACAGTCAGTCTGTGTGCCTCTGACAATATAGAACAATTTCATAAGACTCACAATATTCAAAGAGAAGCTTTGGTTTAACCATTGTCTCATGTTTTTACCCACCAGCTGCACCTAGGATTATTTTCTGTAGGTCTTAGTGGAAGATTTCATACAGCATGTGTCTGGCATGCTAGGGCAAATTGTAAGAACAGAAGATGTTGGCTATAAAAACAGTTTCCTGCTTTTAGAAGTGTGAAGAGACCTCACAATACAATGTCCTCAGTGTGCATTATTATTAATACAGTGCTGGGACTCTACATAATGAACATTCAGCTTCCTGGCATTAATGTTGGTGATATACAGTTGCTTTACAGAGGCAGTTTTCCATGTACTGAATTAAGGCGTTTCTAGGCTGAATTCAGACTGAATTATATCTATGATATTGTTGTTGGCCGCAATGGATTTCTAGCAGGGTATTTGCGAGCAGTCTTTGGCCCTTTGCTGTGCAAAGCGTGGACTAATTCTGTGTACGCTCAGCCTTTTCTTTGGTCCATGTGGATGGACAGATGGATGTCTCCTTTCCTGACAGAAAGTAAATTGAAAGTAACTGTGTTGAACTCAATGACATTACTATGGCATGAAGGAAGTAATGAATCAGTCTCTTGGTGGATATTGTTTGAGGAGGTTGAACTCGATTTCTGGTAAATGAAGCTGACACTAGTATCATACGGCATCTCTTGTAAAGGTGCTGATCTTCCCCAAGTTTAATTTCCCACATCTCATTCATCAATATTTTGCCTTGAAATTCTTACTTTGTTTTGGATTTGCAGGATATCTGTAAGGATAGCATGTGTAAAATCAAGGATGATGGATAAGTGGCCATATACATTGAGGCTCTTACTCCATCTAGGGGCCCTGACAACATCATTAAAGAGCTTCTGTTGCACAGAGGAGGAGGGATAGATGTGTGGGACTGCACCTAAATCCCATTTGTCTGTCATTTCACATTCTGCAGTCTTCTTTCCTTGCTCATTGTTGCGAATTGTCGAGCTATGTTTGTGTCAGCTGGAGCTTTTCTCCTTTTCTTGGCCTGTTCCTAATACCTGTTGCCTTAAGAGATGGGAAGTTTTAGTGCGTGACGTTGCAAATTGCTGCAGTGGAAGCCACTGCAGTTGCCTCCCAGTGCTGGTGTTCTGGTTACTGAGCAAGTCAGCCGGGGAACTGGAGCACGGTGCGGCTCTTGCAGAAGACATTCCTTTGAATGTGAGTAATGGCAGGAGGGCAAACCGTGGGAAGATTGTGTGCACACAAAGCCAGAGTTTAGTCAAATATTCTCTACAGTTTGTGTGAATGAGATATTGTCTACTCAAATGAATTTGATACCGAAAAAAATGAATGTTCCAGATAGCAGGATGCACCTCTCCCTGTCTCAAAGCTGGTTATAGCTCAGATCCCAAAAGATTTCGGGGCAAATAGATCCTTTTGTTTTCAATGTAGAGGTCTTGAAGTATCTATAAAAGCTTGAACCTATGGCAGAATTTAGCACCTCCATTACCAGTATCAGCAAAAGGTTAAATAAGATTGGACTCTGAACTGTCCTTACGACTTCAGGCATAAGATGCTTTTTCACCATAGTCCTGCCTGTCACCTGAATGTCCTGCTTCATAGCAGTGTTCTCGCTCTCAACAGCTGAGGTTGATACTGGGCTTTTGTCCCAGACACCATCCGAATTGACCCACACTCTTCAGAAGAGAGAAGCGTATGCCATCACTCTTTAGAGTGTCTCTTCTGTTCTGGGAGTGAAAAATGCAATTCTGGTATCAGGCAGTTTACCCAAGCATAAAGTTCAGCTAAAGTATTTCTCTAATTATTTTTAACAGATGGAAAGGTTATGGGCCAAATTCGGTCCTCATTACTTAAGAAAATATTTAAATTAATAGAATGAGGAACAACTTAAGAATATGCATATATCTAAAATAATACATCTTTTATATTCAAAGAAATGCACAATTCATGTTTCATTAGTATTCTGTACCTTGTGTTGCTGTTTACAGTCTTGCAATCTCTAAATAATTAAAAAAAAAAATTACCGAAGACAAAATAACCGTGGGTCAAACTCTGAAAAACAGGAGTGGGTCAAGGAGGGCTTTTGTCTTCAAGCAGCTCTAAATGTATGATATGTGCTCATTCTTTTTCATTGACCTTTGTGATATGACTGAACCTTAAAGGCTGAGAATGTAACCTCGACTTGTTTGCTATAGCCATGAGGGAAGAAATTGTTATAAAGAACTGTTAAATCATGGATTCTCTTGTCATGATGAGCTGTTTTTTAAAGAAAAGTTAATATGAGATTGGGGATAATGCTCTATATCCTTAGAGCTGGTAACACATGCTGTTTCAAAATTAATGAAAAATATAAATAACTCAATTTGTTAACGTTAGCATTCACTTTACACTTGCTTTTTGCTGATAACAATACCAAAGCAAGCTGTAGTGCTCTTTTGTATCAAAGCGAGAAAACCTGAAGTTATTTAAGAGAGAAAGATGTACAATTAGTCAGACTTGGCATTTGAAGAAATATACTTCTGGAGGAAGTCGCTGTAATAAGGACGTTCAACACAAAGACATTCTGCCCTTTCCACCTCAGGGCTTCGTTATCGTTTGCCTATCACAGGTCATCGCCTGCGTCGGACATCGGACACCGCCGCGTCTCCAGGCGCAAGGTCCTTGTTCAGCCAGAGGCACGGGCAAGGCCGCGTTCTGGAGGCAGCGGCGGGGATGCACAGCCTTTGGTCTGTGTTAGCTGGCTGGACGCTGCGCCAGCAGAGAGTTAAGGCGCTGTAGCCAGCGTGCGCTGCCTGGACTAAAACCCACGCGGCAGTGCCATCCTGCGGCCAGGGCTCCGGCTGCCAGCGGCCTGCGCGCCGAGCCCGGCCTGGGCGCGAAGGCTGGGTTCTCCTGGGCCCTTACGCACCGTCTGCCTCGTGCCGGGCTCGAAAGTGACGGTTTGCTTCTCGTTCAGTCATTTCTGAACTTCGGGTTTAACCTCCGAAACAGGAGGGCTGGGACATGGCTTTTGCTTTTCTCTGGAAACGTTTTCTGAAAGCCTCCGTAGTTCGGTTTCTGTCGCCAGATCCGTAACGGAGAAAACTTTGCAGATCAGCTCCGGATGCAGCACCACCCGGCCCTGGAGATATTTTTTGCCACCTTTTGGGAGCGCAGAAGCCTGTTGCTAAGAGGTTGTTTGCTGTAATATAGTGCAGAAGAGTTATCTTGCATTAAAAATATGAAATGCTGTAATTTTACTAATTGAAATATGAATGCAGGTGTAAGGCAAATTGACGTTATTTTAAGAGAAATGAGAAAGCTGTTGCATGTCAGACATATTTACTGACCAAATTTTCTTACCCTGCATCCCCATGAATTCTTTGGCTAGTTTAAAGCTGACGCTTGCAAAACCCGTTTGAAGGAACTGTTTAGTCAGATTGAGGCCTGATTGCACAATGCCTTAGATAAGATAAAGCCTTTCTCATTAAAATAGTATTATGGTAGGATAGCAAGAATAATAGCGACGCATCATCCAGAATACCATTGTTTGTTTGGAGGGGGGATTTATAAAGTTTCTGGCTATGGAATACAGGGCTGCTATTTACACAATGGTCTTTAATTCATAAATACGCTGAAGTCTTAAAACAGGAAAATTATGTATAAGCAATAGATTTAAGCTATGCCACTTACTGGCAACAATGCAGAGCTTTAGTTGAGTGGTCTTTCATGGTTGTCATCAAGATATTAAGAAGCTTAGAGTTATATTTTTTATTAATTTATTTTATATATGTCATACTTCATTCAACATTTCAAATAACTGATTTCAAAGTGTGTTTAAAAAAAGGAAGCACTTTCCCAGCATCTGAGTGACAAGTCAGTGACAACAGTTTCCCAGCCCGGCACCGCAGGGTGCATCGCCCACTGTTCGCTTGTGCAGAACCGTCTGTCATTAGTGCTGCTCCTCGGGGAGACTGATGGCCTCTTCTGCCACCCACAGGGAGCCCTTCAGGCTTCACTTAAGTACAGGTGAGGCAAAATAGGCAGGAAATGACAGCAGGGGGAGAAGGAACTTTTATTGTAAGTTAAATCAGTGCAAAAGAGAAGAATTTTACTGGAGAACTTTACATATTCTTACACCTTGGTGGATTTGTCAGGTACCATATTAAAAGTAAAAAGACCACATTTCAGTCTGTTGTTATCCTAATAGTTATTCCTCATTAGTAGCACTTGGCCAAGTTGATAGACACTTCCAACAGGCCACATTTGTTTAGTATGCTGTAGCGATCAGAATCTCAGAAGGTTTTAGAAGAACTCGTTTTTCCTTGTGAGCAGAACGGTAGGTGAGGATACAAGGATGCAAGCCCGAGTGTGCGTACGGGAGAACCTTTAAAACTTTTCCCCATAATTTTCAGAGCCTGAGTTGCACACCTCATGTTCTGCAGATTTCCAGACACCCAGCAGCCAGGCTTGGCAGCCACACAGAAATGTCTCCTGTGCATGCAGCGTGCAGCTGGCCGGCACGTGTACAGAGAGCCGAGCTCCTGATGGGCAGGACATCGCTTGTGCACACTGATTCCACACACTGTTTTGCGTGAAGTCCAGCATGTCTGCTGTGATGTGTACCACACGCACAGGGGATCTGCATGAATTCAGTGAGACCAAATGCAGCTGACTTACTCCATGTGCACAGTAGTTCAGAAGGAAGATGCTTCCGTTGACTTGTCTGAATGTTTAGTTCCTTATCCAGGCACGCCTCTGCACTCTGGGTGTCCATCATTGGGGTGGGCAGGTAGAAGTGGATAGCCCTACTCCAGCTTCTCGCTGGGCCAGTGCGTACCACACACCCACACGCTCTCACAGCACAGGCAAAGCAGTAACGAGGAGGAGGAGGAGGAATACATGCAGCTCAGGGGACTAAATGAAACCATGGCTTCACTCTGAGATCCCTTGGCATTCAAAGGAAAGCTTGAGGGAATGTTTGAGTATGCAGAGTGCCATGAAGGCCCACTGTAGACCTCACAGAAAACCTCCTGAGGATGTGGAGGGCTCTTTCCCAAGCATTCAAGGGGCAGGCTCTTTGTTTTTTTGTTTGTTGTGTGAGTCAGAAAATGGACTTGGAGCACAGCTTACTTGAGCAATGGCTTTAGAGAAAAATCAATGGGGCAACACTGATTCCTCTCCAGTAAGGATTATTGTATGTTTTTGCAGTATAAGTTAATGACTAGACAAGGACATCACAGAATTGCTGAGGTTGGCAGGGACCTCTGAGGAGAGCAAGGTAAGCTAGCACAGGTTGCTCAGGACTGTGTCCAGTTTGAGTTTGGATATCTGCAAGAATGGATACTCCCCAGACTCTCTGGGCAGCCTGTCACAGTGTTTGACAACCCCCACAGGGAAGAATTTTTTCTTACGTTTAAAGGTTTTCCTGTATTTTGATTTGTGCCCATTTCCTTCTGTCCTTTCACTGTCCTTTCCGTGAAAAGAGTCTGGCTCCATCTTCTTTACTCACTTGCATCAGATACTTATACACACTTACAAAGTCTCTCTGAGCCTTCTGTCCTCCAGGCTGAACAGTCCCAGCTCTCTCAGCCTCTCCCTATATGACAGTTGCTCCAGTCTCTTCATCATCTTTGTGGCCCTTGGCTGGACTTTGGACCAAGCACTCCAGATGTGTCACCGGTGCTGAGTAGAGGGGAAGGATCACCTCTGTCCACCTGCTGGCAACGCACTGCCCAGTGCAGCCCAGGAGAATACTGGTTTTTGCTGGAAAGACGTATTGCTGGTCGGCACCTGGCCTGTACTGGTACATGGGGTTATTCCTTCCACGTTCAGGACTTTGTATTTCCATTTGTGGCCATTCATGAGGTTCTTGTCAGGCCATTTCTCCAGCCTGTTGAGGTCCCTCTAAATGGCAGCACGGCCCTCTGGTGTATCAGTCACTGTTCCCAGCTTTGTATCAGCTGCAGGCTTACTGAGGGTACACTCTGTCCAGTCATCTAGGTCAGTAACGAAGGTGTTAAACAGTTTTGGCTCCAGTATCAAGCCTGGGGGTATACCACCAGTGACTGGCCTCCAACTGGGTTTGGTGCCACTGATCACAAGATACTCAGCTAATCTGTTCAGCCAGTTTTCAGTCCACCTCACTGTCCACTTATCCATCCTGTACTTACCAGTTTGCCAGTGAGGATATTACAGGACACAGTGTTGAAAGCCTTGCAAAAGTCAGAATAAAGAACATTCACCACTCTCTCTTGTCCTGTGAGCTAGTCATTTTATTGTGGAAGGCAAAGAGATTGATCAAGCATGATTTTCCTGTCATAAATTCATACTGACTGCTCCCAATCACCTTCTTGTCTTTAGTATGCTTGGAAATTCCTGGAGGTTTCACTCCTTACTCTTTCCAGTGGCTGAGATGAGGTTTTAGTTCACTGGATCCTTCCAGTGGAAGACAAGAGTGGCAGTGACTTTCTCACAGCCCTCAAGAACACCTCCTGATTGCCACAACCTTTGAGAGACAATCAAGTGGCCTTGCATTGACATCAGCCGGCTCCCTCAGCACTTGTGGTGCATTCCCCATCAGGTCCTGTGGACTTGATTATGCCAGTCTGTTTAAACATCCCCGAACTGGATCCTCCTTCAGTGACATTGTCTTCCTTGCTCCAGACTGTCCCACTTGTTGCAGGGGCTTTTGTCCTGAGATGAAGTTTACCAGTAAGCCTTGCCAAATTCATCCAGGTGGACAGTCTTCGACAAGACTTTGATTTTTGTGAAGAAGTAAATGTTGTCTGTGGTTACTCTTGGTTAACAAAGTATCACCCTCTTACAACTTTTTATACTATTGTATAGGTCTAATGCACACATATCTAAAAATTAAAGCATTTTAGGATCAGAATAACGTGGCAGTTTGTAATAGTCTGAATATTTTGTTAATGCCTCCTTTAAACTTGCGGTATTTACTCACCAATCACTGCATCTACAAAGCCTAGAAATCAAGTGAAATAGCAAGAAGAGCTGCTGATGGCCTGCAGAGCGTTCAGAAGTGGCCCAACGCACACCAGGCTCGTTGGATCGGCTGCCAGGCAGGTGCCCGACTGCACTAGAAATCACTGGGCTGTGTGAACTGTGTCTGGCAGCAGCGGTCAGCAAGGGAGGTAGACGAGGAGCCTGGGACGTGGGAGCAGGAGCAGGCACGTACAGGACATTTCCAGGTACAGACTGAGCGCACGTTATTTGGGCAATGGGTAGCCTGGGTATGCCAGGCCGTGCAGGGTGACAGCTGTCGCCAGATGTACCCAGCCAAAGAGTTGGGTACCTCATTTTAGCCCCAAGCAGAAGCAATACCCTGGTACATTTTCTTTTTCATGTAATTTGCCACCAGAGAGCGTAAAAGATTGCAAGCCACATATCTGACATGTTGATCTGCGTAGTGGTGGGACGTGCAGGTAATGCTTTTGGTGATCGTGCTGCAGCTGACTGATTTGAGGGGCAGCTTGGGCACAGACAGGTGTAGTTTAGAGGGAGATCAGCCTCACTCAGTCCTGTGTTAGCTGCCCGTCAGCAGGGGAGAGGGAGCTGAGCAAACAGCGTGAGTGACTTCCCAGAGCTTCATGGCAAAGACGATGACAAATGGCTCCAATACCCTGATTTGTGATGGGTTCGTAGACTCTAATAAATAAAAGAAGAATTGTCTAACATATTTTATAATATTTTTAGGATTGTTAGACAAAGAAGCATAAATCGTTCCCTTTTAATGAAATCCACCTGAAATACCTGACATACATTCAAGTGCCGTTGATTTCAAATGACAGTACTAGTATGTTTTAACTCAAGCATGTCTGTAAGAGCTTTGCTGGACGAAAATCTTAATGAAACGTATACTAAAACTTTGGAAATAATTTAAATATGGCTTTAAAAGTTTTTCCTGTATTCACCAACAAAGGAAAATCTATCAAGGAGGAATTCTGTCATAACTATCAATTGGGCATGTTTAACCTAGATTAAATTAGACCTACCGTGTGTTAAGTAAATTTGCATTGATTATTAAAGCCCTAATTTAGTCACTTTTCTTGTCTGATTAAATGTGATCTCCTCTTCCATGTTCATTTAGTCATAAATGGAAATATAACATTGTAGAGTTCATGGCTCAGGTAGAATACAAAAAATGCAGTAGAACAGATGAGGATGTTTGCATAAGTAGATCCGTTTAATGGTAAGAAATCTTAAGCACACAGACTGTTTTTAATTTATTTTTTTACTATTTAGAAGATAGACTTCTGCTACAGTTTCCTCTTTTGTGCTTGCGTAGGGCAACTTTGTTTCTTGACAGCTGGTTTTGTAACTAGAACTTAGCCTGGCTACTGCCGTAAAAGACAATAAAAAATGTTTCTGTAAGTACATTAGCAACAAAAGGAGGGAGAAGTAGAATTGTAGAATCATAGAATGGTGAGGGTTGGAAGGGACCTTAAAGATCATCTGGTTCCAACCCCCTGCCATGAGCAGGGACACCTTCCACCAGAACAGGTTGCTCAGAGCTGCATCCAACCTGACCTTGAACACTTCCAGGGAGGGGGCAGCCACAGCTTCTCTGGGCAACCTGTGCCAGTACCTCACCACCCTCATGGTGAAGAATTTCTTCCTAATATGTAATCTAAATCTGCCCTCTTTTAGTTTACAGCCATTCCTCCTTGTCCTATCACTACACACCCTTATGAAACGCCCCTCTCCATCCTTCCTGTAGGCCCCCTTCAGGTACTGGAAGGCAGCTATAAGGTCACCCTGGAGCCTTCTCTTCTCCAGGCTGAACAGCCCCAACTCCTTCAGCCTCTCCTCACAGGAGAGGTACTCCAGCCCTCTGATCATCTTTGTGGCTCTCCTCTGGACCTGCTCCAACACATCCATGTCCTTCCTATGTTGGGGGCCTCAGAGCTGGACACAGGACTCCAGGTGGAGTCTGACCAGAGCAGAGTAAAAGGGCAGAATCACCTCCCTCGACCTGCTGGCCACGCTTCTCTTGATGCAGCCCAGGATACAGCTGGCTTCCTGGGCTGCAAGCACACATTGCCAGCTCATGTTGAGCTTCTCATCCACCAGTAACCCCAAGTCCTTCTCCTCAGGGCTGCTCTCAAGCCACTCTTCGCCCAGCCTGTACTTGTGAGATTACCCTGACCCAGGTACAGGACCTTGCACTTGGCCTTGTTGAACTTCATGCGGTTCACGCAGGCCCACCTCTCCAGCCTGTCAAGGTCCCTCTGAATGACATCCCTTCCCTCCAGCATGTCAACCACACCACACAGCTTGGTGTCTTTGGCAAACTTGCTGAGGGTGCACTCAGTCCCACTGTCCATGTTGCCGACAAAGATATTAAACAGCACCGGCCCCAGTGCTGACCCCTGAGGCACACCACTCGTCACTGGTCTCCATCTGGACATTGAGCCATTGACTGCAACCCTTTGAGTTCATCCGTCAAGCCAGTTCCTTATCCAACTAGTGGTCCACCTGTCAAATCCATGTGCTTCCAATTTAGAGACAAGGACATCACGTGGGACAGTGTCGAATGCCTTGCACCTCCATCCTCTGTTAGATGTAGGGGGAAACTTAGTGATAATGGATGAGGAAAAGGCTGAGGTACTTAAAGCCTTCTTTGCCTCAGTCTTTAATAGGAAGGGAAGTCGTTCTGCTGACACTCTGTCCCCTGAGCAGGAAGACAGGGATGGGGAGCAGAAGGAAACCCCCAAAATCAAAGGGGAAATCATCAGTGGCCTGCTACAACACTGAGACATACACATCTATAGGGCAAGATGGGATCCACTCAAGGGTATTAAGGGAGCTGGTGGATGTGCTCACCAAGTCACTTTCCATCATCTGTCAGCAGTCCTGGCTAACAGGGGAGGTCCCAGTTGACTGAAAGTTAGCAAATGTGAAGCCCAACTACAAGAAGGGCCAGCAGGAGGATCTGGGGAACTACAGACCTGTCAGCCTGACCTTGGTACCAGGGAAGGCTATGGAGCAGAACATCTTGAGTGCGCTTACATGGCATATACAAGACAACCAGGGGATCAGGCCCAGCCAGCATGGGTTTATGAAAGGCCGGTCCTGATTGACCAACCTGATCTCCTTCTGTAACAAGGTGACCTGCTTAGTGGATGAGGGAAAGGCTGTGGATGTTGTTTACCTAGACATTAGCAAAGCCTTTGACACTGTTTCCCACAGCATCCTCCTAGAGAAACTGGCTGCTCGTGGCTTGGATGGATGTACACTTTGGTGGGTAAAAAAATGGCTGGATAGCCGAGTGCAGAGAGTGGTGGTGAATGGAGTTAAATCCAGCTGGCGGCCGGTCACGAGTGGTGTCCCCCAGGGCTCAGTTTTGGGTCCGGTCTTGTTTAACATCTTTATCGATGATCTGAATGAGGGGATTGAGTGCTCCCTCAGTAAGTTTGCAGATGACACCAAGTTGGGTGGGAGTGTCGATCTGCTTGAGGGTAGGAAGGCTCTGCAGAGGGATCTGGACAGGCTGGATCAGTGGGCCAGGGCCAGTTGTATGAGGTTCAA
Source organism: Opisthocomus hoazin (assembly GCF_030867145.1). Taxonomy (NCBI): domain Eukaryota; kingdom Metazoa; phylum Chordata; class Aves; order Opisthocomiformes; family Opisthocomidae; genus Opisthocomus; species Opisthocomus hoazin. The sequence goes on along the minus strand of NC_134416.1, from coordinate 49,776,772 downwards.
CAAGGCCAAATGCCAGGTCCTGCACTTGGGTCACAACAACCCCATGCAACACTACAGGCTTGGGGAGGAGTGGCTGGAAAGCTGCCCATTGGAAAAGGACCTCAGGGTGTTGGTTGACAGCCGGATGAACATGAGCCAGCAGTGTGCCCAGGTGGCCAAGGAGGCCAACAGCATCCTGGCTTGTATGAGGAATAGTGTGGCCAGCAGGAGCAGGGAGGTGATTGTGCCTCTGTACTCGGCACTGGTGAGGCCACACCTGGAGTACTGTGTTCACTTTTGGGCCCCTCACTACAAGAAGGACATGGAGGTGCTGGAGCGTGTCCAGAGAAGGGCAACGAGGCTGGTAAGGGGTCTAGAGAACAAGTCTTATGAGGAGCAACTGAGGGAGCTGGGGCTGTTTAGTCTGGAGAAGAGGAGGCTGAGGGGGGACCTTGTTGCTCTCTACAACTACCTGAAAGGAGGCTGTAGTGAGGCGGGTGTTGGTCTCTTCTCCCAACTAACTAGTGATAGGACAAGAGGCAATGGCCTCAAGTTGCATCGGGGGAGGTTTAGATTAGATATTAGGAAAAATTTCTTCACTGAGAGAGTTGTGAAGCGTCGGAACAGATTGCCCAGGGAAGTGGTCGAGGCACCATCCCTGGAGGTATTTAAAAGATGTATAGATACAGAGGTTAGGGACATGATTTAGTGGTGGAATTGGCAGTGTTAGGTTAATGGTTGGACTTGATGATCTTGAAGGTCTCCTCCAACATGAAGGTTCTGTGATTCTATGTCTGAAGTAATCTGCCTCCTCTGAGATTAGTGATATATCCCAGATTATCTGTATCTCACAGCCTTTCCATAATTCTAATTAAACTGCATGATGGAAAGAAAACTTCATTTTTCACTGCATAAATAAATTTTTATCTGTTTGCTTTGAGTTGAAAGAAATGGATGTAGTCCATCTCTTCTCTCACATTTTGGCTATTAACATACCTTTATCTACCAAACAGCAAATTACTAGTTGCAAGTAAATTAAAGTTGGTTTCCTGCTATTGAAGAGACTAAAGAATGCTTGAAGAAAAGAGAGAAGATTAAAATCAATAAAATTGACATACACGTTTACAGCAAGCAGTGTAATTTTGCCCTAAATTCTCTCCATGTCTCCAAACGTATCCAAAGTTAACCTGTTGACAGAGTTGTAGGGTGGTGGAATTCTGCACAGTAACTACTAATTACTCTTTTTTTACTGTAATGAAGTAGTAAAAGGCAATAGGAAGAGATGTTCTGAACAGAGGTAAAGGCAGCGTGACAGGAAGTAAAACTTCAAGGCTGTCTGAAAACTTTTTGGTTAGACGAAATTATAAAACTCCTTTCAAACTGAGCCAGCCACCTTTCGTTCACCCTTACCTCCTGCAGAGAGAGACTGATCAATTCAGGTACAATGCACTGGCAACAGGCACTCTCCAGATGTTGTTGTAACAGGTGAAGGAGTCCACTGAAGGAAATAACGTTTGTTACTTGGAGTATGTTTTCATGCATTAATCTTCATTCTCTGCAGTTCAGCCAGGGTCTCCTCAAAGTATGCGTTTGTTGGTAACGGTTGCTGTGGTGGGAACGGCAGCTGTCTGTAACGCTGCTCATCTGCGTCGTGCCGCTTGTGTCCAGACACTGAAATTTGTTTACATTCACTAATCACTGTGTGTTACGGAACGTGCTCAAATATGAAAACCTCTATGACACTGTTTAAATATTGCTTAATCTCATAAAAGTTAAATTAGCAGACAGTGTTTGCCATAGAAGATCTAATAATGCAGGTGTTTAGCTTAGCTGTGACTTTAGAAATCACTTAACAGAAAATCTAATGGGGAATGTATAGTTTAGCAGTTGTTTGTGGAAATCATCTGCACTGTTTTCAGACAGCAGGCGAATGAGGGAGATGTTCTACACCTGGACAGCTGTGCTGTTTACACAGTGCGAGTCCTTTCTGAAGGGTCCGTGAAGATCAACTGGGCTGCATGATTATGGGTTGCCTTGTACCACACAGGTGCTAGATATAAGCAGCTTTTACTCCTACTGCCTAGTGATCATCTGCTGACACTGAAGAAACAGCTGACAGATTTCTATAGTTTTACAGGTGCGCTCCAGAAAGGGCATCTTTCTCATGCCGAGAGATAATTCCCTTTTCAGAGGGAAATGTGGGTAAGGCAACAAAAGCAGTAACAGCAATGAAAAGTTGAAAACAAACTAGTGGAGTTTTTCTTTGTAGAGGGAATTTAAGGCAGAGTTTAGGAGAGAGAAAGCTCTCTTGCATCTGTAAACTGGTTGGTTACACTGCAAACTCTTGTTAGCATTATCATAGTATGTAGAAATCAGATTCAGGTTTTATTGCACTACATGCTGTGCAAACCAAGTAAGGATACATACCTTCTTCAGTGAGATTAAAACAATCTCAGGGATGGATAAATAAATAAATGGGCATAGTAGGTATTATAGAAAATGGGTAGCAGACAGGACAAAAATTAAAATGAGAAGAATGTAAGCTTATGAAGCTTATGCAACTTTTGCAAGGTTGACATTCTATCATTACATTGAAAAGACTACAGATGTCATATTAGCTGTAGGCATGAATTTCTAATAGTACAAATTAATAGAATGGAGCTTGCAGAGGCCCATGTTTTACTCTGCCTTTTCCCAGCGTTGATAGGTTGACTTGGCAGCATGATACAATATGTAAGAGTCTGCTTACTATGTGAGTAAACTTAAAAAAAATATGATTCAAGGTGATCAGTAGGGCTCTACATCCAGATGTAATCTGTACAGGGTGAAGTGATGCAGTGTAAGAGGCTGCTACTATGATAGGATCTGGCAGCTGTTCATACAGATTATTTATTATTCATATTTTATATAAAACCTGAATTATTCTAGGCCATGTAGTAGTCAGAACAGAAATTATATCTTTGCTTCATGTTTAAAGAGCAAGGTGTGGGATTCATCACAGTTAGCTTTACCAGCTCTGAGGTTACATGTCTCACGTAAACTTGTCGCTTTAGGCTTTGTCTGTAGTTAATGAAGAAATACGTGCACCTTCAAAACACTGTTCATCCCACCTGTCTCCAGACAGCTGCTTTAAGGTGCCTTTTTCTTCCACTGACGTTAGAGGGAGCCTTGATCACCAGCTGGCTGTAGACACCTAATTTTTGACATTGAAGTTTAGGTGGGTGAATTCTTGTCCGTAACAACTGACTTGAGTAAAGGCCAGACACTTCAGTCCTCTGTACAACAGTCTAACAAACTCTCCTTGTGATTTTGAGCCAGACGTTTCAACAGATAATTTCATAATTACCAGATCTTGTTAAAAAGTCTGGCTCTTGTCCATCTTCCATTTCCTACTCCAGGAAGTGTTACTGTCCAGCCTCTGTAGAGAGATTTGAAATTCATGAAGAAAATGCAAAATAAAATGGTGCAGTAGGATTGTTGTTTATTCAGTTTTAAGTGGAACCAAAGTGTTTCTGAAAAAAAAAAAAAAGCCCAAGTAAAATTATGTATAGTACAAATGCACAGCAGTTCCTTGAGACTATTATTTTGTAGTGGGTGGGGGACTGTTACTGCTGTGTAATTTCCAGTAAGTCATTTTCTTAGTCTTGTGCCCTACCTTTCTGGCGTACCAATGAATATCAGGATAGCTTATGAGGCTTTCAGGTTAGAGTTAACACTAAACCCAATATTTTTCTCTCAGATATGTTAGTATACTGATATCATTAGTCCCACCTCTGCTAGCCTTTGGATATTTCCCTTCCCAGGACCATCATCAAAACTAACCCTGGATATGACTACGTTATGAAAAATATAATATCAGTGGGGTAAAAAAAAATCCCAGCCATGAAAATCTGACAGCCACATGGTATCAGTACTGGATCATGTGAAGAATAAGGACACCAAGCCCCATTTCAGCCTCATTCCTTGTGCCAGCTCTTTTCCTGCATGCTCTCTTATTGAAGAGTTTTCCACTACTAGGCTATAGCAATTAAAATTAAATTGCTGTGTGAAATTCTTACTGTTAGGGAGTCTGGATATCTGGTTCATCCTCTCTGAATGTCCTTTTGTCAGTGTTAGGGAAACCACTGCAGTTCCCAGCGACTGCAGAAGTAAACACATATGGTCAAAGCAACGGGCTTATTGCTGCCTTTGTTCCTCCGCACTGATCAGGTGCGGGGCTGCTTGAGAGGTGCCCCAAGCAGCTCTGATGACGTGGTTTGTTACCCTTTAAATTCCCCTTTTCCACTCCCATGGTTTTTTCCTCTACCATGCTAATGCACTCCCAGATAAACCGCCTGTCCCAGTTTATTCTTTTCCCACTAGCTCCTGTGTTGCTGATTTTACATCCTTATTCAGTATGTGTGATCGTGCTGCCCTAGCGATTGCTGCCTCGGTCAGCAGTGCTGTTGAGCTGGTACTCCTGTTTCTGCTGTTCCTGGGGTTGCTATCTTGGTAGTGTAACCTGGAGTCAAGATTAGCCATCCACATACGCTTTACTGCCTTTTTGCGATTTGTTATGGCTGGTAATTTCTCACGTTGTTGTCTTAGTGTAGCTACAGTTCAGGTGCGACAGTTTGCATACATACCCTCACACCCAGAAGCCAGCCTGCGAAACTGCTGGTGGGAGCACCCTCTCCTTCATCTGCTTGGTCTGAGTTACCAGAGACAGCCCTCATGGCCAGCGGCTGCTAGACCTTGAGCGAAGCACCACGCTTAACCTTCTGCTTTTTGCCTGCCCTTCTCTGCTTAATAAGGTCAAAAAATACATGCGCATGGTCCAGCCTGTTGCTGCATCTTCTGGCATACTGCTCTGTATGTCTTCTTGCCTGCCTTACACTGGTGACCCAGAGTGGAAGTGCCCATTACCCCTTCTGTCCTGCACCAGACAATGGCCGGCTTTCTGGTGACTTCTGTTCTCTGCCTAGTCTGGCCTCTGAGCTACGTGGAGAAGCTGCTCAGAAGGGGTCAGTTATTACGTACAGGCCGTCTTCCTGGAGATTGTTGATCTCCCATTTATCGAGATTACCTCTGTAGCAACCTGATAGTGGAAACTGGTGGAGTGGGAATGGGCATGGCTACATTAAAAGGATCTGAGACCTATGCCAGATTCTTTATGGGGAAGCTTCCCCCAGCTAGAAGACAGTAAGGAAGAGTTCGAAGAGGTTTTATGCTCCACTCACCTGTCTAAATTCAGAATGACACTCTGAAGACAACCTGCCAGCGTACAAGGTCACCTGTAGAAGTTTCCTTTTAATACAAGGGCCAAATAAATATTTAGGGGTCACTATGGAACTGCATCTTTCGGTTTTTCCCAGTTGTTTGCTAGGAAACAGCAAGAATAAGTGGGAAAGTGCCTTGTCACATAACTGCTGCTGCTGTTGCCACTCACACCTGTATGGTGTATCTTCCTCCTTGGGCTCACACATGCAGTAGCAGGGCATTAGAGATTATTTTTTTCCTGAGGTAGAAGAAAAGAAACCAAATCATAGGGAAAAATTCTAGAGTAAAATAACAGTATATCTGATTTCATTTATCTGTCTAGTACCAGCTTACATTTCCCTGTCATCAGATCGCCATGTCACATTGCAGTCTGAGACAGCACCTGCAAACCAAGCAAGTAAAAATGTAATTATGAGAATTAGAATTAAATTTCTCTATCATCTACAAAACAAAGCATCTCCTTCCACATACAGATGGCTCTTGGTATGTCAAAAGGAGATTACCATGGGGAGACGTCACCATGCTAAGTAATAAGAACTGTACAGTAGTTTCTCTGGTAAAAAAAAAGAGAATTTGCACCCTGAATCTCATTATTTGTTTCTTATTGACAGTTTCATAAGACAGTAGGTAATACTTAAGATAAAAAAGGGGATGATTCATTGAGTTCAGATTTGAACTAAATCCAAATTTCGAATGAGTGTATGCTTTTTTTATTTTTTGCATGGTCCACCGCTTCTGGAAATGCCAGTCTGTGGCAAGCTGATCATACTGCCACAATAACAGTGCTACGCAAACAAGATTTCTGTTTGGGTACAGTATGAAGGGTCAGCAGAGACCGTCCTTTAAGCTGTCCTTGTTGGTAGAAACAGCCCCCGTGAAATTCAGCTTAGTCTGGGACTTTATCAAAGAGAGAGAGATTTAACAAAGCATTTGGCAAATATATTTAGAAGGCACGAATTACGACTTTGGGATCACTTCATTACGTGTTCTTTGTTTAAATGTAGCTTGTCTACCCTGACTCAGTTACAATTCTGTTTCTGTAAAATATTTTGCTTTCCATACAAATTGCTGAAAAGAATTTTCAAAATGTCAGTCCGTGTTAAACACTTGGTATTTGTAGGATCTTCGAAAAATCCCATCTGCTATGCAAACTAATATCTAAGAGTAATTTCTGAATGGGGCTTCATAGAGGCATGGTTTAGAAAAACAATTAGCATATGTTTACCTTCCAGTGATTTCTGTAAAATATAGGTTTTTTACTTGAATACTTTATACAACGAGGAATGATTTCCCGAGCTGAGGTTGTGCTCATTGCAACTAATAATATCAACATATTGTTTCCTTATTAACAGATTGGAATTTTTTTTTGCTCTTTCTTCTGCCAAGTTAAATTCTCAGCGGTGGAAAATACATTAATGCCTTTAATTATTCATGAAGTGTGTCCCATGTGATTGTGTTATTCCCCATCCTGTGGGATGGAGGTGACTTTTTTTCTCAGTTGCTTTCAGGAGTGTAGGTCCCCACTGACTCTTTCTGTCCTGTCCCCTAGTGCACCTGGTGGACATCTGGAACGTGATCGAAGCCTTGCGGGAAAACGCGCTGAACAACCTGGACCCCAGCATCGAACTGAATGTGGCTCGCCTGGAAGCTGTGATTTCAACAATCTTCTACCAGCTCAACAAACGGATGCCGACAACCCACCAGATCAACGTGGAGCAATCCATCAGCTTACTGCTCAACTTCTTGCTAGCGGCCTTTGATCCGTAAGTCTGCCTTTCTTCCCTCTTCTCCCAACTGGTGAAAGGATTTTACGTGTTCAGAAATATCTTTGGAAAACAATTGAACAAGCTAAATTCTGACCCAAATAATGAGCATGTGAATAGTGCTAACTAGGCAGAGAACCTAAATTAAGGACCTCTGCTTTCCTTTCTGTCAAGCCAAATTCAGCACAACTGTGTTTTCATCCAGTCACTCAGACTTGTTCCAGTTTATATCAAAGAATTATCTACAGAAACAAATTTACATCCACTTCTGATTTGCCTTGTTATTTATTGACACACCAGTGGCTGACACCACTGCAATGCCTCTGCAGCAGTGACATGGGTTAATAGCTCGTTATTTTGAAAGAGCTCATTTTCCTGCAAGTTCTTGCAGCTGTAAGCAATTTTTTTTTCTGGCTCAACCCAGTGCAGCATGATTTTAAGACCATGACAGAAAAAGGATAAAGACCTGGAGGTGATGCTGAAATTCATGTTTTTCATTACTGCATGGGATGCATATTACAAAAAGGATGAGTTCAAGACAGAGCGAGCCACTTACCTTAATGAGTATACTGTGTATACATATTACAGTTTCTGAATACATAGTCATCAACCTGTACTGCCATATTTGCAATCCTCAAAACCGAATTGCTGGAGACCAGCGGTTAAGTCTGACAGATGCAGATGACCTATTGTCTGTTTATGGCTTACATTTTGAAAATTCACCAGCTGAAAACATGGGCCATGACGCATATAAAATAAGGATGCTGCCCCTCTCCCCCTCCCTCTTTCCTGTCCTCTCGCTTGAGGGCCTCGGTGCTGGGTACCATCGAGCACCTTTCAGAGCCAGACCAGCCAGCGGCTCAGTTGCCATGGCAACAGAGAGAAAAAGTAGATGTTCCACATGACGAGTCTGCACCCAACCTCCCCTCCGGCCCCTCCGAGGGGAAAAAATAAAGAAGCCAATCTGTTGTGAAACCATAGACTCCAGGAATATTTTTGTCCCCTCGAGGGCAGTAAAAGAAGGAACGGGCATTTTAATTTCTACTGTCGTGGCTGTGACAAGAACAGTAAAGGACGACGAAAATGGCTGAATGCGTGGAGCGGCACACACCACAAAGAAATTGCTTCCCAGCTGGTAAACACAAGGAAAGGCCCAGGACCGTGGAAGCAAGACCTGCAGTGATGTGCTTGTTTTGTAGCTTGCTGTAGCAGGGGTAGAGATCTCAGCTAGACGTCAAGGCTTCTTGCAGAGGAGGGGGTTTTACTGCCCCATAGGGAAACAGTGTGCATAAAGGAGCAAGGTTTTGCTTTCCCTGAAAACATCCCATGTGCTGTGGGTCGTGACCTGTTCCTGGGCTCCCATAAGGACCTCCCAGGGGTGAGGGGGCTGTGACCCACATTCCATTCCCTCAGCAGCCGTTCAGTCTGTCGTGCTGCCTCCGAGTGGGGTGCACAGGAGGCATTTCTAAGAAGGACAGAGACACCCAAAGGACCCCCAAGAAGAGGCTCCCAGCTCTGGGATCTGAGACAGGGACTAACTGCCTATCACCCCGTTTTAAATGCACCAAACATCTGGGATGAGGTTCAGGTGCAATCTGAGATACCGAAGTTCAGGCTTCAAGGAGATGTGTGTCAACTAGATCTCTCTTGACTGTAATGGGAGTGTGGACACCTAACACAGATGGAGACATACGAGTTAAGTATCTGATTCTCAAAATGTGCCCTACCCTTTAGTATGGTTCAGATTATTGAAATTTTGGGTTGGGTGTTGGTTTAGCAGCTGCTGGTGGTACAGATTTCCCTGTTTCTGGGAAATGTAGGGAGGTGGCTCCACGTGCTACAGGGATGGTGTGAGAGCTGCTGGGGTCTAACCAGAGCTGATATCTCTGCTTCCCATGTTGCTCCCTTCCCTCTCCTCCCCTGCAGTGCAGCAGAAAGGTGCTTCTCTGCTGAAGGCTACAAGTTGGTAGAAGGAGGAGCAAGGTCTTTTCTCGTGGTCTTGTGCTCGCAGAGAGGCAGTACATTGCATATAGGGGGAGCAGGAGGGGAACTGTGAGGTGGGATGAAGTCTTTTTCTCACTCTCCCCCCATTTATAGAGATTGGACAGTTAAACTAAGTCGCTTGCAGTCTTCTATGAAAAGAGAAGTTTAACTAGGCACATGAATCATACTGAAATCACAACAGTCATTCTTAAAATAATCCTGTTATATTGGACCAGGGTTGTCTCCTCTGTTTCTTAGCCTTGTGTTTTAAGGAAACAGTTGATCTGCAGAAATGCTATCCAGATTTCTGGATGGCTACTGAGAAATTATTTTTTATGTTTATTAATGAATGTTATTATGACCACATTTGATTCTATGAACACAGAAAACAACCAGAAAAAACCCCAAACCCTAAAAAGAACAGAATAGCTTTCTAAGACCAAAGCAATTGACTGAGACCAAATAGCTCTTCGGTATAAATTAGAAAGCTGTTCTAAGTGGTTGTGGATGTTTTTGGTATCTGTGGCTACACAGAATGGTGGTGTCCCTGCTGTACTGTGGGCAGGTCCAGAAAAGATTGTGCCGTTTCTCATGTCTCGTTTGAAATGCAAAAAAAGAGAGTGGAGAAATGGAGTCTGCAACTTAAGATATGTGAAACAGCCACAAGGGACAAGTTAATCTGTGATTTAAAATCTAGTAAGCCTACCACTGTCTCATTTATTTAGTTCTAGTTAATATATACTGCCCCACATGTACTGTGCTGGCTGAAGGTCCTCCAGGCTTTAAACAGAGCTTCTTCCTTTCTTTATAGCCTGCTGAAAACCTGGCAGGTTTCTCTGCCTTCTGGCAGGGAGTATTTCCCTAGGCAATATGGATGTCTTCTCAGGAGCTAGAAACTTAAGAGGAAGTAAGGCCTGAACAAGGCCATGGCACGTGGGCCAGCTTGCCCACTGCATGTGCTGAACGTTCATCCCAATTTTTTGATGATTTTTTCATGTCCCTGGGGATTCATTAGGCCTATAGTTAATTATATTTCCCTGCTGCTCAACCCTGAAGGGAGGAAAAAGTGGGGAAAACTTACAGTGTGTAGGATTTCACATAGCACTAACTGTGGTGCTGCTTCATGCTAAGCCAAAACCAAAGTGCAGCCTTCTAAAACTGCAAGTCAAGAAATTCAAAATTCACAAATAGAGATGCCATTCAAATTAATTTGCCATTAGTGTGTGAAAGTCAGCATCATGTGGTAGAGGATGCCAACAGACCAAAACCAGTGAGCAGAATGAGGCAGTCAGACTTTAAAGAACATGGACAAAAACATGCCGGATTTGTGTTTTTAACTGCATGTGATAATTGGGCAATGGCTTGTACTTCAAGGTCTAAGGTGATTAACTGGCTTTATGAAATAATAGCATGCTTCCTACACTGGCACACAGTACTTTCTAGAAAGATGACAAGTTCAAACCTCTCTGAAAAATTCCTCCCAGGCTGGTGTCAAAGCCTACACAGACGGCTGGGTGGAATGTCAGCCTCATTCAATCGAGCTGTTCCCAAAAAGGCTCTTTGTAAACAGGCTGCAAAATGTTCTGTGCTAGATCATCTTCAGCACTGATTCTGTATTGCAGTACAGCTATTCCTACTGCAAGGCTTAACTGGCAAGATCGTAGCTGATATTTCTCTGTCCCTTGACATACCTGTCCTATAGATCCTGTCCTGTCCTGTGAGCTCTGGGCTATGGAACAGACCCAGTCTCACTGGAGGCGCTTGACTTCTACAAGGAAAGGAACCAATATTCATGCCCTTGTTTAATCAAATGCTCATTTGAATCACACTGAGTTCAATACATGAAGATTTTCAGCATCTGTTTTGGAAGTAGAACTTCTTGCTCATCCATCTATTCAGAGCTGTAAATTGTTTAATTCCCTCCCTTCTCTACCTTCGCTACTCATTGAAAGCTGTACAGGCGAGCTAGCTTTTGTGAAGGAAATCCAGCAAAAAAAATGCATTTCAGGGATTTGGTCGTTATGCATTTTGCTTTCCTAAATGAAAGGATTTTGCTTAATAATTTCAATAAAATTTCCTCTCTGAAACCTGGTTGTGAAAATGGGAATTTGTAGTTGCAGCCTCTGACATTTCAGGACTGGCTGTCCTAATTAACGTGGGCAGTAGGAGGCCCACAAGTCACCAAAGAAATTTTGTTATTTTTGGAAAAGATAACCTAAAGCATTGGGGGAGCACTACTTCATGCCTAGTGGTCACCATTTATAGCAGGACATCAATAAACTGAGTGACAGATGCTCTCTGTTAACCCCCACCCTCCCACCAGACGAAGGGAAAAGGAGGAAAAGGGAGAGAGACTGACAAACTGAATATAAGAAGTTTTACTAATAGCACTAATAATACTAATAATATTAATAATAAGAGAAATAATGCAATATGTACAAAACTTACACTGAGTTTCCTGGAGCTGGGTGCCGGCATCCCGCCAGCAGCTGCCGGGCAGCACCAGGCACTCCTGGACTGGCCTCGGCAGCAGACAGGGACTGGACTCAGGGATGCACACGTCAGGATCTGGATCAGGATCGCAGGCAGAACAATGAGCAGGGTCCTCTTCAGAAAGCGGCCATGGATGAAGAGAGCGAGACCCTCGTGATCCCCCAGCATTAAGCTGCGTATGTCGTGGGTGGCGTGGAATACCGCGTTGGTCAATATCGGGTCACCTGTCCTGTCCCCCCCTCCCTGTGAGTGTGGCCCTTTCCGACTCCTCACTTGCAGGACCTAAGAGATCTGTCAGTGACCTTGGCTGCTATAGTGAAAATTATAAACAGAGGCCTTTTTCTGCATTGCTTTCCTACCGTTAGCTCAGTGTAACTATAAACATTAAGTGTTACCAGCTTTGGAGCGGACACTGTCTGTAAAATGTGCAGCCAGCTTCAGAAAAATGCGGTTACTAAGAACATAGCTGTAAGGAAGATTCACTAAAAGAGAACTGGTTCTGTTTTAACCAAAACCAGGACACTAGTTAACGAGAAAAATCAGATTTTCTTGATGACCATTTCATGGGACACATTTGCTATTTCTGAAGATGTGATGTTATTTCTTTGTAGCTTTCCCCACCATATGGCTGTCTCAGTAGGAGTGTTGCTGGAGATCCTGACAAATATCAGTGTCATCCGTTTGGTACCGCCCTCCTTGCTGACCCAAAAGGCAAATTCAGGCCCTGGAGCTGGACTTAGCCTTGTATGTTCTGTGGACTTTATCAGACAGTCCATGGGGCTTCCTTGCTCTGGGGGAGGCTGTCTGTCTCTGGAGCCACACATTTGAAGAGGAAACCTTCTGCTCTGCTCTGGTGTCTAAAAGCATGTATTATTTTTTGCCCTTTTTTCCCCAAGCAGCAGGAGATAACCTTAAGCCCTGGCCATCATTCTCTTTCCTAAGTACTCCATCCTGTGTTGTTGCTAAGTGCATATCAGCTTCAAGGTTTGCCTTTGCCATCATTTATGGTGCTTTTCTGCAGGGATCTGAAGAGTAACCTCAGTGAGAGAGGTGCTATATAAAATCAAAATACTTTCTGCCCTCTCCTGTTTCCACTAGCAAAATTTGTATCTCTCTGCATTAGAAGCCTAAAGCGTCTTTCAGGGAGCACCAGCTTCAACAGATCTTTATGCTGCTGTGAGCCTCTGCTTCAGCATTTGCTTTTGCGCAGCAAACACTGTGAGGCCCCAGTGCTGCCAGTCAAGGGCATCTGTAGTGCTTAGACATAGCTTAGGGCACTTCTGGAGCCAAATGATATTGGTGAGCCTTATGCCCCATTATCCTGTCCGTTTATCAGTCATATATATTTATATATGCATGTGTGTATAAGTATGCACACATACACATATATATTTGGAGGGCAAATTGAATTTATACCAGCTTTAGTGATGCTTTTATGAATACAAATGACCGATACAAAATACAGTGTCAAAACTAATCAACTCAACTGGAGAGATTGAAGAGATAAATGAAATCTTTTCTTTTTCTGTTCCTCTTTGTCATAACCGTTAGAGTATGGGAAAAGCCGATGGCTCTGGGGTGGAAAGCTGAAGGCGAGTTCATGTGCATCTGCCATTCGAGAATATATTCCTATTAGTAAATGTAACTAAACCTACGGGGAAAAATAATCTAAATCTGAAACACTTCCACATGGGCTTAATTTTTTCTCTAATTCTTCCATTGCTTCTTAATAACACCATTGCTTCCACTTAGCATTTATTTTTCTTAAGTAGAACAACTCTTATAAAGGCAGGCGAAAACTTAATCATGAAACAGTGCAGAAAAAATCCGAAAGGTCTAAAGGGTAGCATGCACAAAAAGAATGCAAAATGACTAAATTCTCATCCATAGCAGTGCTAGGTCCTGGTTTCCACAAATTAGAATCCAGTCAGGGAAGGATGGAAATACAGAAGACTGGAAATTGCTGTACTGTGATTTTAATCTTATGAAGGCAGTCAAAGAGAACACAATGCAATGAAAAAGAAAACATGAACGAAAGCCAGCGTTAAATAACATAGTAAAGTTTTATTTCTTAGATACTGAAGTAGTGAATTTATTTCTTTTTGTCTGTATTTCTAGTTGATTTTCTGACACAAAGTAGAATTTTAAATGAGTCCAAAGAATGTTTAGAATTAATATTTAGAATCATGGGTTACACTGATGTAGAACTAAATCCAATCAACTGAACTTTAAAGATTATTAACTAGCTAAGCTTAGGGAACTGACCTATCTTCTAAAGTCTCAGTGACTTAATGAACATAGCAGTGAAGCAAGTAGCATGTTTTAATGTACTGATATGGGTATACCGTTCACGTCTACTATATATGTACGTGTTACTGTATTAGTCTGGTTTGGGGTTAGCAGAGAGAGACAGTCACAGGCTCTGTGTCTTTCCAGAATAAGTTTATCTTCTCGTTCTGATCAGACACAATTTTCTTCATTAGAATTATAAATGACAATCAACAAAGTCATTTCAGAAATATTGCTGAAGAGCTAAATTTTTATAGATTGCTATTGCCAGTACAGTTAGACAATCTTATATAAGACGTAATTGTATATATTTTAACAGGAAACTCCACTTCCAAAAAATGACACAAAACAGACAGACAGAAGGTACATGGTGCACTTAGGGTACCATGAGTGTGATAGGTGTCTTCCAGTGCTACTGTAGCACAAATAACAGTAATAATTATCACCTTAGTGTATACTGAGATGAATGTTTTAATACTGAGCTTCATATACATAATAAATCTGTTCTGAGGTTTTTATGTACTGATGTGTGTTCTCACAAAACAAGCTTTGACTTTGAAGGTCTTATTTCTTTGTATGTCAATCCACATATAGCATGCTTTATAATATGTCATGTCAATGATAGACATTTTAAATGGAAAGAGGTCCATGTTATAAAATGGACATATGAAATGTGTCTGCTTTCTACTTTTGAGCAGGGAAGGACACGGTAAAATTTCCGTTTTTGCTGTCAAAATGGCCTTGGCAACTCTTTGTGGAGGAAAGATCATGGACAAATTAAGATGTAAGTCTTTTGAGTGATATTTTTTACCTGTTAATCATTGTTGTACTTGGAGAGATAACAGTACAGGTAGGAAAAGAGGGAATTAGACTAAGTTATAGTATCATGGCTGCATTTGGGATTTGCACTATATTTATCTCCAAGTAAATCTCGCTAAATGTTCGGCTGAACTTCACACCAGGTTTCATACTTTTGAGGCCAAGTTGCATATATTGAGTGTCTGATTGGTGGATTTTATTTTTTTCTCTGGGATGATTGAATTCAGAGTACAGGTAATTGCCTCAAATGTTCAACATCATAAAGCATCATTTAGCAATTTCTTCAGACTTTGTTTTAATAACATCTCTCTCATTTCACACTTAGAAGTACAATATATTTGTGCACTATTTATATTTCTTCCCATAGGGCACATACTGATTCTATCTATTTTGGAGAACAGATTCTCATTTCATAGGATTTATTCCCAGTTCCCCAATAGCCAACACATAGTTTACTGATAGCTGCAATGAAAGACTTTCTGTTTAGTGCTATGATCTGTAACTCAGATCCAGAACACCATTTTCCAGATTTTTTGACCAAATGATTAATGTCAATCTTCAGTGTCGTCTGAGCCTTCTACCACAGCCAAAGAAAACTGAGTTTTACAAATTGTTGTTGATTAGAGTAGACAAGTAGAATCCGAGGAGCTAATTTAGTCTTCCAGATCTGGTGCCATTTTTTAATATATTATTCCTATGTAGAAACTCAAACACAGACTGAACTTAAATTATAAATTATAAATAGAACACTATTATAAACTGAACACTGTTTGTTCCCTAGGCTGCTTTAAGAATAGGGCAGGGTCCATCCAGCAGAAGGCTGGAATACGATGCTGTTTTTTCAGGTCAGTAGTCCCAGGGTCCTGTTGTCAGAGTTTCCCTTCCAGCTTCCTGGACATGAAGCAGCTGACATGACAGCCTGAAAAACGATAAATGTTCCTTAGTCTATGATCTCCTGCTAAGGTTAGAATAATTTTAAACAAGGGGAAAAGTAAAGGCAGAGAAACATGCATCTCTGGAATAATAAAGATGCAATATTTTTATACATGAACAAAAAAGGAAAAAAAAGGAGAAGAGTGTAAAGTAATGCATTTGAAAAACCTTCAGTGCTTTGTGTGTCCAAAACAATACTAACTGACTTAATGAACTCATTGACAAGATTTAGATTTGACGTGGTAAGCTGACAGTAGGCAAAAAGCTGCTGTTGCATATCTTATCAAATTAGATCCTTCTTATCTGATTAAATTACTGCCTCGTGCCATGTGTTAGACTTCGCTTCAAATAAATGACCACACACAATGGAAAAAAGCAGGAGTATTTTAATATCAAAATCAGCTACTTTTTTATATGTAAATCATTCTTTTGTGTTGGGAGGGAGCCTAATTAAAGATGGAGTAATAGCAGAGGTTTCCGTAAGCAGAACATGTTGCTTAGCACTTCTGGTTCAAATCAGATAATACTGAATTCAGAGCAAATCTGTAGTTCTCACTGAAGTTGCTGTGTCCTTTTCTTGTCTTTTCCCTCCTCAGATATTTTCTCAATGATTTCCGACTCCAGTGGAGTGATGGTTTATGGCAGATACGACATGTTTCTGCGGGAGGTTCTCAAGCTGCCTACGGCTGTTTTCGAAGGGCCTTCATTTGGTTATACTGAGCAATCAGCAAAATCCTGTTTCTCACAACAGGTAAATGAAGAGTGAGCATCCTAGACACAGGATCTCGATCACCCCTCTGAGCAGGCCAAGACTTGCTTCCTTTCTTACACATATCTGCATATTTGCCCGGGAAACGCATGGCTGGGTGGAGGGGAGGTTCACTTTGCTAATTTCTGCCATGAGGGTGAGGTGCCTTCAATAGGAAGCTAGTTTCTATGGGTTCTCCATAGAACCACGGAGGAGAGAAGCATAGTCAAACGTGATTCAGAGCAGGATCTTAACTTAGGTGTTCCTAAATTAGGGAGCACGAGGAGACTAACTTTCTAATTTAAGCACCTAAGTTGGATACTTACATTTAAGTGATATAAATATCCCAAGACATGTGATCCTCCGCTCCAGTTAGTTGTTGATGCTATAAGCATATATGAGACTTAAGCTTCTCCATACAAAGCTCAGCTCCCACTGAAAAATCAAACTACATGTTTTCGAAGTGATGGTGTACGCACACGAGGAGTTTATGAGTGAGTAGAAAATTGCCTTAAACCTTTATTGAAAATGGGAGTCAATAGGTATTAGAAAATCCCTAGTCTCTTACAGATAATATCAGTGAGGTAGGATCAGGAAAGCAGTGAATTTATCCTGAACAAAATATGAGATTTTTCCATAACTCACCACACTCTGTAGGAGCACTGAGTACAGTATGTTGGGTGCAGCTAATACCTAGCACTTCAAAAATCCCATGGTTGGGGCTGGTTGTCCGCTTCTCCAGTGGAGAAAGAGAGAATTCTTCTGGCTCTTGCTACACATTACACTGTATAATTCCATAAGTACAAAGTAAGGGAAGATGCTGAAACTGGGAAAATGTTAGAAATAAAATGGTATTCTCCTTCTCTTTATACTTCTGTTTGCTGACTGAATACTGAAGAATGAGTAAGTTGAATGGAGCAGGAATAGTGTCATTTTCATGCAAAATAGAGTCTCATTTTTGTTTTCCCTCAGTTTCATCACTAATCAATAGACACTCTGTCAACTGAAAGGAGTTGTTGAAATTAATTTCTTGAATCATGTCCCAAATAATTTTAAATGGTAATGTTTGCGTATGTGAAACTAGTGTTGTTTCACAGTGGGAGGTTTAAGACAGTACTTCATCTTATATTGAAGAATTTACATCGTGAAGTGACTTTTGGTAGTTTTGTGTTAGAAGTAATAAAAGAATGCTCTTGCACGGCAGCAGGGCATTCAAGCTTTGCGTGTTGGACGTCATATTATTAAAGATCAAATAAGCAATTTCTTTTCCTGAAAAAATGTCATTCACCCCTCATTTTCTATCTAGGCAGCGCTCAGAAATGGCACTTTCATTGACATTGCACCCAAATGAGTGGACCAGATGTACTAAGGTACTTGAAGAAGCAAAGTCTCCAAACAGGCGTTAGGTGGTTTAGTTTACAATCTCCATTTAAAGCTAATGAGAGTTAGGTCTCTGACTGATGCAGGATTTACAAAGCTGCTGTTTTGCATCTGTCGGCAGCCCAGTGCTCTTGTCAATCTAGTCTAATATTTCACTTAATTTCACTTTATGCAGTTCTGATTACGTCTTCACCAAAGATGAACCAGAGTTATGAAATGAGACTCAAAACAACATATCCCTATGACACTATGATAAATGCTACTCACAGTCTTAGTCACACCGTAGGTCGTTCTTTCACTCTCTCCTACGGCCTTAGCATTATCAAAAGTTGATACCTTGGGATTAGTTTGGCACTCTCTCTTGTTCTCAGTATGGACCACTTTTGCTAAACAGAAGCCTTTCAGCCCCCTGATATATAGATTCCTCAGTTTCAGGGAAAGACAGAATTCTGGAAATGAGCTTCTGCTCACGATGTCAAATCTGTTTCAGTTTGCATCTGAAAGTATTATTCCTCTTGCAGAAATGTTTTGTTATTCCCCATTGTACTGGTTTACTTGATCAAACCGTGTTTTTTCCTCTGTCTTTGAACCACTGCTGGGTTGAATGGCTCTTCAGAATAGAAACAACAGTGTTTCCTCATCAGCAAATTAATGGAACAGAAATGCCACAGCAAGTGACATAATGTTTCAGAATACAAATCTGTGGCTGAAAAAGGACTTTTCTTGCCACACTTTCCCCTGTAGGTAGGATTAATGTGACGTTATACTGTATTTGTATTAAAAAGTGTTGTTATTGTAAAAAATATTTTTTATTTCTCTTTTTTTATCCCAAACTAACAGGACTGACACTAACTTCATTTTCCTAGCACTTGGCTAAGTGTTATTCCACAAACCTAGACTCCATCTGCATGTAGTGTATATATAGAAAACAGCTTTCAGTTTCAGCTTCCCCAGGAGCTGAAAAAAAAACTGCGGGAGGAAAATATGCCTTTTAAAATGTATGAAAATTGCTCTTCTGGTGTCCTTTTAAGGGACACTGCTCTCTCTAATCCATAAAATCAGTGACCACCAGAGAAGTTTGGCCATAAAGCTGTCAGTGAAGCAAAGTTGCTTTATTTGGTGCAAATCAGGTTTTAAATTATAGCTGCATTCCAAAGCCTACTGCACTGTGGAAGAGCTGTTCTTGTCTCCCCATCTATTTGCTTGTTTGGACTGGTTGTGTGTTTGCTGTCGACTTACCTGCCTTCAAGAGCGGAGGGAAGGCTGAAGGCTGCTGGGCTCTGCAGTATGGGGCACTGGGGGACCCTTCTTTTCCTAGACTTCGTTCTGCCTTTTCTCTTCCTATTCTCGGTTCTGCTGCAATTTGCTGGTAGCATTGGTCAGCAAAGCCCTGCCAAAAATCCACAGCAGATTTCCAAAAGAAAGATCGTTTTCTGTGAGCTGATGCTTATAGTGTAGGAAGCCTATTATGGAAGTTGCTATCCGCTTTCCATGGGTGGGAAGATCATTCATACAACAAGCAGGTGGCAGCCGTTTGTTTGGACTTTCATACTGAAGGTATTGTGGGAAAAGGTAGTATTTCAATGAGATGTAAAGCTCACGTTCTGGCTATTTCTGTTCATTAAAAATTCAAGACCATTTTCACAACTGGCCTGAAGTATTTTCTCTTCTTTTAGGGACAAATACGTTTATATATTTCCCAATATCTTGCAATATTTCAGCCCTGATACTGCTACTGAGTGAGATGTTTTCCACTGATCACTCAGTGTAGAAGAGAAATAATGATTTTCTTTATATTTGGTGGCAATTGTATATAAATGCAGCACAGACACTCCATCTGGAAATCTCAGCTCTTAAAAGCATTCCACAACACACGGAGATGTTACATGTCACTGCGTAGCTGCTGTCTTGCTTCCTCATGGGATAACCACAGTTCTTTAGCAAGTTAAAGCAGTAGCTTATGCAGTCAGATATGACAATTTAGCAATTCCTTTGGATATGGGGATACTACTTAAATATGTATTTCTGTAGATTATATCTGCACACATTCTCAACAGGGCTCAGTATTTTTGCATCTTAATTTTATTTTAAAGGAAGACTCAGTTGCTGATTTCTTAAGGACTCTTTGTCCTTGACCACCCAGTAGCTGCGTACTTTAGTACGCACTGTGTAGCCAGTATACTACATAGGAAAGAGCAAGTATTTATGGTGGACATAGGCTAAAGTATCACCTATAGGTCTGAGACAACAAATTAACTAAGATTTGTGATGGCTTTTTTCAGACACCTAAGAAACTTCAGGCCCTAGATTACATTTTTAAAATCAAGAGGGATATTTTAGAGTTTAAATCTCTTTGAAAGATAAAGGAGTATAGATCTTTAAGTGCTTACAGGTGTGGAGAGTTTAGGAACAGTTGCAGTCCATGAGTGACTGCAAACACAGCATCCCACAATCAGATCACAACATAACTAGTTGCCATTGCTCAACAGACAAGCCTAGTTGCTCAAATTACAGTAACACAACTGCCTGTGATGGTCTGTCCCTACCTTATATTTGTTTTGAAGTTATGCTCCCTTGTCATTATTTACTTTCCCTTTCTTCGTTGGAGTACCTTCAGTCGTTTCTCTGCAGTGACTTTTCATGTGAAAATTGGTACTACGTAGTGATACCTACATGTGCTTGTACTCATTGTGGGGTACTCAAAACACATGAGAACATAAAGACTTGAATGCCAGTCTTATTCACAAAGCATCTTCAGGCAACCACTTTAGAAGAGAGTCTTCAAGTGAGTGGGAGCTAGGTGTCTCCAACCCAGCCTTGTGAAAAGGACTGCTAGTCATCAGTAGTATACGTTGTAACTACTAAAAATAGTCCAGAAAAGCTTTGCTAGTATTACTTGTTCGTTTTAGTAAACCAGGGCTGCAAGCAAACAGTGTCTGAAACTTGTTCCCCAGTGTTTCTCTGAGCACAAGATAAAATTGTTTTGACATGTCTAATTACTGATTCTTTGTGCATGTTTGTTTGCTTGTTTGAGCAGAAAAAAGTCACATTAAACACTTTCTTGGATACTCTCATGTCTGATCCCCCGCCGCAGTGTCTAGTGTGGTTACCACTTCTGCATCGACTGGCAAATGTTGAAAATGGTGAGTAAGAGCTGCTGCCAAAAACCAGTTACAAGAGTAAACTTTTGTGTGATGATTTTCTCACTCTAGATAGTTTTGTGGGAGCTACTATACTGGGTTCATCGAGTCCGTGTGCTATTTTTACAGCCACTGGTAAAATATTTTAAGAATCCTGTTGGTCATGCAGCCAGGAAAGTGACTTAGTTTTTGCTATGCCCAGGAAATTATCCTGATCAAGTCCTCTCCTCCTGTGCTCTGGATAAGCAAAGAGCGATAGAATTTTGTCCATTCACACTCTTATGTTTGGTAAACTATCAAGGCTACAACTTTTATTAGCTGTGACATATGTCAGCAAAGAAGAAACAGCTTGGCAGTTTCCGTTCATGCCGTATTCTAGGCAGAAGATGTCCAGTGCAGTGCAAAATGCCAGCAAAAAGATCCTTATGAAGGATCTCCAAAACCTACACTGCCAGACAATATATTCCGAAAAGGAAGTTCCAGATTCGTCCTTATCCTTTGCTTGTATGGAAGATGAGGATTTAACTTTGAGATGTCTCTTTCTCCTCAAGGGTTGTCTTTCCTCAAAATGAATAGATCACAGATTTTAGGACAGGAAGGGACCATGAAGATCAACTCATTTGGTTATTGCACAGTATGTATCACATGTCCCTGGACTATAACATCTGCCTCAGCCTTCCAACTTCTTACACACCCGGGGAAAAGTTCACAGACATAGTCACAGATGTAGCCCTCCAGCCAAACCCTTCCTATACTGTTTCTGTAGAAGATGCTGCCACACTGAAGGTGCACGGGCAGAGCTAGAAAGCTTGTGCATCTCATCTCACTGTGTGCACCACCAAATTGCAGCGCACAAACTCCATGCAGTACCTCATGTAGTTCTGGAGGAGTTCTCCAGTTCCAGTGCAGCTGGCTTCTGCTGTCCAGAAGGACTACTACTGACAATATTAAATAGAAAAAAAACACAAGACAAGAAATGCCTTTTTACTGTCTTGTTTATCTGGGTGTACTTGTTCCTAATGTGGCATTTCTTGCTCATGAATATTAGGAGGCAATGATGCTGACAGTTGTTATTCCAGTACATTATATCTAGAAAAAGGAGATTTTAAAAAGGGAGGAAGTTTATACAAAAATTTTAAAATATTAATTTAGCAAGATAAATAGATTATTTTGTAAACAATTTTCCAGCCCAGTATTTTGCCTCCTCAGAAGCTGTTGTATAAGGGAATTGTTCAATATTCCTGTGTTGTTGCTCACTTGAAGGTTTACCTCTAGCATAACTGAAGCTTTGGGATGCAGCAGGGAAAAAGGGGGGGGAGGGAGAGGAGGCAGGAGGAAGAAAAGATCATACATACTCATCCTGTTAGGCAAGAAAAGTATTTATACCATATTTCCAACAGGAAAATACGGTGGTGGAAGGGGAGCTGTGCAGCCATTTTTTAATGATAAAAGGAGAAGGAGGAAGTCATACCTGTTCTTGTACTAAATAAATCCCTCTTCCACTGAAGGGCACCAAGGTGGATAATGTGATGTTCCCAAGTCCTTGTTGACTACAGAGCTACTTATCTATGCCACCTTCTTCAAGCTCTTCTCGTGTCCCCCGGCCCTCACCAGCTTCGCACTGTTTCCCAGCCTAGAGCACTAACTCTTCCTGCTGCGAAATCCTGGCAAGGAATTAAAACCCTGACATGGCTCAGCACTGATCCAAATCCTCCCAGACTGAACCTTACAACAGAGAAGCAGAAGGTGCCTGGGAACAAGGAGGTGTTCAGCACCCCGTGGTAAATTGGGTACATGCTGTAGTGAGGAGAGAGGAACAGAAATAGCACTACTGCCAGGAAGGGGCTTCAGAATGTCATGAGAGGTGCCATAGCGCGCTTGGTGACTTGCATCCTCGTTACTGTCTGCTTCTGCGTGGAACAGAGAACAGGAGCGTAGGGGTCCGTCCCTTTGATGGCCAGCTTTCCAAATCTGGGCGTCCAAAGCTCAGTGCTCCACTCCATGTCTAGGTACCTAAATGACGCCAGTTGCACAGACAAGACAGCAGTAATTAAGAGGCAACAACATGCCTAAGTATGTTTTTGTGCTTCTGGTAATCAGACAGCTGAGTTTGACTTCTCCTCTGAGGCTTTAGCCCCTTGCAGCACAGCAAAACATTCGGCTTCCCCACATAACACAGTTGAAGGGTGCAGTGGATTTTCCCCCCATGAATTTCCTCTATCACATATTCTGTTAGACACCGAACAGATTTTTCACTGCTGCGAGCAGGAGGTGCCAGCATCAGCTCAGAAGTGATGAAGGGTTTGGGGCCCAGTGTCAGAAGCGTTGCCTGTGGCTCAGCGCAGGTTGCTGGGTTCTCACGGATCAAAGCTGCAGGCAGCATCCAACGCTGCAGGTCGCAAGAAACAAAGAAGGGATTCGCCCTTCAGTTTGGGGCTTTGTCCGTAAACTTTTGCTGGGGGTTTCTCTGCTTTGGTTTACGGCTCAGCGTTTGTGTCTCCTGCGCAGTCTTCCACCCCGTCGAGTGTTCCTACTGCCACAGCGAGAGCATGATGGGGTTTCGCTACCGCTGCCAGCAGTGTCACAATTACCAGCTCTGTCAAGACTGCTTTTGGAGGGGCCATGCCAGCGGTTCCCACAGCAACCAGCACCAAATGAAAGAGTACACGTCATGGGTAAGGGAAGGCTCGCGCCTCGCTGCAGACTGCTTTGCCCTCCAGCTGGTGGAGAAGCCCCCGGCCGCAGTTCCGAGCGGCCATCAGGCACGGGGAGGCCGGGAGCTGGGCTGCTGGTGCGGATCGGTGACCCCTTCAGGGAGGCTCCGGCCTTGGGAGCCATCGGGAGAGCACAGAGGTGGGAATGGTCTTTTCTGGGTGAGGGTCTGGGGCGCCTGTGATGATGGGTGCCACGGGGAGGGCAGCGCAGGAGAGGCTGGCAGCAGGGCACCAGGCGCACGGCAGCTTCTCCCCTTCCCACGGGACTCACGGTAAAATTGCCATTGGCTTTCTCTGTTTGGCTACGTGTAAATGAAATTATGGATACTTAATGCTCATTCATCAATATTTTCAGTCGAGTGGCTGCAGCATATGGGATGGTCCTGGCACTGTAGATTTGAGCATCATCACAGGCTTAGATCCACAGTAGTGTTTACTGTAGGGAAAAACACGTTTCAATCTTTTTGTTGTTAAAAAAAATAATTTAACGTTTTTTCTAAGCTGGAAGAGAAGTATCAACAGCTACATTGACCTTCTGTGAAGGGCATCAGACCTAGGGGCTAAGCCCTTCGTGGACTGGAGCAAAGCCCCACAAGAAGCCCTTGGTCACAGAGCATCCGCATCCTTCAGGGTTCAAATCCAGAGACTGGCGGAAATATCCTAACTAATCTCAAATACTACAAAAGAATATTATAATTAAAGAAAATCATGCAGATAACAGTGACTCGTGTTTGTTCAGCACTTTGTGTGTATTTTTAAACAAAGTTCTGAAGCTTTTAAAATACCTGTTTTTCTGTCGTTGGAGGAGGCAAGGGTTAAATTTGATGTGATTTGCTCTGTATGCCAGTCACACAGGCCCTGCGCTGCCTCCCAGCAGATCTGGGTCTGTAAGTGTTTTCGTGGGTCCTAATTGCTGCTTGTTGCATAGACACGAACGGATTGAGTTTAGTCTTTGAACAGGAGAGTGCCTGCTACATAGCTCCGACTCCATTCCTAATGGCAATTTGTGCTATGAAATCCTTTTTTGCTGTAACGAGGAAGCTGTAATTATAGGTAGGAAGTAATTGGAAAACTTCAGTTTTCTGCTCAGCAGAAGACAAAAATATGTCTACATGGCTGGTGGTTTCAAATGTTTCCTTGTCAGAAACAAATGTTTTGCTTGAAGTTTGAAATTGCCTTTCTGTAGCATTCATTAGCGTTTGTTCAAACCAGGTTAGCATTCTCCATAATGTATCCGTGTTGAGCTCCACATGCAGATTAAAGGTGTTCACAGGTGCAGTGGAACTCAACTGATCTGAATTCAGAGTGAAATTGCATTTATAATGAAAGAGAAAAAGCCTGAACTTTACATATTTAGGTTGAAATTCTATAATAGAAGTATTTCACTATTACCTTGATTACGGTCATAACTTGATGCGTGTGCACATATACAATACTATTCCTGTTAAGGTCCAAAAACATTTTTAAATTTCAGCGTGTAGAGCTGTGTTTCAGGGGGAGCAGACAGTGTAAGGCTCACTGCCCGTTTTACTGGCAGAGGAGATGAATCACAGAGAGGTTGGCTGGATTTCCTGAGAACCTCTCACACAGCCTAAAAGGCACCCTGGATCTCCGAGCCCTTCCTTAGAAAAGTGTTCAGCTGCAAAGAGTGTCCAGACAAAATTAGAAAGCAGAAAATACTGACTGGGTTTTTAGACCAGCTGATGGGATCTCGGGGTGAAAAGCGTGCTTCTCGCGCAGAGCGTCCCCGTCTTTCGGTGTCAGTGACAGTACGTCAGCCTCTTCAGGCACGCTGTTGCCATGATGGAGCAATTCCCATTGTGCGTGTGTCCGAAATTTCCCGTTCCCCAGCACGGCAGGGGCTGCAGCAGCCGCAGGAGGTGGAAGAGGAGCTTTATAACAGCAGCTAAATAGTACAGGGCGCTGGAGCCGAGGAGGGAAATGCAAGCGAAGAGAAAGGATGTATCAGCCTTGTGCCCGGCCCACAACTTAGGAAGGCAACTGTCCCGTACGGTGTACCTATATGGACAGGCATACACAGATTTGTTCTGCTTGCACTCCCAAGCTGGTGAGGTACGAGCCAGCTCCAGTCTGGGCAATGCTAACTTTGTGCTGTTCTTCATTGAATAGTACCTGAGTGCAGCATTGCAAAGAAGCCATGGCAACTGCATCTGTCCCAATAGATAGACCCTGGCAGATGCGTCTGTCCATATAAATATACCCCCCCTAGCCTACTCTGAAGGCCCCTGAAGCTAAGAGTAACCTTTCCTCCAATCTGAGCGGTCTTTGCCTTACCAGACTCTCGGGGCGGGAGGGGGGCGAGGGGGATGTCAGTGAATATGTACGTAAGCTGTAGAGCTTCCAGTTGTTTTGTGCTTCCTGTAGCAGAAACAGTATGCACCTTACTTGTCCAGATTACCTCTGCCTTCCTTGTTCCTCCCAGAAATCACCTGCTAAGAAGCTAACTAATGCACTTAGCAAGTCTTTAAGCTGTGCTTCCAGCCGTGAACCTTTGCACCCAATGTTCCCTGACCAGCCTGAAAAACCTCTAAACCTGGCTCATATTGTGTAAGTATCTGTGTGCTGTAGAGAAACTAAGCTTATTGTAGGAGTTGCTTACACCAAGTGTAGATACTATAGCTCTGAACAAAACAGGAGGCAGCTGTGGCATATCAAGCTCAGTGCATCACAAGTGCAAATTCACTGATAGAGGTATTTAGTATAAAAATGTTCTTCTGGTGTGACTTCACTTGAGAAGTCCATGGGATATGTATTTATAACCAAATACTGGGACACAATGTTGTGATGTCCCTGTTCTCCTCAGGAGATATCTATGCAGTTTCATATCATTTCATCAGCACTTTGGGCCGTGTTCATACTGAGAACATTAGTTTTGTCATCTAGAGGCTCTCAGCTTCAGTGTAGCACAGGTATGTCTTGACACGAGGCACCAGAGAAAAGTTAAGTCCTACTAATTTTGTTGAAATCGGTGCCAGAGTTCTCTCTGACTTTAGTACAGCTGAGGCTTCACCCAGCCCTGAAGATGAGCTACGTGATTCTGCATAGTAGTTGTGCCTTTAATTGCCAAGTCACTTGAAGAGGGTCTTTACATTTTGATATTTTGGGAAAGCAAAATTATTTTTTGATATAGTAGTTTGTGTCACTACTTTTTCTCTGCAGGAATCAAGAAACTCAAAGCAGGGAGAAAAAGTATTTGTGCCGGGTGGGGAAATCATCACTTTGGATTTTTGTTTTCTTGTAAATCATGTCCACCATCCATAGTGGCAGTTGCTCAGATTTTCTCATTTATCAGTTTGTTTTACCTTTGCTTCCTGGGTCCTTAGAAAGAAAAAAAAAAAAGAAGTTAAATTTTCCGGGAAAAATCAAGACACTGGTTGGAAGAAAGCTACAAAGACAATAACTTGGAAAAATTATTCCAAAGATACAGCCTTTAAAGTATTTATCTTGTGCTGGTGGTGCATGTCTTAAGATCTTTCTTGACCACCTTCCCAGGGGCCCTGACTGAAGCATTTCAGACAGCAGCCATTAAAATGGTATTTGCATGCTGCGTATCTGTGTTACTGGCTGCTGAAGCTGCTCCGGTCTGTAATTATTATACATATTAATTTTTGTCAGTACTAAATGTTTGTGTGTAGCATCTTTAAGGGCAAGTGCATGCTGGCCAATGTGGGCTGTGTGACACCTGGAAACTTCATCTAACCTGATATTTTAAGGATAAATCGTGCTGATGGTCCTCCTTGGGTGGTTACAGCAGAACTTTTTGAAGGCATAAAAGAGTGCTCTGCTCTTCAGACACAAGGTGCCTCTGACAGATACGTAGTGCCAAATCCCTGTTGCACTCGACTGCCAGTTAAAACCCACGCACCTCTTTATGGAGGTGTAACGGGAGGATGTTGTTCTTTGGAAGAAATCATCAGGAGTTGGATCTGCTGAGCTACCCCGCTGCTGTGCGAGATATAAAAGACTGGCTCTGCTGGAGAGTCGGTGATAATTTCACAGGGCAGATTTTGGCCATCCTTCAGAGAAATGGAAAGAGACAGAGAGCATGAAACTGAAAGAGAAGCCTCTGTTCCCTGTTGGCTGGAGGCCCTCGAAGGCCTAGGAGTATGTCAGAAGATAACAGGTAGTGAAAACTGGGCTACTGTGAATGGATTAAATGCATTTAGGCAAGGCAAGGGGAAAGTACCATAATTGAGCAGGATCTGTTCCAAACCTTTGCTGTGAAATTAACACCTTCCCTTCTTCCTAACTATACAGACATAATTTACAGTGATTGGATGTGAGAATGAACCACCATCTACTTTGTTTTATGGTAGAGTTTCTCTTTATTCGTAGATTGAAGGCAATAGAAGTTGGCAATATATGTTGGCTATAATGATACAGGAGTGAAAAACCTGTAAGTTGTGGAGGCAGCATGATCTACAGCATAATTCACATAAATTAACTGAGGGGAGAGATACGCTACAGTACCTCATTGAGAATGTCTTCTAGCTGATGTGATTTTTATTTTTAAACATAATGGAAGTTGAGAGAAACAGCTCTGGGCAGGAATCCAGGCAAAAAGGGTTTTATATGTGCATTTAATGGAAGAATTTTGGCAACAAAACAATATCCTTTTCTTAGCTTCTAGCTTAAATGGGGACAAGTACTCCCTGCATTACTATGCAGCCGTTCCTTTTCATCATTTTTCCACCTTTGAGTGGTACCAGACAGAAAGACTGCATAGTTCTTCTGTTTTACTTGTGCCATGCAAAATTTTCAATTAAGCAAGAAACACACCTAAGGCTCGTCTAAAGAAGTAGTTATCAAGGTGTCATTAACCTGATGGAGGAACTCACTGTCCCCCGATGAAGGGGTCATTTTTCCTTTTTGTATATGAGATTGGCAACAAAATAGAAACACCAGACTGCAGATGACGAATGGCATGTCCAGTGCATCATGGAGAGATTTTCAAATGCGTTCTGTGCTGGCCTGACTTCATTTCCATCTAAGCCCATGGAACCATTATTTTTGACATCAGTGCGAAGAGGTTAGACCAGCATGGAGTACTTTGGAAAATTCCTCTTATTTAATTTGGTTTATTACTATGGGTGTGTGTTGTGCCATAACGTGCATTTATTACATAGTGTTTTTCAATAGTATTAAGTGTTTTGTGCCTCCCTGAGGAAAGCTGATTGAGTATCATCAGCTGACTTTTATGAGAAAGCTTAATCACTCCCAGAAGTTTAGAAATTACCTTGGAAAGATGTATGTTTGTAGTCAATAGCTAGTTTTCCTTTGCTTTACCGTAAAGTCTGCTGTTCTTGTCTTATCACATCATACAACTGCATATGTATGTTTGAACATCCGTTTGATATTCAGGCTCAACCTAAGGAAAGCGACAGGGGGCATCAGCCTTTGAGAAAGTTGTCTTGGGAAAACTCAGATTAGTTTAATATAGTTTTCTTCATGTAAGAATTGACAAACTGATGCTAATCACAAAACCTTAGCAAAGCCTTAAGGTTTATTGGCATTTGTACACAAGAGTAACTCTGCATATGTAAACGGATCAATGACCTTTTGTGCATACAGGCTCTCATGCTTTTTTCAGAATCAGGGTCATAAGAATGGAGTATGTCCAATGCACTACTTAGAACACATACACATTAAACTGACAATTTAATTAATGATCTCTTTTCCATTTCATTTTGGCTGCAAAAGAGATACTTGGTGAGTATTTTTCTTCTTTAGTACACTTATTGGAGGAAAAAGCTTGGAAAAAATGCAAGAATCTCATTATTACTGATCCTTAACTTTTTATCAGAGTCCAAATACATGGTGTCTTTGAATACAGAGACAGTGAAAGGGAAGAGCTCTTTTGGGGGTAAGAAACTTTCCCTTCCACCCTTATTTTGAGAAAAAGCTTAGAGAAGACGTTAACCTGAAGTGTGTATGTGGCGATGTGCTGAAGTCCATGGGTGCCTCATACCGACTTCCTGCTCACTCAGTGGAGGTGCACTGGGTGCAAGGCAAAGCCAAGGCCAAGCTCTGCCAAGGGAGTCCTCCTCCTGCCTCCTTCCCCACGACAGCAGTGAGAACCACTCTCTCCTCCTTTCTGCTCTGATGTTTAGGACTCCACAGCCCAGGGCTAGACTCATCGTTCAGAAGCCTGGGCCTGTACCCAGTTAGTTTTCGGATGTGTTCACTGGCCAGTAATTGTGTTCAGAAAAGGAAAAATGTAGTAGTCACATGTAGTTATTGTGAACTATTTCTCCTACATCAATTACCAGTTTACAGTTCCCAGGTAACAAAATACTGGTTGCTTACCCATTAATTAAAATTAGTTTCTAGGTATTCTCTCAAAGTTTATTTTCAAAGCTCTGTATTTGAAGACTCGTACCACAGTGACATTTCCAGTGGATTGGCTCTGATCATCGTCTCATCCAGGATCTTCCTAGCTCTGATGGAGTCCATGAAAAATAATATGAAAGATGTCTCCATAAGTACATAGAGCACAAAGTGCTGCTTCTCAAATTTGTGGCTGACCAGAACTGGAGTTTTTCATGTGGATCTGCAGGTGCAGGGTTAGGCTAAAACTGTATTTTCAAATAAATAAATAAGTAACACGCCAAATCCTGTATCTTTCTATTCCCATTTTTAAACTTCTTAAAATCGCTGTGGTATTTTCATGCTGAGAAATCCATTTGGACTTGTCAAAGACCACTTTTATGCTTGTTTTCTAACAGTTACAAAATAAGAAGGAAAACACATAGTAAAAGTTCACTTCTGTTCAGAACAGGCTTTCTTCATTTTTTAAAAGTGGCTTGAGTGACCAGTTGTCTTGCACAATTAAAGCCCAGTGAATATTTTGCAGATGGCTACTATATTTTCATTTGCACATTTGCAGAATTGGGAAAGCAAGACAGATCTTTCACAGAACTTAAAGGGTATATTAACCAACTTGAAATCTAGGCAATTTGAAGTCTGAATTATATATGGCTTCAGGTTCTGCTCATATCTGTTATTTAATAACATGTTTTTTAGTTTTTCCAGAGTGTCTATATCTTTTGTCCAGTGTTGCATAAGAAGTCCATTAAGAACGGGAAATTTCTCCTTCTTGGATGCAGAAAAAAATATTATGCACAAAGTATTTTTTAAAAGTAGACAATAAAAGAAAGCACAGGAAATATTCCTTCTCATTTCATTTTTAGTAAGAGCAGGAAATAAAGAATGTAGTAATAATAAAACCATCATTATTAATGGGTCCTCTTAAACTAAATACTTCTTTTAAATTTTGATTTAGGGCTTTGATATACCAGTTGAAAAGCTTTGCAGTTAAACCAGTTTAGTACTACATGTACTTTATGGGACGCTGAGGGCTACGGTTACATGGTGGTCACTATGTGGATATGGTAGCATAGAGCTTAGTGCCAGGGATAACCTCATGAAAAGATGTGTAATTTATTGGCAGTCACCCCCTGCAGACCTCCGTGCTGCCCCAGCAAACCTGCTACCAGTGCTCAACCTGGCTGGTTGAAAGCAGTGACTGTGCTGTGGACCGCCGGCTCTGGAAAGAACAAATGGCATAGCGGTTATTTTGCCAAAGCAGAAAAAAAAATCAAGCAAGTTGCTTAAAACTCATCTCAGCGCACACAAAAGCGTTGTTTCTTTCCAGGCCTAAGTAAAAGTGTGGTTTTATCGACTTCTGTTTAAGAACACGGCATCTTTAATTTGGAACTATTGGTAGTTAAAGCAGAAGATACTAGTAGTAATTTTACTTTAACAAGAAGCTCATTTAATTCCCTGTAAATTCTGTTGCTGATGAGTTTTCTTTTGTGCAAAATTAATGCAGCTGGGTATTTTGCCTTCTTGTAGGCCCCCTCGACCTGTAACCAGCATGAACGACACACTCTTCTCCCACTCTGTTCCCTCAGGAAGTCCTTTTGCAAACAGAAGGTGAGTTCTTACTCTAATTTCAGTTCAACTCCCATAAGAGGGTGATGGAGGTTTCAATTTTCAGTTCTCCCCTAGGAAAAAAAAACTCAAATCACACAACCAAAACCAAAATAAAATTAAAAAACGTGAGGAGAAAATGCCTTGGTTGTTTTGGACTGATACCAAGATATCTCGATAGAGAGCTGGCATTAGGGCACCCCAAACTTCTCACAGCAGAGCACAGAATTTCAGTTCCCATTTGCACCCTGATATCACACTGAATGTGCTCACATGCAACCGAAGCCCGCTCCCATAGGGGCTGAAAATGGGCTGCTGGTGGAAGCCGTTCTGTAGCAGCTCTGTGGGAATAGAAACTGGGAGATGCCGTAGCCTACTGGGAATGCCTGCATCATACTGCAAGAAAGATGTGAACAAAGAGAAAACGTGCTCATACTTGCAAGGTACAGCAAGACATCCTTTCTCCTGTTAAACCATTCAGATTTTCATTAAGGCTACCAGAGAGAAAGGGTGGTCTTGGTGTATGGTGACCCTTCATCAAACAAATCAGAAAAGAGTGGTCAGAAACATTGATCCCAAAGAGAGGTGCTTGCAGCTGAGTGTATATTTTGGCTCAGTATTTTGGCTCACGTGGCCGAAATATGCATGTAGTATTTGCCAGCGGATTCACCTGATCTACGTAAGCCTACCAATGCACATAGATGGGAAGGTGGCAGAAAAATAACTAACCACTGTATTGGGGAAGATGAGTGCTGTCTTCCTTGGGTGCATTTTATTGCTTGGCTCCTGCTGTACATGTCAGTGCTTTAGTGCTCTAAACAACCAAACACAATCTCTGAGTATGCATGGCTACCTTTTTTAACACCAAAACCAAACCCACAGAGTACCACGCTGCAATGTCACAGTAAAGATGGTTTACTACCACTTTGAGTCATGAGCTTTGTTACCAGGAGCTGTAAACTGTAAGCTCTTGGTGTTGTCTTAGTGCAAGTAGCTGCTGGGTGTGACTGATATCTATTTGAAAGCCAGTCCCAAAGCAGCCCCCAAGACCAGATCTGCTGCCTGTACAGAGAGTGAGACTGCAAATGCGTATTCATTTCTGTTGTTGGAGTATATGGCATTGTATGTACCATGGCAAGGCAGGATAATCTATTTGTGGTCTCTCCAGAACAGGTCATTAAGAGCAGTGCTCTTTAAGAGTGTAGCTGTTGCTTCTGTTTATCCCCAAGAAGTCCCTGTGCTCATTCAACAAAAGTATGCTTTGCCATGTAGGCCAGGGACCTGCAGTAGCAATCACAGCATTATCTACTGTGCTACTTGTTTTTCTTTACGTATGAAAAAATCCTGATTATCTTACTTTTGTATTCTTTAGTAATTCAACTGACTGTCTTAAACTGTCAGGATTAAACGTATATGATCCTTGAGCCATTAGAATTCCTTTTCTCCTAGAGGAAGAGTTCCTTGATGGAGAATCCCCTGAAGACAGCAGACAATACAAACCCCATAACCATAGGTACCCGGACTTCTTTACAAGTGGATAGTACGACGTCCTTACACAGCAAAAAGTTTCCATGGTGTAGCAGTCAGTTCTGCCTTTTTCAGAGTTAACAGTATCCTGATATGTAAAGCAATTATATTGCTCGTATATTAAAAGCTATTGTAACTTTTGTTTCAATGACCTAAAGGATTTTTAAGTGTTTGACAGCTTATTCTCATTATTTTTATTTTCACCTCTTATAAATTTAACTTGCACTTTTTTATTAAAAAAATGCACCCTATTGTCACGTCAGTATCCTTTCTAAATGGTTACAAATTGTATTTATTGCCATGAACCCACTTTGAACACACTAGTCTCTGTGTATACTTTTTGAGGTATTAACAAGGTTTCATTGTTTGAATCATTCAGGTTACTTGGGGATATAAATGCAGCCAGTCCTGTGGCTGATGAGCATTCTCTTATAAAGCTGTATGTAAATCAGCTTCACAACAATTCACGGTCAGTATGACAGGACTAACCCACTAATGGCCATAGTTCTGTAGCTCGTGCACTAAATCATTAGCGATTCTGCTAAACTACTAATGATATTCTTTAAGGAAGGCTCTGGTGGGCTAGAGGGTTTCTGTGGCTCTAATTACTCTTTTGAATAGACTTCCTGCCAGCTGTGGGCTCTGCCAGCTGCTCTCGCTTCTTCACAGCACAAATCTTTCGTTTTACCCCTTCATGTAGGATTAATATTAATGTGGCTAGAAGAATTTGGAAACTTTGTTTTTGAAAATAAAAAAAAATACACCTTTATGGTTTCATCGTCAGTGTATGACTTGCCTGATGTGTTCTTGACCGAGGAACGAAAGAGGCTCGCACGAGAGCCTGGAAACGACTCCAGGCCTCACAGCCAGCCTCCTCTTCCTCTTCCACAGCTCTCGCTGCTGGTCATTACTGTTCTGCCGTTAGCGCCGCTTGCCAGTAACCTCCCCCGGGCCCTTCTGCTTTGCGTTTCAAATGGCCACAGAAAAGGCAGATCTAAGTCCTGCTGAAGCTGATGAAGACTTCCCATTGACGTAGTGAGCATTGGGTTTGGACTGATGCCTCTGGTTGCTGCACCCTTTTTCCAGCATTTCCTTTCATCTTAGTGACCTAAAGGAAGAGGCTATTTCATCCTGCATAAAATAAATATGCAGCTGGATGAGTTTCCCGAATTTTTTTTTACTCTGAAGTGTAATGACCTTTCGTTTTTTCTTTTTTGATTAGTCCATGAGCATTAGCTATAATTCAGTAAGACAGTACTGAGACCAAGGTACTTTTCTGCTAAATGCCAAGTTCTTCAATCTGCGTTAGATTAACAACAGTATCTTCATTCTTTCTTCTGGGTTTTACTGTTATTATTGCAGGGAAAATTAGGCCTCATTAGTGGAAGCTCATCCTCTTGTATATCAGAGAAACAGACTTTGACAGCTCTGTTTGCAGTTGTGCTGATTTTATGTTAAATGCTCCATGATTCATATTATAATAAAAATTGTACAAACTCAGGGTAAAATTTCTAGCTGAAGGTAATCAAAGCTAAAAGCTCTGCTGGCTATGTTTCCACTGCAGACAAGTTATGGTTACTTTAATTTGTGTTGCAGTCCAATCCAGAGGTTTCAGATAGCTTTAGAGAAAGTTTTTATGTAATTGGAATGTTTATGCAAAGGAGAAATGGCACAGCCTGTCGTTTGTAGCATTCCCATGGTATTTATTTCAGCTGGTTGTGTTCACGTAAGAACATAACCATTCGCAACCAGTTTCTCTCTGTAGCAGCAAATGCTGAATTCAGCACACGACCCATTCTGCTGCTGGAAATGGATATGGTATCATACATTCCACAGAATATCATCTTCATTTCTGGATTCATACATAAAAATGGGAAATGAACGGGGAAGAAAAAGAATCTTACTAGTGAAAAGATCTTTGATAACTAGTAAATACGACGACAAATCATGGGGAACAGATGAAAAGGGATTGAACATTTTGTGTTCTCTGCAGTTTAATTGCATCTGAAGCACCGATTTTGGGTGGGTACACAGTTATTCCAAATCTCAAAGGAGGCTGGATTCAGGCTTTCCCTGAAGTGGTTCCTGGTTTCTTCAAGCCACTTCAGAATCAAAATCCCTTTAAAATTTCTCTGCTTGCCTTGCATGGTTTGAGCCACCATGTCCGTAAGGGAGCTTTCATGAGAAGTCTGGCATAAAAATTACAAGCACCTTTCTTCTGAATCTGTACAGCCTGCAAATTGACATCAGCAGTATGCTCTGTACACCTTAAGAACAACTTTAAAGCACTTACATTAGAAAAGAAGAAACAAAAAATCTGTGATCTTCTTCCAAATACCAAATCAGTCATTTGCTGCAATGACGGCCAATATGTGATTAAAAACAAAAGTCCTGTAATTTTTTACTGTTGCTAATATTCAGGTTTTAATGTCCCGTTTGGTTTTGTGATCTCCAGTTACCCACAGGGCAGCAGCAGAAGAGAATGTTGCTGCAGAGTACGTAATGCCCTTGCAAACTCAATGAATTGGATATCTTATGTCAAAACAGGAAAGTTGGGCATTATAGAAACTTCTGTCCAGTCAAGAGGAATAACTCTGTACCCTGAATTGATGTTTCCTTCCTTATTCAGGTTCTTTTATTTGCCAGCTGCAGTCTGTCAGTGCTGCCTTAAAGTACATAGCTACCATAGTAAGGGGTACAATGCCTTTATTAATGAACGTCTACTTTAAGCTGTTGACTTACAGGGCTGAGTGGGATAGGACGAAACAGAATGTTTTTTCTTGCATTTTTCTCAGCCCCCTCTCACAGCTAATACATTTAGTTCTTCTAAAGGAGTAATACACGGAGTAAATGGAGTGATACGGCACGTTCTGATGAACTTGAAATTACTTGATAGTTCTGTGGTAGATAGAAAGAATGCGCTATGGTATCAAATGCCCATAGCCAAGGAGAAACTGAGTCTTATTTAATGCTGAGTCAGAGTAGCTGGTGCCTTTTTGAACTCCACATAAAAGCTAGTAAGAATTCCATATTCTGCCTGGGCATAGCGAGAGATTAGGCCAAATTTCTGGACAACAGCTATCTTTGGAGCAAAACATACTGGTTACTGCTGTTGTCCACATTTCTATCTCTAAGGAGTGCGGTAGACTTGAACTGCATGTTGCCTTTGTATGTTCCTTTCAGAACAAGATGAGAACCTTCCTTATTTCATCAGCAGTATTCTGCCTGCTAAAGGAAAGGTTTATATGTCTAATTGTTTAGTAGCCAGGTAGACACTAAAGAGGATATAACATTTACACCAATATTGTTAGGTCTGCATCTTTGTAGACATCTGCTTAGAGTTGGAGAGTTTTTCTGTTATTTTGGATGGGGAAGCATTCTTCAGCATCTTACAAAATGTTCCATTTTAACAGGGATATATCTTTAAAATGTATGGTCCTGTTGGTAGAACCCAGAGAAACTCACTGTGGCCAAAACAAGCTCTGAAGTATTAGCTGTATTTTGGGGAATATGTGGAGGATGTAGGAGGCTGTGGAAGAACAAGGACAAGTGTCAGCTCTTCCAAACGAAGGAAGGTTGCAGATGGAAACAGGGACAAAGATCAAAGGGCCTACACAAAAGACAGCCTAACCTTTGTATCCAAAGATACTGAAATTATGGAGGAATTAGTAAGCACCTGAAGGATATTAAACCAATGAGAAGTAGCCAACATGGGTTTGTCAAGAACAAATTATGTCAAACCAAAGTAATTTGTTTCATTGACAGGATAACTGGTCCAGTGGGTAAAAAAGAAGCAGCAGATATGACCACACAGGTTGACCATAAAAGGACTGTTGACACAGTCCCAGATGACACAGAAGTACCCAAAGGAAATACGGAGTAGGGGCAATTAGTATAAGAGCAACACTGAAAATCAGTAATTACACTTTCAGAAGTTTGCTGTCATTCTAGGAGGAGGACGTATCAGCTGGGATTCTTGAAGGCTGTCCTAAGTCAGACACTATGCTCTGTTGCTTGTAATGACCTAGTCAGAGCAATAGAGTGTTTGTATGCAATTTGTAGACAGTACAAAGGTTGAAACAGTTACGGGAAGGAGTGCTTGGAGAGCAGTTTCTAAATTAAAAATGAGCTCAGTTGCAATGATAGTAATTGATGTCCAGATGATCTGAGATCAGCTAGAAGAAACTCAGTAATTATAAGCGATAAGTGCTGTAGCAAGGAAGCAAATAATCAAACAAAAGATGGAGCATAATTAGATGGACAGAAATACTTTAGCAGAGGACCTGGTAGTTGTAGTGAACTGCAAACTAATTAAAGTCAGCAATACAATTGTTAGATTGCATCTGACCCTGGGACATCATGTGGAAAGCCATTAAAACTCATTCCCTGGGTGAGGAGACATCTGCCTGGAGGTTTGCACCCAGTGTAGGGCAGCAGCACAGGGACAAATATGTGAACTAGCATGACAGAGTCCAGAGGAGACACCCAAACGTCAGAAAAGCTTAGAAAACATAACTCAAGAAACGGTTGGAAGATACAGGTTTGCTTAATCAACTAAAGGAAATGAACATTGAAAGACACAATATCAGTTGCTCAGTGAGTAAAGTTTGCTTGCCTGTCCCTCCACCCTAACTATGGTGCTGCTGGAGCACAGGAGAAGAGAACTTATGGTTGGCAGAAGGAACATCACACTGCACTGTTAGACAGCAAAGCACAAAATCTGCCCTGGTGTCTTTGGTCTCCCAGTGTGGCAACCTATTAATATTTACTTAAAAACTGAGCACTGCAATTTTGGCTGATGTGGTACACCCCGTACCCCCTGAATGCATTTTCCTTCTGTAACTGGGGAAAAACCACAGTGAAATACGTATGCTTCTAGATGGCATGGGGTGTGTTTATCTATGTGGGTATTGCTTCTGTGGAAGCACAACAGACATAAATAGCATGCTGATGGGCATAGGAATGTGAAGCAAGCATTTTTTTCTTGCTGTGCAGTACTGGATTTCATTCAGCTATCTTCCAGAAGTATTATTAATCAGTAGGGCTTGGATTCTTAGGACACGCTTAGATATCATCCTTATCAGAACCCCACTGCCAACCTTGACCTCCCAAAGGAAGGGGAACAGCACGCGCTTTGTCTTACCGAGTTCCTCCTTTGTCCTAATAGTAAAGGTTTTGATCTTCAGTCCATCAGAGCCACAGCTGCACGGATTTATCCTGCATCACATTTGTGCAGCATCATCTGCCTGTACACACATGCATGTGCGCACACACACACACACACAGCCCCCCAGATGCGCAGGTGCGTGCATGCTCATGCACTGGTCTTTTGATCAAAGACAGTTACGATATCAGTAGCCAAACCAAAAAACAACAGTGAATAATTATTAAAAAGAATCAAGTAAAATACATTTTTGTTTTGATTTGTTGTTTTTTAAACAAAAAAGCTGCAGCATGAAAGAAAAACTAACATTTACATCTCTCCATTTAGAGCCAGTGTTATCTTAAGAAATTATTAACATAGATATTTTAGCATTGGGAAAGATGCACTTACTGCAATCCGTTAAATACTGTAATTAGAAAAAAAAAGTTCATTTGATGAACTATACATTTTTTTATATCATCAAAAGAACAGTACTTCTGAAAATTAAATTCGTGTATCCCCCATCATTGAATGTAAATAAGGCATATTTCCATAGATTATTGAAACTATCTTATGGCAAATGTGGAGAAAAGCAATTTAGCTGTTACGGTGAAGCTTTCCCAGCTTGAAAGCTGCATTTCAGATGACGTTTACCTCAGACTCTGCCTGGAAACTACACAAACCTTCAGCTCTCCACTTGTGAGAGGCACATTTTGTTTGTCTTTTGTGCAGCGAAGGCTTTATAGTTTGCTTGTGGAGAACAGAAGGGGAGACTTTAATTCCTCACTTTGCATTTCCTGAAGTTTTCTAAAATTTCTTTAAATCTTCCGTTGTTATTTTAATTCAGTCTAGGGCACTTGAATGAGTTTCTCCAAACTCTGTTCTGTAATGAATTTCAGACATTGCTGTTTACCCTCTTCTTAGTTTTCCTGTCTTATTAACTAGCTCTCCTTCCAAGAATACTGAAGTAGAGCAGAGCAAACAGCTGGCTAGGGCTGCTCCAGCTTTCTTGAAAGGCAAAGGGTAAGTTAAAGAGAGAATATGTTCTGAGCTTGCACTAACACAACTAAACCAAACCCTTTTCCTCTATTCCTCCCGCTTTTAATGTATTCTGTAAACATCCTTCCTGAGAAAATTGTGATAATCAATTAACCCAGTGAGCTAAGCAGGGCATGTTTAAGTATATTTATGTACACCTGGATGCGTGAGGTCTTGATCAGACACTTCCAGGCAAATCCAGCTTGCGATTTCAGTATGTTAATCGTGTGTAACATATGTATATTTAATGTATATATGCAGTACATGGCATATTAAAGCAAATAGTGCTGACCTCACAAGCTGCTGTATCTTGAAATAAATGGTATTGTACAGCTCCAGTCCCTGGCCTGATCTGGCCTCTCGCTGATTTCCAAGGCTGGCTCTGTGGTCGAGGGGGACTCTACCATCCTAAGCCGTTAAACACTTAACAGATAAGTTACAATAGTAACACAATAATTTCTGCGCTTGGTATTTTTTTTACTAAGAACGCTTAAGTATTCATTCCTAAATTCCCGTTTCACATTCTCACTTGCTCCTGCTCTCTCTGTTTACTTCCCTCTGTCTGTCCGGACCGCCCCCTCTCTCCCCCCGACCCCGTTCCAGGTTACAGTACAGCCTCGATGTTGCAGACAGGCTGGCCGATGAACATGTACTCATCGGGTTGTATGTCAACATGCTGCAGAGCAACCCCGCACGGTTAGTGCAGGTTTGGCACCTTTGGGGAACCCAGCAAAGGGACATTGGTCGGCCAGGTGCCCTCACTGTTTCCTCCTGGCTGCAAGCTGAAGCAGCTCTTTATGACCACTCACCTAAAGGGGGTGTGTGTGACTGCAGGGTATGTCCTCCCAAAGGTGGTGGGTTGTGGCAATCGCTGTTATTCTCTCTAGTGACGTTAAAGAGCAAGGTGTTGCAAATAATGGCTTAGTTAAGAATAGCTATACAGATTGATTTGGGATGCCGTGTTCTGGTCAGTGCGGGACGTGGTGACGGTGCACATATCTTCAGATAATGGTGACTAACAAGTCTGTGTTTTTAAGGTAATAATTTTTCAGGTGATATATAATTTGTAGCTTCACCTTACCGTGAAAGTGAGAGGAGGTAATAGTATGTAAACAATGATAAGAATAACAGGAATTTGCTTATTAGCCTAGTGAAGGAAGGAGTTCATTTCAACTTTTACATACATCAGGCGTTGTTTTTCAATCTGCCCACTTTCTGCATTGTTTGAATGTTGTATGTAAATTTGCCCTTATCTTTCATTCAGACTCCAGTATGACAGGTTTTTAAACGTGTGTCTTGAACACAGTCCATTATTTCTGCTGGAGTGAATATGGAGCTTTGTCCTCTAACCCCACCTGCTCTCCCAGCACTTGCAGATGGTGGCATCGCAGCGGGCCACCCTGGGGAGGGGAAACGCTGGCTCGCCTCTCCAGGTGCGACAAAACTCTGGACTTGGCAGCCGTGTACCCGCGAGTGTGTGGCCCTAATAAACCTGGCGCTGAGCGGAAAACTGTACAGTGTTTCTGACAGACCTATACTCATGAGGTTTCTTTGGCTCATAACGAACCCTTTAGTTTCCCGTAGTGCTATTGCAGAATATTTCCCAGGTTAGGAGAAGTTCTCCATTGGCTCTTACATGTAGAGAAGGCAACAACAAACTTCTTTTGGGAGGGTGAATGCAAAGAATCCCTGCAGTCTTATAAAATTCACTTCTGTGTGTAGCTCCAGTTGAAAATGGGAGCGATTTGCCATGCCCAGTGGAAAAAAAAATCTGCCCTTTGTTATTCTGAATCTGCTTCTCTACGCTGTAGCCCACTGGAATGTGCCAGTGGGGAGAAAAAGGCAAACTAGTTTTTAGTGAGGAAAATGAAAACCGTTTCTTCAAAAAAAACCATTTTGAAGGGTAATTTCATTCCTGGAGAAGCCCTTCCAGAAAGCAGGCTTACTGAGTAATATTTACACCGTGGCTGTGAAAACAAGCTACTGGGGGCACATGTGTAGACCAGTCATTGCCCGGCTGCCATTGAGGACAGGACTACTATACCGCTCGATCTAGTCTGACAGGGAGAAGGAAATCTACCACAACTGACTGACTTGATACACTTGTTCAAACGGCAAGCAAAGAATGGACATAGTTGAGAGTAATTTTGGGTGCTAGGCTGGTTTGCCAGGCATGCCATTTTGGATGCTAAGTCTGTGATTCATTTAGCTTCAGTGAGGACCACCAGTCAGATCCCTCTGTGAGTGCTTAGCTTCATCTTTACCATCTTCAGCCTCTACATTTTATCCAGTGTATTCCAACCTGTTCCTTGAAGCTTTTGAGCCAACCTCACCAAGTCATAGTACATTTGTATCCGAATATGCACATAGAAATTATGTGCCGTAACATCCTTCAAATTTAATGTTTTTGAGGGATGAATGGAGAGTGACTGATAATGACCTTAATTGTTTAAATGACCGATGCAAAGTGTAGTACAGAACATCTGATTACTGACACTAAATCACTGCAGTCACAGCATCCTCAGCGAGAAACAAGCATCTCAGTTATTTATATAAGATACTAATTAGATTTTGACAGAAAGATAAGCAAGAGGGACAGCAGTCTTAGTCGTGCATCAAACCATGCTGCATTGCCATTTTCTGCTTTGTGGCAATGAGTCTGCTAACAGACAAAGTGAATGGTTATATTTTGGTAAAGACAAGGAGAACAAACAAAACATTGCTGTGCTGAAGCTCCTGTGTGAAGGCAGTTTCCAGGAGAGGTAGGCAAGGTCTCTGCAGGAGGCTCAGCTTCTGGAGTGGCTGGATGCAGTTTGCTCAAAACCCACACAGCTGTGTTAGAATGGTGCTGAGTTGAAGTTGCTTCAGCCTGCAGCCTAACAACATTTGGTAACCTGAGTGAAGCATGTAGTTAACCGTAATCAGGTAGCTTCTGATTAGGGGAAGCTGCAGCTAGGCAGCTCAGAGGTTGTGTCTGCCTGCAAAGTACCGTGTGCACGTACTCATACGTGCTGGCATGTGTTTTCAAGTGCTAGTGGCAGCTAAAGATGAAGAGAGGAATGATTGTAGCTGGACCTTCATCTGCAAGAAAAACCTACAGAAATACCTCGTGAACATGTAACATAAAATTATCCTAAGAACTGTATAGTAGCATTTCAAAACAGGTGGGCTTTTTTAGATATTGAGTCAGGCTAATTTATAGTAGATAATGATCAGTCAAATATTGCCCAGTATACCTTTTTTTCTGTTTGAAGTGTAGCTAGTATTTATATTTTGGGGGTTTTTAATTAATTAAATAAATTTTTGCTGCTTATCTTTATTTTTCATCTACTGTTACTTGATACTACAACTAGAAGAACAAGTTTTCCTTTGTATCCCTCAAAGGCCAATAAGCTAACCGAGGGTTTTTTAGAATCCAGTACTCCAGGGCAAATTAAGAAACAAGAGAAAGACTTAATTCATTATCTATAGTAACTGTATGGGTAGAAAAAGTACCCCTTAGCCAGATGTTCTGGTTAGTTTAATCATAAAGTGTGTTTTAGCATATAAAACAATGATTTGGTGTGTAGTTTAGTTCATTTTTAGTGTCTGATTCTAAAAAAGGTCTTTTAACTGCAAATGTTTGTTCAAGTAAGTTAGAGGCTTTACCTAGTTTTGACTGTTAATTCCACATATTTCAGTCTTACTCTTTTCAGGTGCGGAAGAAAATGAGATAAAATATATTATAAGTAGGAGGTTATTTTTGTTCCATAGAAAGTTACTTTCTGATTCTTTTTATGTTATAATGTGTGGTACTGTGGTGAGTCATATTTCAGTACTATAAAAAACACCATGCTATTCTATGGTATTTTAAAAAATGTTTATTAAAGGAGTGTGCACAACAAATAGCTCGAGGTAGGAAGGCTGATCAAGTCTTCCTTTGAAAGAGGGAAAACATGCGGAGGCCCACTGATTACAGAGGAAACGTGTAGATGCTTGGCTCCCTTGAATGGAGTTTGGTTTTATGATTATACCCACATACCTGAGCGTTATTAGCATTTTGATGGTAGGATCTTGGTGATTCTAAAATAAATGGGAAATTGACAATAGCAGAGGGCTCAGATGATGTGTCTCAGTTTAAAGTGCCTTAAAACCAGGACAATGTGAAACTGACACAGATGATAAACAATCCTCAGAATATATTTGGTGGGTTGCTGTTAGAACGTTATTCTTATAGCCATGAGGCTTAGAAACCTACCCTTTAATTTGTCAGTATTTTCTATAGTAAATTATTTATTAAGTGAAGGTTTGTAGAATAAGAGCATGTCATGAAGACCACACTGAGATCTCTATTGCCAAAATTTCAGAAAAGCCTGACGTTTCTGAGACTTTTCTAACCAGTGGTGGCATAATTTTAAGAGCATCAGGGGACATCCATATCACCTGTTGCAGGGTGCCTGCTGCAGAACAGGCTGATTTGACACCTCTAAAGCCTGAGAAGTAGCGAAGATCCTCCAGTGTCATTCCTGTGTTCACAGGCTATCATTTTTTTCATCCTTTGCTTGCAGTTTTGAGATCCTCTTCTTATGGACCTCCTTTAGACCATAGAATATAGATCAACTAAAGCCTAAAAAAGAAGTCCTGTTGTACAGGTGGTAATATTGGATATTCATTCTACATCTGAATGATAATAATTCTGCCAGACCAATTATTGCTAATAATTATAAAGTCTTTAAAGAAATGGTCACTAATGGAGAAGCAATGTTAAAAGCATTGTTTAGCTTTTTTAGAAAAGAAGGCTCAGCAGCAGGATATTTGTGTGCAAAATGTTCAGTTTCTTTCAAAAGGACGCCTGAATCATTGTCTTGAGGGTCCCAAATTCTGCACACATATTCGTAATATTTTAAAGCTTGTGTTTATTTCACTGAATCATTGTCCGTGAAGTTGCTGAAGTAAAACAGAAGTGAATTATCGCAAGCCAAAACT
Source organism: Opisthocomus hoazin (assembly GCF_030867145.1). Taxonomy (NCBI): domain Eukaryota; kingdom Metazoa; phylum Chordata; class Aves; order Opisthocomiformes; family Opisthocomidae; genus Opisthocomus; species Opisthocomus hoazin. The sequence goes on along the minus strand of NC_134416.1, from coordinate 49,732,646 downwards.
CAGAGACATAAAAGTCATGGCAGTCGAGGCTAATGCTGCTGTGCATACCTCTGTGCTTAATGATCACATAGAATAGGTACATTCCAAAATTAAATTTATCTCAGACATTGAAATTTCATTTACAAAGCTTTGGGGCCAGTGATTTGTGGCATTCATAGACAAAATTTGACGCGCTGCTACATCTATTTTATGAGATCTACCTACACATAAATATATATCAAAGACATTAAATAGCAAGTAAGAATCAAAAAGCTGCAGTGGCTTCGTTCATTCATTAAAGTCATTGTCTCAGGGGTTAACTCACATCTCAGAACTGTGTTGCAGATTGTGTTATGCCAACAAGTGGAGCCATAATCCATTATTTTTCCAGGATGGATAATGTGGTTGCACATTGCTGTAAAAAGGAAAATTGATGCTGAATGCTTGCTGTTTTCGCAGCCATCTGTTAGGATGTGATGTTTTAGTCATTATGGAAGAAATAAAAATTAATTACACTGTCATGAAGGTAACTCTCATTACTTGGTTTGTGCAATTGTATGTGTCTGTGAGAGCTGCTTCCCCCTTTCTTTCTCTGGATGACGTATCAGGACAGTAGGAATGAGTAAGTAAGAAGCAAAACTGTTTATAAGTTTAGAAAAATACCTTTAGCCTGGGTCTTTTCGGAAACTATATCCGTTATCCCACAAGAATCTGAGTAAGCATAGAATTAAGCTATAGATGTAACAAAATAAATTAAACATAACCACAACCAAAAAAGCAGTGTTTGTCTACCACCGGAAGTCTTATGTGCAGTCTGCCGCACCAGCCTTGCTTACACAGAACCCCTCTGGGTCTGACTATTCATAGCTTTACTAGTTTTCTAAAGTTCATGTTTGTGGGCTCACAGCTTGTTGTCAGAATGAAGGGAAGGTTATGTTTTCTCTTTTCTGTTACCTCAGCAAGCCATAACAAATCCACATGACTCACAGCTTTAGTTTAATGATCAGCGAGCGTCAACCACTACTCATCTTTCAAACATAACTTCTAAATGCTGGTGGACTTAATCAAGCCAACCAAAAGATGTACACTGTAGTTCCCTGAGGTACCTGGGCATATGAACTCACAGAAAAATTTTGGGGAAATATTTCCTTTTCCTTTTAGAGACGCAGATTCTTCACAAGTAGAACTGTTTGCACAAGTGCCATTTTCATCTGAAAGGCTTTTCAAGTTCAAGATGAAATTTCTGACAAAAATCAGAATAAGATGTCCGTGCCCAAAAGAACCCTAGTTTTGTGCACACTTTTGAAACGTGAAGCTCATTCGCCAGCACCCAGTTGCGTGCCCTGAAGAGCCCGTGGGCAGGGAGGCGTGTGCCTGCCTCCCTTCAGCCAAAACAGCAGGCGGTTGCCAAGCCGTGAGAAAAGAGGTCGGACTTGCCTCTGTCTGCATAGTCTGCAGGCTTCCTTGTATTCCGCACAGCAAAGTATTCTTCTCACCTCTTCTTAGGGCTTCATTTCTTTTTTCTCTTGTATATACTAAAAGTAATGCAATGCAGGATTCTAAATCCTGGGATTATCGAGGGTCAGCTAAGTCCTCTTCATATTTCATTTTATTGTCAGTTTACTAGTTTTGGTGGTTCTCTGCAAACTTTAAATATTTAGAAATAGTAAAGGTTGTCACTATATTACCTTTTGCCTGCTCATCTGACTAAATAATAACCTCCATTGAAAATAAGGACAGCTGGCAAGGGATTAACCCGAGAGAAATATTTGACTTTGGTATTGTTAGAAAAAAAGAAAGTAATAAATTGCAGTATTTTAAAGGAATTCAGCATATTTGCTGTAAGTTCTTATACTTTCTGAGTAGTTTTTGTGGAGATTCTGTTCATGTGACCAAAGCAGGCGCTTTTCATAGTCGGTGCTGGTAGACTCCTGCATCCTGGCAACAGGAGTTGGCTCCAGGTTACAGTCAGTCCAAGTCTGGGATCACTGGTGCACCATTATGTGATTCTCTGAAATCCTACTCCCAAATGCCAAGAAACCAAGAATAAAAGAGTCAGATTATAAATTCTTAGATCAGTGATTCCAAACTGTGGTCCATGAGGCCTTGGTAAGTGCCCTGCAAAACTATTCTAAATAGTGTTTTCTGTTACAAAGCTGACAAAGCTTCTAATGTTGACCTCAGCGAGCACTGAGGTTCCCACTAATCCATTGTCCAAAAAGTAATCACTCTTTTGGGTGATATGACAAAGCTGAAAAGTGAAGACAAATGCTGACTGGCAGTACTGACCACACCCCAGCCCTCTTTGGACAGAGTAGTCTGCAGGTTGCATCTTGTATTGCTCTAGCCAGGGGTTGCAGACTGCTGCTGTCTCCCCCTAAGGGAAGGTGCTACCTTGGCCCCTAGAGCTGATCTTCCCAGGGAAATCACCCTCCCCTTTGCTCGATTAACATCTGCCATTGTTAATTTGGTGACATTTTGCTTCTCAGTTCTGTAGTGAGGGTGTGTGAGTGGACAGTGTGACAGAGCAATGGTTGTTTCTGCCATGTATTAACACGTCTTCCCTCCTTCCTCTCCAACCTTGAGCAGCGTGCTCGACAGCGCAAGTCGCCTGGATGAAGAACATAAGCTGATCGCCAGGTACGCAGCAAGGCTGGCAGCAGAAGCTTCTTCATCAGTAAGTGTTTTAATTAAGGGAAGGTACTTTCCTTCTGTCATGTTCCAGGGACTTGGCAAGATCAGGGAAATTACATCTGACTGTTTTAATGATTAATGGATTATTTTTCCCTATCCTTTTCATCACACACTGTTATGCTTTAGTAATAACACTTTTATGCAGTTGATTTAAACCAAAGAATCCACATACTAATGCATATAATCTATATACTAATGCAATGGTATTTAAACAATCACAGCAAAGGGAACCTGATATCTTCAACTCAGGAACGACTAGAAAATATTGTCTGGACTAGCTTTGGTTAAAGGTTAATGATTTACTGCAGTGGAAAAATGGGGTGGTGAATCCATTTTACTCTTTAGTTCAAATATCATGGCCAATGGGGCCCTAAGTGCTGAGGATTTTAAAGAATGATCTTCAGCGGGATGACTGTAATGACCCCCTGCATTAGCCCTGGCTCCCATTTTCATTTCACAGCAGTGATGATTATGCTTTATGTATCCCAAGATAGAAGGTGATGACAGGCTAAAACCTCACTAACTGTATTCAGGAATAAGAGAGAATGTAGCAGGAACGTAATCGAAGTATATAAAATCTAAAGTGGCACAAATAAGGTCAACCTAGTTACTTTTTTTTCCATCTCAGCACATTTGATAGAAGAAGGGACCATAAATGACAGTTAAGTGAAAAGCAGCCAGTCCGGAGTGCCCGGAAGCGTATTTTCACACTGAGATTTACACTGCGGGGTCAATTGAAAGGGCGAGACCAGGCACTGCTCTTTGTGTAAAAACATTGAGTCACGTTCATCCCAAGTGAAGGCCGTGAAGATGAATCTGCCGCCCCGTGAAGCCGTCTGTCGTAGAAGATTTCACACTACCTGCAGCTGTGGGGGAAGAGAGGGGTGCAGGGGTGCTCCTGCTCTGCCAGCGCAGCCCAAATCAGTCCGTTGGGGAGGTGTGACACAGTGTTTCCAATTTAAGGCAACCTGGAGGTCATGGTCCTGATTCTGAGGGAAGGTAATTCTTTATGGGAACAAGATTTCCCGTTAATAATGCCTCTGGGTAGAAACTGGTAGAAATCAGTTCTGTCCGTGATATGGGGGAAAACTTGGGGAACAATATTTAAGTGGCTTTCAAATAGAGCTGATTTGAAGGAAGATACTGAATTTCTCATTGCCATCCATTTGTGCTCTTTGAATGAAAGAGACAGAAGAAAAAGAGAAGGTTTCTGTATACAGAAATCTTTCTGAGCATAAGCGTGGTATCACGTTAGGACTAAAGTGGAAATTTTTGAAGCCTTGCTGATGTTCATTCTGGTTTTTAAGGAACAAACTGTGTTAATAACACTGGGCATTCAAGATAAAGATTCCCCATGTACCAGTCGTGACATCCACCAGTGTGTATCATGTCTTCTTCTTCTTTATGCACTGTTCTGCTTCCCTGTGATGGAGTGTTTCTGGGAAAACGTACCTGTAGTAGAAAAAACAGTACGTGGTTACAGGCGTAACGTGCTGGCCTTTCCCCACAAACAGCGCTAACAAAGGTAATGGCTGAGATGTACCTTCATCCTTTCTGAGGGTCCACCTCCCGGAGGAGGAGGTGCCTGGCGTCACATACATTTGGGCTCCAGAGTTACACTTCACAGGGCTTTTACAGTGAGAAACGCTCAGACCGCAGCAGTAACTCAGCAGAGTATTTTTTAATGTCTGATTCTTTCAGGCTGGAGTTAGAAATAAATGGATATCTTTGATAGCTGTGAATATCTTAAATGTCTTGCTCTGTGTTGTCATTGATACAATACTGAAATACAGGAGTGTGAACAAGGAAATCGGTATTTGGTTATGGCTGATGAACATGAAAAAAGAGCATAGTCCAATGAAGCTGTAGTGAGCACAGATGGGTTTGGTAAGAAATAGTTTAATTCCCACTTCATTTTATTGGGAAAAAAAGGTTCTGCTGTACCTGAAAGACTGAGGAAAGAGCTTTTCTGAAGTATCATCAGAGTGTATAGAATAACTTGGCCAAGTGGGCGACACAGCCACACCAAAAACTACTACAGCTTTCAAACTGAAAGTAAAACTGTACTTGCAAGAGAACGAAGTATCACTGCACTGGAAACACATCCTGTTCTGTTTAGTGAGAGACACTGGGGTTTGCTTCAGTGTATTCCTGTTGTCTGTAGTATCAAAATTCAGAGCCATATTACAGCGACTGCCTGCCACAGTGCCATTGCCTTTTATGATTGGTTCAGAGGAAGCTCCTTGAAGAAGCAATGAATGACAGGATAGTAAACACTGAGTCTTATTTACTCTAGCACTTACCCTGCTTTTACTTGCAATGGAGCCATACTGGTATGAGCACAACATGGATGCTCTTTTTTTCATGTAGGCAAGCCTGGTACTGTATTTTCTGTAAGCAGATTTCACAGAACAGATCTGTGTTGAACTCACGGGTGCATCCTGCCTATTCCTCCTTCAGTGCAGCCTTCTCTTCTTTAAAACAGCAGCAGGGTCAGCAGAGAGGGGCATCAGATATCTCCTTCACCATTGATGCAAACAAGCAACAAAGGCAGCTGATTGCAGAGCTTGAAAATAAAAACCGGTAAGCATCCACAAAGTACCTGGTTTTGTTCAGTCCCGTAGATTGTGTGTGTCTGTTTGTTTCTTAACATTTTTTACCACCTACTTCTGTGCAATGTGCTTGTACGTGCACATACACCTCCCCCTATAAAAAGCACAGGGCACAAAAAGGTCCACAGAGTATGACAAGGCTTTGAAATCCATAGCCACCCTGTGTTTTAATCAGTGTGCTGTTCAATGGCATGATATAATCATTGATACTTTACTGTTTGCAGCTGCTGTTTGTTAAGGGCTAAAAAAAAAGCCTGTCCTGTTTCAAAACCAGATTAGCTTTGAGCTGGATCCTCTGTAGCACTATAATGCGAAATGATAAAAGGATTAGTCACGCTGGTAATGTTATGCTCCTCTGCTTTTATTTGTGAAAAACATGATGAAAGCTCTCCAGAAACACAGTCTGCGTGGGGAAGGTTTGCAGGAAGGTTAGCAGTAAGTTAGGCTGCTGGTCAAATGAGACACTAGGTACGGATGTGACCGAGACTGAGAGAAGAGTGTCCAGGAGAAATAGGCCAGCCGGCCCCACGCAGGAGTGATGCCCGTTTGTTAGCAGCGGAGGATCTGGCCCTGGGTATCAGACTGCCTGATGCTGTGAAATGTGTGGCAGCAGAGCTCTGCTTTCGCTGCCGGACTGTGAAACAGAGGCCAGCCCAGACCAGATGGTTTCCTATTCCAAACTCTGCACTGCCTTCTGTCACCGTGTAACGAGCCACCAGCTCCAGTCTCGATTTGTCTTTCATAGTCTGAAGCTGCCTCCTGACCGTCTGCGATCCCATGCGTTGTGAAGAGGAGACAAAATTCATGAAGGTTTCAACCTTCTGCTGTGAACCTTTGTATCAGCCGTTTGACAGCGCTCCGGGGCTGGCAAGCCAGTCGTAACAAGTCCTGTTAAAGTGCTTCTCTATGAATTGTTGACCGCTTTGACATCTTTACTTACACTGAAAGTATTTTTTTAAGCGCTAATATTTTCTCTGATACTCAAGAAGGGCCAGATAGGTTATTTTAACTTTTGTTAAGTTTGTGCGGTGCTTGAAATGTTCGTGGGGAAGAATTAGAAGGGAGCAATTTAATTAAGCATAGAGCTATTTCATGTCTACCTTTGATTTTTGGAGGTCTTGAAGAAATATTTCCCTTTGTGGTGAAATCCTGAAAGTTTATTTTAAAAATATCCAGAGCCCTGTCCCATTGCTGAGGGCTTCTTTTGTTGGTTGGAGCCCAGTCATATCTATGTTGATGAAGAGCTACATACAGTCATACTTTTTCTCCTCTTGTGATGTCCAGTGAGGTGGTTTTGTGGAAATTTACTGACTTGCAGTCTTCGGCTTGTTCTCCTTCCCAAGAGAAATCCTACAGGAGATCCAGAGGCTGCGACTTGAACATGAGCAAGCATCCCAGCCCACACCGGAGAAGGCACAGCAAAATCCCACTCTTCTTGCGGAGCTCCGGCTCCTGAGGTAAGTCTACAGTGGTAAAACCTCCATGACTGGGGCCAGCCAGTCATTCTCAGTAAGAGACAAAATAAGAGATAAGCCTGGCCTACGGTTTTGGGGGCTTTTTAAAGTAAATAACACAATGTGTATTTTTTTCTCCATTTTCGGTGCAGGCTGTAGTCCTAGAACTAATTAAGCTTGTGCTTTAAACAGCATGCATGAGGAATCTCACATATTACTCATCTACATTAAATTAAGCATGTGCTTTAGTGTTTGCAGAGTTCGGCCCTTAGGTCATTTGGAATAGGTCCCCAAAGCCCTGTCCAAATGTCATTAATTATGTGGGGAAAAATGTCCTTCTGTCAGAACAAATGCTTCTACAAAGACTTCTCATTTATGTTAAAGTAAATGTAGAGCTACATGAAATTACAGCCAGAACCAGACATTAATTTTTGGAAATTTCCCCCATGTGTTGAACTCCAAGGAGATGTCACTTCTTTTCACGGTGCAAAACCAGGCTGCAGAATGATCCTCCTCATCACGTGGGAAGTGAGGAGTAATGTCATCTGCAGCAGCTGAAGATTTAAAGGATCATTTCTCCAATTATTCCACGAAGCTAACAACATTGATATGGATGTGTCTGCTTGTTAATTAGGGTACTCTACATGGATATCCTAATTGCCATGTATATCACATCGAAGAAGAACAATTGACATTGGCCCAGACCCACGGGCTCCCTGCGAGTCCTGAAGTTCATGTTGTGAGAGACAGACAGAGAATCCAGTAATAACTATTCAAAACACTTCATGTAAATAGAGTGTAAACGCTTTCTTTCTAGTGAAACAATGCTAGACTAAATTTTATACACACACACCCTCTCCATAGAGGAGTTCTCATATGAGAAGACTAAATAATGGTTTTGGCCACTTAGCCACTCCTCACACAAGTAATATTTTAGTGGTCTGATTCATAAGCAAAGCAAATTAGTGTAAGAAGCTGTGCTGAATTTTTTCTTTACAAATGTTTTATAGTTTTATTACTGAGTTTTCCACACTAAAAAATTTTTGTTGCACAAATAATTACATTTGCTTTTCAATCTGAAGACAAATTAGCTTCTTCATTTCTATGAGTGATTTTAGTACGTAATTACTTCTAGATGTCTACAGGCAAGTGCTATTCTGTGAGAAACACAAAACTGACTGATGAAAATGTGTACAGTGCATAAAATACACGAATAATGTAGCTGCTGTGCATCAAGCCTAATGTCTGTTTTAAGCAAGCTTAGGAGATTAGCTTTCTATGTAGTTGACAAATAAAATTTGTCATCCTTAAGAAGTTAAATTATTATACAGTGTTAGCAGACTGACTACTTATTTTTTCCCTCTTTTCAATTTTGCTACACATATTAAAAACATAATATCCTTATTTGAATCTCTTGACACAGGATGTCCCTAGGGCAGTGACACTGAGTTCTTCAATTATGATATCTTTTCTGATTTAATATGCAGTGTCAGAGTCAGAAAATAACTTCTAATCTGTGGGTCTGTACTGCTTTGCATACCTTCTAAAATGTTCACTATTTGAAAGGCAAAAGATTGGCTTTTGATTTACTGTGGAATTTCGACACCAACTCCAATTCAAAGACACTTAAAATGTCATGAGGCTGTTCTTATCATGGGTAAAACAAGCAGGACTCAGAGCAGCAGCATTGATTTACATCTGTTACCCCACAGATTTTTGGGCCTTGAAGCAATTAGGGCAGTAGGGCAATTTTGTTCATATAATATTAAGAAATGCTGGAACCTGTAAGTTATGTTGTGGGTACCTGTCCCAGTATTTTTCACTGGCTGCTGTAGTGCTGCAGACTCATTGAAATGAGGTTCTGAACACAACATTCCTTCACATTACCAATGCTGTCTTGGAGACAGGTTAGAAAGCCCATTACTTCCAAGAACTTACTCTGGGGTACAGCTGGAGAAAAAAGTCAGAGGAGCAGTCTGTACATTGCATGCTGCTTAGATCCTCTCTGCCTGTAGAATGAATCTAAACCCCAGAAGAGGTCTGTGCTAGGACCTGCCACTTTGAATTACATGGATAAGGTATCTTATTTTTATTAGTGGTTTCTTAAACTCAGTCGCTTTTGTGCAGTTCACAGCATTTCCAACCATGGCATGCCTGGAAAAGAATAGCCAGCACGGGCAATTTGTAGCAGAAAATAGATTAATCCTCCAGAAGAGTAAATACAACTTTGGCAGTGTTACTATATGATCCTGTTACATAGGTGAGAGCTCGCACGCATGAGCAATCTTGTAGAAATCAGTGTTGTTTATAGCAGTAACTGCTCACTTACAGAGAAGGCTCAGGGTCAGGGTTTCATATTTCCCCAAATGTAGGAAATGTACTTAGTCTTGTTGACTCCGTTGCTCTTCCACTGAGGATTAAATTGTCATATTTTACAGGTAATACAAGGTTAATAACATAGTGGCTTTATGTTATTTGCAACACAGTAGTGTATAAAATATACCTAATATGTATATTTTTCAACAGTAGTGTCGTTAATTATGTCATAGCTTTAAGGAGGCAACAATTTCATTTTGTATTTATGTGGGGACCTCTCACACAATTTAGTGGTTGAACATGTGCAAGTGCTGAACCCCCGTCCTGTGCAGTGGAGCTGTGCAGAATCTAAGCTGTTCCCGTTTATGTGGGCACAAACTGGCCGTCACAGTTGGAGTGGCTCAGTATTCACACTGTCACAGGACCAGCACTGGAGTCCGAGTCCAAAGAGCTATTTTTGAGCAGTTACATCTCCACCATGCGATAGTCTTACTCTTGCTTTCAGAAAAAAAATAGAAACCAAAGCAGATCGCTGTGGTTTTCTGGCTGAATTTCTGAACTCTCTCAGCTTCTCTCATATCTCGCTCTGTTCAGTGCCCCTGCTGTAATTTCCTGGCCTTCGGGGCATGGCTTTAATTCCTCCTGACAGCTAGGGAGGTTATTGACTAGAGAGATTCAAAGACCAAAATTGCCAGGCATTCCCACAAGGGAATAGAACACATTTATTTGAACCACATTTGTTCTTTGGAGAAGGGTCAGTGTCCATGTCTGTCTTTTTTCCTAACTCCTATATTCAGTCCCATGAATATTCAGTGTGCAGGAACTCCCTAGCTTTCCTCTAGCCCCTTTTCTAAGCACGGTGCTGAAGTCATACAGGGTCTTTGCTTTCCTGTGGTCTATAGGCATATACCTCATGGTCGGGCTGGGGAAGTGATGCAGTTAAAAGCTGCTGACGCTTTGAGAGGTGAGCTCTGATCAGATCTGCTTGTTTCTCAGACAGCGGAAGGATGAGCTGGAACAGAGAATGTCTGCTCTCCAGGAAAGCCGGAGGGAGCTTATGGTTCAGTTAGAAGGCCTCATGAAACTGCTGAAGGTAAGGAGCTCCACCTGATATTACCAAGGAGAACAGGCAAAGTGAAGCAAGAGCGGAGAGGGAGGCAATATGACTGCAGGACTCTGCAGAGCTTGACTGTTTCCACCCATAAAATTTGGCTTTGTTTCCTTCCCTTTCTATTTTTTTGCTTTGGTGTTTCAATTCAGGGGTTTCAAACGATGCTCAGATGATGTTGTTCCTGCAGTAACACTGCATCATCATTGTCACCTCCCGCTAAGTGGGTGCAACATTAGAGACAGGCTTGGAACAGGTTGCCCAAAGATGGAACAGGTTGCCCAAAGAGTTGGTAGATGGCCCATCCCTGGAAACATTCAAGGTCAGGTTGGACGGGATTCTGAGAAACCTGATCTAGTGGAAGATGTCCTTGCTTATTGCAGGGTGGTTGGACTATATGACCTTTAAAGGCCCCTTCCAACCCAAGCTATTCTATAATTCTATGATTCGAACTATTGAGGAATGAATACAATCCTTTAAATAATATTGCAGCATGATGCAATGCAGTCACGTTTTGCTTTTTTGCAGAAGGATTTGGCTGCATCTCTGGATTTTGGGCTAGCAATCTCTGGATCAGCCATTCGACAATGTTGAAACACAAACTATTTTCTGGTCCAGTTTCAGCTGGTTTTAGAGTTTTTTCTGTGGAGGACATCAAATACAAAACAAAAAAAATGAGAAAAGAGACAAAGCGACATGTAAAATGAGATAACTAATAACTGTGAGAAAAACAGCTCATCGCCATATACTATTATCTACTCCAGCTGACAGTATACAGAATCGTTTTTACTAGCTCCTTTAACTTTGGCTGTTCAGTTGCTAGTGCTATCATACATGCCATTTGACAACCACATCTAACTTTCCGATCTTAGAGATGCTTTCCCAACGACGCTTGGTCATTTTCAAAAATACAGAAACAAGTCTTGTTAAACAGATGAAGCTTGCCTTGACAAAGAATCTCCGTTAAAAATGGAGATATCGAAAAGCACATGCATTTTTAAGACAGACTAGGGTAAGATGGAAAATGTGTCTTTATTTGCAGAGTCCAGCCCTATTTCACCTGATGTGCCTCAGGACAGATGATGCCAGAAATTCACATTGGAAGAAAGTGCTCTGAATAGCATAAGAGTCAGTTTTGTTGTTGGCCATGCCAGATAAAATCAGAACGTGGAAATTCAATGCAACTTGGGTCAAATATGGCTCTGATAAGAGCAGAAAGAATTTCACTGAAAACCATTTAGCAACACTTATTAGCATCAAAGGATGAGTTTGACCCCTTATGTCATTTGCATCTCCTCAGGCATAGGCTTCTGCAGCCACGATGCAGGAATTGGTGACACCTGCGCAGCAGAGCCCACCGAGTAACCAGTGGATTTTTGGGAGCTAGTAGACAGACTACTTTTTGCTCTACCTATGAGGTGCTGCAGTTCTACAAGTAGCAGTCAGGGCAGCCTGCTGTCATTGCACTGCCTGGACAAAGGGTATTTGGAGTAGGAAATGGTGGTTCTGCACAGCTTGCACACTTCTGGTGTTTCAAAGCGTGCAGAGGTGGGACCGTAACCTGATCACATACCTTCAACTATCTCAACTATAGCTTTGACCCTGTACTCCAAATTTGGCTTTGTTTTCTGTTCTTCACTGACATCCTGGCTAATCTGATGTGCTGATCCTCTTTTTCTTTAGGAAGAAGAATTGAAACAGGTAGTAAGTTACCTCCTTATTGGAGGCCTCACTAACTCCTAAATGTGATTGTGTTCCTGTGATTTATTTTACTTCCTTTGCTTGAAATGTGTGCGTGTTCTTTTGACCAAAATTAATAGTTTGCAATTCTTTCACATGTTGTTTTCAAGTATCTTGGAGAAATTTTCACAATTAAACATCTTAACCCTCTAGAAAGTGAGTCATGGCTACAAGGAGTCTTGATCTTTTTCTTACTCCTCTAAATAAGAACATGTAAGATATGGAAACCACTACCCAAATGTAGTGAAACCAACCTAGAATATGAGTTAAAGAACACTACTACCATAGGTAACATTTTGAAAATGTAATGATAATTTTGGAACTTTAAGAAAAATATAACTGAGTTCAAATTAGACCAGGACAATGAGTTGGAAATGCCACTTTATCCAGAAGAAGTCAGGGCATTGTGTGCACATCTTTTAAAGTTGGCACTGATACTAGTAGTCCCATGAGTCTTCAGGAAAATAATGTAGTTTCTAAATGGCTTCTGCAACCTAGATCAAAAAGGGCAAGTATTTATATTACTAATGGTAAATTTTAGAAGATTTAATTGTTTTGGAGCTTTCTAGTATTGAAATGGATTTTGGAAAGATACTAGGCTAAAAAAAAGCACGTTTCAGACAGCAGTCTGATTTATGAGTCCAATAAAAATGTTTGATTTTTAACAAAATACTCCTCCCCTTGCTTTCACCAGCAGAAGTACAGTCACAAGTCTGATGTGTTCTGTCTGTGGTAGAGCATGCGGAGTTTGTAGGTAATGCTTACCTGCATATAACTGACATTTTGGCTAATTTTTGTAGAGCTTCAAGATGTTGCACTAAAAAAAAATATCTGACCAGACATTGCCTCCGTATAAGGGCCCACTTTTTGATTCTGCATAACAGTACTAAAAGATCTTCCATTCACGAAAGAGAAGTTTCTAATGTGACAGGAGTTTCCCTTCCGCATGAAATGTTCACTGGACAGTGTAAGTGAAAGCACATTTTCAGGATATTATGAGATATGATTTTTTTCTTCCGAGGGTAATAGCCTTGCTGAATACCAGGTGGTGACGCTAAGGAATTACTCTCAGAATTTCCATTAAATGATCCCCATTAAACTATGCCATTTCGTGATCTGTTGAGAGAAGCATGATTAAATTATTTTCTGGAGGAATTCAGTTGGAATGAGCAGCCTGGCGATTCATCTAATGCTTATGAACTTTCTGTTTCTCTCCTGCCCTTCCTTGCGAGAGGATAATGAGTTCCTCGTACCCGTGTCATTTGCTGAGGCTGGGAGCCAGGCTTTCCTCTCTTTCCTCGTATGCCATCCCAGTTCGGTCCCGGCAGAGGGAGCAGTGGGCTAAAGCTCCTGTAAAGCCAGTTTTCATTTCAAGCATTTTATCCTAAGCGTGCATGACAGTTGATAGTGGGAAATCTTTTCCTCTCTAGCAAGGGTTAACTTAAAAGCCATAGCAGGGTGACTAGGAATCATGAATTAAATAAAATAGATGGAAGTTTTCCTAAAAGGCACGAGAACGTTGATAGCTGCAACCAAGTACAACGTAAAAGCTGAAGCCATCTGCATTTCCGTGGCAGCTGTGGTAGCTCCACTTTCAGCATGCCTTAGTCCTCAGCTGGTGGGGCTGCCGAGGCCTGGGAGCAATTCCATGCCCGATTTCTCTGCTGAGAATACCAAGGAGTCACTACGGGTTCTCATAGCAGGGTTAAGGCCCTTAGCTCTAGCCTGTGAAAACCACGTTTCTCCTGATAAGCACTATGCAGGAATCCAATTCTAGTAGCACTCCATTCCCACAGACTTGGGCTGAGGTGGATCTAGATGAGTAAAATAAAGTGTTCACCTCTGAAATCAGGCATTTGCTAATATCCTCCTGTTTTAACTTGTTCATCAGTTCTGGCTGATACTGCCCAAATAATATAAAAATAGAGGAATTTTTTACTGGACAGGGGACTCCAAATGCTTCATCTCCCTGTGCTTCCCAAACAGTTTGTTCCAACACTGAAAGCTGCAGATAAGAAAGCACTGTTTGTCATAAACACGAGATCTCAAGCATAGCTGCAAAGCCGACATGAGGGTAAGCACTGGTGTGCAGCAACTTTTACATTTCTCTTGTGGGAAAATTCCAGCAAAGAAGTACTGGCAGGCATCTACTATTTTTAGTAAATAAAATGCCTATTCTGGAGTCCATTCCTTGAATGTGACTTGCCGATAGGAAGCAAATTTTCTCCATTTTTGTCTCATCTTCTCTGAAAGTTCTCATTGTTGTTGGTGTTCCCCAGAACCGAGATCAAGGGCAAAGGGGAGCTGAGGAAAAGGGGCAAGGAAAAGAGGGAGCTGGGAACCAGAATTTCTTTCACAAATTTGTTTCACAGAGGATGAAACATGCCCTCTCGGGGCATGAAAGGAGATAGCAGTAAATCCCAGATCCCCTGCCTGATGCGCAGGGGGTGCAACCTCCAAGGACCTTGGAGCATCACCAGGTCACTCTGTATCCTTCCTCTGGAGGACTAGAGATCTCCATTTCTGCTGGAGTGGGTACAGGCGATTCCAGAAACAGGAGAGCATCTGGCCTTTATATATTCGTCTTCCCTTTCATCCATAATTTAAATGTTCTAAAACTGATGATTAAAGAAAGTAGAAGTATTAAATCCTCCGTTCTCCCATCAGTAATGTACTTATTCTTCATAAACCTAATTTGCCCTTGATGTCTCTCTGGTGATAATGTCTCTTAGAAAGGGGTGATAGGAGAAAAGAACAAATAGCTTAGTATTCTGATACATTATTTATGGTCCAGGGCAGGAATTTGTAAAAATCTCAAGGGCAATGCTGCACTCCTCCTGCAATGGGCTGCTTTTATCTTTTAAAGAATATATTTGCCAAACCGTATCAGACCTGCGGCGGCAGCCACTACAGGAGTCAGAATAAGTGCCATAGGAAGAGTCAACAAATCCACCTGAATTCTCAGCATAAAGCCGGGGTGAGGGAAACGCCAGCCCTCAGGTTACTTTTCACAGGCGCCTGCGTTGCAGTTCCCCTTTGACAGTGCTCAGGCCGTCTCCATTCTTGGCATCTACCAAACGCAGGGTTTCAGTCAAAAGCTGTGCGCAGTTCGGTGTGGGCTCCAGCATTAGTTTTTGCTTACGTGGATGCACATTCCTGGCGGGTTGGAAACAGTCGAGCAAAAGTGCCCCGTGTCCCTTGGTGTCACTCACCCAGCTGCAATTGTAAAAATGACGATTTTGTAAAGTCTGCTTGAATTTCAGCTAAGTGATACTAACTGTGAGGTGCTGACAGCATGACATTTTATATGACTGGTGTTAAAACATTTTCACTTCCAGCAGCTGAACCCGTAGCAGGAATTTATATTGCCCTATCCCCACAGTGTTTTGGGAGCGCCTGAGTATATCCTGTAGAGCGAACAATTTAATAGTGCATGATTTAATAGTGGCTTAAAATAGTTTTCTAGCTTTGAATAGAAAGCAGAAAGCTACGTTATTTATTGCGAGTGTCAGACTTTATGTGACTGAGGGGTTGCATGTACCGTGAACTTCTGCTGCAGGGAGGCGGAGGGCAGGGCTGTGATCAGCTCGCACAGCAGCGCGCTGATAAAGGGGCCGTTTCAGTCCCTTGCCCGGGCTGAAAGCCACGTCGGTGCCAGCGCTTTTCCCCTTCTCACAGCCTGAACGGGTTATGTTTTATCAAACATGCATGCGAACCGAGGGGGTGAGAGAGGGAAGAGGGCAGAGACAAGGTCTATACTTTGGTGCTTATTAACTTGGACTTTTTTTTTAATTTAGCTGCCTGACATTTTCCCATGCTTAAAGGAAGTCAGATCTTGACTCATATTTTCCTACTTAGAATTTTTCTACACAGAAGCCTTGCTGTCCGCTAACAACTGACTTCAGTATATTTCTTTTAGCAAAATTAACATTATCCAACTGATCTACAAACAGCATGATGCCTTTGAGCTGAGGGACAGGTGACAAGGACAGCAGGCAAGGGCTCTTGCAAAGACCTGTTTAACCCCTCATATTGTTTTGCAGACCCAAGGGGCAGGCTCCCCGCGTTCCTCACCCAGCCACACTATCAGTCGACCGATTCCAATGCCCATCAGGTCTGCCTCTGCCTGCTCCACCCCAACCCACGCACCTCAGGACTCTCTGACCGGGGTGGGAGGAGATGTGCAGGAAGCCTTTGCACAAAGTAAGTCTCATTGATAGCTTGTTTGAGGTACTCGGAGACTGAAGAATTGTGATTTCTTGTGGGTGATAACTAAATGAACTTGGGCTTCTGAGTTGCATGCAATGAAACAAAACACAAAAAAAGCTGCAACAACCGTGTTTTGCCATTGAAAATCAGCTTAGTCATCAGAATCTGCTCTCAAAGTGAGCGGCGAAGCAGAAACTGGGCAATGATGCCGATTAATGGATCTCGTGGTATCCGGGAATTTTGATGCAGGATGGTCAGACCAGTTATCAGTACTCTGTTAACCAGAAGAAGAAGAAGAATTGCTATGGACTTCAGCAAAACGTTGTCACTGTGTTTGGTTTTAAATAAACACTTTGCTAGGAGTAGATGATACAATCATAGAATTAGTTCAGGAGGAAACGGCTGTTGTAAGTCACCATGTCTTGCTGCTCCAAGAAAGCCAGCTTAAAAGTGAGATCAGATCATGTGAACCTGCTTTGGCAGGGGGGTTGAACTAGATGGTCTCCAGAGGTTGCTTCCAACCCCAGCCATTCTGTGACGCTGTGATTCAGGATCTTAGCCAGTTCAGTTGTGCATGGCTCCCGGCATGCTTTTTCCACAGCCTCTGTTCCGGTGTTTGACCATGCGTACTGTGTAAATTTTTTGTCCTTGTCTTTGACTGGAACATCCCTTGATGCACCTTGTGACTGTTGTACCTTCTCCTTTTGCTTTGGGCCACTGAGAAGAGTCCAGCTAGACTAGACAGGAATCAAGCTGGGAAGACTGAGTGAACCCTTCCTTTGCATTTCCAGAAAACTGCTGTAGGCTTCATGATGTTTCTCATTCCTCTTTCTACTCTTTTCTGAAGTAACAGTAAATTTTAAACTGTTTTGAATTTCTAAGGCCACAGATTAAACGATTATGTTGAATACTAAGTAAATAGTCTGATCTGAATGAAGAAATACTCCTTTTTCTAATCTGCTCTCTCCTAAAATATTTACATCACTGCGATTCTTTTACTTGAATGAATGTTTGTCCTGTTTCACTAGTACAAATCAAATGTAACTGGAGTTCCTCTGCTACAGTGGAAGCGTATTTGTTCCTGAGAGCCCAGTTCCCTCTCGTGCACCCTTCCTCTTGATTTTCATGGGCATTGTGACAGTGTGTGTCTTACGACAAGGTTGAGTCTATAATATAGTCAAGAACTTTCTACTGAAGTGTTAGTCAATCCGTGTATTGAACATGAAATGGCACAATTCCTAGTCCCAACATACCAGGTTGCTGGATACCTCATTTTCTGTGGCAAAGGAAGCAGGCAAGATGTATTATTTTTCTTTCTGCTCTGAAAAAAATGGAGACATGCAAAAATATGGACTGCTAACCCCTATACTGTTATAAAACAGTTTCTTCCAGAACTAAGAGTAAGAAATAATGTAGTGGCTACAATAAAATATCCATAAATAATACTAAGGGTGCCTCAGGCAAATGCTTTTTAAGTAAATAAATGTGTTCTGTTCAAGAGAAAAAGCAATATAAAAAGGTAAGCAATCACATTTAATAACTGATGTATTTGATAAATATCTAGCTTTATGTCATAATTTACCATATTCTCTAGATGGGAAATTCAAACCCAAAGAACTTGAAGCCAGCCGTTCTGTCACGTCTTGACATACGACTTTGTGAGTGGGGGGGTGGGCTGAGAGATTTTGGCTCCATTCTGCGCTGCACCAACAGCAATCTGCCTGTATATACCTAATGCAGACAAGCCATGGTTAAAGCACTGCTTCTCTTGTGGTTTATTTTTCCTCTGATAGAGTTTGCAATAGTTCAGAGATACAAAATTGGGGAGACTTTAGAGGGAGAGTGACTGAGTGTTTGTGTGCCTGTAGGAGGGAGTGTAACTACTTTTATTTATATTCCAGTAACCATTTGCTAATGGATATATTTAAAAAAAAACCTCTTTTGGATTTGAGGATTTTTTTAAAATGTATTGCTTTACGTTCAGCCAGTTTTAAAGAACCTATAGCAGTCAAATCCTGCCAGTTCCTGGGAATAATCCAGTCTGGAAGATTAGAGTTTCTGTGGGATATATTGATTAGTCAGCTACAATAGGAGCTATGTTTGGGATTTGGGGGGGGAGTTAAGCACGCGTTACCCACAGCCTCCTCCTAGGGAAGGAGTATTTCATGCAGCTCACAAGAATCTTTCATGATTGATGGTTAAGGGAATATTGCCAGGTTCAGCAGGGAAGCACTTCGAGATCCATTATTAAAAAGAGTTTAAAAGCAGCCTGGGGCTGTTTAGAGAGGCAATAGTGCTTCCTTTATTAAACAAAAAAAAAGAGAGAAAGAAAGTAAATTATGGAATATACAAGAAAGTCCTTGAGCTACAGGAGAGGCTGAGAGGGTGCAGAGAAGAGAAATCTGGATCAGTCTTGATGAGGTCAAGTATGTTTCATCAACATTTGCCGTAATTATCTGGCAAATACCTGGCAATAATGGTGTCATTAAACAGAGCTGTGGGAACTTAGAGAAAACACTTCATTTCTTCCCTCCTCCCCCACAGACATTTTCACGCTGGATTTAATCTTCCAGGCCTGGTCTGCTGGTGTCACCACACAAATGCAAGCTTGATAACAATGAATAATCTCCACATATCTGGCATTGTGATTTAATGAAGCATGAGGGTAGGCTTCTGCTCTTGCATACAGCATGAGTAAATGAGGCCATTCTGCAGAGAACACTTCTGCACGTGTCTCTCGTAAGGCCTTTGATACCCTGAATTATCACAATGGCAGCTTTCAGCAGGGCTAAAACTGCTTTCAACGGGAAAACATATGTCTTGTGAAGAATATTAACACTGTGTTTTGTCTGTCTCTTACTTCAGGTGCAAGACGAAACTTAAGAAATGATTTGCTGGTGGCAGCAGATTCAATCACCAACACCATGTCTTCTTTGGTAAAAGAACTAAATTCTGGTGAGTCAGGCTAAGAAGGGTGGATAGCCACCACATATATTCGAAACAATGGGAGGCAGGAAAATACAAACCAACAAAAAAGCAGCTTTGGGAATACAGAAGTTCTGAAAGCCATGGAAGTAGAGGTGCAGCTAGATAGTGTGAAAACTTTGAGAAGTTTATTTGTGATTCCATGTGGATTGGGATCTCGCTCTTTAGAAGTTTCATTCTGTACAGAACATATAGGACGTTGTAAAACGCAGTCTGTAGTATTCTCATAAAAATATCCACCTGATCACCCAAATAAGCAAAAGCTTCACTATTCTGTCTGACCACAAGAAGAAAACTGTTAGCTCTGCAGATGCATGTAGAATAATACACTGTTATTTGCTATCAGGAGATGGCATTCAGAATTGGAAAGGCAGAGAAAGGCTTGGAGAAATAGGCAAGTATACTTACTCTTGTGAAAGTTCAGTGGAACCATGTGTCACTTTCTGCTTCACAGAAGTGGGCAGCGAGACAGAAAGCAATGTGGATTCTGAATTTGGACGGACTCATTTTGATGACCTTGTTCCATCCCCAACATCTGAGAAGGCTTTCCTCGCACAGATCCATGCCCGGAAGCCAGGGTACATCCACAGTGCTGCTGCCACTGGCTCCGTCCGCAGTGACATGTGGGTACCTGCTCCATTCACCTTCTTAATCTCATTCTTCTTCTGTTGAAAACAATACGTAGCGTGTAATATTTTCTCTCCCTGTCAACTATTTGATTACCAAAACAAACGCCTAAGTCCAAGTGAGGACAGCTTCATGGCTGGATAGCAGTGAGCTCTGTAAACAATAAAGGTCAGAACTTGGGATGCCCTCCGGAGTGTGCTGTCTCGCATCCAGTCTGGTACGCTCAGGCAGCATGAGGCTGTGGGACAGCTGTGCTCCCTGCTACGCCCTGCAGTCCTATTCCCTGCTTATCCAGACTGAGGAGCCTGCTGGAGCCCACTAGAAGAAGAGAAGTTTTTAAATGGAAAAGACAGAATGCTTTTTATTGACCGTCTCGATTGATCAACAAACTGATTTATTTTTACAACCTGATTCTTCCTGTCAATGACAGTAGGCATCTCTCCAGTTATTTCTAGTTCAATCTCTTTGTATCAAGTTATTGAGAACTTTTGTTACTCATCTCCTTAGGGCTGTACTCCCAAAATGCCTTCAGCAGAACATGCTCTTTGGTCTACTTCATCAATACCAGACCAGTGGAGCAGAGAAATAGTAGCAGTGTTTTTCACTGCCAGGAAAATACTAACCAATGGAGCATGTGGTTGGACTAAAAGTATCCCACTTTCCTCATAGCTTACAATAAAGGGAAGTTGTACTGACTCTGAATGTCATTCTTCGCAGGAGACTATTTATTAATAATTGTCTTTAGGGTTACAGAAGATGGAGACCCCTATGTCAGAGCAGATGATGAAAATTATGAGAATGACTCTGTCCGCCAGCTGGAGAATGAACTGAAAATGGAGGAGTACCTGAAGCAGAAGCTGCAGGATGAGGCATACCAGGTGGGAGAAGGACATGAGCTGCCAATCCATCTCTATAAGTGAGAAACAATAATGCGCCATAGCTGCCCAGTGCCCTGCTTAACCTGGGCCCTGGGACGTGATCTCTTCTCAGGTACTAGAGCAGCCACATTCCAAACACTTCTACAGACACGCATGCATCTATCCTTTGTGCAGATCCAGGGAGACCACGCTGTCTGAGCCACGCGACAGTAGTCCTTCAGCTTACCAGGGCATCAGGTGGGACAGAATTGCCTCTGAGCTTGTTCTCTGCAGGTGTTTGCCAGGTCACTTAGACCTCATTCCCCTGTACCATAGAGGCTAGTTGGTGGTGTCAAGCTGAGTTCTTGCTGTATTTGGATTATTTTTTTTCTCCAGTAGCAAAACACATTCATAATGGTTTCTCTAGTGCAAACTGAAGCTCAAGTGCAGTCTGTGTGTCATTGTCGTTGTCAGAATCTGGAAGGAGAGGAAAGGGTCTGAAATGAATTGTATCCCAGAGGACCAAGTATTCAATAAGCATCTAGTACAGGGAAGTTAGGGGGGGGGGTTGTCATTAAACACCCCCTGAGGAAGTTTTCAAAGGGCTTTTGTTTAAGAGTCTGAGTAAATCAGTTTTGCCAGGGGGAGCTGGAATTCTGTAGATGTCATGTCCTGGTTGCATAATGGTCTCTACTTCTACCTGGTGTAATGGACTACTGCCAGTTTTTAAGTTATTCTGACTTGGATCATCCTAATATAAAATTTGTTACTTCTTATAATTTTGGTACTAACGTCAGTAGGAGAGCACACTCAGTTCAGTTATTTGGGAGCAGAGCTGAAGCAAGCAAAAATATCTATTTTCCCACATTAAAATTTGGAACTCACCACTACAGAATGTAACAGAAACCAAAAATATAAATGGCCTAAAAAAAGGGTTAAGCAGGTACTGAGAGATCGGGTGTGTAGAAAGGAGGTTCAAAAGCACCTTCTGGGCAAGAATTCTTTAAACTGCTGATTGCTGCTGGGAGCTAACAAAATCTAGCCTGTTTTTTTCTGGTAGTTTTTCTCTAGTGTCCACTGCCAGTCACTTTAGAGACAAGAATCTGGGACTGACAAGCTTGTGATCCAATGAAGAACGGCTGCTCTTTTGGTCGTCTTTTCTGCAGAGCTGCTAGGATAATTTAGTCTTGTAAAAGTCCATTGACTCATATCAAAATTGCAGGTAGTTTTGAGGTTGATGTGAGCATCTCTTTTTGTTGTTGTTGCTTACCTAGGTCTTCTACACGCCCATAGTAGCCTGACAAAAGTCATTTCACTGCAAAGATCTTTAAGGACATGATGACAGGAGCAGATTTGTTATACACTGTCTACTAAGGCAACAGTGGGTGACTTAGGGGTATTGTGTCACAATTTTTTGTCCAAGATAGGAAATGTCAAGTATGACAGCTTTTAAACTTCTGAACAGGATGAGCAGCTACTGCTGATGTAATGGAAAGTAATTGTCAGTTGTAAAGAAGGAGTATCTCAATGGTGACAGCTGTCAAGCATCAAATAATAAATGTTATTATTGCTGGTAAAAATTCCATTTTCTCCAGAAACAATGATAGACCAGTTTGACTGTACTTTGATTACGGTATGGAAGTGCCATATATGGCAACAGTGTTACAGGAGTTTCACAAATTACAACGGGATTTTGTACGTGCACAAAATCGAGTATGCATGTGCCCTGCAAGATAAGGGCATTTGTTGTGTAGTAGTACTTGTCACTCCATAGAACTGGATGTTACTCTTGCTTCAGTCAAAATAGAGCTTTTCTACTGTCTTCTGACAACATTCCCAGAAGAAGGGGAGGAAATCTCCCTATTGATGTCGGAATAAAACTCCTTTTGAATTTGGGTGAACTTTGTTCCCCATTGTTTTACACGATTTGTTTACACTGGGGGGGGGGGGGAACAGAAAAAGTGAAAGGCTATTTTATTTTGAAAATGTATTCACTGAGGGAACAGAAAGTCCTCATTCTAGACAAGTTGTGTTTAATAGCATTTTTCCAAAAGAAATTTCGTGATGTACTTTAGAGTCTGTGAGATTGTCAGCTCCTGTCAGGCAATGATTTGACAGTAGTGACTTTTAAGTAGAAACTATTTTTAGTTGAAAACCACAGACCCAAAGCCCGCAGCATGTGAGAAGTCCTTCCCAGTGTGGCTGATGCCCTTTCGATTAGGGAATGGGTTTAAAGCAAGCAAGAATAGGTGGTATTAAGGTAGTAGGGACCACTAGGGTCATTAGGAGATGGTTGGATAGTGTCATGGATTGATCCTGAGACAAGTTCTTTGGCTCATTCTCTGCACTTTGCAGTTCATTTGTGGTATTTTGCTATTCTGTTCCTTTTTCTACTAGTATCACTGAGTAGTGTTTAAAGATAAAAGACGCAACTTTCTTTCTACTTGCCAAAACAAAGGAAAATCGGGAAATTTCTGTTTAGGGTATCCTATTTATTGAGCAGTGGCCAGGTCAACTATTCTCATTTTGCATCACATCATTGGAATTTATTACAGGCTATTTTACTGTTTGCACCCACATGTACACTGCATTCATCTGGATAGCCAAAAAAAGCTGGTGGCTGTAGCTATCGTAATGCAATTGTCACCTGAAAAAATCTGCGAGGAGGAACTCCTATCAAGGTTACAGAATGGTAACCTCAGTAACAGTATGGTAACCATTTTTATGTTATTAAATGTCTCACTTTGTGTAAAAGCAGCACATTTAGAAAAATGTGTAGATGTAGTGTAGCATGGAAGATGGTTGGTCAAAACCCACTCTTGTTATTTCGTGTCACCTTGTCTCCAAGAAAGATTTTCAAGCTAAACTCTAAAATAGTATTGAAGTATAAGCAGAAGATCCAAGATACACAAGGAAATCTGGGACAGGGAACCTCAGAGGAGGCTTCTTTTTCTCTCTTTTTTTGAAGCGTGTTGTAAATAACAAGTGTCTGTATCAGAAAAAAAACACGTTTAGTGCACAAGTGTAAATGCTAACAGTGCTTATTCTCCCCCATCTGCTGCCAGTTGTGTTCTTGTTACAGTCTCGTGCTGAATGTGTTGCGTAAGACACTTTTTGTTGGGTTTATTTTCTGAATCTGTAATTGCTCCCTTTATTTCTAGGCTTGTGCATGGCTTTCTTCAGAATAATGCACTGCCTGGCTGCTCACTGGCTTAATTTGTCATCTTCTTGTTTTCTATCCTTTGTTATCTACAGGTCAGTTTGCAAAGTTGAGTGCAATATCCTTCTCTCTCTCCTCTCGAGTAAGTATCATTATAATTTAGAAGAATGTTTGGAATTAATCCTCTTAATGTGTATTTCAGTTGCAATACACCTTGTGCTGCCTGTGTGTATGTAAAGATGATGTTTCTTTCTTCTTTTAACCTGTGTTAGGGTGCCTGGGGATGTCTCTAAATCATTTCTAATAATCTGTTTGAAATATGGTCCTAGTCCTGACGATTCCTGTTAAGCCATTACCCTTTTTATCTTCTTCCTTTGTTGGCCGTAAGAGTGAGAATGTGGGCTTTTCGTCCCTGGGGATGATGACAAATATATTAGCCAGTACAGAGAAAACTTATCCCAGACAATAAGGAATCAGATTACATTTCAGGAGACCCGAGTGCAATTCCTTGCAATGCTTTAGCCTTCCTAGGATAACTGAAATAAATCATTCCTGGTGAGACCGGAACATCTACTCTAGCGTGTGAAACAGGAGTTAGGCAAACATTAACCAAAGCAATCTACCAGCTGCTTGACCACAGAGGTGTCCTCAGATGTGTTGTGGAAGTTTAAAATCCCCCAATCCAGAGGGCAAGGTGGTCAGCTACTAGCTAGAGTCTGGCAATTCAGAGACAAGGCAAGAAGGTCTATAAATTCCCTGCTGGCCCATATTCAGGTCATGCTCCTTACACGTGCCAACCTCACAGTTGCAGCACCGAGTTTAATGCCAAGTTCAGCAATTGTGTTTTTATTCAGAAACACGGACAACAGCTATTTTTGTGAAGTAGCCTGTTATTCTGAACATTTGTCCAGGAAATTGGAGACTACACATTTCCTTCTTGCCTCATCTGAAGCTGCGGACTCTGCATGTCTGACTTCCTAGGAGAGTGCCATGCCCTGCTGTGAAGGTGGCAGTGAGACGATGCTGTCCATCCTGCTATGACAATGAACCATGGAATAATAATGGGGCCAGAAAGGGAGGAGAAATCAAGACAGGGGTCTGACTCTGGTCTGCAAACCAAGTCTCTTCCTCAAAGCCAGAACTAAAGGCACCAAACGTCAACTATCAAATGGGCTCTTCGAGTTGCGAGCAGGGTCATGTTCAGATAAGCAAAACCAGTGAACTAACCTGTGCCAACATTAGCAGGAATTCATGTTGCTAGATTTTGCATGCCGTGTTTTATGCTAGACTTCCTTATTTATATGGCAATTTTCATGGCAATATTTGACCCTGATTCAAGCAGTTTGCAACTTCTGATGACAGCAGAATTTGGATGTGGAAGTGTGGACCTTGTGAAAGCAGCTTCCAGTCTTCAGTGCTGAAAGCTGTTAGGTATTTCTGAAGCATCTGTCTCAGTGTCTCTAGCAGCTAAAGCAGAATAAATGGATGTGAAAAGCAAATAAATGGCAATACCCAGAGTGCCATAAACACCAAATAACTGCTCATAAAAATTCTCCTAGCATTGCCCCTCAGGTTACATCCATTCTCTCAGTGGTCTTGTTAAAAACAGGAGTGAGTCGTGTAGAGTTTCCTAAACGTTGACAGCCAGAAAAATAAGTTTTCTTCTTCTGTTTTGTTGCAGATGTCAGTTATAAATCAGGCATGTAAAAGGAAAATAGATCTTTCAAGAACAATGTATGTCTGTCTAATATGTATATAGTAGAAACATTATATATAACTGAATTTAATTACAATTATGAATAACCGTGACTTTAAAGGATAGTAGCTTTCAGACAAATGATTTGCAGTATTAAGCAGAAAAAAATCCTCTTCATTACAATTACAAAGCTCAGGCGATCGCATTTAAGGTTTCCTTTTTTGTTAGGAAGCAGTGTTAACATAGTGGTTTGGGGAAAGGCATATTGCCATACGGACTAGCTTTCTTGAAAATATGTATCCTGTCTCAAATTAGCAGAGATCTGAGACTGAGCTACTGTCTCGTCTCGTGGATGCTTCTGAAGCCTTTGGAAACCCTGTCAGAAAGAAATTTTTGAAAGCGCTGTGCTCCAGTTATCTCTATAGTGAAACTCTTTTTAGCTCCCAGGGGAGCCCTTCAGCCAGTGCCAAAGACTGAAACATTCCCACCAGCTGTAAAAGCCTGGCCTGATAGCAATTAGCAACAAAAATCAGTGAACTTGGCACTTCACCTGTACCCACAAGAACAAACTCTGTATTATGGTGCATTGTGGTAAATACATCTGCACATGATAAGCATGGCTTAATCTTCTCAAGATGCCCTCTTTTGTGAATATGGAAGATTAAAGTATCTTGTGCATTTTATTTGGTACTAATATTTCATAACCTTGGAAAATTAAATCAAAAATTGTTCATACCGGTCACAATGTGTAAAGTGCTTTTGCTGTTTACATTGGGTTCTTGCTTGAAGCTTACTAATTGCATCAAAACTTTTACTTCTAAGATAGTATGATTCAATCAGTGATGATACAAATGCAGTCAGTGTTATATTGCCTAGGTGGCCATAGGAGGTAGAAAGCCAACGGACTTTCTTATATCACAGTAGTATTACATTTGTGCTCTTTTAAACAAAGGTGGGAAAATAGGTTCAGTTTGTTGTAGCTTCTTGTTAGTGATATTGCCACTGATGGCCAGCCACGAGTTTTGGTCATTTGCTCATTCGTCAGTCAGGAACAAATGGTGTTGATGTCATTTGATTAAGGCTTTTTGCATTCTATTTTCATCTGCATTTTTAAAAGTGCTATGTACAGTTCTCTAGAATTGATTTTGAAATAACATCTAGTATAACAAAATCCCAAGAGGCCAAGTGGTTCCAGTAATACATAAAACATAACTTAATCCTGTTTTCAGTTTACTTTTTATATTAAATGTACTTTAATACCACTTGTTTTATTTTTAAAAGAGTAACAGTGAATTTGAGCTTGTTTTCAGCAGGCTCTAGGCAGGTCTTGAAATTAGGTGAATGCACAGCTTTGATGTTATTTTGCCGTTATGTCCCTGACAGCAGTTGCTTTTTTGCCAAGGGTGGGCAATGGGAACAGAAAACCTCCATCTCTGAGAGGGGTTAAGAAGTTGCCACTTTCAGTGAAGAGCTGTCGGGCGTGTTCCCACAAGACCTACAATTTCCTAGATTTTCTAAAGCAGTGCTTTCTCAGTGCTGGCACAGCAACATTTTAAGTGGTCATGTCCAATTCATTTATATGCATTATTATAACAGAAAAGGAGGTATGACAAGCTAATAAAAATCAGACCAAAAACATCCACTTGAGGGGGTTTCGGTCTTGATTTTTTCACTGTGATCACGTTTTCTCTGTATTGACAAAAACTTGCAATAATTTAAGTTGAAGACTCAGTTCCTTTCCCACTCCAAACCCTTTCACTTGCTGTAAACCTTATGACACAAATTTGGGGCCTGGGGCTTTGGGTGACCAGGGGTGACGTTTTCCATTGCAAAAGTGACTGAATGGTTTGTATTGAAACAGGTGGAAATTTTTCAATCACAAAACCCCCGTATTCCTTCAACTTTTTAATATGAATGCATTGTTAAATTATTTATTCAACTTGGCTGTTTTTCCAGAAAAGAAGTCTTACTGAGTAACACTTTCATGTTTTTCTCATCTTTTCCCTTTTTCTCCAAAGTCTGTTTTCATGTTTACCAGCAGAGGTTAGGAATTTTGCCCAACGTCAGGTGATAAAGCCCATGGGCCAAGGGAGATGCTGTGATCAGACCAGTCCCACCGGTGGGCCGCTGTGAGAAGGGCTGTTGGTTTAGCTGAAAGCCACAGACTATTCGTTTAAGTGCTGTGAAGACACTACTGCCCTGCATCCCTTTTTTTTCTGGGAAATAAGATTTTAGACCTAGCATGCATTTCACTAGCCAACATTTTCAGCTCCTTTGCGACATGGACCTGGCCATTTACTGTTTGGGAAAGATGGGATGCAGGATCCATAGCCCAGGGTCCAAGTCAGGTTACTAGCCCACAGTTAATGGATGGGTGGGTTTCAGATTTGCTGTGCCCGCTACCTGAGGTCACCTTTACTGGCCGTGTCCTGGCCTCCCTTTGGCAGTAGGTCCCCAAACTGCTTATCAGAGTTGGCTGGCTGCCTTTAAAGCTCATGCACCATGGTTCGTTCCTAGCATGAGCTTCATGCCAGTAGCTGAGGAGATCGCAGTAGTGTAGGTGCCTTGGTTGATTCGGCCCTCAGGAGACCATCTGGTCCTCTGTCTGGCTGGACACAGGTCTAGCTCCAACATGAGACCATGTCAGCCGTGGCTTTGTCTAGCAAAGGCTTGAGAACCTCCACTGATGGAGATTTCACCACCTCTCTGGGCATCCCCCTCTAGCGCAGTGCCACCCTCCTCATGGGGTTTTTTTTCCCTTAATGTCCAAACTGAGCCTCCCAAAATGCAGTTTGTCTTTTTTGTCCTTCTTGTGTGCTCCAGCACTACTGAGAAGATTTTAGCTTTGTTGTCCTTGTAACTACCCCTCAAACAGCTGCCAGCTGGTCCTCCCTTGCCACCTCTGCCGCAGCCTCAGCAAGCCCAGTTTCTTCAGCCCCTTCCTTCTAAGGCAGTGATGCAGTGGTGAAGAAACAGGGTACAGGCACTAGAGGAACTCCTCGCATCCATAAGTCATATTCTACTAGCAAACCAAATGATTCAGCATATCTTTTTGGTTTTTTTCTGAAGAAATATGTAAAAAACAGCATTATGTGGACCATTCCATTTGAAAATAACAGCAAAGTAATTTTCAAAAATGTCTGCTACCTTCACTCAGCTATATTTTAGTTTTCCTCTTTGTTTTTCCCCTTAAGTCCTCTTCTTGGCACGTAGGCATAAAAAAGCTGTAAAAGAACTGTGACCAAGTTGACTGGGAAGAAGCACTTTAGTTTTGTGAATTTAATTCTAAAATTACACAAGTGACAGGAATGGTTTTTGAAAATCGCTGAATGATAAGTAACAGAAAAGAACCTGAGGATTAAGTTACAAAAAAGGTCAAGAAACAGTTTTATAATACGAAAAATCATATGAGCTATAACTTGGAATTAATTCTGGCATTTCCAAAATGCTGCAATGAATTTAGAGCTTTGAGGTTTGTTAGTAGTCATTATTTCTTGTATGAAAATCTCTCTATCCCATGTTGGCTGTGGAACAGAGAGAAGCCTTGAGAGAATTTAGAATAACCTCTCCTCAGTCCGTCAAAGAGAAGTTATTTATTCAGAAAATTCGAAACAAACCCAAATACTTAGCAGTACTATCAATGCGTCTTAATGCATCCAGTGTTTCACGAGCCACTCTTCTTTTGCTCTCGTGGTTTGTAATGATCCCGTCAACAAATATGAGATGTACCTGTATTTACATAACCCTGGAATTGATTCGAGAAGAACCAGTCACAGGCAGCTGAAAACTGACCTCTTCCCTGCCTTGCATTTGCATTTTTTGACTGAGCTGTGAAGAGCAAAATGTTCCTTTACTATGATTTCCAGATTAGTTTGCAGATTTAAACAATGCAAGTGCATGTCTGATTTTTTAAAAATACTCCTTTAAAATGCACCTCAGAAATTTTTTGTGAACCTCTCATTAGACTTGCAGTGCAGGTTTCCTTTCCGCTTATCAACAAAATGTTAATGCTAGGTCTTTTGTGACTGCCTGCCACAAGGAGATACTAAATTAAGATCATCATACCATTGGGCATGCTCAGGTATGAAGGAACTGGATGGAAGCGTTTGTGCTTGAATAATTAATACAATCAAATGGTGTCAGGAAGGAGAAGCAGCAAGCTAAACTACCTGACCTTTCTTCATTTATCAGCTTTAATTTAACTCTTTTTTGCTGAAGTAATTTGCATTTCATCTCTCATCTTGTAGACCAGCTTTATGAGTGAGAAAGAATTCATGTCAGTAGGGTGTTTGGTCTTTTATGCTGTCATTACTGTATCTCATGCAATGCGAGTTGGTGTTCCGTCTGAGGTAGTTGAAGAGAAGAAGGATGAACTCCTCAGCTTCGAAAGGGTGAAGCGTGTAAACAGTGCCTTTGTGATTAATATGCCGAAAGCAGAAGTTTGCAGTATTACCTGGCTGTTAGGTCCTGACGTGTTTCTGAGAAAGAGCAGCAGTTGTCTAGCAGCCATTTTCATTATCAGCTAAAACTTTGATGCCCCCGATACAGGAATTTAAGATACTTATTGGCGCTTCAGAATATGGAGGAGCACCGAGGAATTGGTGCATCAGCAGATGAGGCTGTTTATGAGCTGTCGCACCCAGAATCATCCTTTTAAGTAACTGCATTTCTTTTTGGACATAGGGAAATATACCTGGGTGTGTACATTAAGGGTGAGACATTTGCACGCGAGGAGGGGCTCCTGATCCTGAGTGACTCTTAGCTAGGTGGCTGAACACTGTGCTCAGGGGGAATAATCCGTAGTTTCGCTACCAATAATCTATTTATGGAGCAACCTGGAAGGGAAAAATGGAAGGGAAGACGGGAACATCTGCCAATCCGTGTCAGTGCAGACCCAGTTTCCCCAGGGCCCCACAGCAGAGCAGGCAACAGTCTTCTCGCCGGTGGTAAGAAGAGTTTCCAGCTTCCCAGGTGCCCTGTAAGATTCTGTTTACAGCTTAAACATCTGTGGCTCACCTCGGTCGAATGGCTTTTTCACTTTTTTAACTTTTTCAGGGATAACCACAGGAATTGGCCAGCTCCTCCTTTTTTCTCTCAGTAAAGCAGCAGGCCAAGGCGTTACTTGCTCTGCCTGTGTGGGTGCCGCGTCTTAAAACCAGCAGTGCTTTTAAAAACCTTCCCTCGACATTTCTCAACAGGCAAGCTGCAGTCAGACAGACAACGAAAGCTACGTGAGAACTGACGATGAGGAGAGCTGCTTTCGGACAGACGATGAAGAAAACTCGGCTGCGAACCTCACAGAAGAGTGGAACCAAGAGGTGCAGCGTCTCTTGACAAAAAAAATCACATAACTAAGTTCTGAGGACTGTAGCACAGTACTTTTGTTCTAAGAGTTGTAGTTTGTAGATGTGTGTTTTTGACAACAAGACTTTTGTTTAAAGCTAACTTATATTAGCTACATCTTCTGTAACATGGCTCATTACCGGCGAGGAAAACAGACTGACTTACGTACTGCTGTTACAAAGGATGGCAGTATTAATAACTCACGTAAACCCTTTGCACATGATATTGAACCTGTTCAGTTTACAATGACAATACTGTTTATAGATAGAAATTTGATTTCTGAATACTTTGAGATTTTAGTAGATTGGTTTACTATACACTGTACATTTTTTCCACAGAAGAAATAAAAAGCTACAATTATGCATTTAACACAGAATTATTATACTCCTGAGTGTATATATCCAGTAGCCCAAAAAACAAAGTACCAGACTATATTTGCAATTTGTTTGCAAGTCTTTAAATTAAGACTTATACAAAATGTACTAAAGTAGTAATAATATAATTAATAATAAATAATAATAAACTTCTCTAATTTAGGGCTAATGTATAACTTAGGAATGTTTCTTTCAAAATAATCTAACAAATCAGCCATAGAAGTTAGTGTAAATATTTTTTTTCCAAATAGATATCATATACAAAAGGTGACATTCAAATGATATAGAATCTAGTTTTTAAATCAGCACAGATCTTCTTAAAACTGTGAACTATGTTTTGAAATACTCGTTGCTAAAGCTGTTTATAAACCACAGGTGCCATAAGATCCCTGAACTGACTGATGTTACGTATAATCCTCCATAGTATTGTTTCATTGATGTTTTAGCTTTAGTAAGCATGTGTTCAACAAACAACCGGCTCTTTCCATCTCTCTGCCCCTCCTCCTCCCCCCCCCCCGCCATGTTATTTTCGAGGCCTTCAGCTTTAAATGTACAGGCTTAAAGTGCGCTTGCAACTGTTTTCTTTTTTGTTTCCGAATGTGTATTGCCTTAGCCAGCCAGCAGATGTTCTGCATGCACTCTTGGAAACGTGTGGTGAGACGTGCGGGGCTGGATGGAGGAATAGCTATCGGTGAAAAGCACAAGAAGAGCAGTGGGTTTTTTCAAAAGGACAGGCACGCAGTTACAGAATTAGAGTTTTGTCCGGTTTAGTATTTTTCAAGTAGAATGGCATTGCGGGAGAAAGGGGGTTTCCCTGGCTGTTTGGAGTTGGGCAGTGAGACTGCTAGCTAAAGCGCGTTTGCTCTGCCGTGACTACAGACCTGGAGGCACTCCTGAGCCGGGGCTGAGACAGAGCGGGTGGGATGTCCTCCCCGCAGCACGCTGCCCGGGGATGCCGGTGACAGCTGTACGGCACGTAGCCTGCCGTGCGGAGACGTCGGAGCTGGGGCAGGAACCGGAGCCGGGCCGGAGCACGGGGCAGCGATGCAGGCTGGACACCCAGCCTGCCCGAGAAGCGCAGCGGGGCGTCTCGGCACGACCTCCGCGCTGGCGTGATGTTACTGCCCTCGTGCAACATCACGGGTCCCAGCACCTGGGTGGCCTGCAGTGACACTGTCCCACAGCCCTGAACACAGAAACGTTTCGCACAGATATTTCACGCCAGCGCAGTCTGCCTACAGCACGCGGTGAGATACCCATCTGAAGCAGGTTAACGTGGTTTCTCTGTCCTCGCTTCCATGGTGACGTGGCTGTGCGCTGCCGTATGTACGTGAGATCGCTGTGTGGCTCGACCCAGTAAGTCCGCTTGTTTGCATGCACTCTCGAGGCTCACGGCTGCTCCCCTGGGCACTGTGTGTTGGGGAACAAGTATCTGTGTGAAAGAGCTGCTGCCATTTTTCACTTCCGTATTTTCACTTCCCTGCTCGCTGCAGGGGGGTTGGACTAGATGACCTCGAGGGGTCCCTTCCAACCCAAAACTTTCTATGATTCTAGGATTCTATGATTGTGTTATTGCGTATGCAGATCTCTTGTCCGCATCTCCTTGCACATCTGGGCTTGGCCTCAGACATCCAAATGCATACAAAGGCATAAGCTTTTCATTTTCGCCGTCACTGGTCTTTGCTCCTGAGGTATGTGCCGTCCTGGCAAGGCAGGCACCATATCCCCTGATGCCCCCTCATCCGACCTCCTCTCAGGAACTGGTGAGCCTCCACTAGTGCCTAGCACTCCGCGTTCAAAGCTACTCCAGTGAAGCTGTAGAGGTTGCTGTCAGCTCAGGATTCCAGACGAGCATTTCCTGAACAGAGGTAAAGCAAGCTAGAACACAGCTATGTGCGATGGCTGACTAACTCACCCCGTGTCACGTTTAACTGTACCCAGAGTAATAGATCCTTCCCACCATCTTAATGTCCACGTGGTCATTATCGCTGTGCTTAAAATAGATGCAACAAAATAATTCCATTGCAAAGGCTTCCGGACTAGGAGCAAAGAAAAAAGTTGATGGATCAAGCGCCTTTCTCTCAGGCTGGTGTCATCAAGGTGATCCCCAGCAGAGCTCTGGGTCCCTTAGGCCCTGGAGCTCTGAGATGGAGCACCTCTTACTTGGCTCTCCAAATACTTATTTTAAGCATTTTCCAGCGGTTCAGCTGGCTGCGTTTTTGCCCAGCTGGTGTTTGTCTGCTTGTTGAATGTTATTTTGGTTGTGGTTTGCGGTCATTGAAACAAACGGAGTTACAGAAGAGGTCCCTGGCGTGGGCCTTTTCTTAACTATCAATGACCCACCACACCAGTCAAAACTCCGGGTGGTTTTACTGTCACTGGAGGGAAACCAGTGGCTTGGAATCAGGAGACAGGGATGTGACGATGTGTAGGGTCCTCGAATGTCCAAAGCGAAGGTGGAGAATGGGTTGTCTGTAAGTAGTAATGTTAACTAAACTGCATAAAAAGGTGTGTGGCCTTTGTTGTGATATAATATGTATTTTCTTATATGCATGAGCCAAATTGTTGCATCATGATTTATCATAAGTGTGTCCAACTTTACTTTCAGTCATCTTCTCCCATCCTTTTTTTGGCAATTACTGTAGATAGACCTTGTAAATATTGCAACCTCAGGTTGCCGTATTCACGTTGGTTCAATTCAGCAGCCGGAGGTGTGAACAACGAGCACTCCACCGTGTCCTGAAGACAAAAAGGCATTTTTACCTTTGAACCAAAAAAAAAAAAGAAGTATGATGAGTTACATCTTGAGGCTACTAACTGTAAGACATTTTTAAAACTACTGTACTTGACACCGCTTGAGGCAGATACAGAGACACTGAAGATGTCACGGTATTCATTGGTATTGTAACAGAACTGCTATTGTATGGGGTTTTTGTATTGCTGTTAAGTATTGTTTTGTGTGTGTGTGTTGGAACCTACTGGGGACATGTTATATTTTGAAGTGATTAAACTATTTAATTGTGTGTCTATATTTTGGAATGGAATTATTTCTTCATTAAAAAATTTTTAAAAGTAATCTGTGGCGTATCATGTTTGTGGCTTGCTTAGGTGTCGGAAGTCCTGTTGCACGAGGCAGAAGCGCAGGGGTTTTTTGTTAGGGAAGGAAAATGTTTCCCCGCAGCACAGCGAGCAGTCTCTGCTTCACCCACGCTGTCTCCTCCACCTCTGCGCGAGAGACCTCCTGCCACCGCTTTCCCCACCGCCTTGAGCAAGGCACCGAGCAGCGCCTGCATCCCGCTGGCCCAGGCATTTTCTTCGTTCTTCCTGGTCCTCAGGAGCCTAAGCCAGAGCCCTACCTGCAACACTGTAATTTCTCTTACCCACTGTGCTTCTTCTCTCTGTGTCCTTAGAAGGAGTAAAACCTTGGAAAAAGTGTGTTTCAATGGCTTTGCTGTACATAGTCACAGGTTATCTTCCATTGCAGAAGGATGTGACTTTGTTATTTTTCCCATTATACTTTTAAGTTGCCTTTGCATATCGGGTGTTGGTGATTACAACTGGTTGCTCACCTGAAGGAGCACAGAGCTGCCAAGCAAGAGCTCTTACTGGAAGCAAGTCTGCATCCTGGTGGAGTGCTCCCGGGCATGGCAGCAGCAGCTGTGCAGCAGTGCCCGGCTGTGCTTTCTGTGCCCCCGGTGCTGGGGTCCTCCCCGGGCAGCGTGGTGCGGGTGGGCTCTGGCCGGACAGACGTCCCCAGCTGTACAGACAGCGTTGCTGACTGGCCAGTCAATTACAGTGCGGTGGGGTCTGCTAGAAGGAACGCAGTAGCAGCACACTGAAAATATCCCCTGTCTACTTGCCGCATATCCCTGTGTCTTGGAAAGCGGATGAAACCCAGCCTGCTGCCTCCTCCTTCAACGTCGACTGCTGTGGTAATCTATAAATCACCAGGGTTTATTTGCCCTAATTCCCCTGTCTACATGGTGACATTCTTCAATAAAGACAATCGGTTTACACTGTAAATTATTTGCCTGATCTGCTGAACTTTGCCTCCACAATCCCAGTCCAAATTCATATCCACAAGACTGTAATATATGATGACCTATCATCAGCTCATGAGGATAACTCTGTTTTATCCATGCATAATCCCAAAATGCTGTATTTCTTCTAACCCACAATCAGCCTATGGCCGTTGGGGAGCAAAGGAGGCAGTGAAAATTAATTTATAGGCAAAGGCTGTTTTCTTCTTTGCCTCTTGGTTACTCCAGCTACTTTCTGCTCCCCATGAGGAAAACAGACTCATACGGGAAGAAATAAATTAGTTTCATCTGAAAAAGGAAACAAAATAACACTAAAATGAAATAAAAATATAAAAAAATAAGATTGTTTTAAATAAAGTAAAATATCAAATAAGTTAATCAATCAAACAAATGGTCTTTAGATCTGGGCAGTTGGCATTTTGGGTGCACCAACGCTGAACTAGGTGGCTGAAAGCATCTGGAACTTTGTAAAAGCAGCTGGGAGGCTCATTCAGCAGCACACGGACCTATGGCCGCTCTGCCAAGGTGTGCTTGGGAGGCCTGTTTCTCGGTGGTTGGGTATTCCCTCGCAAGCAGCCCTTAGTTCTGGGTGAAACCTTTCAAGAGAATATCGCAGGAATATGAAGCTGAGTCTGCCGCAGAAGTAGGTTAGGTGGGGTGGGAAGAGAAATCTCCATTGTTCCATGATTAAAAAATGCATTGAAGAATTTCATATGCTTCAGGATCATCCCATCTAAAACCCCAGATAATCTGCAGATTAAGGATTCCCCTTTGCTTTCTCCTGTGAGGGACTGCCACCGGTTGAGTTGCCTGTGGATTAGGACAGCTGTCCCACACCACCAGCACAGCACCAGCACGCCGTCGGCTGCGAAAGGCAAAGTGGCAGAATTGGGCTGTGCCTCTTACCGGCTTCCCACTCCCCCGAGAGAGGTACCAGCCGCTGACAAACGGGTCCCAGGCAGGAACAAGCCTTTCTGAAGGGCTCACAAGTCTGGAGCTTTCTAGAAAAGGCCGTTTTGGGGAAGCAACCTCCCAGGACAAGGCTGGGGGATGTGCCCAGGGAAGAAGGGTAATCGTGCAGCCACTTCATGCCAACTCTGAGAAAAGATGGTTAATGCAACTTGAAGGTAACAAAGACTAAAAAGATGGGCAACGTGCAAAGAGTAGTTGCTTTCCCGTGTCTTGGAAGGAACTGGAGGAGGCCACGGCGCATTTTGTCGCTGCCATGCGACGTTGCAGCATGTAGTTTGCTATTTAATACAACATAATTTACCACTAGCAAATTAATTTCCTCGTGACTTACGTTTTTTCACAGAACACTCAGCGGTGGCCAGATGGCAGATGTGTTAGGCCTGCTGCTTGTTATGCTAATTGGCAGCCGCAAAGGCCTCCCCGTTAACGTTTCTTCTCCTGCGCTCGTTGCAGCCCCGCATCGTGGGCAGCCTGCGCCTTCGGTCAGAAGAGAGGCACCCTGCGAGTACGTGCTTGGAGTGGTTTTCTTCTTACTGCTGCGTTTGATTTCTGCCCCTCTCGGTACATTCCTTTCTAAAAAACTATGGGTCAAAGTGGTTTCCAAGCTGGGGGTGTGAGTGTGCATGCCTTCGTTTCGCAGCCTTCGGTCTTTGCACCCCCCCATCCCTGAGAGCCACCCCTCGCCCCAGCCTGGGGCGCAAACCTCCCTGCTTGTCCTTGTATTTCTGCTGTCACTCATCTCACACCAGGGTGAAACGGGATTTGCCTGAAGCCTCCCCAAAAGCAGGGAGCCGCTCGGCAGCACCTCGCAGAGCAGCTCCCTGGGAAGCGCATTTCCCACCCTGGGTGAGCATCTCTCTCTGCCCTCCCGTCCCGCTTCCCACAGGAGCTGCCGCGGGGCCCAGACCGGAGTTTCTCCTGCGTGTAGTCCCTCACTCAGGTCAAGAAATTTCCTTTGGCCATCCAAAACTTCCCTGGTTTCACCAAAAGCGTTCGCACCCTCCTGCCCTGCCGGCTCACCTCTCCTCCTGCACCCTTCGGTGTTGCCCAGTCCAATTACACTCCACTTTTTGCTCCACTTTTTTTTTAATTTTTTGCTTTGTTGTTTTTTAAGGCCACTGACAGTAGCCTTAAATCCCCAGCGATGCTATGTGCATAACACTGCTGCTGTCGCTAGGAACCAGGTGCTCAGCAAGCCTTGAAGATCTGTGCTTTTGTCTTCGCTCTTCTTTTAGGGCCGTCTTCATCTCAAAAAACAGGAGCTTACAGGCGCTGTAAGAAGCAGCTTTCATCACCATCTGTATTGAGCAGGTGCAAATAAACTCAGAACCCCTCCAACAGACCTCAGCTCTGAGAAGCCACCCTATTGCCTTCTCTGCGAAGCAGCGAAGTAGTGCGTTAGTGTTTTTCAAAAGCCGTTGCATGCTCTCCAGAGCTGGTTTTACATTTGCTACCTATAACGGTGTGCTTGCTCTCAACTCGTTTGCCCAGAGCCCCTCGCGGTCCCCAGACCCCCGGCAGACCAAAGGGCTCGAGCCCTGTTTGTTTTGGCTGAAAGGCTGATATTGGGGCTATTGCAGATGGTAATTAGTACTGGAGGGAGCGCTGCTTCCAGGGAATCCTCTCATCACTCCCTCCGAGTCACACACTTATTGGAGGGCGCTTCAGCAGAAACACATTTTCTGCTACATTTTTGGATCTAAACTCTTGTGAATTAATTGAGTTCATGTATAAATGCAAGAAGGAGGAGTGCAGAACACTCTCCTATGGTTGAGTTTGTGAGAAGTGTTTGCAGAAAGACACATGTTCGCCAATTAAAAACTGGGTTTGTAGAGGTTATGCAAAGTCTGCACAGCTCTAGCGTTGGCTGTTTGTCTGGCAAAGTGATGATGAAGAGGAAAACTAACTGGCTTTGGCTGCAACTGGGGATTACCAAGGCTGCTGGTGTCTGGAAGCAGAAAAATTAAACTGTCTTATGTTAGTTGGGGTTCCATGGCTTGACCTAAAGGGAGCAAACCTGGAGGACTAAAAACAAATGAAAAACAGATCACTGCTGAAGTAGCTGCTCAGTGGCCGGCTGCCAGTTTCCTTGGGAAGCAATTCGTTATTTGCCGTACCCATTGCGCTGCTGGTAGCGATGCAGCTGATCGGCTTGGCGGGCACTGCCGGGCGGAGTTCCTGCGGCAGCGGGCTCGCTCCTGCCATGGCCGGGCCGTTAGGTACAGCTGAGCTACAGCTGGCAGAAGTTTGCCCTAACAGCTCTCTCGAGTGGATAGCAGGACTGCATCTGGTCCACCCTTTAATAAAACGTGATGGATAATCATGGAGTGTTTTCCCTGACAGCTTTCCAAGATGGGAATAATGTTCATGTCTTCAGTCACCTAACAGATTAAAGAGAAAAGCTAGTGGCCTTGTCCAGAAAGCATGAGCCAGCCTAATGCTGGGGTGAGGTTTCACACTGGGCTGTGTCGTAATTCACAGAGCAAGAACCGGCATCAGGTCCTTCCCCTGTCCTTCACTGCAGAGTGTCTGTACAGTAATAATATATATAATATTTATTCTCTCACCTCTGAATATAGAACTTCATCAACACATTAACAAAAAACAGGAAAAGAGAAGACTTGAATTTTGTTGAGTATCTATCTACATCATGCCTTGTTGCCTAGGTAGTTACATTTAACATTCAGGGCTTGTTTCTAGGAGTTAAGAGCTAAAGAAATAAACAAGCTCTTTTAAGGATGCAGAAGAGAAGAGGGCTCCAATTTGGTTTGCTGTATTTACTTTGTTGGGCTCATTTGGACATTCATTGTCTAACGACGGCCTAGAAATGTAGATACCCTGCAGAAGTGTTCCCCGTACTTCAGCCAGCCTTACACGCCCAGCTCTGTACAATCCCTGGCACAGACAGGACAGGCGTACGCACACACACACCGATGAGTTTGTTCTTGTTACGTTAAGAAGCGATGTTCCGGACCTCGTGGGGTGAGTCAGATGCAGTAAGGGGTTTTCCTGTCCACTTTGTGTGGGTCAGGTTTTTCTCTTTTTCACTGCACAAGAGGATGAAACTGGCAGCCGGCCCCACCAGGCAAAGGCGAGAGCTGCGCAGCACATGTCCTCGTGCCAGCCCCCCAAGGCAGTGCTGGCCGTACCCTGCTGGAGGTGGTACCCCTCTGCACCCCAGGAGCTGCCTTTCCTTGGCTCACAGCTCAGGCACGAGGTCTGCTTTTGTAAGATGCGATTGGTGTGAGGGCCCCTGTTTTACTGCACAACAGCCACCAAGCCCTCCAGCCTTGGTTTTGTATCTCTGGAGCATTCGGCTGCTGCGGTGGTAGTCAGGGACCGACCACACCAAACACGGGTGGGTGTCTCTCCTCTAGAGGAGGGGTGATTGAGACAGAGAGCAAAAACATGTGAAGAAAGTACAAAAAGACAAGGTGACAGGGATGTTCACCCACTGACATGCGGTAGATGGAACTGGTGGGCTTCAGGCCAGTTTACTTCTGAGAGATGTGAATCGGCAGTAGCTATTATTTGGAGAATCAGCAAGATGTTCTTGCCCGTTGGCCTCATCTGATGGAAGCAGCACTAGCACAGCTCCCCTGATCAAGAAAGAACTTTTCTTGAAGGGCACAGTAGTAGTGAAAATTTTTATTCTTCGTGGCATATGAACGTATTTCATGACCATTTAGCGATACCATAACTGTAACTCCAGGAAAACCTATTTTGAATGTCCTGTATATCTACAGAGACATGCAAGCTTGCTCTAGAATTTCTGGGCTGAATTCTGGCAAGTTTAGCCCAACACAGTGCTTCCTTTCATCTAATTTCCCACAGAGGCGTGTGGACGTGTCTTTAGCTGCATAAACCTAATTATGCTCCCGCAACCCAAAACTGACAATTAAATTACAGTTCCAGAATACTTGCAGAACAAAGCTTAACCAGAAGTGTTGCAGCTTGATTTGTTGGACCAGCAGTATGAAAAGAAGGATTGTTATGTAAATTTAATTTGGAAATTATTAGCAAGAGCGATGTCGTAGAACAGAAGCCTTCTATTTTTCAAAGGGATTCCACCTTGCTATAACCACATTCTGTTCCTGGTTACAATAGCATAAATGAATTGCAGGTATATGAAGTATTTTCAGTAGACAGGTTTTTGAAGATGAAGTTTTCCTTATACAATGCAGTCCTAAAAGAGGTATGGAGTATTCCTAAAAAATCCAGCATGGATTAAAAGTGTGATTTCTTTCCCCTGTAAAGCTTCAGAATTGTTCTGCAAGCACTTGTTTTCAGCAGAAGGTTGGCAGTGTTCATAAATTAAGTCACACTGTGAAAATTAAAGATACCCACCCCAGCCAGTCCTAGTCCGTACCTTGCTCCCTCCAATGCCTTCGCTTCTATGTTTGGTCCTTGAAGTCAAAGTCAGGCAAGGTCTGAAATCACATAAAATCCACAAAGATCTGTTGCTAAATAAGGGTGATATACAACATAATCATGCAAGAAGCAAGATCTGTCCTAGTGGAGACTTCACTTGTATGCCTACCATTCGCAGTGAGAGGAGTTGATACCCCTTCAAACTGTGGAAGGATAGCTAAGCGTCTTGGAAACCAGGGTGAGGACCTGCTGGAGATGTACGTCTCCTTTACATTAGTTGTCGTGTCTATCTATGGGGGTTAAAGTTTCTATCTGAGTTGAAATTAACATTAGTTATACTCTGCTGACATTATTTATACTTGTTTAAATGTGACATAGTAAGACTTGGAAAAATAAACCAATACAATTCCGGTCCTCACAGAAGAATATTGGCCTGGTCCATTATCCCCTGATCTGAAAGATAAGGCTCTGATTTTTGGAAACACGGGATCAAGACCAGTGTGATAGACTGTTGGGTCATAGAATATGAAGAAACTTCCAGCTTTGCCTTACATTTCTAAAGAATCTGAAACGCA
Source organism: Opisthocomus hoazin (assembly GCF_030867145.1). Taxonomy (NCBI): domain Eukaryota; kingdom Metazoa; phylum Chordata; class Aves; order Opisthocomiformes; family Opisthocomidae; genus Opisthocomus; species Opisthocomus hoazin. Next base: position 49,691,534 of record NC_134416.1, on the reverse strand, counting down.
ACATGCAACAGATGTGAAGCAGGAAAAAAAATAGTTGATTTTTAAAAAATGCAAACCTGCAGCAGTGGACGTTAGAGAGAGTAAATGCGAAACCCATACAAATAACTGTAGAAAATGAACAAACACATGAATGTGTATGTATTTCTTTACAGTAGTCATCAGCACAACTGTCTTCAAAAAAAGCCTGCTGCATTTCCACGAACAGCTGTATCCTGGCTTTTTCACCTAGTAAAGCAGAAATTAAGTAGCGAAGCAGTAAAACTAGAAGAATTCAGGAAAAATAAATATGCAGTAAAATAAACTCGAAAGGCTGGAGTTTATTTATTGCAGATAAGGACTTTCCTGTATAAAATAATTGCAGGAATGGAAAAGCCGTGTTACATTTTTCATGACCAAAAAAAACCCTGCAAGCACAGATTTTTGGCATGGCATCATGCTTGAGAATTGTGAACAGCTCTTTCCTCTGCGTGTAGAGACAATAATCCTGGCGTGATGCGAGCCAAGGCGCTGGCACGCAGCGTGATTTTCAGCCATCAGCCCCAGCTACCGTGCGGCTTGGTGCACGCAGTCTTGGTCCCGTGATTTTCTCTGTGTCCCTTCAGGTCTTCGGTGGAAACAGCAGAACTAAAGGGCAGAGGTGAGTAAGACCAGGAAAGAATAAAAATCTCTATGGAATTATTTTGGAGCATTTCCCTGAGTTTTCATGGGCAAACTATAAATGAAGACAAAAGGGATATTTAAAACATTGTCCTTAACATAAAGTCATACCTAAAACCCCACTGTTGGCTTATATTTTCAATTTATGGCCAAAAATCATCATTCTCGCTGCCACTGCTGCATTTCTCTCCTTCATTCTCCTAATCTAACAAGTTGTTCCAACATCTCCAAGCATGGGCCCATCCCTGCTACACGGCGTCCTCCTCCGAGCCCCGGTCAGTCCACACGACCCACGTTTTGGCTGGGCTCGTCTCACCAGCAGGACGTTGGTGGGGTCGGAGCCACCTCCTCACACCCCAGGACAGCAGTCCCAGTCCTGTGTGTCCAGTACCGCATCCTCCCAGCAACGGGAAGCACAGAGTGCTCGTGCCTGTGTGCTGTCTCCAGCTGGAGGCTGAAGATCTGCCTGCAGCGCGAGCTCTCCAGGACATCCTCCACCCCTGCTCTGGGAAACCTGGTCCTGAGTCATGACTTTCCTCCTCGCAGCAGGGTCTACCACCTTCTCCGTCCCGCAGTTTAACTTAACGTTGGATTTCAGCGAGACTCTCAAGGCATGGACTGTGACCGCCGAAAGAGATGAATTGGTTTTCCCAAGCCCTTTTCTTCCGTAGCGAAGGCCTTGACTTCCATGGCTTTGAAGTTTTGCTTCCTCAAGAGTGTCTTTGTTTTCTGCATGAGACATTTACCTCTTGTCCAGCCTTGAGAATTCGTGTGTCTGGGAAGCTGGATAAATTACAGCTTCAGAGGAGTCTCAAGGCTAAGCAGTGAAGAAGGACAGGAGCTTCCCAGCAGCCTGTAAATTCTTGGGGCTGAGAATGTAAACTCGCCCGAGCTCACAGTCCGTTCCAGCACAAAACTGGTGTAAAAGAGCATAAGTGCGAATGTGAAAAGGGCCTTTGTTCATTTGTTTATTTTCTCAAATACCCACTTTAATGCAGTGATAAATTAACGTTTCGAGGTGCCTCCATGTAAGCTTATAGGCTGCAGCACTTCTTATCACCTGTGACAGCTGCGGTTCCCAGCCGACCAGCACCTGCAAAAGCAAAGGAGAACAGATCTGGCTTCACTGCCGTTCTGAGGTCACAGGGAAAAAAATATGGAGACAGTTTTTTCTTTTTCAAAAAATTGTATTCGAGCTTTTTAAATGCACCAGAAGGAAAGGTTACAAAGAGCCACATCACCACTTCAAACTATTTGTCATGGATGGTCACCATTAAAATCTATTTGAATGTCACATGTACTAACTCGGTTTGTCCAATTTCGTGCACAGTTTTATTATGAAAAAATCATGTCCTTTTAATTTTTTATTATTATTATTTAGTTTAATTATTTTATAGATTAAAAATGGATTTGGTTGAAAAACAGTTGTAAGAGAAAATTTCCTTTTCAGAGAGATACTGGCATAGCTAAAAGGGAAAAAAGAATGCACACAGGAAGGTGGGCAGTAGCATTAACTCGTTCTAAAGTGAGAGCTTTACAGTTATGTCATATATTAATTTTTTTAATAAACTGCATTTGAATACATGCGATCAGCCCAAAACTCCACAGACATCAGACTCAGGCAGGGAAGGGGAAGAGGGTGCATGTGCGCGCATGCACGTGGCTGGGGGACAGCAGGGGGGACACTCACGTGCCTTGTGCCTTCCAGATCTATCTCAGCTTTCAAGAGAAGACTCTAATTAACAAAACTGAGTTGCTGTCAAATGTGTTCTTTGCTGTCGGTTTCTATTTATAATTATCAGAGGACAGAAATCAAGCCGAAACACGAGTTGCAGGATCGAGAAGTCGGGATGGATACGTTAACTCTCGCAGCTCTGGCTGCTCCACCGCAGAGGCTGTGTGAGCAGGCAGGGCAGGAGCCTCCTCCCTCCGCACCCACACCCGTCCTTCTCCCAGCGCTCGGTTGCCTGGCAAGCAGGGCGCGGAGCAGCACGCACGCTGGGCGCTGTGACCTGGAGCGATGCTGTTGCAGAGGTTTCCCAGTCCCCGGGGGACTGGCCAAGCCAAGCGAATGCCAGGCTGTTCAGTGTTGTTCTACAAATGCCTCTCTGCTGGAGCGAGGTGGGGTTTCCAGGAGCCTGGGCAGCGCTGGAGGTTGTTGCCAGACGCGAGGTAACGTGCTGACAGGGCTATTCCAGTGTGTCAGCATTTGTACTAGCGCCGGTTAAGCTGTTGCGGTACGCTTGCTAAACCAGCTTATTTTGTTTGGGCATCCACCAGGACTTTCAAAGTTACTTTATCCACTGCTTTGGAGTAACATACTGAACGGTGAGCAAGCAGGCAAAACTTTAAGTTATGCATAAGTAAATCGTTTCGTTCCTGCCGCGGCTTCCCTGCGCAGGAGACGATGTGCTGCTGTCACGCTGCGCAAAGCTCGGCCAAAGATCACAGTGCAGCTCCTTGGCCAGCTATGCCATCCTCCTTCTTATTCTGCAAAATGGATTTTATACAGCTGCTCTGGTCACATTTCTCCTCACTCAGCTCATAAAGAAACCCCAACAAATCTCCCTGGAATCCAAATTCACAGTTTCCAGAAATCAGTCAGCACGGCCAGAGGTTTCTCCTCTTCTCTGCTGAGGAGAACATGCCCAAATTACCCACGTGGCTCCAGGCCCTGCCTGCGCAGCCCCAAGCCTGGGCGCTTCATAGCCCCAACAGCTAAAACCCATTGCAGTCTGCACTTAGTCCTTCGCCACAGGCATTTCTCACCCCTCCCTGTGCAACGTCCCTGTGTGGTGCTTCCTAGCAGAAATGGCTGTAAAATGTGTTGATGAACTAAGGACAATGGTCCCCATGATACCTTCGGGAGGAATAAAGAAGCTTGATGGTAACAACAATTAATAACAACAAGCACATTTGATTAATGGGGTGGTAAGGCAGTATCAAGGAAATTTTTTGTTCACTAGTTGATTCGGAGCTCCAGGAACCAGAGATCATACTGCTCTCATTGAGGCTTAGACAAAGTACGAGACAAAGATGGTGAAATCTCTACTACAAAAAATTGATTTTGGTAGTAGTTAGATCATGCTTTGTACCAATGATGAAAAATATTAAAAATGCTTAGCAATAGGTGTAAATGGGTGGGGTATCCAGTGATACCAAAATTAATAACCAGTATCACCGTACCATGAAACCAGAGCTGTACCTCACTTTGCATGGCCCTTTCCTGGTGGTGTCATGATAATCTTTCAGAAGACACAAAGTAAAGCAAGTTCTGCCTCACCCTTTATCATGAAGATTATCATATTTTTCCTTTGTCCATGCTGCCGTAGGGTACCTGTAGCCGGGCATGCACTAGCCCCAAAAGACCTCTCCCTTCGCCCCCGCAGACCTGGGTCTTTCAGTGGAGAAGGCGAGTAGAAAAGCCACTTTTTTCCACTTCAGGTGAATGTAGCCAAACAGCCCCAAGGCCTGATGTTTCTGTCCTCCCTGAAGTCCCTCGAGACATGCTCCCAGTGTGTTTTCAGCAAGGGTAGTGCCATTGCCCTGCACCTACTAATAATTTGTCGCCGCTTCAGATCCCGTTTCCCCAGCATAAGGACTACCAGGAGAAGATGTTGCAGCAAAGGGCAGCCGCTCGCTTTTGACTATTTTAAGGGTTAGCCATTTCCTCAGCCAGCCTACAATTTTAACTATTCAAAGCAATGATTTCTGTATTTCTTGTAGAATTAACAGTAGAAATACTTTAGCCACTTATATGCTTTGAACAGTGATTTTTACCGAAGGAGAGCACCTTGCTGCATCAGCTGCTGTTACGGCGGTTTTAAGGCTTCGTTCCCCCGAGGGCTCACAAGGGAGCCTAGCTGCCACCTGCACCCTGTCATTACGGGTCCTAGGAGATGCCCTCGGCCCGAATCCCAGGCTCGGTGCATGCCCCAGCTTCGCTCTCTTGACGCAGCTCCATTTGTTTCACCCTTTGCACTCAGTCGTCTCTCTGCCGTGGTGACTTAGAGGCAGAAGGGTCAGGCTTGTACAACCAAGAGTAATTAATTAGATCAATCTCCTGAGGCCTATTTGTAAGGGAAAAGTACCTCCTGGTATTAATTTGCTTTAGCAATGTAAATGATGTATTTCTGGCTCGTCTTCTCAGACACTGTTTCCACTATTTTCACACTTCTAAAAAGGGAGCGTACAGTGCAGGGAGCAGTCCGGGTTTAGCCTGTGCACTCCTGCTAGGTCATTCATCTCAGTGCTGCAGCTCAGATCTAAACTCTTACCCTTTCCTGTCTGCTTTAATTTTTATACAAAAGTCCACTAATGCCAAGTAAAATTCCACATCGTGGAGCCATTCAGGCTAATGTCTCATAAAATATCCTGCCATATCCACACATCTTTTCACATCCTCCTTCTCTGCAGATCTTCTTCCTACGCCTGCTTCTGCCGCAGTGAGATAATCAAGGCAGCAACGGCAGCCCTGTTGCACGTCCTCCCCCAGGACACTTCTGCTGCCTTCCAAGCTACTGAATGTCTCCCGGCCCTGCCCCTTGGCAGCGCCCTGGAGAACAAGGGAGTTCCACTGTGCTGTAGTAGAAGCTGCAGTAAAACTCAACTGGCAAGGAAGGGAAAAGGGAAGATACAATTCCTGCAGAGTACAGCCGGCATTTCAACGTCTGCCAGTTTCTAACATAAAGGAAATGGTGTCTCTTACATTCTGGTCATTCCCCTTCTTCTGCATTCTGTCTTTTGGTCAGCAAATATACTTATTATTAAACATCTGATTTGCAAACTAAACATGGTATGGAATAGGGCAAGAGTCAAGAGATAATCTTTCTGGCTACTGACTTGCATCTAGTACATGCTCCAGGTTGTTTTTAACAGCATTAGTACAGAAATGTACAGACTAATACGGTTCATAACTATAGGAAATAATTTCACTTAAAGGGAACACTTGGATTCAGGGAAAATGTTGGCTTTTTGCTGCTTTTTAGCTGCTCTGATCTATCAGAGTTCAATGTCTGCCGAGGGTATTGAATGGTCAAGCCTTGCCTGTGATTTGCAGTTCACAAAGTTCAAAGTCCTACGGAAGGTGTGACGTACAGTACTATGTGGGACTTGTGCCATGCACAGCTTTAGGGTCTGCCAATTGCCAACACACCAAAAGAGTTCAAATGCAGTTTTATATCTATAAAACGACTGTCAAACTGCTACGCTGCCACAGACACCCTCGTCTCTGGCTGACTGAGCCCCACGGAATATCTGTCTCCTGCATCAGCGAGAACAGAAGAGGTCAATATCAGTACCTCAAACAACTGTCGATTTGTAGCAGGCGACATCCATCAGATAAAATGATTAAGAGATCAGCTTTCCAAACCATGACCCCGGCTGGCCAACAGAGATGCAGATTGTGAGCGCTAGTATGACTATGTCTGTCAGGACGTATTAGCTCTGAGAAATCATTACCCACCCTAGGGAGGAAAATTAGCAAAGAAAACCATCCACCCCCTCCCCCAGCACTCGTCTGGACTGTGTGCAAATGGGACTTTCCACAAGCTGAAGAAGGAAACAGAGCAGAGCTTGTCCTTACTGCCGGGCAGCCATTAAATTTCTGGATCTGCTCCTGCAGAAAGAAACAACAAATCAGTGAGAATAAAGTTTGGGAATCGTGATTTTTCTTTTGGAGAGCACTCCTCCTGGCCTCCTTCACCTGCCTTTGGTGAGAAGTGGGTTTGGCAAGACCTGGGAGTTATTTCTTCCTTTTGGTTTTGAGGTCATGTTCCCTGAGCTCTGAAAACTTTATGTTCCAATGATACAACAAAACACTATTAATTCAAAAACTAAGAAGGGTTTTCCCTCTTTGGGGTGGTTTTTGTTGGTTTGGGTCTTTTGTTGTTCTCCTGACCAGTTTATATTCCTAGTGAAAGCACTTCTCACACCAGCGGCTGCCTCTGGAAAGGCTGGCTTGGAAAGGCGAGCATGTCCTTAAATGAATGCATAGATTACTCTTTAAGAATCGTTATATCTGAGCGAATCTGTGGCACTTGCTGTTGCACGCTGTGCTCTACAGAGGTGAATGAATCAGCAGCATTAGCTCTGTTCCACAGGTAAAGAAGCAGGGGTAAAAAACTTGCGCTAACTCTGGACATGCAGGTCAAGGAAAACGTGGCCCTGACTTTCAGAGAAGATATTATCTCACTGAACCTCAGCTTCTCATTTTTACCCGTTTCAGCTCACATATTACTTTTTGTTCAGGTTACTGTAATATACAGTCCTAAATTTTGTAGATGATGCATGGAACAAAGTCATCTGTGGTGGGGAGGATGGCTTCAATGCGCATTTCTAGGTCTGGTAACATTCTGAGCTCGTAGGAGGTGTGAAGTTTTTGGTAAGAAAGACGGAATTTTTGGCACATGAAGTTGACAGACAAATATACATCTTCTTTTTAAAATATGGTGTTAATGTCATTTTCTTTTTCTGCATTTTTAAAAAAAGTGTGCTGGTTTTGGAATGCTGCTTTTTTTTAACTACTACACTAGAATATAAGCAGTGAGGAAAAATCTCTGCAGGTCATACAGTACAAAGGACTATTCCTTCTACTTGGTGACAGCCAGCCACCAGTGATGGAAATAGGTAAGGTGAGAAAAGCCTTTGAAGCTAAAAATTTACTTTTCTACCCCAGTTGTGTCACAGACTGAAGGCAGAAGAAACATGTAGCTGTGAAAGCAAAGCAGTCAAGAAAAACCTTGAGAAAACATCCTGGGAAAAATCTTAGCTCTGCTGGATGAGTTTTGCTATCGATTTCTACAAGACGAGGCATTTACTTGCTTGCCCCAGGCTGCTCTGCTGGTCCTGCTGCTGGTTGCAGGGCACCCTGGGGACCCAGCTGATCAGGAGCAATGGCCCAGGGCGTAGCGGACTGCGTAAGGATTTAGCTCTGCCTTGTCAAACCTCTGCAAGCATATCTAGGCTTAAATGCCTAACACAAATATTAGCATAGCTAGTCCTTTTTGCTTGCATTCCCTTCCACTGCTAACTTAGCCAAGATCCTCAACGGTATTTATACTTTTTAATAGTTTTCAGAATCTCAGCCATACTGATGGACTCTATAGCCCCAACAGGGCCGATCCTGATGCACAGTCATATCCCCAGAGGACTGAGAAGAGGTATTTAGCAAGTTAAAAACATTTGAACAGTCAAAGTATTTACAGGAAAGGGCTATTCCTATGTTTGCTGCAGGTTTCCTGGGTGGCTTTAGGTATGTCACCACATCTCCAAGTGCACCAACTGCCCATCGCTGGGATGGAACATTTCACTTTGTTTTCTCTTTTTACCATGTAGTTCAAGTGTAATTAATGCAGTGTAGTATCTAAAGGGCCTCTGTCATCTTTCTTTTCCTCCTTTCCTCTTTCAGTCTTGTTCCTTGTCCTTTTGTCAAGTGTCCTACACTTTCATCTTGATGTCACAGTGCTCAATCTAGGTTTTAAAAACAAACTCAAAACCCACACGATTTTTGCACATTACCTATACAGCCTCTGTTTGCACGCTTTTAGAAGTGGTTCTAGGTTCTGCAACAGAAATACAGCTACGCCAGTGCAGCAGGGCTTAGCAGGGAAGGTGCTCAGATCAAAAATGGTGGGTAATACAGAAGATCCCCACATGCATACTTGCAAGGTACACAGGTTCATCCGAGACTGAATGCAAATTGGTGTTAATTCGCGATGTGAGTTTGGGGGATTTTGATGAGAAAGCCAGACTGTGCCCAGTTGCCCTCCACACCCCGCTGGTGGCAAAGGAGAGCATATCACTGCGCTTTGAATATGGCCTTGTGCTACGATCTAACCTAGAGCATCTTTCCTTCAAAAACTGAGGATGGTTCTGCTGCCTTTATTTTTAGTTCATGCAAAATTCCGAGACAACAATAGTTCTGTAAGTGGAAGAGAGTCAATGGAAGTGCCTTGAATAAAAGCAAATCAGAAAATAGGCCTGGCATCGTTTCCTTTGGCCTCGGAGCGCTCTTGTCATGCTTCTGCGGATGAGTAATGCTGGGTGTGGAATCTCCCATTCGTCAGTGAGGCTGCATTGACTGTGAAGCACCAGAAGAGTAGCTTAATCTGAGGCACACAGCAAATTGAATAAACACAGCAGTGGTGGTAAATATTGTAAGAACGTAAAGTAAAATTTCAGAGTAAGAGAGAAAAGTTCAGATCGTGAAGACTCAGTTGCTGAGTGTTTACCTTGGCCCAGCAAACAAGTCTGTAAATAACACAGTATATTAACACACTGGGATACTTGCAGCCATCATTGTTTCAACCAGAAGCAATTACAACCTGCCAGACATCCATGAGTTTCCAAAGGTGAGGTGCCGAGAGGTAATCTCAACCCTGGTGTCTCTCCTGGCCTGGTTCATGGGTGAGTGGAGACAGAGGAGGGTCCTCCACTGTCCTTCCACAAACATTAGCTCAAGACCTAAGGGCACATGACGCAGAAAACAACAAGCTTCTGTCACCTCAAAACAGGGAGCTGGCAGAACTGTCAGCCAGTCATAAGCTGTGTACAGGCAGGTGGTGTATTAACAGAAGTCTGTACTTTCATTACAAAATGTGCCCTTGGATTCCCCTGCAGCATCCTGGGACTGAAAACATGCACAATTTTACACCTGCTTTTAAGTGGACTTCTTCCATTGTGGCATTTTTAGCTCTTTACTCTCTCCCACCACATTGCATGTCAAGAGGAACTGCCCTCTCGCTGCCAGAAAACATAAATCCCCAGATGTCTGGTCTTCTACCTGCAGAGTGGCTGCGAGATCATGCACGGGGCCACCCCAGCACAGGCACCACTACGGACAAGCCTGCTTTGCTGCGTGCTGTTGGCAGGGTCTCCTTTTCTGTAGAGAGAGGAGTGAAAAAACATGACATGATATCAAAGAGGCTAGGGCTGCCTCTTGGTCCTTTGGCTGCTAGCTGGTTTTCATTGAATGGGAACGTGAAAACAAAGGGAAGGATCAGCCCACGGCTGAGATGTTTGGACCAGATTCACCCTGACATGAAGTGGGAGCAGGTCCCTTCAGGAGCTGTACCTGCCTACTCAGTGCCACACTGCACGGCCCCAGGCAAGGCGGTGCTGGAGCATGGCCACCCTGCCGAGCCAACCGTGGCCGCGGCAGAGACATCGCCGGCTGCTTGTCGGCAGCCTTCGCCTCTGATTTACGGCTGTGCAGGGCACAGTTGTGGCTCAGGGACAGCACAAAAATAGGCTGTGCAGACAGACTGACTTTCTGCAGCAGCCACAGCGGGACTATGGTGATAAGGCTTCCTACAGTTTACCATGCTGCTTTCAATTAGAAGTCTGTCAGAAAAGTACAGTCATAGAAACAAATCATAGCAAAAATCTGTAAGCATATGTAGGTGCTGAAATAGGGGGTGGCATGGAAAATGGAAATACCTGGAGACGGCTTAACAGACCCAAAGGGAACGATAAATACTTTCCTTGCAAAATAATGTATATGAATAACTTGAGCTATTTGCAATGAAAAATTTATTCTAAACATTTAACCTCTTTTGTCTCCATGATTTTTTGACAACTAGACTCAATTGTTTATGATTTCACTTCTTAAAGTAGTCCATGAATGTTTTATATGAACACGTTTCAGTCTATGCATGCTCTTGAACACTCTATGGCTTTAGCCTTGAGCGTTTGCTTATCCTGAGTTGTTCCGTGTTCTCTCATTGCTCGTCTAAACAACAGAAGTTATTTTTCTTCTGTACTATACAAGTGAGCCTGCACAGATGGGAAGATCATTTGTTATTACCTTGCTGAGAACATACAAGTGACCACGTAAGAGACCCACATTTCAGATAAGAGGGAAGGCATCTATTTCCCCTACATATTTTTATGCTGTTATAAACCTGTTGCCCAAGGAAATCAAAGCACTCCTTGCATTAAATAAATTCTCACCGAATGCTGGTGATTAGTACCCATGTAAGTGATGTCCCTTGCCTTACGCGAACAGAAGTTGAAGGCAAAACAAAGAACTGAAGACGTATTTTGCTGCAACAAGACCTTCTTTAACAGTGAAGCCACTCTTCATTTCTCCAAAATGCCTTCTTCTGATAATTCTTAAAAGAGCACAATCATAAATTAGAGATTTTAATTTTTGCTTTTCTATTTCTTTAGTTGAATCTCTATAGCGAGATTCAGAGGTAGATGAAGCAATGACCTCTTTGCTTGGTGAATCTGTCCAGTGCTAACCTTATCTGTTTTTCTGGAGGAAAAAATTGTGCCTGTCTGTCTGTCTCTCTGTCTATATGTCTACTTGTCCTGGTATAATGCTCTCAATTTTCACTTTCTTCAGAACTAATTTCTTTGCTCATATATCGCTAATCGAATATGTTCTATAGATCAATTTTCATTGCATTGCATTTCTGCCTCACTGGTTATGAGGAATGAGCCATGAACTGTAGACCATATCTCATCCTGGCCAGCGGAGATAATCAAAGAAATGTTTGAACCTGCTTCCTATACAGTCTGATAAATCTGAGCAGTAATCTCTCTTTTTTTTCTCTCTCTCCCTTCTGACCCCTGTGAATATGACTTATTAATCAGAGCTTCAAATGAAGGAAGAGTGGAAAAATAAAATTGCGCACAGTACCATACTGTGGCTCAAATTAACAACTTCCTTCAATGCCTCTCCCTTGGATTCAGAACTGCAGTAGAACAAATCACTTTCTTAATCTTTTAATTAGAATTTTTTAATTTGAGTCAAGTGGAGTTATGATTGATAATATAAAAACACAAATGTGATACTTAACAGAGGGAGGTCCTGAACAATTTGTAAAAAACTGCCAAGGACATTCAGCTGATTTTTGGTATTTTTTAAGAAAAATAAGTGTGGAGAAAGAACTACTGGTTTATAATGCTGCCAGAATCTTATCTGAAAATCAGAGATTGCAACAAAGTAATGGTGCAATCTATTGTACTTCAAGATTGTCAGAAAACAGCTGTGAATATGTTTGCTATCTATGCTCTATTTTGGGCTCTTCGGAGATATCAAAGTTCTGGTTTACTATGCAATACAGCCCAGGTATTCATGAATTCCAAATCACTCAAAAATCATTATATTGATATGATATGTATAAGATTTAAGTTCTTTTTACTCAACTCTGGGAACTGAACATAGAGGCTTCAAAGTTTAAAAGCCCTGAGTACTAAAATGTCCCCTCTTTTTTCTCTCCTACTGAAAGTTAATATAAGATCACAGAAACAGATACATTGGATCAGATTCAAGGTCCAGCCAGCCCAGGATCCTGTCTCTGGCAGTAAAAAATGTTACCTACTTTGGGAAGAATATAAAAATAGGCAGCAATGCAGTGACATTCTCTTAATGTAGTTACCAGCCTTCTGTGACTGCAGCTCAGGGAATGCCTGCACCAGGGATGGCGCCTCGGTGTTCAACAGCCCCTGAAAGTTCTTCTTCCATTAATATATTCAATCAGTTTTAACCCTTTCTAGCTCTTTAGATCCATAACATCCTGTGGCAATGAGATCCCCAGTTTAGATACCTGTTGTGTGAAGAACACATTTGTTCTTGCATCTCTTTTGAATCGGCCGCCTAGAACCTGGATGGTTTACCCCAAATACATTTGTTCTGGGAAAGTGAAAAAGATCACTCCCAAATAACCTTTTCAGTGCTTGCTCAGGACTTCATAGAAGTCTCTGTCATATCCCTTCATTGTCCTTTCTCCTGGCTGTAGAGAACTTGCCTGTTTGTCACTCATTGAACAGAAGTGGTACATCTTTGGTCTGCTTGGTTGCCTGTCTGTGTATCTCTTCCTCTGTTATTATGCTCTTTTAGCAGCAAGTGAGGGAGCGAAACTAGATCCAGATGCACCGTGGATTCACATATATTATGTCATAATGACAAATAGCATAATAATGTGAAACACAATAAAGTAGCAAGAGTTAGCACCACTGATAGTAGAAGAAGCACTGCTGACCCATTAGCCATAGAGGAGAACATACAAAATTTAGTCTGGATGGTGCTGTCACGTTTGCAACTTCACTTCCATGAATTAAAAAAGATGCACTTGTTATTGAATCATTACACTTGTTTTAGAAATTTCAAGTCTTATGATAATAATGAAAGTACTATAAAATCTAGTATGACATGTCAATTTTAGGTCAACCTGTGCTCATCGCCCACCTAGGGTTTCAGGCTCAAGTTTTGCTTTCAACTCCTCAAACTTTGGTAATATTGTCAAGCTTCTAAATGAAGTATTTTGAGTCCAGCCTTGGCCTAGATCATTTCAATTCAAATGTAAGAACTAGGAAAAATGGAAAAATACGGATTATTTTTCAGAGTGTTTTCAATAACTTTTCAGCATATCTGTACAGCTGAAGTTCTTCCATGCCAAAAGATGAAATTTGGCATGGAATAGCTCCAGTTACTGAAAAGGGCTTTGGGTGTTTTCATAGAACTGATTGTGTGACTGACTTAAATCAATGTAGAGACTTATCACTGCAGACGAGCGTTCATTCTGTACCAGCAGTAGCAGTTGGGGCTTGCTTAGCCTCACACAGAGAGGAGTCCGTTGAAGTTACACAGAAGAGGGCCTTGCAGAGCTCTTTGGTTGGATGCCCCCAGATCAAACATGTGTGGGCATTATCCAGAACTGCTACCTGCTTTACGATTCATGGCTGATGTGGAACACAAGATCCATGAGTTACGCTCCCCATACCCAGGAGCAGCCATCAATCCAGAGGTGCTCCCCACAGAAAGCCAGCCACAAACCCCTGAAATTGCACGCGCCATTTCCTTCTTCCTCATCACCACATGTTGGCACAGGTGCCAGCTTCCCTTCAGCTGGTTTCCAGTTCTCTTGGGTGTTTGTGGGATGGGTGGAGAACGGCATTGTATGCACCGAAAGAGAGAGACCCAGAGCTCGGCCTTGTGGAGTGTGACGTGCTGCGAGCTCACATTGCTCCCGTGTGTCGTTGTCAGACTGTGAAGGCAGTGAGCCAGGGCGCTGGCAGGTCTGGCAAGAGACTGTCCTTGCGACATGGGGCTGTCAGAGCTGTAGAACGGAGGACCCCAGCCCCACAACACAATCCCAGCCCACTTCACTTCTGCCTTCAGGGTCTTGCCGCTGTGTCAGCGACACTTCTTAATGGCGAGGTGCACTGAGCCGCCCGGTGAAGACAGACATACGCGTGACCTATACTTCTCTCCTGGGTTGTTGTCTGTTTGAAGCATGCGGAGAGCTGGAGGGCAAAGGGAGCATGACTGTGTGTGTGCAATGGTCAGATAGCCTGCTCCAGCCTGAACGCAGCGACTCGGGCCAGGACAAATCTTATCTTCCTTACAATACTGACTCTGCAACTCAGGAGACTGAAAGAAGCTTACTTTTGTGGACAGCTGATTTTTAAAACATAATACTGCTGGATGGGGAGGAGTGTTTGAGAGGGTTTTATTTTGTTTTTTTGATATTTACTTCCCCCAAAGCACATGGAGAAGCAAAAAGCAATAGCTGTCTTTCTTGTGTATCTTTCCGTGGAGCTTCATTAGTATCAGGGCATCTGCAGTGCAAAGAATTGTGAGTACTATTTGTTTAACTACATCATTACAAGCTGCCACTTTCTGGACAATTTGTAACAAAAATATCTGTGTGGTTCTCTTCTTTCTCCCTCCTACCATTGCTACTCCTGGCTTTGCTCCCAGACAACTCTGGTCTTCAGTGCAGAAAATGTCCTTTATTACAAGTCAAAAGCAACACATCCCAATGATTTTAAAATGTTTACTGTGGTAATTTTGTTTTTGTTCCTGCCTACTTTGAGTCTACAGTGTATATTCTGTGTCCAGTACAGCAATGGTCACTTTCAAACTTCCAGCCCAACAAGCAATATCACAAAAAAAGTAATATTTCTTTGCCTGCAAATAAATAATTAAAACCAGAATGATGGTTCTAAGCAACAAGAATAATCTGACTTTCCTTATTATCATCATCAGAAAGTGGAGGCTGTTTGAGAATACAGGCCAATATATTTATGTCTGCCAAATGCTAACAAAATTCTGGAGTTATTTAGGTGCCTCCTTTAACTTCAGGATGTTAGAAAACGCGTTATTTTTGAAGTAAGCTTAAACAAGACTTTGGGAATTAAGTTCTTCGTTCTGGGAGCTTAGTTCTTGCTGAAACTCCACAGGTGTGGGGCATGATGATTCTCCTCGGCTCATCTGCGCAGCTCTGCTCGTCTTTTGTTGCTGATAGAAGTGGGGAGCTCCAGCCACATTCAGTAAAGGATGTGTTGACATGCAGGTTTTCAGTTCACATCAGGAGTGTTTTTTTACCTGATTGTCCCCGCTGGGCTTTGTTTCATGCTGTGCAGCAGGTGCAGAAGCCACAAAAGGGATTTGTTTTGGAAGAAACCAAACCAGACGAAGCAATGCATTTACAAATACAAATGCATTTAACGAACATCGGGCGCGAAAGCCCTTCCGTCCATGGGACCAGCCCAGAGCTCGTCCAGTGTAACCCCTCCCCGGCACACACGCAGCGTGGCCTTCAGGCTCACCAGCACTTCCTTCTGCAAAGCCACTGCCTGCTCCTGCAAGCAGAGCCAAACCTGTGCCAAGGGCAATGCCCTTCGCTAAACCGCTGCCAAAATATTCAGCTCCTTGCAAAATACGGTCCATGACAATTTAATCATGTTGTTGCTGGAGTTACTGAGGTGCTGTGCTACCCACAGCACTTACTTGTGGTGGAATGTGTGTGGTGTGCAGAAGAGAAAGGGGGTAACAGGGCAGGGCAAGGATGCAGGGTGTATTTTCTTATCATGACTGATAGGGAAAGCTGCTCTTTCAGCGTCGGTGGGGCATTGCGAGGCCAGAAGCGCTGGAATCTGGCCTTTGTAACTCGCCAGACTTGTGCTTTTCTGCATTTGTGACAGCATTTTAAAAGAACTCCTTTACTTCCCATATAAACTGAACTGCAGTTACCATCTCATACTAATCCATCTTCCCTCAGAGATGTCTACTACCTGTTTAAACATGGTTACTTCCTCACTGAAATCACTTTAACTGCACTGGGACGTGTGCTGTCAGAACTTCTACACGAGTTTCCGTTCCATATATACAGTATGCCTGGGTTTTCCATCCAACTCTGAAGCTGTAACTCTCACCAGCAGACCTCTATTTTACTTCTTTCTTGTGCTATTAGGATGGTATGAATATTTATGTTTTTATGTAAATGACAACCAGGGAGCTTTGTAAGTTCAACAACGAATGTATTTGCTCAGGCATCTGGTGTTTCTTCTTTATTTTCTTTTGTGAGTGTTCCTCACTTATGACATTTCACTTAAAAATTTACTGTCTTTGTGGGAGGGAGAGTGGCTTGTGGAGGTGGGCATTGCTTATGCAAATTGTTCAGTCCTCTGGGAAAAGGTTTAGTCACTTGTCATTAGTTTCCTTATTACCCACTGTAATGGATGAACAGTTACTGGTTTGAATACACATTTTCAAATGTAATATTTAATAAAAACTCACCTTTCATACAGCAAAATCATTAGTGAATCACTCATAGAAAACCTACAGCCTGGCAGGAAAATGTGATGATTTTTATTCTCTTGCTGTTAGTCACTATTACAAGACAAAGCCAAATGAGCACACACAGATAGTGCGCAGAATTAATTTCACCGAGAACAAAGAAACACATGGTGGCAGGGTGAACAATGTTCGGGGTTTTCAATGCTCTGCTGACTGGGATATTCAGTCCCCCGGACTCTTCCACCACTGTTCGTTTTATTCCTACAGCTTCGGTAAGACCCGATCCAGCTATGTGCACACAGTTCCTTTACGTCTTACATGACTTGTTTCTATGGAAATACTAAAACAGGAGATTTCTAGTTACTCATGCTTCCTTATTTAGAAAAAACAATGTCAGATGCCATAAACCGAAGCATTCTAACCCATGATACTAGGTAAATACATGACGTTGCATCAGGGCATGGCAATGCTTCTTGCTGCTATGATTACCCGAAGTGACCTTGGCTTTACAGGAAGAAAAAAATGGGATGTTTTCCAGATGAAGTGGTTCCTCACTTTACCCCTGATTTCATTGCTTCCGTTCCTGACAGTCATGGGAAGAACGGCATGGCTCTCTCCAGCATCTGACACAGAGAGACGTGCACAATGTTTTCAAAGAGGAATTACCCTCCAAGTTGTGAAAGAAAAACACTGTAAAGGGAAAGTGTGCTCAATGTGAGTTTCAGCTCAGCTTCCTAATTATTCCCTCAGGGAGAAGAATTTCTTCCAGTCATAATCAGGATAAGTCTGGCCCTTCAAAGGAGAAGATTTTCTGGATTTTACACCGTTTGGGGGACACCTGTAGAGGGTGAGGAGACCTTGTGCAAAGGCACATTGCCATTAGCAGCCATTTTGTCAGGTCTTTGCTGCTTTCCCTGAGGCTATTCGGGAATGGCGCTTCCCACGGTGCCGTAGGGTACGGGGACAAGCTTCACACTTAGTTAGGTACCATCCGTCTGCTCTGCTAGGTGCCACAGACGGTGTCTGCTCAGCCATCTGCTTCTGTCCCACAGACATCGCTACCATCCCACCTCCACGGAGGTGAAGTTTCCAAGGAAAGGAGATCTTCATCTTCACTGCTCTGCACTTTCTCGGTGTATTTCTCCTGATTGTCACTGGGCAGGTCCCAGCAGCTGGGGACTGTCCCTATCCTCAGTGGGGCTATAGTGTCCTTTGACTAAAGAAAGAAGACCTACCTCCTTTTTACACTACAGCCACCTTCTAAACAACAGTCTGTTGCCAGCCCATTTGGACCACCGGCCAATATTTCTCTGTTGTTGATGACAAAGATTAATTTAATCTTGAGGGGTTTGCTTCTTTCCCAACTCGTGCAATGGCAATCCAATCCAGAAATCCCTCTGGCATCAGGAAAGCAGCCACCAGCCTTGCAAAGAGCTTTCACATTTCACAGACCCTGAAAGATTTAACATCACAATTTCAGCAGAAAAGCAACTTAATTAGCCAGGCTCTCACTGATGAAATCTTCTTCCATCTAATGGAAGACAATATTCCCAAATCCTGAAACTTGAAGGTCAGAGCTGAATCAGAAGAGCTTGCCTAAGATGAACTCAGGCATCCCTTTGGAAATTAAGGATTTGGCATACATACAAGACAGCGTCCTGGTCAGGAAAGCATTTACATGTGGGCCTGTTACAAGGCACATACTTCGGAGCTTTCCAGAAAAGGACTTAGGTTAACAGGTGCTGTTGCATAACCCCTGATAAAGAACTTGTATGTAGCATTATTTTTTCAAATGTTGCCAATTCCCTATAAATCAATACATTTCTCACCACTATCTGAACATTTCAGAGTTAGAAAAACTCCCCCCTGGAGAGAACCATTTTAGAAGGTCATACTTGAGTCTAATCTCACGATGATATCCCTGAAATTACATGCACTCTTAAAACTCATTCATTCATTCCAGTGATAGGCTATACCAGGGCCACAGCGAGGTTAGGTAAGACGGATTGCTCTCCCGGGACACTGGTAGAATGGGCAAATATGTAAATACAGCTAAGAACCTAATTTTTAATGCCGAGACTGGGCTGAGGCAATTACCACTTAATGCTGTCCTTCCCTGAGGCCAGTAAGTTAGGTAAAATGAGTGAGGGGAGGATAGTGCCACAAAATCTTGCTTTGGTCCTACTAGAAATAATGTATCAGAACAGAAACAGAAGCAAAAGATCATATCCTGTACGAGTCAGTAATTGCTCTATTCAAGCCTGCCTTTGAGCAATAGAACGTAGAAGGTGATGCCCTTGAGTAAGACTTTCCAGACTTACCCCTGATGATTCATATACTTCACCATAAAATATTAAGAATGACAGTTAATATATCACTTCTCTTCCACACACGCCATGTAAAATAGGCTCCGTGTATCCAACCGAACAATTTAATACACCACAATGATTTTGAGGGTTGTTTTCTCAAGGCTTCATTGGGGAAAAGACCTTACGTAAAAATACCGTACAACCTACCTATCAGGTTACCAAGTCAATGCAACACAAAGCACGGCTTTCTCAAGCCTCCTTCCATCCTCACGCTCTGCTCTGCTCACTGCAGCTGCTGTAAGAGGGAGGTAGCAGAGGCACCAGGTACAGAAATGAGACCTTGTGGTCTTCAACGTAGTGTGCCCTGTGGGACCCTGCAGCGTGTAAGGCTGCACACTCGTAGCATGATTGTGGACTGTATGTTAAGCTGGAGTTGGTAATTTACTTTATTATTGGGTTCCAGAGTGACTTTTGTGGGTGTCGGGTGTAGTCACCTCCCATTGACTGCACAGGCCCTCCTAGCTGGGAAGGGGTCGGAGGCCCGGAGCTCCAGGCCCACTGGGGGCACTTGGGTTAAAAGGTAAAAAATAAATAAACATACCAACAAAGCTAGTAGTGAAATTAATAATAGTAAGAGATCATGGTTTTCTGAGGATTTCCTCAGATGTTTCTGGATATCATATTGTAAGGTTTGACCAAAAGGCATATTTTGTGGGAAGCTAGTGGTTTGGGAGGACAGTTGGTCAGGGAAGGAAAAAAAAAAAAAAGACTGAAAAACTTTATTTCAGCTAAGATGGAAATTTTGCACAAGGGAAAATAAACACTTTCTTCCAACAGGTTCTACAAAACAACAATTTAACCTGTCTGATTGTGACATTTAGGAAGTGCTGTTACTTATCCTGAGACAAATTTTGTTTTTATATGTTCCGTAAACAAAGGCTGCCGCTAGGTAGTATAGTAGGGTCTGTTAACTTGAACTCTTTCCATTTGTCTTAGTGGAAAATACATCGCACTTTTCTGGCTACGACAAAACGAAACCACTAGTCAGGAATCCCTTCCTGTAGTTAAGGAAGTCATAAATGAAGAAACAGAGAGGCATCTGCAAGTGTGAACACTAAGTTTTCTCTTCAGGTAGTTGCATTCACACGGATGTTTTAGTCTGTCTTTGCTAGCAGAATCACCCGCACATTTGCTTTTCCTATGGCTTTGCGTGATGGGCAAGATCCAAATGCCGACAGAAGAGCATCTAAATCAGTTATGCGTTAGAGAGATGGATGTGCCTTTTGTTCCTCCTTTCTTTAACTGTGCTCACAGGTTAAGATGATGCAAATAATTAATTACAGCTATGAAGAATAAAGTGAAAGGGCCATAGTTCCTCCTCAGCCCTGGCCCTGCACTGGATTAGCATCAAGGAGGTTGCAGGGTCAAAGCAGTTCAGGAAAAAGCCTTTGGTAATAAATTATATTGAGATTATGACCTGTAACCTAACCGCAACTCTTCCACCAGTGATTAAAGATCAAGCATAAAGAGCTCTTAAAAAACTAAAAGTCATCGTTTCTGCCTGCAAGGAAAGGGTGGCTGAAGATGGTCGTGCTTCCCTCAGGCTCTGCAGGGCAGATTATTCGGCAGCCTTTTCAGTGCTAGGGCAGTCCTGACCGGGTCACAGCTGTGTCTGTGGGTGCTTTTCTTACTGGGTTTGGGGGAAAGCCACAGCCCAAGTGTGTTGCTTTGCCCTTTCCTTTGTTAGCTCGGAGTCATCTTCTGGTTTTCCACTCGCTAAAGAGGAATGCATATGTGAGCTGCAAAGCGAGTTTCGTTAAGAAATACCCAGCAACAATCCAGCATTACAGATGAGACAAACGATCATTTTTAAAGCAGGTTTGGTAGGTAAAGCCAGTTTGCCAGGCCACCCCGCTGCCAGCTGCTACCTCCAGCATCGTTGGTGGAACATGGCAAATGAGTTACACACAACAAAACAGTTCAGTTTAACTGGCCATAAATGGATCGTTAGCCTAATCCAGGCACGGGACCAGTGTGACCCAGACTCCTCTCCACCAGGGGAAACAAAATCCACTGCGGAGGGACTGTAACGGAAAGTGGCTGTTTCTGCAGCAATGGTCCTTACGCAGGTGCTGACATTGGTGTAGAACGGAAACACGGGAAGTTCCTGAGGCAAACAAACACGTGTCGGGAGTTCTGCAGAGAGGACAACCTCCACTTTAATGTAGATGATCGATAAAACACCAGCCCAGGCGTTTCATGGACCTCAGCATGAATCTAATTTTCAAAGTCGTTGTTTCTGGGCATTCAGGCTCTGGGAGATGGCCTCCACTACACTGGGCTGTTTTGGCTTAGGAAATCCCAGCCATGGTGTGCTGGGTGAGCCCCGCTGCCCACTGTGACCAGTGGTGATGGACGTGGGAGCACCTGGCCGTAGCTGAGACCCAACACACCTCTTACCTGCGACGCTGGGTGCCTCGAGCAGGAGAGAGGGACCAGCGAGCAGTGACCTGCACCTAAATCTCCAGACCATGGGTCTCCTGAGACGGCAGGCCTCCTCGTGGGCATTCAGGCTGGATGGGCTCGAAGATGAGGGGATGTTTTTCGGCTTGACTCTGTCTCTCTGCTCTGCAGCCTCCCTCCTGCACAACGAAGATAACAATTCCTGCAGCGCTGAGGCACACGCTGACGACAAAACCATCCACCAGCACCTCCAACACTGCTCTGTGGAGTTCCAGAGAAGAACATACAAAAATAGCATATCTTTCAATCTTCAGACACAGTTAAATGCAGCCTGCAGATGTAGTAAAATCCTTGAATTGTTCTGTGGGCACAGAAAACAGGTTCCTTGCCACAATGACACAAAGTGACAAGACTAGGAAGAAATTCGGCAGTTTTCAGACACTACCAAAAAAGCCAGGAAATGCGTTTGGCTTGGAGTGGCAGGTTTTGAGGGGCTGGCCCCTCTACATTACCTAAGAACACTCATATTTGGGGTTTTTTTTTCCCCCTTCGAGTCGTGTCTGTGGAAAGCAGCAGGGCTCAGGATTGTACTTACCTGCTGGCCCAGTTTTGCAGTTTCGGCACCATCTCACCAGCGGTGCAGAGCGGTGCCAGCGGCACGGCACTGCCGTTGCTCTTCTATCACAGAACATCAGAGCAGAGGACCCCGACCCCCTTGGTGGTGGTGAACCCCTCTGCACCTCCTCTTCGGCCCTAACCCATTCCCAAGGCAGGGAGGGGGTGGTCTCTCTTCCTAGCAATGGGAAGGGTTGGAGACCCTGTGCATACCCTCCATCGCTGCTTCCAGGCCACCCTTTCCACCAGTTAACTGGGACAGCAGATCTGCTGTACCAGGTCCAGATGGATTCTGTGCATCCCTAGGGATGTAGGACCCCATAGTCCATGCAGCAGGACAGGTCCTGTAAGCGCAGGGGAGAAGCTGGGTCTTGGCCCTGCTCCATCCCACAGAGCTGCTCAGAAGGGAACAGCTCTCTTTCCTCTAACATGCGTCATGCTTTCCCATCTGTAAAATAACAGGATTACAGCAAATTCGAGTTACTTACTTATTTCATAGCTCTGGGACTTCCCCCCCCCCCCCCCCCCAATTTTTTAATTTTGCCTTAATTTAAACGTGTCCTAGCATAGTGCCCGGGGGGAAATATCGCTTTGCATTAAGCGGGAGGGAAGGCTCCGCACCGTTTCTCTCCAAGCCCTGGTTGATACTCACCGTTACAAAAACAGGAAAGCCCATCCCACACAGGGATCGCCTCCCCCCAGCAGTCGTGGCCACACGGCCCAGCGCTTGGAACCAGAACACACCAGACTGAGCGCGGGCAGGGCTGGACCACCCGCCCATCTGCGGAGCAAGGAACTGAAGACGGGCCCTGGCAGCCCCCCGGGCTGGCTCGGTTCGGGAGGGCCGGCGGGGTGCTCCTGGCGTGGGGGCCACGGCCCAGAGCCCGCCGCAACCGGCGCCTCCGGCTGCGGGGCGGGCCCCGGCGCTCGGTCCCCCGGGCGGGTCCGGCGCGGCCGAGCCCAGGAGGGGGCCGCGGGGACGGGGGGCGGGGGGGACCGGCCGAGAGGGGCGATGCCGCGGGGGCTTCCAGCGCGGGGAGCGGCGGCTCGGGGGGAGCCGCGGGGGCTGCGCGGCCGCCGGGGGACTCGCGGCGACCGGGGCCGCCCGTGCTGCTCCGGCAGCGGCCAGGGCCCGGGGCGGGCAAGGCGGGCGCGGAGCTTGGCTTTACGCCGAAGACGAAGGGAGAAAAGGAAAAGGAAGAAAAAGAAAAAGAAGGGAGAAAAAAAAGAAAAAGAGAAAGGAAAAACGAAAAAGAAAAACAATTAAAAAGGAAACGAAAAAGAAAACGAAAAGGAAAAGGACAAGAAAAAGGACAGGAAAACGAAAAAGGAAAAGGGAGGAAAAGGAAAAGGGAGAAAGCGAGAAAAAGGAAAAGGACAAGGACAAAGAAAAGGAAAAGAGATAAAGGAAAAGGGTAAAGGAAAAAGGAAAAGGGAAGGCGGAAAGGGGATAGGGGAAGGAAAGAGGGGGAAGGAAAGGAAAAGGGAAAGGAAGGGAAAGGAAGGGAAGGGAAGAGAAAAAAGAAAGGAAAAGAAAAAAGAAAAGGAAAGAAAAGAAAAGGAAAGGAAAGAAAAGAAAAGAAAAGAAAAGAAAAGAAAAGAAAAGAAAAGAAAAGAAAAGAAAAGAAAAGAAAAGAAAAGAAAAGAAAAGAAAAGAAAAGAAAAGAAAAGAAAAAAGAGAAAAGAGAAGAAAAGAAAGAAATTATTTTTAAAAAGACTAAAAAAATAAAAATAAAATAAAAGTAAAATACAAAAATAAAATGAAATAAAAATAACTGACTGCTAATAAATGGTAACACTAACACAACCAGGCGTGTGTTGGTGCCCTGGCTGCCCCGTGCGTGGAAGCGCCGCCGGGTGGGATACTCCCACTGGGGGGTGGGGGGCAGGGCTCCGTCCCGGGGTACCGGTGCCGTGCGGTGCCCGGGGAGGTTCGCGTGGCGCCTCCCGCGTGGGGCGGAGCGGAGCGGAGCGGGCGGACAAAGCCGGGCTGTCAGCGGGAGAAAGGAAAAGCGGCGGCGGGGGAGCGGAGCGGGGCAGGTGAGGAGAGCTGCGGGGCTTTTGCCACGCTGGCACCGGGGGTGGGCGGGGGGCTGCGGTGCCCGGCGGGGGGGGCACCCCGGGGGGGGAGGCAGGGCCTTGCCACGCGTGGGCGGCCCTTGAGGGGAGTGGGCGGCTTTGTGCGACGCGGGTGAACGGATCGCCCCGCGGGGGACGGGTCGGGGCGTGCGTGGGGCGCCCGCAGCCCCCGACCCGTCCCCCGCGGGGCGATCCGTTCACGCGTGGGCATCTCGGGGGGGGGTGGAGGCGGTGCTGAAACGATCACTTGACTCGAACCGAGCGAAAAATCTCAGGAGCGTGGCGATGAGTAGCATCACCAGAGAGCAATTCGTATTTTGGGGGTCGGAGGGCCCTGTCTGTGCGTTCGTGTCGCGGAGCGCGGAGTTGAGAAACGCCAAGAGTTGTCGGCTGGCTCCGCAGCGGCGTTGTGCCAAAAGCTGACCACCCCGTGAATCCAAAATCCTGTCGGCGTATAACCAGTTCGCACGTCGCCGCTGAGTTGGAAACCTCCAAAACAGCTTCTGGTAACGGCAGCTTGGAAGGAGCTTTCCCTTGGCGTGCTGCGTCTAGGGAAGCTCCGTGACGAAGAAATCCCATTCCGGAGAACGCACCTCAAAGCCTGGTGATTCAGCACGCTGCCTTCAGCGACCAAGCGTGGCAGCTCCTGCGAGGAAGGACGCAGCACTACGGGCAGAGATTAACCCTACCTGGAGCTGCGAGCTTCCTACGCGGTAGGGGCACGTGTGAGGTTGGGGATGGAGGTGGAATTACCACCAGTGTTTCATCTGAAACAGCTTCTGATTATTCAAACAAACAACCCTCTGGTGATTTCTGTGGTGAGTGAGTGATAGCCCTTTTTGGTACTTTACTCGCTTCCCAAAGGGATATTTGCTTCTTATCTGTGGTGCCAAACTGTGTTGCAAATGAGTTGAGGCTAATAATCTAAGCTCCTAACTTAACACAGTGAGAAATCTAAAGCAGTAAAGAAGGTGAAAACTTTTTGCAAGAAATACTGTAGCAATTTCGCTGTGTTTTAAGAGAAGATAAACCCTGAGACAGAGATGACATTTTAGCAGTGGAATAGCAGAACAGTATTTCAAACCAAGCATCGTACAGCTTAAAGGTTATTTTGCAAGAGGCACTTGCTCTTTTAAGAGTCTGTCTTGAAGTCAAGTGAACTGTGTAAAAACTTCTACAGGAACAGCGTCGCAGGGTAAATCTTTCAGTCGGGGTTCTGACTGCACTGACAAAGTGCTAAGTATTTAGCAGAACCATCTCAAGGGCATCTTGAGATATTTATTATTCAACAGCCGTCTGAGCAACTGTAAGTGCTGTCATGTCAGGATGGCCAGGTCATGGGCCAAGTGCTCTCCAAATCCTTGATGTACACTCGCTGATTCCATCTCTTTTCCCTGAGGTACAGGGACTCCTGCTCTAGCTGTTATTTATGTCTCTACTCACACTACTGGACATGTGGGGCGGGCCTTCGCGCAAGGAGTGAGGAGATACAAAGAGCACAAAATGTCTTTGTCTCACACAGGGGTTGTCCACAACCACTGCTGAGGTTCAATGGCTGCTTGTTAGTAAAGCCCTTGCAGTGAAAATCATCCCCAAAGTGGAGGACAGGAGGGTTACGACCCCTTAACTCGCCTACTGCCGTATCCTGGGGGTGCAGTGTCCGAGTTACGGGAAGCGCTCTGTCTTCCTAAAACACTCAAGATTTATGGTGCTGCTGCTGCAATAGTGAAGTTTTATACTGTCCCTAGCAGAGAAAGCTGACTGAGATGCTACATAATCTGTTTAAATACGACCATAGTCTTCAGAAATGACTAGCAGCTGATAAATCTGACTTTTCCCAAGGGCAAGTGTGGTTTTCTTCAGTCTGCCTCAAAGGCAGCCTGGGGAGTCCATGAGCTACTTCAGCTTCACAAGCAGAAAAGGATCAGCTTGGTGAGAGAGGGAAAGAGTCAGACACAGCAGCGTACAGGGCAGTTAACGTCTTGTGGGCTTGGTGCCTATGAGACAGCTGCACCTTTTGGAGATGTTTGAGAGACAGGAAAATATGGATATTTTCTATGGCCCGGGGTGTGCCATGGCAGGTCGATATAACTTGCTCAACTACACTCAGACTGTATCAGAACGCCTGGTGTTGAATATGGTTTGGTCATCTGGGGTGTCTTCTGCTTGTTTAAAACTTTTGGCAATTGGCCACTTACCAGGTACCAGTTCTTCAAGGTTAAGTCTTCCTGTAGCGTGCCTCTTCCCCTGAGAAGCAACCGGGACTCTCACGCCATCGCTTTTGCTCCTCTGGCAGGAGCAGCTTCGGGGACAGCTTATTTGGAAGGACATGGAGTCCTTGCAAAGTCTGATGGAGGTGACCTAGGTGTTGGCAATGCTGACTGCTGGTGTGGGGCTGGAATAGTTATTTCAGCCCTATGATTTCATTTGTAATGTCCTGGTTTAGTTTTAGTTGTCTGATATTCTAAAGCAAAGTCCTCTTCCTGATAAAACTCGCAGATCAGGTTTCTTTCAGCTCTTTCAAGTCTAAGTGTTTTCAACTCTTTATCCTTGTCTCTTCAGGCTAATACAAAGCACTGTTCAGATATTTTTCTTTGTTTTTTGGTTTTTTTTTGTTTTTTGTGGTTTTTTTATCATGCTTATTAAATATTTGGAGGAGTTGTTATTTAAAAAAACAAACACCACCACCACACTCCCAAATGTGTATTCACAAGAATTCATCCTCAGTTAATATTTGAAAAAAAATTCGGGGGGCTTTCAAAATTACTAAAACTTTTGCTAGAACATGTCATTCAAATTCACCTTTATCCTGGCCCTGCTTGAGCCTAGCAACATTGAAATGCTAATACAGTCAAGCTTTTAAAAAATAGCTTCATTCCAGAAGAGGGGAAACATTAGACTAACACAATTAGGTGAGTGGAAGGTATTTTTCTCTCAGGCATCTCTGGAGAGTGACACTGTACCATGTTAAAAGCTGTAAGCGGTTATTTTGGACAGAGCTGGGCAGGGCCGGGGTTTGGGTGGTGCTCGGGAGGGAGAGCTGCAGCTGGTGCAGGGAGCCCTGGTGGGACCCGGGTCGGTGGCCTTGCTCCGAGGTGCTGGCAGCCCAAAGACCAACCGCTGCATGGTGGCACACGTCTTGTTGTTGGGTGAGGTTTAAAAGGGATCCTGAGTCCTTCAGCACCTTTGTATATTTAATTTATTTACTTTTATGCAAGTGTGTACAGGTATATAAAAATCAGTCCTCCTTTGAGGACAGCTACAACTGCCAATGCAAAGTCCTTTCTCAGCGACGAAAAGGTGAGGTGATTTGGGGAAATCCACGTACGGCTGTGCATCCATTTTTGTCACGGGGCAGCTGCGGGTCCTCCCTGCCGTCAGTCTCTACAGCGCCCACCTCTAGGAGCAGTGAGCTTAAAGACTGAGCTCCGACAGAGCAACGGGTGCTCTAAGGGCAGCAAGGGAAACTGTGGGGTTTAGTCTGTCTGCGGGGAAGGTGAGTGGGGAAAGAGCCTCACATAAGGTGGTTTTTTTCCATGAGGTTTGAAAAGTCACTTCATGGTCTGTAAGGAAGCAGCGGTGACTCCTCTGCATTTGGGAAGGTCAGGTGAGGGAGGAGGGGGCTGGAAGCAGGGCTCCAGAGAGGGGAGGGAAGAATGTAAAATCTGAACTGCAGGGAAAGGATCCTGAAAACAGGAATGCTCTAGGAAAGCTGTCAGGGCAAGCATGTATCACACTATTGTCTAACTGGATCTCAGAACAGTTTCATGTTGCATTTGTCCCCAAAGAGCTGCAGCATAGCCCCAGCGCACAGTCGCAGGACGGGCAGGACTAAGGCGCAGGCCTGTTCTGGGAGCACTGCCCAGCGTCAGCAGGCAGCAGCAGGGCTGCCCTGAGCTGTTTTTTTTATGACTGTGTCCAAAAAGTGTTTTAAAAAGGCTGAAGAAAAGAAACCCTGCTGTCTAACAGAGCCTCTATAGCAAGAGCAAGGCTTCAGGAGGGGCAAGTATGCTCAAATCTGATCATAGAATCATAAAATGGTTTGGGTTGGAATGGACCTTAAAGATCATCTAGTTCCAACCCCCCTGCCATGGGCAGGGACATCTTCCACTAGACCAGGTTCCTCAAAGCCCCAGCCAACCTGGCTTTGAACACTTCCAGGGAAGGGGCATCCGCAGCTTCTCTGGGCAACCTGTGCCAGTGCCTCACCACCCTCAGAGTAAAGAATTTATTTCCTATATCTAGTCTAAATCTGCCCTCTTTCAGTTTAAAGCTTTTACGCCTTGTCCTGTCACTCCATGCCCTTGTAAAAAGTCCCTCTCCAGCTCTCTTGTGGACTCCCCTCAGGCATTGAAAGTCTGCAACAAGGTGTCCCTGGAGCCTTCTCTTCTCCAGGCTGAACAGCCCCAACTCTCTCAGTCTTTCCTCACAGGAGAGGTGCTCCAGCCCTCTGATCATTTTTGTGGCCTCCTCTGGACCCGCTCCAACAGGGGCAGGGGGCTGAGGGCTCCAGAGCTGGACGCAGGAATCCCGGTGGAGTCTCAGCAGTGCAGAGTAGAATCATAGAATCATAGAATTATAGAAAGTTTTGGGTTGGAAGGGACCCCTAGAGGTCATCTAGTCCAACCCCCCTGCAGTGAGCAGGGACACCGCTAACTAGATCAGGTTGCTCAGAGCCCCGTCCAACCTGGTCTTGAATGTTTCCAGGGATGGGGCCTCCACTGCCTAGAAGGGCAGAATCACCTCAGAGATTGCCCTGACACATGTGCAGCACCTCACACTTGGCCTTGTTTAGCTTCATGAGGTTCGCACACCTCTCAAGCCTGTCAAGGTTCCTCTGGATGGCATCCCTTCCCTCCAGCATGTTGACTGCACAACACAGCTTGGGGTCGTCAGCAAACTTGCTGAGGGTGCACTCAATCCCACTGCCCATGTCACTGACAAAGAAGTTAAATAGTGCTGGTCCCAAAACCAACCCCTGAGGAACACCACTCATTACTGTTCTCTACTTGGACATCGAGTTGTTGACCACAACTCTTGGAGTGCAACCATCCAGCCAATTCCTTATCCACTGTCAAATCCATTTCTCTCCAATTTAGAGACAAGGATGTCATGCAGAACAGCGTCTAACGCTTTGCTCAAGTCCACGTAGATGACAACAGCTGCTTTTCCCTCGTTCAGCAACTCTGTAACTCCGTTGTAGAAGGCCACCAGATTTGTCAGGCATGATTTGCCCTTGATGAAGCCATGTTGGCTGTCACCAGTCACCTCGTTATTTTCCACGTGCCTTAGCACAGTTTCCAGGAGGATCTACTCCATGATGTTGCCAGGCACAGAGGTGAGAGTGGCTGGCCTGTAGTTACCCAGGTCTTCCTTTTTATCCTTTTTTAAAATGGGGGTTACATTTCCCCTTTTCCAGTCACTGGGAAATTCACCGGACTGCCATGACTCCTCAAATACAATGGTCAGCAACTGCTGCCCTAAAGAGAGAACAGTTCTTCACAGCAGTCTGGTAAAGATACCTGAGGGTGGTGAGGAGGAAAAGGAGGAATGGTGGAGAAGATGAAAACATGCCAAAGTTTGTAGAGAGCGCCTTGGTGATCCTGGTTGAATGCCTCCTCAGTCCCAGAAACTCCTGCATCTTGTGCTGAAGTGTTTTGCATTCACCCAGCTTCATTCCACTGAACCTTGAATGATTCCAGATTTCAAATTCGTCCTGTTTAAAGCTTAAGAATGGTTCTGATGCTTTTTGGGAGCCTAACCTCTAATGCAGTCTCTTCTGAGAATGGCTCAACACATTGCCTTTCCACCTTGTAGGAAGAAGCTAGTAGTATTTCTTCAGCAAGGCAGTTTCAGATATTGAGTACAACATTTACTGAAGTTTACTCTTTTTTCCTTAAGGGATAAAATTAGTAGGGTCCTCACACTGGATAATCTACCATACACATAAATGAGAAGCTTTCAGGTTGATCTAATTAGCAATGCCAAGCCACATAAAAATAACAAGTTGCCAGAGCATACAAATCCTGCATAGATATGACAGGTGAGAAGGGAAGAAGGATGTAACATGCAGGTCTACCAGCTATAAACTTCAGGCACCTAAACTGTTTTATTCTGGTAAATCTCAATAGAATTGTTAAAGTCAGCAGGGAACAATCAGTCTCTCATTTCACCGCATGGTTTCATTGTGCAACATCTTATGCGAAATGGCCAAATATCTTCCCAGGCTACTCCTTCCGGAGGAATTTTATTAAAATAGGCTTTGATCTAGTAACCACCTTATGTGTCAATTAACACTGGGTTGAATATAGAGTAGTAGCAATCTCTTCATTCAATTTGAACCACATTGCAAGCAAAGCAGATCAAGTTTTATCAAAGGAAAACAATATGTTTTGTTTGGCTTTACAATATTCAGACGAAGTATGAACACTGTGACTAAACGCATTCTTGAAGCTTCATTGCAATATGGCACTTGAAACTGAGCTTGGATCTGATGACTCATCTCTGCTGGGAATGCGGCATCCCTTGATGAGCTTGTGATCCTAAATCCAAGAATGTTTGTAAGCCAGAGGCAAAGACCCAGACTAAGAGGCAAAACTGAAGCAACGGATGAATACCTCTCTTTATTTCCATCAGAGTCTTGAGTTCTTCATGTCTGATATTAGTTCAGACAACATTGTCTTGCAGGAATACCTGCAAATGCAAATATTTTTTGGCAATGTTTAGGTCTTGTGGATTTAATGGCAAAAAAAAATACACTTCCAAACACCTGCAAGCGTTGTCTGCTTTGCTTTGTAAAATTGGAAATAGCTCATTGGCAGATGGCATGAGCACATCGTTAGTATTAATAGACCTATACACACAAAAAGAGGGCAGGTGACTTCTGTCTATAATTAAGCTAATCACAGAGGCAGCAGAGAGCTCCTGTCTTATCAGGGTTACTTCCTAAGCTCCAACTACTAGACTGCACCAACAGAGCAAATACTTGCCTTGGCAACTGGTGCTTACACAGCATTATCTGCTTTGGGGTTTCCCTGGGGTGGTTAGTGGCCAGGGTAGGACACCCCACTCATGCAATTCTGCTCCACTTCAACAGGTCAACCTGCAAGTCTGCTGTAAAGGTAAATAATTTAGTTACTATCACACACTTGGATATTTAAATACCCTGACTTGAATAACAAGTGCAACGTATACAGACTAAACCTTAAAGATGTTCATTTAATTTTTTTTTTCTGCTAACTTTTACATCTTTTTCCTGCAGCTCAAGTTCTCAGACATTATTAATTGCAGTAACTTTTTATGGTCAGTTCTAGTCTACTTCTTTCAACTCCGTTAACACTTTAACTCCCTCATGAGCTTTGGTGTAAATCATAATCATGAGAAATAGTTACAAAAAAAAGCAGGAAATTTAGAGATACGGGAGACTAGACATTGGCAGTTGGTTGTGAACGTCTTCTTGCCTTGTTAGCAAGCCACAGGGAATTTGCTAGGAATACACATTTCTGCAGGGGAAGCGAGAGTTGCAAGGTGCAGCTGAAAACAGTCTGAGGACCGTCAGAGGAAAACTGAGTTTGCTGAGGTTTGAACAGCAGCTCTAGGTTGGCTGTCTCTTGGAAGACATCTGAAGGGCAGATTAAATAATGCCAAATGACACAAAAAAAATGCTGTTGAGAAAACAAAAGGTCTGGGCTTGCAGCCACTTCGGGGTTGTTGTTTTTGTGCCTGGAAAGAACCCCGCACCCATTCACTGCTGCTGCTTCAGCTGCTCCTCCGACACAACACAGATAATAAAGAATGTGAAAAATTTTTCACATTCTTTGTTATCTGTGTTGTGTCTTTCTGCCCTTAGCTGCATCCTGACTTCACCACAAAACTAGCAATCATCGTGTTAGTTTGCTTATTTCCTTCCTCTGCCCTGTGGACTGGACCACGTCCTATTATCACAGGTTAATAAGCGTGCAGGCCAGTTTGAGTTGAAAGGGGGACCTTCAAGGTCACCTCGTTCCACGCCCCATTCCACGGGCAGGGCGAGGAGAACCCGTCCTTGGGTGGGCTCGAACCACCAACCTCCCGATTGTGCCACAGGGACTCCCTGGCCACTGCCCAGTGCCCTTGCTGGCGCAGGTTGCTGCTTGCGTCTGCCCGGGGTGCCCCAGCACGGACCCCCGCAGCCCTTTCCTGCCGAGCAGAGTCCCGCTCACTGCCTGGCTGGCTGCAGCCATCCTTGCTCCAGAAAGCAGATGTGGTTTTTAGGCTTGCCTTTGCCTGGTAGCAGCTGGCAAAAGAGGATGACGTCGATAGAGATGGGTATGACTGAAGTGCCTCCTCAGCAAGGTCTAGCCCACTCGCCGCTTGCTTGCAACTGTGTACTCACTCCTCCTAGTTACGGCTGCTAAAATATGGTCTGGTCAACTAAGCTTTAGCAGTTTCCTCCGGTTATAATGGCAAAAAATGTGATTGCTCTTACAGCTCCCCAGCGCTGTGCTTGCCAGCAGGACAGTGATAAAGCAGTTCTGGCAGACAGTGCAGGTATGCCCTTATAGTTGCAAGAGGTGTTGACGATATTCAGCAAATAATATTTATTTATTTGTTTTCCACATGAGGGGTTTGTTAGGAGTGAATCCCAGGCACTGGGCATTTTCTCTCTTAATTTTATTTGCTAGCTGCTGCAGATCAGACCGTCCTCAGCTTCAGCATTTCATGTTTCAGTACTGGGGTATGGTTACTACCATCTGAAACAGCAGATCCTTTGAAAGTTCAAGCATCATCTCTGGTATCTTCCGAGTCCTCTGTTTCTGAACAGAGCACGGTTTCAAGCCCCAGCCTAGGAAGTGCATCAATACAGAGTTGGCTGCACCGAGCACAACATGCTAGTGCTTGTATCTTGATTTCTGGTTTTGCCAGTCTCCCGTGACAGTCCTCCTCCCCTCTCCCACACCTCTGGAATCCCCCACCATGCCTGGGGAACATCCAATTCAGAAGTGAGAACTCAATCAAGGATGTCAGATCTGACCTGTTTTGTCAGTCATCGCTGAAGTGGATGCTGTGCGCACCTCTGCCAGAGGACTTCACAATGGTAGGAAAGAAAATTACCTTGTCTATATTTCTCCCAACTCTACATTTAAACAGAACTGCTTTCTTCACTTTTGCATGTTATGTTTAATTTTTGAACTCACCAGGATGTTGCCTTTTTCCCAGAATCATCAGACTTTCTGCAAAAGGTGAAGTGGTTTTATTACCCTTGGAGAACATTGCAGAATTTTTGCATTCACGTACAATAGAGCATCAGATTAGACTTTCAGCCACAGAAATCGGCATCTGTCCTTTAAATATGGATTTTAAAGTAAAAGATTCTTTATCTTGCCTGCAGAGGTACAGAAGTAATTAAAAGTGAATGCTGCAGTTTACTAAGCAAAATTTCTTGTTGCAATGAAGGTGGCTTTTTTCCTCCGTCTGACACTCTGAGAGGTGGGGGAGGGGAAGAACAGGCAGTGTTAAGCTTATATTCTATTTTTATGGTAGAATTTTCACATGGATATTTGTATTTTAAAGACCATTTAGCCTTTTCAGACAGAAATGGCCTGGTACTGTGCAAAGGGATAAATGTTCTTCTAGTAATACTTTAGTTTTGATTTGGCCTGAATCACTAATTCTCAGGAAAATATCTCAACTCTTCATATCAAGATGGAACAATCACTTCAACTTAAATACAGGAAATGTTGGGCATAATAGCCATTACTTGCACAGATCTTGTTAACAAGAGCATAATTTCCTAATCACTCCCTTGAAAGCAAACCCAGATGATAGAAGCATAGTTGAGCTCCTGCCAAACACCTCAAGAACTCTGATTTCACACCCAAGATCCTGCAGGAGTGCCAGGATAACCTCAACTATTCAGTGAAAAAAAAAACCCAACCCTTAAGCACCATGCTTATAGTTTCTTATACTTGTATTTTTAAATACAAAAACTGTCAATTGGGATGGTACAAAAACTCGAGTAAGAAACAAGAGTGCAGGCATCTAGATGTGTTTGCACTACACAGCAAGGCGATACACAACTCTGCAGGCAATAATTGCCTTAGTGACAACATGCTAGTCCATCTCCCCATCCTCTTGAATTAGGCTTCAAGAAAAAAGAAAGTTGACCTTTTCTTTTTAAGATGTAGAGTAGTCAGTGGACAAAGGAACAGATTCTACTTTTTATTGGTGGTGGTCCCTCTACAGCAAAGACATGTGTGTGATTTAATGAGGCATGCAAAGGGCTTTGATCTTGCATCATCTTCATGACGTGAGTGATGAAAACAGGAGTCTTCAGTGGTGGTGGAGGCTCTTGATATGTTGCCGTGATGTAAGAGGCAATTGCTGCAAGTCCATAGATGCGTTGTTTTCAATATAATGCATCTCTAATACAAATAAAAAATAAACGCTGTTAGACTTCCCTCAGGTTGTTACAGCGGTGCTTCTAAAAAGCAAGCAGTTGAGCAAGTTCACTCACAAAATGTTTGTAGACCATGTTGCAGGAACTGCAAATATTAGAGACAACTTTCATTTTATTTATCAACATTTTTCCCATTAACTTGTGAAACTATCACCTAGTTATGTACTTTTTTTTTTTTTTCTAAACAGAACACATGACAGGTTGACATAATTATTATCTTGCTCCAGAGGAGTTTTTTATAGGCTCTCAGAGTTTCTGGGTGGGATGAAGGGTGGAGCTAGTCATTTAGCCACACCCATGGTGAGGTTATAAAAGGAAGTTTTCTAGGAGAAAGCCCTTTTACACCAGTCTGTGACACCTGTGAGTTCTTTTAACAGGATTTTATCTTTAAAAACAAAAAAAATTCCTACTATGTCAAGGCCTCATAAAGGTTCCCATAGTGGAGATGCTCCTCTAGGTGCATCTTTGAAGCAGCAAGGTAAGGTAAGTCATGGAGTCTGCTTTACTACTTTAGTTCATTTTGCACATAATATTTCTGTGGTAGAGAGCCGAATATTAGCGTAGTTTAAAAGGTCTGTATTTTCTCTGCCATGCATAATTGGAGTTTTGTTCTCCATAGCTTTATATTCCTGTAGCAGTAACTCAAATGGAGATAAAACAACCAAAAAAATCCACGCCCAAATTTATTATAGTTTGGAGAGGTTGCTATTTGTCATTGGGTGGTCAGGCTTTCAAGACTGATGACTTTGAGGGCTAATTTGCACCACCTGTGCACAGCACTAAGGTTAATGTGGTGGTTGTAATTGTGCTGCTGTTTGTAAGGCACACCACTATTAATTTCTCAAGCATACAAATAAGAGATATGCTATGCTTTATTGCACAATTGCCGTGACTCAGTCATGACTTTTTGGTACACCCATGAATCTTGCCATATTTTTTCATTTATACTGTATCACAGTTTCCCTATGCATACATGCAAATAATTGCTTAGAAGCTCTTCTGTTCAGCAGAGGTCTCATGAGTTACTGTGGAAGTCTCTCAATGAGATTAGGTGCTATAAATATTTGTTTGCTGTTGAACACAGGTGTTCGTGTTGGTACAATAATTCTGCAGACAGGTCTGTATCAGTTTACAAGATGACTGGGTGAAACCTTTCATAATCATCAACTGAAGTCAAAAGCATTGTTTCAAAAAGTGTTGGTGACAATGTAGGGTGTGTAGTGTGGATGTGTCAAGAATACTGGTCAGCATAAAAAAATGCCTGTCTCATTACACTTGTTACGTAGCTCTGGGCTTATTGCTGGTGTGATGCTAAAGTGGCGTTGTAAGGAATTGGAGAGAGGGGAATGAACTTTAAAAATACTTTTTAAGAGCTCCTTTCAGGCCCCTGGAAAAATGGAAGAATGTCTGGACTTCTCTGAAAACTTCATAAGCAACCAGAGACAGTTGTCTTAAAAGTTAACTTTTTCCTCTAGTTACTTTATCTGTACACAACTAGGTCAGAGAAGAGTAATAAGTTTTCTCTTGTGAGCCTTCAATTTGGAAGAACTAGAAGTCATGAATATTTTTTGTTATTCGTAGCTCCCCAAACACGGGAAGTATTTGAGGGTCACTAATCTACTAGCTGTTCTCCAGAGTATATGAGTATAACTACCACATGCTACAAAAATAACCAAAGTAGTGGTTTCCGCAAAAACGGTGGTTTTGATAGGTTCTCTTTTTCAAGCTGTAAACAAAAGTGTGACTTAATGTGGCTGGTGAAAAGCTGACTGACGACCTCTTGGGCAAAAGGCTATGATGTAAATTGGAGAGGCTGTCAGAGCATTTTGACTTTGTGTGGTTAGTAGACATGAGAAAATACATGCATCTTGTGTTTGAATAGACACATTTTCCACCTTGATAATGCTGTGGTTTTTCTTTGGAGCTTTTGCTGTCAGTATTAAAC
This sequence comes from Opisthocomus hoazin, assembly GCF_030867145.1. NCBI lineage: Eukaryota > Metazoa > Chordata > Aves > Opisthocomiformes > Opisthocomidae > Opisthocomus > Opisthocomus hoazin. The sequence goes on along the minus strand of NC_134416.1, from coordinate 49,655,496 downwards.
TTGTAGGATGCCTAATTTAAGCAGTGTGGTCATTTCTGCTGTTTACCATGTGTGTTTACTGATACGTAACAAATTGCGGCTGTGCTGGCTTGTGGTGAGTGGAGTCTTGTTTGACAGCACAGCCGTCTCCTGCAAGGGAGTCCCCTTGGCTTTATCCGCTGCCATTTTTCCTGGAGGTTGACATACTGCAGTTAGATTGTTAATAGGTATTTTTAAATGCATTGCTTTTATTTTAAGTGCCTGATGTAGACCAAACTCTTAAAAAATATCTGAAGTGATCTTTTATTGTATTAGTACAGTAAATAGGAGAGATGAAGGAAGCGGAAAATACTGTCAGTACTGGCAGAGAGTCTTTGCTGTCTCTGCTCTTGGGTACTTTTGAATAGGTTTTCTGAATCAGGGAGACAGTCTGAACTTTTTCAAGTGGGTAACGTTCAGTTACCTACTTCTTGGCATTGCTGTGTATCTTACCATGTGTTTGTAAATTTGGTCACCCCTCTAAGCAGGGATTAAAGTGACTCTGTCATTTTGTGAAGTGAAAAGCAATATTTATGGAATAAAACACTTATACAGGGTAGTTCTGATACTAACCTATTCAACACAAATGAGTTGAGGGACACCAACTCTCTTATGGCCGACTACTCATTGTATTTGATAAATTTAGGTAAATCTTCAAAAGGTTACTTTTAAGTAGCCAGAGTACAAGCCCTAGGGTGCCATCTTCCTCTCCTGATTAGATTTTTGAGGCCACATACTTACTAAATGCAGAAAGTCCACAAAGATGGCTTCTTGGTGGTGAGCTGAGTAATTAAGAGGCAGATGGCCAATGATAATCTCTTAGTAACTTCTTTCTTTGAGGTGGTGTATGAAGACTGACACTGAGAGCTGGATTACTCAGACGTGGTGTTCTGTTAGTCCCTTCACATTTCCATACTTACGCTATGAGAAGATTCAAGCACAAACCTTCGTCATATTTGGGTGGATACTAAAATTAAGTCTTGCTCTGGATTCTCCCTCATTAGCCCATGCGTGGCAACACAAGTGTGTTCAGAGCTGAGCTGGGGGGGGAAGTGGTGTGGCTTGCAGTTTTGGCTGGGGTGGGTGCAGGGCTGGTCACAGAGAAGGGGCTGGCATGGCTGGCCTGAGAGGGTCTAAGGGTAGCAAAGAGAAGGATGGGGAGAGCAGAGTGGAAAGAGAGGCCCTGTCACAACAGCAGCTTCTGAGTCTTGGCCTAGACTTTAAACCTTGCTGGCGCTGCACAGTCTTCAGTGTCTCTCCTTGTTTCCCTTCATTTCTTCCACTACTCACCAAGAAAGTGAGTTTTCTGGCTCCTAGCTGAGGACAGAAATGCGTTTTTCCCTACAGGACCCTTTTGGGTCAGCCAAAGCCAGTTTTACCTGTACCGCTGAGAAGACCCAAGCTGACACTGCTTAGCTGGGTGCCTTAACGCTTTATGAATCAGCACACCACTATGGATGCTCCTGTTCAGCTGTTGCTTACTTAGATTTTAGAATCCTGAAATCAGATGTGTTTTACAGATCCTAAAACCTCTGCAATTTCTTAAACATGACTGGATTTCATTAAAAATATTTTTTTTCTCAGGACAGTGCTGTCAGAGGAAAGAGTCATCTGGCTTTTGCTGTCCTAGTTTAGTTCAAGTCAAATAAGTTGCTGAGTTTAAACAAAAAGTCTTCTAGACTTCAGTTTTTTCAGGTTTTGTCCACCTAACAGTCATGCACATAGGCAATAATTTCCGTCACAAGGAAGAAGCCTTTCAGCTCCTTTGTGCAAGCTGGGAGGGGAGTCACAAAGGATGCAGCATACAGTGAAAACTCTTAGATAACTGAGATTTAAATAACAAACTGGGGAAGAAATATAGCTGCCAGTCAGATGCCACTTGGCCTGAGACAACGTTTTTGAGGTGTGTTTGTAAGATGCTTGAAGGCCACATCGGGTAAAGGATACGATTAGCATCCTGTGTATGACTTTAGGATGATTTATTGTCTCTGCTGCAGCAATAACCTTTCGTTGGGATGCAGGGACTACCGGGAACATGTGATCATGTTAGAAAACCAGACAGAAGAATCCTATGATGGGTTTGTCAAATGACAGGGAGCTTATTATGTAGCTGAGGAACAGACCAACAAGAAACGTTTGTCTGACTGATGGCAGTGATATCTCCCGTCTTTCTCTGAAAGGGACACGTAGCTACTGGTACAGTTTCTGTCCATTAAAACAATGTGGCACAGAGGAGTCGACGCTGCTTTGTTACAGCATTCAATGTGCCCTACTGCAAGGAATTCCAAGAGTTGCCTTCCGCTCTTTGGCCGTGAAGATCTTATTCCAGCTTTTGTTGAATTCAGACACATACTCTAAGACATAAATAAAATGTGTGTGTTGTGGAGTGGCCTAAAGGCATCCATTTAAATCCACAAAGGCTGGTGGTACAGGTATAGGACCTCTGAGTTATTTGCTGTATATGTCCTGCTGTGCAGTATCATGTTTATCTACGTGTTTTTTTCACGATGACGTATTTACATTAATAACTCGCTTCTAAAATGTGTAATTGCAGGGAAAGCTTTGCTCAGAGCAACATCTGAGGTAAAACTAAGTGGTATTTCTGCCTTGCTCATGGTCTTAGGGGTACAGACTGGTCCTGGAAGGTGCTGGCAAGCCCACTGAGAAGTAATTGATGGGAGCTGGCTATCAGCCTGCATGCTTGCAGAGTGCTGCAGCGAGGCCTGGAGCTGGTGTGAGCTTTATGGGGAAACCACCCACTCTTTTCTATTATATGCACATACATGAGGTGTTAGAGGCTTCCAGCCCACAAAGCTGATTTATTAGAACGTAAAAATACATGTTAGAAGGAAAAGCACTTACCAACAGGAGAAAGATCTGATAGGTGAGATTAAAGCTCTTTAATATATGCCTTCCATGCCCGACATATCCTGTGCAGTAGGGTCCTTCCCTCCTGTCTTTTCTAGCTCTCTAGTTTTTTGGCTTCTGAAGTTGAAGAAATCCTGCGCTGTCTTGCAGGAGAGTATATTTTCACTTCTTGCTGGGCTTGCCTTTTGATTTGGGCCCCTGGCATGAGCCCAGTATTTTCCTCGGGCATTTCCTGTTGTCCATTTGTGCATCGTGTTGCCCATGGAGGGGTTTCACTCCCAGCTTGCCCCATGACATGCACCCACAGCTAAGCCCCACAACAGTTAAATAAATAATGCTCTGCGTGTAAATAAACATAAAAACTCTTTCAGTTGGATTCTCTTGCTGTGCTACCAGGTACCTTTCCATTGGTATCAAGCAGAGACAAGCCCACCTCTTCTGGGATATGGACTGCCAAAACTTGTGGTTTTATTCCAAATCAACAAATCGACTGTAAAAGAAGCAGCAACTTGTGTGCTTGAATTTATTGAGTTCTTAATGTCAGAAAACTGTCACACTGGCTTGCATGTCCTGTTTTCCTGAGTGGAATAGTAGGGGGAAGAACACAGCACTTATAGCCTCTTCTTGTTTGAAGCATCTCTTACTGACTAAGGAAAGCAGTAGTATTTCTGGGATTAAAAACAGTGGACTTCCTAGTGTAACTTCGTGTTACTTGATTAAAATTGAGACACACCCAGTTGTAGTATTATTTATGCATCTAGCTTATCAAAATATATTATTTCATCGTTTTCATATTCTGGAAATTAAACTTCAACATCAATTTGTCATGAAAAAGGAGTAGGAAAGCTGAACCCTGGCAGTCTTCTCTGGGGTACAGCAGTTTCTCAAAACCAACACATTACACTGAGGGAGAACAGAATAATGCTGAAGTAAAATTAAGTGCTTGTGCTCTTGACAGGAAGAAGGCAGTTAGTTTGACAAGGTGCCAAACAGTGTCATCTGAGACCGTTGCAAAGACTTCCAGCTGTCTTGTGTATGCTGACTAAATCTCTGGGTGATACAGAATTTGTCCCTGTGAATATTTCACCAGCAGTGACCTTGCCTGATCTGGTTAATTCAAGTTCAAGTGCAGCTCGTTGCAATCTCCTGATGATAATATTGACCAAGACTGCATTTCTCTGAGCATTCTACCCAGTGCTGAAGATGAAGAGCTACTGGAGAGAGTCCAGCGGAGGGCTACAAGGATGGTGAGGGGACTGGAACATCTCCCCTACGAGGACAGGCTGAGGGAGCTGGGCTTGTTCAGCCTGAAGAAGAGAAGGCTGCGAGGGCACCTAATAAATGCTTATAAATATCTGAAGGGTGGGTGTCAGGAGGATGGGGCCAAGCTCTTTTCAGTGGTGCCCAGTGACAGGACAAGGGGCAATGGGCACAAACTGAAGCACAGGAAGTTCCGTCTGAACATGAGGAGGAACTTCTTCTCCCTGAGGGTGACGGAGCCCTGGAACAGGCTGCCCAGGGAGGCTGTGGAGTCTCCTTCTCTGGAGATATTCAAGACCCGCCTGGACAAGGTCCTGTGCAGCCTGCTGTAGTTGACCCTGCTTCGGCAGGAGGGTTGGACTAGATGACCCACAGAGGTCCCTTCCAACCCCTACCATTCTGTGATTCTGTGACTGCGTGCAGAAGCGTATAAGGACTCTCAGCTGCTACCCAGCTTGCTGTGGGAGATGCTGCCCTGCTCTGTTGACTCATGTGGAAGGTGTGGCGTGTTTTGACCAGGAATGGCAGGGCGTAAGAGAGTCGCAGCAGAATGCGGCAGAGTCTGAGACAGGCCCTGCAGGGGAATCAATCTTATGGGAAAGCGTAGGTTGAATCTTGCATTTTTGCTACGTGAGTTAACAAGCAAGCCGACTACCAAAAAGGGAGAAAAATTGGACTTATACCATGAGCATACGTAAATTGCTCATTGGGTTGTGAGAAAGAGACCTGCTTTCAGCTGATGTTAGATGCTTCAGCTGCGGACGCTATCCAGCTGCTCATTTGTTCCACAAGTCAGTACCTTGATTCACCTCGGGCATGTTCAGCTCAGTAATACCTTATTACAGGGACTTCCAATAGCTGACTAATCTCACTGAAAAGAGGACAACTTTGTTAAATGAGTACATGCTTGGGAAATACAGAGTTGATTTGCAGAAGTTTTATTTAGAGCCCCCAAACACATGTTTGCCTTTTGCACATGTATTTTATATCTAGCACTGTTTATTAAAGCAGATGTGCATGAAAATAACTGATAGTTGGGAGCTCTGGATGCAAAGAAAGTGAGTGAATTTGTGCAAGACAGGAGGTGTGCCAAGCACTCTTTCAGGCTCAGCTGAAGGACACTCTGGTCCTTCCAAAGTAAAGCAGCTACTAGGAGGCTGCCGCTACAGAAGGCGCAACAATTTGAAGAAAGCTTATCTAGCAATATTAGAAGAGTCTGTGTTGTCTCGGGCAGATCACACGTGCCTGAGAAGAAACAGTAAGACTGGTTCTTCTGCATGGGATTTGCCGTACTGGCAGATTTATGAAAGAGGGAAACAAAAACAAACAAAAAAAACCCCACAAACACCAAAACTGTCAGAGTTTTGCTTCCCAATCTAAGCTAACAGGCTTTGTCTTCTAGATGTGAAAAAATGGCCAGTATAGACATTCAGTCAGTAAGGGAAATGGTGTGTATGTAAATGGCAAATGAATCCAAAGTATCCGTTTCTCCAGTTAAGTGGTGACTTCTCTTGCTTAGTTTGGACAGAAGACATAAGTGTCTGGGAAAGACAGTGAGAAGTATCTACACTTACATTGTGTACACTACTGAAACTAGTTTAGTGCTCCTCCAAATCAGTACTTACAGGCAGCGTGCTGAAGGAAAAACTTTCCAGAACAGAATGTTGTGGAAGTTTTAGTCCAATCTGATATTGTAGAATAACTTGGAAATGTCCCAGTTATCTTCTTTCTAATGAGCAGAAGTGATGCATGTGCCTTCAAGTTAGTGGACTGGTCCACTGTGTTCTGTGGCTCTTGTCTGCGGAACAACCTAAAGAAACAATAATTCCTCTGAGCTTTGCACTGCAGCCTCTTGGAGGAAATACTGCAGCTCAGAAATGCAGCCCAGAAACTTCTGATTTGGTAGACTTCAAATACAAATGATCCTGTCAGAACAAAGCAATGTTAACTTGAGAGGTTGAAGGCTGACAGCCAACCTTTTGAACCCCCTCCCATATGACTTGCTTTAATTGTGTAATATCATGGAGTACCTAAATGAGATAACAAGCTGTCACTCTTATCTCACAGACTGGAATGTTTTCCTTCAACTTGAAGTTCACCAGCTGTGATCAGGTGGCAATGTTGTTGTAACTGAAGGAGTAAAAGGTATTTATGTAGCCTTTAAATACAGTTCTACTCTGAAGAACCCTTCAATGACACTCTTTGTTTCCTTTAATATAAAGTAGAGACCCATTTCTAGTTTCCAGCTCTATAAACAATTTAGATCCAAAAAGCTCAGTTGGCTCTGTGCTCCCTTTGTGAAATATACAGATTTTGCTATTTTAGCTCTAATTACTTGTGTGGGGTCATTACCACAATGCAAGTGTCCTCAGGCTTCAGTGCATTTTAGTTGTCCCATTTTGCAGGCAGGATGCAAGGTTGCCCCCAGTTTCTGACACACCTTTTAGAAGGGCATGCTTCCGATCCTTCCTGAGAGTACAGGTAGCTGTTACATTTGTCAGTGAAGTTCTGCTTCTCTTCGTGATCAGAGCTACTGCTACCTGGGTAGAATAAGAAAATTAACACTGTTTTGAAACATGAATAAATACCAAATAGCATTTTGCTGCCTAATCCCCAAGGGATCCAGTCCTGTCAACATACCCGGATCAAGTTACGTGTGCCAAACACAGCCATCGCTGACTGCTTTCAGTCAAAACACGTGTGGAAGAGTGTGAAGGAATGGTGCGCCATTCCTCCACCTTGTCGATGAGGATGGTTGAAGGGCTGGTTCAAAACATGAGATAATAAAGGGCTTCTGTCTCTAAGTGGCTTGGAGAAGACTTCAAACATGCTTCACCAGGGAGTTTCATGACCATCGGGCTGCGATTATGTTGCTGGGACCACCTGAGCACTTTTCTCACCCAGGGATGCTTGCCGCACTACGGATCTATGGAAAAGTGACTCTTACATGCCACCTATGAAAACTGGGTGGTTGGGATTGATTAGGTGAAAATGAGAGGGGAAAACACTCAAACATTTTTGGCCTTTGGTTTATGACTCAGCACACACGTGGTGATCTGTGCAGTACAAATGAGGTGATGCTACACCCTTCAATGTATCTTCAGCTGTCATGTGAGCACCTTATCTAATCAGAGGTTCACAGGACATTTCCACAAACTATAGCCTTACAGCTTTCAAAGGTTTGTACATCTGTAACTGACTGCAAGTAACCATTCTGCTCACACAAGAGAGAGTCCAAGAACACTTTGTCTGCTTCACCAGTGCTGTAAAGAGTAAAAGTTTGTTTTGTAGATCGATATTAGATATTATGTATTATAAATATATTTATTATATATTTAGATTCTTAAGGACTGAAATGAAAAATGATATACAAGACTACCTGGTTTTACTATTGCCACTGATACTGGAATCTATCTTTATATCCTTGAGTTAGCCCCACTTCCCTGTTCAGGAACTTGAGACAGAGAAAAACATGCCAGAACTGTTAAAAGGGCTGAGACGGCAGTCCAATAACCTAACTAGGGCTCTCTTTCCTGGGTAAGGCAAACAGGCAGTGAGCAACCTCAAGTTATGATGCTTTTACACAGAATCATTGGATGACACAGGTTGTAAGAGATCATCTTGTCCAACCCCTGTTCAAAGCCATGCCAAACAGATCAGGTTGCTCGGGAACTTGTTGAGCTCTTAAAGACATTCAGACTTCCCAGCCTCATTGGACCCAATGTTCAACCACCCTTGTGATGAAAACACATTTCCTAACATGTAATCAGGTTTTGCCCTGTTGAAACTTGCCTGTTGCCTCTCTCAATGCCAATGTGTGCCTTTGAGAAGATTCTGGCTCCATCTTCTCTACACCCTCCCCTTAAGTAGCTGTGGGCTGCAATGACAAATCCCCACGTGCCCTAAGCCTTCTCTTTTTCAGGTTGGACAGACCCAACTCTCTCAGCCTCTCCCGCATTGTGTGCTCCATCTCCTTAGCCATCTTGGTATAGTAGGCTGAGCTCCAGGACGTCTATCGCTGGTTTGTGGCTCCCCAGTACGCAGGCACTTCACTTTCGCAAGCCCTGAATACAGGGGAGTAATTAATGCCCTGGATCTGCAAATCCAGCCCAGTGTAGGGTTGTCCTTCTCTACTGCAAGGGCATGGTGCTGAGTCTTTTCCAACTTGTCCTCTAAGACCCCCAGATCTTTTTTCTCTGAAGCTGGTCTCCAGCTAGCTGGCACCCAGAAAGTTCATTCCGTCCCAGGGGGAAGAATTTGCCTACTTGCTTTCCAAGCCTGTCCTTGACTCTTTTATGATCTGAAATAGACATAGGTAGTGTATGTTGCACTGTTCTAGAGATGATTTTTACTTTTTAAAGAAAGGTACTGAATTCTGTAACTTAGCAAACATTGCCGGTCGGTAAGCTAGGCAACTTACAGGCGCGGCCAAGTGCTCATAGAAGAGTAGTGTGTTAGAACAGGCAGTTGGTAGGAGCATTTATCCTTCTCTCTGTGGCCACCTAACTGATTTTTCTTAATATTCTGTGATATGCTTTATTTTCTTTACTCACTGTAAAGAGAGATCTGAAAAACTAATGCCACAATAGAGGGGGATTCAGCCCATCTAACCTCAGGCACTCTAAGCTATCTGTGTTTTTCTCAGGCTTATCTAGAAGTGTAAGTGTTACAGTGAAGGGTGCCATTTAAATTTAAGTCACTTCTTGAGTTTTAATGTCTGTCTTCTAAAGATCTTAAGCCAGCTCACTCTTCTAACTATTTTGCTAGTTGCAAAGCTGGTACATTTTAGATTCCTGAAGCAGTTTTGTGAGTCCTGCAGTTTGCTGCAGCTGCCTGTGTAACACTTCTATAGAAGTTATCTTTGGGCTTTTCCTATCATGCTTGTTCAGCAGGCTTGTTTTCAAAGAATGTCGGCCTGGGCAATTCAACATATTATGCCATCAGCACTCCATGTGTTCACCTTCAGGGTCTGCTGTCTTACAAGAACTTCAGGAAATACGTCTTGGGTCAAAATACAGACACAGGGCTTTGGGCTTTAACATCTGAATATATAGCTTCATGCTTTTTCCTTGAATCTTCTTTGTAATTATAAGTTGCTGATTAGCCTATAAAAATTCAGCCACAAAATGAAACCTAAAGCTGGGCATGGGAAATGATGAAAGTACTGGAAATGTGTGGTGGGTTCACCTGGACTAAAGCAGTTGCTGCTAGCTGGCCTCCTTGTGTCTTTTACTCCTTTCATATTGAAGAGGGAAAAGCTGATATGTGTTCTCCCACAGCTCTTTGTACCCATCAGTCTCCAGGCTGTATCTGAAGAGGAGTTCATGTCTGCCTTTAAAGCTTAACATTCCAGACCGCTCAGTGGAGTTGTTCCCTGTACCCTTTTCTTGTCAGCAATACCAGCCAGTGAGTTCCTGCCCTCCCAGCTGTGCCAGCCCAGCTGTTGACAGGGCCATGGTATGTGCTGAAACAGAACTGTCCCTGATTTATTTTTTTAAATCTACAATAAAAGGTAATTTTGAAATTAGGTCCCTTTCTAGTGATTCTAGCCCATGAAACAAAGCAGACACTTGATCAGCTCTCCTGTAAGATGGTATAATGCCTACCAGAGAAAGATACCCAAATGCATAATACATTAGTATGCACAGAAGTGCATCAATAGCACACTGCAGTCAAATGTGCAAGCCACAGACAGGTGTCAAACAAAATTAGTGATTGTATTAGATGTAGACACTGACAATACAAGTAGAACAGATTTTTAGTCAGTGTGATAGAAATTGAAATGCGGATATCAATGACTGAACTAAAGTTTAAACAAAAGGATACCTCAAATAATTGAAGGAAGCTTGTTTTCTCAAAAAGGAGAAAAGAGATAAACTTTTTTTGGTTGAAGGGAAGCTAAGTATAATGTGGCAGTCTGCTGCTAATTACAAAGAATGATACACCAGAAGGATGGGATGCCATCCAGAGGGACCTGGACAAGCTGGAGAGGTGGGCCTGTGTGAACCTCATGAGGTTCAACAAGGCCAAGTGCAAGGTCCTACACCTGGGTCGGGGTAATCCCCGGTATCAATACAGGCTGGGGGATGAAAGGATCGAGAGCAGCCCTGCTGAGAGGGACTTGGGGGTACTGATAGACGAAAGGCTGGACATGAGCCGGCAATGTGCGCTGGCAGCCCAGAGGGCCAACCGTGTCCTGGGCTGCATCAAGAGAAGCGTGGCCAGCAGGTCGAGAGAGGTGATTCTGCCCCTCTACTCTGCTCTGGTGAGACCTCACCTGGAGTACTGCGTTCAGCTCTGGAGCCCTCAGCACAAGAAGGACATGGAACTGTTGGAGCGGGTCCAAAGGAGGGCTACAAAAATGATCCGAGGGCTGGAGCACCTCTCCTATGAGGACAGGCTGAGAGAGTTGGGCTTGTTTAGCCTGGAGAAGAGAAGGCTGCGGGGAGACCTGATTGCAGCCTTTCAGTACTTAAAGGGAGCCTATAGGAAAGATGGGGACAATCTTTTTAGTAGAGACAATGGTGACAGGACGAGGGGTAATGGTTTTAAACTAAAACAGGGTAGGTTTAGGCTGGATATAAGGAAGAAATTCTTCACAATGAGGGTGGTGAAACACTGGAACGGGTTGCCCAGAGAGGTGGTGGAGGCCCCATCCCTGGAAACATTCAAGACCAGGTTGGACAGGGCTCTGAGCAACCTGATCTAGTTAGTGGTGTCCCTGCTTGCTGCGGGGGGGTTGGACTAGATGACCTCTAGGGGTCCCTTCCAACCCAATACTTTCTATGATTCTATAAACACACATTCTCATCTGTTGGGCTGATTAGGTCTGCCACCTGCTGTGTGATATACTGGTTTGGCATTGCTTGTTATGCCCTGCAAAAAAGTTTGCCAAATCTGTCACACTAACTAAAATCACATGAACTGAGCTCTCTAATACCCTTTTCAAGTTGGGAGATATTTAGTGCATCTCAAAGTTACAGGGCAGGAAGGCAGGGAAGGTACTCGTTAGTAAGAGGAGGGCAGCTAGGCTGCTGCACAAAGGTAGGTGCAACACTGCAACTGGCTGGAGCTTCAAACCCAGCATTGTCTCCAAGGCACTTGCATCTTGGAAACTTGGATTTAGAAAATGTTGAGGAGGGATGGGAGAGGACAAAAGAAATGACAGAAGTTGGTTTACTGCTCTGTGGGGAGAAAAATCTAGTGGCTTCCCAAGAAGAGTTCGAAGAAGTCTGAGAAAGGATGCATATTCTTTCTTACTAAGCTGTTAAGTAGGACATGCTTGGATTTACTTTATATGTAAATGACCACAAAGAGATTGGCTGCTTTGTAAATGAGAGGGAGGGAACAGAGTTTTATAAGAAGTCTCCAAGACCTTTTTCATGCCAATAGATGACTTGAAATCAGAGTACGGGCAGAGAAGCAGAACTGCTGGGACAAAGCCGTGTTTGAAATGGCAAGAGCAAAAGAGGTGGGAAGTTCTGTCACGCGCTCGGTAGCAGCATCTTGCATCTTCTGGGACTGCCTTCCTTGTCAAACTTTGGGTCAAACTAGGGCATTTCTCATGGGTTTGGAGTTGGAGATATTACTAAACTCAGCTCTGTAACTTGATTTATTTGCTTTGAGTCTGTGTCTTTGTGCCTTCCATATACTGCTGCAGAGCCCGACCCTGAGTAGGTACAGAGGACTTACCCAGGACCAGTGAGACAGCATAGGGTTGGGCTGTTAGCAGTATGTTGAGAAATCTGCCTAACTGTTAAGTGTATGGGGATTTTTGTTTTGTTTTTTTGTGATTCATGCATGGCTCATAAAAACAGCAGTTCTTTCTTTTGACGTTGGAAGCCTTAATCTTTTCAACAGGCAAGCATATGTAAATAGTGATATACACTGTTTTCTGATTTACACTCTGAGTTTGTCCATTTCTGTAATTTGTCAAGCTATTCTGCACTCTGTAAACGCCTGGATAGCAGCCACAGCATGTTTGCTTGAATTCTTTCAGTTGCTAAAAATAAGTTGGTTTTGAAGTTGTTTTCTATAACCACTGAGGATGTTTGAAGAAAGAATAGGTGACTGTCAGCCTATATTACAAATTGTTTTCATGCAACATCGCATTCACAGCCCTTGACTGGCAAGGGGGGAGGAGAAAAGATCTGTGCATTATGGTAGCAAGCATCCAGTCCACTGAGACACAGTAGCAGAAGACAGGGCTCTGTGCCCACAAGGGACATACAGCTCCCTGTGACAGTTTTGAAAATATGTCATCAAATGTACTAGAAGGCATCTGATTTAAATCACCTTAATAACATTCTGTCCTAACTTTTCCTCTTTGGTCCTTCAAACTAACAGCAATGGGTACTACTTTTTATAGTATGAGTATATAATGTGATTCTAGAAGCTGTTGTATCTTGTTTTCTGCAGATTGCCTTTGTTTTCCTGTCGTTTTCACTTAGTTGCTTCACTTTTTGGCTTGCTTTCTCATGTCCCTCTTGCTCAGTCCTTGTTTTGTTTGGTTTTTTTCTTTTTTTGGGCAGTATTCATTCTGAATTAAATCAATGTGGGATATTGTCATAGAAGCCCCTTTGGTGTCAGTTTGTGTGAATGGGTCCAACAGGTGACTAAGTCTGTGGATGTAGCAATAGCTACCAGAAAACCAGTTCACAGGGAGGGAAACTATGCGCTGAGAGGGAGCAGGTGAAAACCTCCCAAGACCAGATAAAGCCTGAATAGCAGTGATACACTGAACAGCAGTGATCCCCATCCTGTAAACTCCAAGCAGAACGAGTCTGCCAAACCCATCCAAGGCCACTACAAGCACACTAGGATCAACAGCACGTTGTGTAACTCAACTGCATTTGAGCAAGTGGCGAGTGTAGGCTACAGGGCAGTATTCTCGGGAAGAAAGAGGATCTCCTGAGGGATTTTTTGAACACCTAACTGGAAACCAGTAGCCCATCAGTCCAACCACCCGGCAGCTGGGCTTGGCCTCCTGACTGTTGCTTCAGCAAGGTGGCACAAGTTGTTGCAGGAGTGGACTGTAGGCGGGACAGAACTGAATGCACTGTGTGAATATCCTTGGCTATTCGTAAAATCTGCCCGATTCTGTTCATAACATTTCCTAGTAAATACTGGCCTGTTTTCCCCAACACAATCCCTTCACAAGGGGAATGGGTAGCATAATGCAGGGAACTTGCAGCTATGTGCAACTGTAAAACATTGAACAAATCGTAATTTCCTGTCTTGAAAAATGCATAATCATACCAGTGTGGAAGGAATAAGTTCTTTAGACGTCTGTGTAGGTGACTTTTGGAGATGGGAACCTATTTTAAAATCAGCACGGCCTCTGTATGTTGGGGAATTCTGAGGAATTGTATTGCAGCTTCTCGTTTATGTAGAGCAGTCATATGATGCTGGTGTCTGCAGCTGAGAGCTGTGCATGGCCTGGCATGTAGTGGGAGGAGACATGGCATCCTTTCCTCCCCTTTGTTTTCCTTGCACACTTTTCTCCCTCCACCCTTCCAAAGAAGACTGCAGCTCCCCATCGTTACCTTCCTCACGCCCACTAACTAGGACCTCTACTGCATTCCTTTGTCCACCTAAATTAAATTCCATCTTAATGATCCGGTGTTTCCTACCACTCCCTTGCCTGGGTGCTGCTCCAGCATCTCAAGCCAGAAGTACAGGTCGACGTGTTGGCATGGCTCACGGAGCAGGTGAAGGGAGACCTGGCAGTGCTACTGCACACAGCAGCAAGCAGGTGCCAATTATCCCACCTGGCCATAGCCACGCGCTGCTCCTTGTAGCTCAGATGAGTACCCGTATGCAGGCAAAAAGTCAGGAGCTGTGGCTGAGGTATACGTACAGGTCAAACCAAAGGGGTACATCTTCAGCAGTTTTCAAGTTGAACCTTTGGTATGAGGACTTCTGTTTCTTCATTTTTAAGACCACATGAATGAAATTCAGTGTGGTGGTGTTATTCAAATCACTCTCAAACCGAGGTCTTACTTACTGAAGACAATGAAATAGTTATCTGTCTTCAGTATGCCATAAATATCACACTCTTCAGAAAGTATAGTGTAGAAAATGCCCCATGATCAAATTAAGTCTTGCATTTCTAAGGCAATTGCCATGTCTCTCTACTGCTGTTGCCTGTTAGAAGTTCTGGTCAACACTTTCTAATGTGAGACTACTTCTTCTAACCACCATCTTAAGAGTGTCCCACCCTTACAAGTATTTGGAGTAGTGCTGTTAGATCCCAGAGTTCAGGGGGGTCTAGTTGAGCAAAAGCCAACATACCATGATGGATTTGCTGTTCCTTTGCCAATAGGATGCCTGAGGTTTGTCAGCTGTGCTGGAATCACTTTCCACATTAAATAAATGGAAGAAAAAAAGAGTACATTGAAAAGCAAAGCTTAAAAGGCTTGGAGAGAGTCAAAGAAATGAAACAATAACATGTTTAATAGCTAATTCCCATTCTGGTTTGGCTTTAAGGTAGCTTCAGCCTTCCAGTCTCCTAGCAGCCTTCCGAAGTTCTCTGCCAGGATGAGTCACAGCTCCTGGAGCTCAGATCCAGTCCTTTAGACAAGCCATCGTTAAAGGTCTGTTTACCTTTCCCAGATGATAATGAATTGGAGTGAGAACTGCTTTATGTTTTCCTCCTCTTAAAACAGGTTTTGTGATGAATATAAATTCACCTGTGAGAACTTCTTGCATCCCTCAATCATGATTCAGTCCAAGCCCCACTGGGATCCTGTCTGCTGTAGTTTCATGCTGTTGTGCAGAGATAGATGCCTTTGGAATACCCCTCCCTGCTGGGCTGTCTCAACTAGTTGACTAGGAATGCAAAACAAGCAATAGCCAGAGCCCTGGTCTGACTGTAAACCATTGTTTACCTGCTAGGAATGATATTTTCTGCTGACTGAGAAGGTGAATTAATAAACTTAGCCACGTAACCCTAGTATGTAATTCATGGCACAAATTGAAAGCCATATATGGCTGCTCTGGCTTACTTTTCTGTAGCCTGTAATGTAGCACTTAAGAGAAAGGATACGAGGACAAATCTAGCAATTGTAGGTGATCGCATCTAGGAACACAGAAGAGAACAGACCTTAATGTGGCTCCTACAAGTGGGCAGCTTTGTGACTTCACCGTGAAGTGAGACACTTCAAAGGATTCACCAAGGGGAAATCATGTTTGACCAATATGATAGCATTCTATGATGGCATGACTGGCTGGGTAGAGCAGTGGATGTTATTTATCTTGACTTCAGCATGGCTTTCGACACTGTCTCCCATAACATCCTTGTAGGCAAGCTCAGGAAGTGTGGGCTAGATGAATGGATGGTGAGGTGGATTGAGAACTGGCTGAATGGCAGAGCTCAGAGGGTTGTCATCAGCGGCGCTGAGTCTAGTTGGAGGGTTCTAGCTAGTGGTGTTTCCCAGGGGTCAGTACTGGGCCCAATCTTGTTCAACTTACTCATCAATGACCTCGCTGAAGGGACAGAGCGTACCCTCAGCAAGTTTGCTGATGACAAAGCTGGGAGGAGTGGCTGATACACCAGAAGGCTGTGCTGCCATTCAGCGAGACCTGGACAGGCTGGAGAGTTGGGCGCAGGGGAACCCGATGAAGTTGAAGGACAAGTGCGGGGTCCTGCACTTGGGGAGGGACAATCCCATACACCCGTACAGGCTTGGGGCTGACCTGCTAGAGAGCAGCTCTGCGGAGAGGGACCTGGGTGTGCTGGTGGATGACAGGTTGACCATGAGCCAGCAGAGTGCCCTTGTTGTCAAGAAGGCCAGTGGGATCCTGGGGTGCATTAAGAAGAGTGTGGCCAGCAGGCTGAGGGAGGTTCTTCTCTCCCTCTACTCTGCCCTAGTGAGGCCCCACCTGGAGTACTGCGTCCAGTTCTGGGCTTGCCAGTTCAAGAAAGAAAGATGAGGAGCTACTGGACAGAGTCCAGAGGAGGGCTATGAGGATGATGAGGGGACTGGAGCATCTCTCCTGTGAGGAAAGGCTGAGGGAGCTGGGCTTGTTTAGCCTGAAGAAGAGAAGACTGAGAGGGTGTTAGGAGGATGGCCCAGACTTTTCAGTGGTGCCCAGCGACAGGACAAGGGGCAATGGGCACAAATTGAAGCACAAGAAGTTCCATCTGAACACAAGGAATAATTTCTTTACTTCAGGGATGACGGAGCAATGGAACAGGTTGCCCAGGGAGGTTGTGGATTCTCTTTCTCTGGAGATATTCAAGACCCGCCTGGACAAGGTCCTGTGCAGCCTACTGTAGGTGACCCTGCTTCGGCACTGGGTTTGGACTAGATGATCCCCAGAGGACCCTTCCAACTCTTAACATTCTGTGATTCTGTGATGGCTGGTGTTTTTGTATTGTGTTGGCAAAAACACAGTTGCTGGGTATCAGTTCATGTGTTTCTCAATGGTAGATTTTTTTTTTTCTCTGAAAAGCTGTTTGGGCAAGTGCAGCAAGTCCCCAGTTGCATGACACAACAATCATAACTGATTGCCTGTGCTCCAAAGAAGCATGGTCAGATGAAGAAACAGCAATGTGCCTGGCAATTATGAATAAAGTCTGAATGTAGCACTGCATAAGGGACCTCATAGAATTGCTACTATATCAGAGGGACATCTGATTGTTGTGCAGATGTGTTAGACACTGAGCCATTGTGAACGCAACTGAATTAGGGTATTGTAATGAAGGACCTCTCCTCTTGTTTCGTTTTTAGCGTACAGCTATTGCATCACTGCCCAACCGACACAAAGACCATTCAGTGAGTCTTTATTTTTTTCCTCTTTGCTTGTTAAACTAAAGGTTTTCATATTTTCTTTCCAGTACCAAGTTGCTGCAAGGAACAGTTCAAGCCGGCAACCAGGGAAAGTGTTTGGATGCTCGAAGTAAGTATGTTTGTGTGGTTGTATGTCTTTGTTACAGCACTAGCAGCGGAGAAAGTACCCAAGAACATGTGCTTGATGTCTGTAAGGCAGTAGCTAGATAAGTACAGTAATATTTATTATATAGTTTTGTATCAATAATAAGTGATAGTCCTTTGTAACCTTTTTGACTGTGTAATTAATAGATTCTGGTCATCGGGAATTATTCATTCACAAAACAGAAGTGATGAAAGACAAACTAGATGCCACAGACTTTTTGGAAATAATTTGGGGGTTTGACTGGAGCAAGGAGGAGTTGCTGGCATAAAGGAATAAAAAGGAAAACTAAAGGTGGACAATGAATCTGACTTCTCTCTCCCCTTCTGTCTGGGAGCTTTGACAAATTGTTTTCTTGCTTTTGCTTTGTTAAAAGTTAGCTCTTCTGAGCATTATTAGTGTTGCCTTCATAATGTTAAGTGGAAAAAGAGCAAACTACATGAAATGCCACTGCACAGGCTTAGTGATTAATGTCAGATAGGATTTGTAAGGTGCTGTCCCTTGTTTAATCACCAGCTATGAGAGTTTAAATCGCATCGCACCTGAGCTGGGTGTTAGTTTGAACAGTGCAGTCTCCAGCCTGGCATCTATGAAATCCCTGCAGTACATGACCTGCGAGAGGTGGTGAGACCAGCAGTGGGGGCCCTCAAGGTGCCAACGTTTGGGAAGCCACAGGGAGAGATGCGCCTGGCCGAGGTCAGGGGTCCCGGCAGCTGCCGGCGCTCGCTCACCCGTAGCACTGCTGTGGCATCTGTGCTGTTAAACAAGAAATCTTCGCTGTTGCCAAAATGGGGCATAGGATACCCAGTAATAAACCTCCTATTTGCACAGATTCACTACTGACAGTGCTCACTGTACCGTGCCGGATAGCGGTTGTGCCTTTTCCCTTGGCAAGGCATGTGCGGCAGCATCCGCGGTTTGCAACACAGAGTAGAGTTTCTATACTCATCACTAGCGCTGAAAATACGCGCAGCACTGAAACGATGCTAGGGATGTGTAATGAAGAACTTTTATTTTAAAACATGCCACCGCTTACCTGCTAATGCTTGAAAAGCTGTTACAGTGTATAAATCCTAACCATGGATGTAAGAGGCATTTCAGTTTGTGTTGATACTTTGTTTGTGCTTTGTAGTTTAAAGTAAAAAGTTTCGTGTCTTATGTATTTGAAAGACTTGTTTCACAGTGAAACTAGGAACTTGCTCCGAGTTCTTTAATGCCCTGAAAAAACTTTAATATGTTTGCAGAAATATTTCTTCAGATACATGGTAGACATGAGAAATCATTCAGGGTAGATTCATTGGGAAATAGAAGAAACGTGCGCATTCACTGGCACAGACACAGTAAGAGGAGACTGACGCTGGGAGAAAAAGGGTTAAGTTAAGAGCCGCAGAGCTCAGATTCATTAGGCTGGGAGAGAAGAGTTGCTTTCATGGCAATTAGAAGATATGGAGGGCTCAAGTGCACCTGGAGATTCTCAGGACAAGAACCAGTCTATAATTTAGAGCTGAAAGAGGCTTGTATGCCTCAAGCATGAAGCAATAGCTCTAGCACACAACAGGCATCCTGAAAGCAAGAACTAAGAAGATGTAAAATGTTGTCCCCCTGTGGACACATTCCTTCCCATGAAGGCATTGTAGATGGAAGTGCAGTGGGGCAAAGCCCTGTGCTGAGCCACAGTGGGTTTCATCTCTCGCTTTCTACTCTTGCGTGGAGTCGGTGCCGCTGCTTAAAGCCAAGCTTCGTCACTGTGGTTATACTGGTGTTGTCACAAGTACTTTGAAACAACAGGAAATCTAAAGAAAACTGTGAGCGTTGAGATAGTGCGCAGCCACCAAACGGACATTTCTAAGAGCAGGCTGCACCCTACCTGTCTAACAGAAACTTATCTGACATGTGCAGATTTCCTGCGAGGAGTAACCCTCTCCGTGAAGCAACAGACAGCTTTCAGAGTATTCCCCGCAGACTGCTGCTTACCGTGTAGCCTTTCCTCTCCAAATCCCTTAGTCCTTATGGCCTATTATATGTCAAAATAAAGATCTAGCTATCAGCCTTCTAATACCAGAGATTCATTACATTGCTAGAGAATTAGCTGAGCTGCTACAATTGCAAAAGCCAAATCCGTGTAACATGCTATTATATACTAGCTTTTGCTCAGGAAACCTTCCTGTTGGGTTTCAGTGCCTTTGAGCCTGACAAATGGGTGTATTTTTTCACGGAGTTCAGTTATGTGGACAACTACATGAGGGACGGATGTTGAAACATCTGAGGAATTTTGCAGTTCTCTTGACTCGCTCTCCTGCAGGAGATGCAGATAAGGGGTCTTTTGGCAGTTACAATGCCTTGCTTGATGTATTATCACAAAAATACTTACACCCTAACATTAGAAAGCAAGTCTGGTTTCTGCTGGAACATTAGCTCGGGAATTACCTGTTACATTTCTGTAATTTTGAGATAGGGGAAGAGAAAGTAAATGTATTAAAAATATGTGTATACACAGGTCTGTAAAGTATGTTTGATGATGAACTAGTAATTCATGAAGTGTTCAAGGGAGATCTGGACAAAAAGGCCTGTATGAGCTTTTCTCTTCCCCACACAGCAACAAATGTTCTCTGGTCATTCATGCTGAAGGTACATATAGTTATTTAAACCGGGCAGACTAAAGAAGGGTTTCCTCTCACTTCTTTCTCGCTACATCCCAGCACCAGCACTGATGCAGAATAGGATACTATTTCTAGACAAGTGCACTTTGTTTCCCACTCCGTTCCCCACTGCTTATCTCCTCAAACTGGTCCCCAAAATGTCCACCAAAGACAACCTGAATTCCCTAGTGGCTGCTTTGTACCTTCAGTCAGAAGACTGAAAGAGTACAAAATAGGTGAACTTCTGGGCTGAGCAGAGTGCTTGGAAAGCATTTTTATTCTGTGGAAGCACCACAAGGTCCCCCAAAACTTAGTGGAGGACATCTGTTTAGGAGTCAGTCCTGAACAGGACACAGCTGCTTTATAGCTGGTTTTGATCCAACACGAGAAAACTGAAGGCCTAAATCCTGAACCTAAGAGAGCAAAGTTAACCGAAGTGGAATGTTTGTTTGTGGCTCCATGCTCACCAGCCCTGTTCCTTTCTTAACTTAGGAACTGGATAGCTTGGAGAGCCTTTTATGGTGCTGTCTGAAAATATTCTGAACTTTCGGGTGATATTTATTTTTTCAGTGCCCAATACCAAAAATTATCCCACAGGAGCTCAGCAAAGCAGCTGACTCATCAGGAATGTAACTTTGCTTTTCAAAAAGATAACGTGTGGTTTTGTTCAGAGTTAATAATGAGATCCTTTCCAACACAGAAGCTGTCAACAGCACTGACATACTTTCACAGTTATAAAAACACATAGCTTTGTGGTTGGGGCTTTTATTAAATAGAAACCTCATTTTCTACTGTAATGAGGAAAAGACACTGTTTTCATGCCACTAGCACCTTTTGTGCTCAAAATGTTACAGAAGCCTTTTTTTCTCATTTTATACACAACATGACTGTTCAGAGGTTACAGAATGTTGCTACTTTGTGCTGTGACTGTTGAAGCGTGACAATATACAATAATATCAAAGAGAATGATACCCTTATTTCTAGTTGTCTTTTGCCTTCTGCATTTCCCCTGTCAATGGTGCTTCATTTAAAAGTTGGAGAATGTTTATTAAAGGATGATTCAAGTAATGATTTGAGTTTTGCTCCAGCAGCAAAATCCCTTTTTTTTTTTTTTTTTTTTTTTTTAGAAGACCATCTTGTAACTGTGAGCGGGACCTACCCTGATTCTGTGCAGACATCCTCAGTATGCTGTCGGGCTGTGGATCTGTTAGGGAAACAGGATCTTTTTCTAGTAGTCTGTCTCTCGCTAGTCTGTTTGCAGTACTGACTGCGAGTGTGATCACTTGCTGATCACTTTAATGTCCAGAAGGTGCTAACAGCAAAGTGGTAATTAGCTCTAGATTTCACCCTGGGGAAGGAAAGGCAAAGGCAGGAGAGATGGAGAAAGGAAGGCAGATTGGAGGAGTGTGAAGGGGGTTGTTGAGCTGCTGTGCTCAGGGCCTCCAGCAGTGGAGTGAAATCCAGGGGGTGGTTGGGCTCCCAGAAACCCATCGTGCCTGCTAGGAGCCCAAGAGTAAAGAAAGGCCTGAAAGAGCTCATTCAAATATGGCACTTCTTTTAAGGAGGTGTTTTGGTTGGGGGGGGGGGGATGCACAGGGTGAGGAGTTTGTTATTGCTGGCTCTTCTGGTTTTGTTTCTTGGTTATGTTTTGTTTTTTTTTTCTTAATCCAAGTATCATCATTTTCCATTATTCCTCTGCAATCACTGGGACTGGAAACTTTGGTTTTCATTAGCTGGCTGCTGAGATTCTTATATAATTAAGTTGCTCCACGATCTGCAGCTTCCAGAAAACCGCCCTATATACTGAGTCACAGTAAACTGCGAGTCGCTGGCAGCACACAGCACGCTAGTGAGGTCAGGTGGAAGCAACACGCATTAGAAGCTGTACTCACAGTAGAACATTGCTTAGAATAATGGCTTCTTGGAGACTTGCTTAGCCTTCGGTAGGTTGTGGGAAGGCCACTGTTGTGTGTGCTGCTGTTGCATTACAAGACAAGGGGACAAAATTAGAGGTTTTCAGTGTCTTGGCACCTAGTAATCTGTTGTCCTGGATATATTTCCTCTGTTGTTAACCCAGGGCTTGCACTCAAGCCCTAATGTTGTAGTCATCTCCATAGTCTTGCACGTTTGTTCCTACCCAAGCCTGGAGCAGGCACAGACCCAGGCACGTGGTGAAAGGTGCTTACACATGGGCAAAGTCGATGCTGCCAGCTTGACCCTGAAGAATCTCAGCCACAGATCTGCCACCAAAGTGTGCACAGCTGCAGCCCCCATTAAAAATCCTCTGAGTGATTAGACAGGCCAGGTAGATGTCATAGTTATCATTTAGTGTGGGGAGTGCCAGTTTTTATTCTCTCTGAATACCCATTCCTCATAGAAGGGTGCTGGCAGTGCCCCAGTGCTAGGGTTTATGCAGTGGCTTCCATTAGAGCTTCATCCTCTTATAGGAGGCTTGGATTTGTATCACTGCTAATGACCTGAGCAGGCTGCATGGGATAAACACCTGCTGAACAGCACTGTAGGAAACACCCTTACATTATGTTGTACCTGTTAAAAAGAATAACCAGTCCTCGTCTGGTCTGTATAAAAGAACAGTATTGGCTGCGCTCATGTATTTTCAGACTCAGTCTGATTTCACAGCTAGGATTTTTTTTGTCTTGTATAAGAGGCTTCAAGTAATCACTCTTTTAAATCTACAGCTTATGTTTGACAAGTGGGTCATTGGTTAATGGAAGCAAGTAAATCCAGCTGTTTATCTTTTCAGTAAGATCATGCACTTTCTGTATGCTCTTGTCTTCTTAGAATGGAGATGTGTACATTTTTAATGGCATTCCCTCTATTTTAGAGCAGAGGCATGAGCTTTATGTTACGTTACATCCGTTCCCTACATTTAAATTAAATAAAGTCACAGTAGCACTTCAGCTAGTATCACATTGGAGACACAAATTTTGGCAGCAGTTGTGGTACTACTAATTTAATGACTAGGTGTGATTTTTTAAAGTTGTTAGTATGACTTTATAAGGAAAACTTACTGTTGTACATTGCTTGCAAGTTTTCTTCCCTTTTTATTTCTCTTCCCCAAGCCCCAGTATTTGTGTATGTTGCTGTTAGCAGATGTACCTTCCACTAAAGCATGCCAGCAGTAGCTTTTTCCCAACTAGCTTTGCCTCTTAGCCAGGCAAGGACATTTTTTGGCTAATTTGGACTTCCAGGTTTTCAGGAAGTGCTTGGTAAGCTTCCCGTTGGGTGTAGTATCTAAATGAAGCACTTGCAGCACTAGGTTAATAAAGGGCTCAAAGCGTTTATAGAAACTTGGTCTAATATGTCAAGTTCCATAAGTCCTCTTAGGGAATACCTGTCAGTGAGATAAATTCGAAATTTCCTGACTCTGCTGATCTTTTTTTATGTTAGTACTCTGAGTAAGAAAAAAAACCCAAGAGTAACATGGTTAAAGCTGTCTGCGAAAAATATTTTTCCTCTTCATTTGAAGGCTACTTTGTTGATAAAGACTTTGGATAAACACGGAGATGATAATGAACATTGTCTTGCCTTTGGAAAAAGACTGTTTTCAATCAATAAATGAGGAAACTAAAACTTTATGATTAGTAATGGTGTTGTATAAAGTGGCAATGAAATTGTACTTAGAAGAACAGTTTCTTGCTCCCAAATACTCTAGCATTTGTGAATACTCACTATTACAAGCGTGTTAAAGATCCAAATACTTAACAGCAAGTTAAAAAGCATGTGTGTAAGGAATTATCTGAGAGTAAAGAACAGAGGGATCATAAAGAGCCTGAAGTAACTAAGAGCAAGTCTATTTGAGCGGTAAGACAAATTTCTGTTTGAAAACTGTGTGTGTGTAGTACATATATTCGTTCTAGCCCAAAGAGGAAGCACTGCTTGATTTCTGTGAGCTACTAATTGAAATTACATCCTTGCAACCTAGTTTTTCAGAGATGCTGAGCTGCATCACGGATTTCAGCTCTCTAGTATGTTAATGACAGCAATGTGTCACACAAGGTGTTCGAACCTGGCGTGTTATGCACCCCTTAAATACAGGTGTCATTTCTTGGGATGGCTGCGTGTGAATGTGCATGTATCTTAGCAGGCAAGTACTGTGGCACGTTCCTTCCAGCCTGGATGAGATGAGGTATAATTAGCTAATGACACTGCATTAGCTGGACAATAGGTATGCCCCAGCATTTGTCTGAGGGAAGGAAATGAATTTGACTGAGGTTCTCTGCAGGTGGCTGATGAAGCAAAGTGGAAACTGCCCAAGCCTATCAAGGGTTACAGCTGACAAAGGGAAGGTGGAAAAGAATGGGAGAAAGAACAATGGGGAAACCTCAGATGTGGAAGAAATCCTGAGATAAAAGGGAGAAGGTGCTTGTCTAGTTGTAGCAATGGGGAAAAGGGATAGGATTTGCATAGCTACAGAGCTGGAATTTCTGCATGGATCAGAAAGCAAACCACGGAGGAAAGGATGGGGACCCACCATAGTGGTGCTGAGGGTGAAGCAGGGGAAGCTTGCACAGCTTTGTGACAGCAAGTGTTTTGAGGAAGCTGGTCATAACAGTGGGGCCTGCTTCTGTGCTTGTAAAATGAGGAAAGCTGACAAATTAGTTTCTGTAAAATGCTTTGAATGTCCCAGATAAAAAGCAGTTTACCAAGAGAAGGGGCAGGTGGCATACAAACAAAAAAGCACACCGCTTTCTGTGTAACTTCTTGCACTTACTAATTTGATGGGCGTGTGAGATACATTTGCTTTGTAGAAGGATGATTTGTAGCATGCTGTAAGGAGGTGAGGAACTACTTGTAGAGTATTTTGCAGCAAGGCACCGGATTCTTGGGCCAGGGTTTGCAATCACGGAAACGCTCACGCACTGCTGACTGACTTGGCCGTGCAATTTTTTATCCTGGTCAGGCATGAATGCGCTCTGTATTTCTTTCACATTAGCTAGATTACGTAATAATGTTTATGTTGGCTTTTTGCTGGGTGTGGGAGGACAGACATTTAATTAACAGCTGCCTGGGACAAAAGCAACCCTTTCAAATCTTAGTTTGTAATGATCTAGCCCTTTCTGTCAGCTGGCTGAAGCATTTTTGATTCAGTAATAGATATCAAAAAACTTAATTGACCATCTGCTGGAATCATTACTTTCTTGTGCCAGCCTTCTCCCTTCCTCTTTAGCAGTGGTGTCTTGGACAGTTTGGTAAATTTGACAAAAGTGATGTTCCTTGTGTAATGCTGGTACTAGCCAAGGTGCAACACTTTATCCTGAGCAGGTCTTAGCCAATAATCACACCAAAGCATTTAAACTTCTCCTTGTGTTATGTGCAGGTATTGGATAGTATTGGAGCATTAAATTACTTGGATAACATGTACAAATCAGATGGCTATCAGCTTCCAAATGCTTGTTGTACTGTATGAACAGAGAACCATTGATCGCATGAGCCATTATTAACTATTCTTGAATTCTTAGTATGTAATATCAATACCAAGTCACGTTTTCAGCAGAGTAGCAGAACAAGTTATGTTGGAAGTCATAATCTTCCAATAAACATTCCACTTTAGTGTGGGATGCAGCCATAGCAGATTTTCACATTAAAAACCTCTGCACTTGACAAATAGTGTTGCAAAGCTGCTCATTTGCCCTCCCCCATGCCCCAATGTTGCTTTTACGAAATATATTGCTAGACTTGAAAGGCCTTCGAAGTATATTGCTGATATTTTCAGTGTAGAATAGTAAGAAGGAACATTAGAGGGGTAGATTGTTCGCTCCTACCTGTTTTTTGTGTTCTTTCTGCGTTTTTCCAGACACCTCTTTTTAGCCCCAAGAAAGCCAGAGATTCCTCAACAGCTGAAAATGTGTAAAGAATGCTAAACTTTTCTTTTACCCTCTCACATTTCCAAACCCTTCCAGGCTTTTACCGTTTATAACTTGTTTCATTAGTTTTGTTTAGGATATGAATGTCTGAAGCTCTAGCTTTTTCCAGTGCTAACAGTCCTAAACTGTACTGTATGGAAACTTCAAAACACCAAATCCCTCTCTTCTAGAATAGTAATCTCACTTTCATTTAATTGAGGTTTTTTCATTCTCTGAAAAAGTCTAGGAATCCAGATTACCTGAATGATTTGAATGTTTTTGGTTTGGCTCTTCATAGTCTTTACATCTGAACTCTGGCAGGAACAAGCCCAGAAAACCAGTTAACACCTCGGTGCAAATGGAAGTGGCAATGGTAAATCTAGAACAGCTCTAGCCAAAGAGTTCCGTGTAAATGCATGTGAGCGAGCTGTGAGTCAGCCTCCTGCCTCAATTCCTTTCAATCAGTAGTGAAGGAGGAGTGAGACGGAGGAGTGTTACTTCAAGCATTTATTGATCACAGCTGCCACTTACAGGTTTTCAGATGAAAGCAGCTCCCCAAGGTGTGCCTGAAACTCTGCTATAGCTCCGTGGATATCACTGAACACAAATGTAACAGACACTAAAGAATTCAAAATTTTGGGTTGGTCTGGAGTTAACGGAAGTAATAACATCCTTCTGGAACCAGCCTTCACTGAATGCTTCCTGCTCTCACTGGTGCTTTTTGTTATGTAGGAAGTGCTGGATAAAAATGTTTTGGATATTTGGTGTGAACTTCTTGTGTTTGAAGTGGAGAATCCTTTGATGTATACTGCAGAGGGCTCCTTTCTACACAGGAATTGGGGTTTTTTTTAAAAGCAGTAGGATTTAGCTAGACCCTGAAAGGGCTGAATTTAATAAATGTCCACTGAACCTATTTACTTTAATCTAACAATTAATATTACAAGTATATAACTAGTCTTAAAATATCTCTTCTGTTCAAGGGTTTCTGAAATCCTGTTTCTGTGAACAAAGATTCTGGTTTTGTAGTCAGTATTTGAATCTTGAAATAATCCACCAATTTCTATTTAATTTCCACAGAAACTATAAAAGGTAGCTGCTGCCTTTTTAAAGAAAAATACCCTCAGGCTGCAGCACTTCAAGACCTCTCTCTTTAGTGAGGAATTCATACCCTAATGGGCAGATTGGACTTGCAAAGGCTAAATTTTCAAGCATGCTTAGCTGACAAAGACCCCAAGTTTTATTTTGCTTTTCCTCACAGGCACAGAACACTGCTTAAAATACAAAATGTGACCTCTGAAATATAAATATGTCCATGTATTTAAAAATAGTCTTGAATTACCTCATAGGGATGTGGTCCATGCACATTGTGTAATTGGGACAGCCCTCTCTTTCTTTCTCTGTCTCTCTCCAGGGAAGGCAAATAATCAAGACTTTGCTTAAAGTGGCAACGCTACAGTCCCCAAGGGTGGGAAACTCATTCTTTATCTACAGGATGTCTGGAGTGATAAGTAGCTGTTTTAATAAAACTCATGCAGTGTTTCTTTGTCCTGACAAAATAATCATTTGCTGTTTGGTATGGTGAGTTTAAATGCAACGCGCCCTGAAATTTAAGGCATGGAATGAAGCAACGAGATGGAGGTGGGAGAATTTATTCAGCACCATATAAACAAAAGAGTCTGTAAAGTTCTAGTTTTGAATTTTCACTTGAAGTGATTTTTACACCACAGTGGGAGCTTTCCTTTGGGCTGATCAGTGCAGCTGACAGTATGTCAGTGAAACAGTACATGTGAGTTCTTCTGCATAACCCAGGTCAGCTTGAAACTTCTCATACACCACATCATATCTGATATACATTCCCTGTGTTAACAATATTCCTGTTGCTAATTCCTCTGTGGACGTTTCTGTGTTACTTGTTACCATCACAGGTTAGAATCCGTGCACTAGTTTAGGCTGGCACAAGTCAGTGCTCTCTCGTAGACGTGCAGTTGCAGTTAAGTCATTTGTACTTCTCGTAGATAACATGCAACTCTGGATCTCCTAAGGCTTCTGGTTTTAATTTATTAGGTGAAACTTTTATTCAAGGTATCTGCTGTCAGAAATTAGGCTGATTCTGATGCAGCCTAATTAAGTATGATCACAGTTACATCCATCTTATTGAATCTGCTCATGCTGGAGTAAATCATGTCTATGTACTTTTATGAATTGGGGCTTTCTTGAACAAGCAAGATGTGCTCAAGACTTAACATGGTAACTTTTTTAGCTCTTTCCAAACTTTCTTCCTGCTTTGTTTTACTTACTTATTTTCAAATCTAAGCACTGTTGGCCAGCTCCTTCAGGGGGAGCCTGTTTCTGTGTAGGTTTGTGATACACACACACACTTGAGTGCTAGAAATAACTTTGATTTTACTATACAGTGTGTAAATCTGTTGCTTTGCAGAATTTTATTAATCTTTATCCTGATAAAGGAAGACTATGAGAATAACAGACTACATTGATCAGGACTGCTGCTTTACAAAAGCTGTTGCTACCTTCTGTTTATTTGCTTGCCTGAAATTACATTTTCTCATTCTCTTCCCCAGAGGAAAAAGTGTACTTGTGACAGGAGTGTTCACGAAACTCCTCTGAAAAGTGAAGCACCTGGGCCAAAATAATTATACTTGCATGGTGTTTGCTACTGTTTGAAGTTGTAGCGGAGGTATATTCTAAGGGCAGTGCAAGGAATATCATTCTGGTTCCCTTACGAGCTTGAACATTAACAGAGATGTCAGAGGTGAGGGATGCTCATTTGCCACTCTGGTGTTAAATGCGTTTTTACTTCATCTCACCCCCTACCACCCTACCACAGAAAAGCTATCCAAGCAGTGGGAAACTTCTGCAATCATTAATTGTGTTTACACTTTGGCTCTGTCACATACAAATCTCCCTGGAACTATGTTTGCTTTTTTAATCTTCTGACAAATGTATCAGCAGAAGTCTCTAGTGTAGTCATCATCTCTGTTTTCAGAGGCTGCGCGCTGGTCACTTTTTACCAGCATTAAAATGTGGATAATTTCCACATTAGCTGCCTAATACAAAAATCTGGCTCGAGCATGCCTGAGGTCTTTCTAAGACTGCCTTTTGGGCTTTTAGGGGATTGCACTCTCAGGCAGTATAAATTATGCTGCGTGGCCTTTTACCACAGTGAGTGAGGCCTAAAGCAAGTAAGGAGAAAGGAACTGAAAACAAAAGCTCTGCAGAGGAAGGGGCAACCGAATCTTGGAGAATGACATTTCGGCCTGTTGCAGTGCTCGCTAGTGCTTTCTCTACCACAAGCGTGAATTCCAGTGCGTGTGCTGGGGTAGGGTAGTGCCCTTTTCATCTTCAGCACAGCTGGGACTCGCTGTATTCTCTGGGAAAGTGTGGGATCGACTTGTAGCCAAAGTCGGACGGTAAATAGGGAACAGCAGACTAACGTGGCATGGGAGTGGGTTGCCCTGAAAGGACGCGACATCTCCATCCTTGGAGATTTTCAAGATTTGGCTAGACTATGATCGTGTCATCAAGCATGACCTGATCTCGTGCTGGTGGTGCTCCTGCTCCGAGTGGGAGATTGGAGTGGATGACCTCTGCAGGCTCCTTCCAGCCATTGCTTCTGCGGTTCTCAGTACTTGAAGATCTATTACACCAGGTTTTGTAGTTCCACCCTTTGGCATTAATCGCTTTCCTGGCTCTTTGCTTTGCTGGGTCTGTATATTGCTTGTGAGTACTAGATTCCATTACTTTCAACACACCATGGGTGGGTGGGGGTTTTTTATCAACATCACGCTGAGCTTTTATGCTTTGAGCTGCTTTTCTATTTGCTTGCCTACTGCATGTAAAAGCTATAAAGGCAGCACAGATGCACAGGCACCTAACAATAGCAACAGGTTCCTCTTTCTTGTTCTGTGTCGCCGGATCCACGTCCGAGAGCTCTTTTCTCAGAATGATGAAATTGGGAAGAAGACGCTGGTGGCTTCCTGCACGTAAAGATAAGAGTCGTGTTTGCAGATCACGCAGTGCGCAGAAACAGAGATGTAAGTGGAGGGAGTGCCATGCGTGTGGAATCCATATTGTGCCCTGTGTCCCCCAGGCTGTGCTAGACCAACCGAAGAGGCATGTGCTTTCTGAAAACAAGCACCAAACTTCTTTTGCTGAGGCCTGGCTCAGCCTTTATGAAGGTAAGGTACTACGTTGAGGCAGCGTGTGTTTTCTGACCTTGAACCGTAATGCAAAGGCAAGCAGGGGTCTGAAGCGCGGCTGCCACGCTGTCCTCACCTGCACTTCTCTCCTGTAGCTTTGCCAGCACATGTTTTAAACAGTTTTGGAGGCTTCAATAAAGAAGCTTCTGTTCTTTGCCACTGGTGAAGAAATAAAAATATTTCTACAAGTTAGGGTAGCAGAGTGTTTTACTGCTTGCTGCCTAGCAGAGCAGGTAGGGTTATGTCTGGCAGCTAAAGACCTGCTATAGATTATTTTTATATTCTGTCATCATGTAGCATTTCTGGTTTCTCCGTGCTCTTGAGTGTTACTAAGACGCTTATTGGCCTTTTTAGCAGAATGTATTCTATTGCTCATTTTTAAAAAGACTCAAAGGCAACTTTCTCCAGTGTGTTTGCTGCTGCCAAACAAGTGGAACATTTTTTAATAAAGTGTGTCCACTTCAAATGGCCATAGGCTGGTTACTGAAAGCAAAATTTGAGCATATTTGAGAACCTGGCAGAAACAATAAATAAAACTTCCTGTCTCGGTGTTCAGAGGACCGTGGCAAACTGGCAGACTAGTTGGAGGTTTTTTAGAGATTGCTCTGTGTGTGTGTTAGCGTATACATCCCGTTTAAAGCCAAGCAGTTCCTCAGTGGCCCGATGCTGTGCAGTTGGTGTTTCGTTATTGATTGTATTCGCCTTACAAGCTCTGTGTGTTTTCAGAGACTGTATCATGATGCTAATCACGTAAAAATGAGCTTTCGGCAAAGCCCCACTTCAGTCTGATAGCTAAAGATTAGTTAAGATTTTGTAAAATCACTTTCTTCGTGCAGAAAAAATGTGGGGCATAAATCTGATCAAATTCATACTTCAGAGATTTGGAGGTTTTTTAAAATGTCAGCATGTGCCTCTGAGAACATATTAGAAATACGTTGCTTCCATTTCATTTGCCACTTTAAAACGTATTTTGAGAGAGAGTTGGATTTGGGGGCACTGGTTGTTTTTAACATGTTGGTAGATCTGCCCAAGTATTTTTTGTTCTTTCACATCTAAGCCTTGAAGGTTGTACAGCGCTGTTTAGATACTGTGTCAGTAGTCACTCTTGCTGGCTTCCGTTTAGATAAAACTATTGGTACACAGTTGGATAGTTTGTTTTTCTAATGTGGTAAATATGTGAGTTTTGCCCCACTGTTGGGACACGAGGGTGGGTTTTCCTGCGGTGAAGTTCAGATCTGTTTCTGAGGAGATGACCAGCGCTGCGCTGTGGTTAACGTCACACTTCGAAGCACGTTGCTGTTTAGGCAAGGGGAGATCTGCAGAAATCAGGGGTATGCAGAGGGAAACGGGCTGGGGGGGCGGGAGGGGTAAGAAACCTCTTTGAGCGAAGAGGAGGAGGGAGATGCAGGATGGTGTGAATGGTGGTGCTAGCAGTGCCAGCAGCTCACTGCTGCTGCCTCGGCAAGGGCTTTACCCCCTTGTCTCCGACCCAAGCGAGACGTTGCAGGCCGTGCCGTCAGGCGGTTTCTCTGTGTGAGCCTGCGACCGGCAGAAAGCTGGCAGCGTGTGGCGCGGCTCGTCCGGCGGGGCTGAGGGGGGGTTTGTGGCGCAGCGCATCCTCGGACCATTTAATGCGTGTGCACGTTCTCGTCAGTGAGGCGACTGCCGTGTTGAACACAAAACCAAACCCGCGGGCTGCGGCCGGCGGAGCGGGCAGCCGAGGGCAAGCTCCGCGCCGCGGCCGCGGCCGCTGCCCCGGGCACAGCCGGACGCGGGGACGGCGCTGAGGAGAGCGGGGCGGCGTTTCCCGCGTCCATTGCTGCCGCTGCCGGCCCGGGCGCCGTGACGGGGCGGCGTGTGGCGGGGGCTCGCTGCGTGCTGACCGCGAAGGCTGGAGCCCGAGGTAGCTCTGCGGTGCGAGGGGAGGGAGGGCCAGGCCGGGGTGTGAGGGGAGGGAGGGCGACGTTGAGGCGTCGAGCTCTGAGGTCTCATAAAAGCGGGGCGAAGCCGTGGCTGCCGCTGCCGCGAGGGGAGGCGGGCGGAGGCGCGGCGCGGTTCCCGCTGCCGGCGGGGGGGGAGGAGGACGCGTTCCCGCGCTCCCGCGAGCGCAGGGGCAGGCGCGGAGGCGGCGGTGACAGCGGCGGGGCTGCCCCCGGCGCTTTGTCTGCCCGCGCCCGGGCGGGCCGCCGACCGCCTCGGGCCGACCCCCGGTGGGGGCGGTGGCGAAGGGCCCTTTGTGTGGGGGCGCGGGGCGGAGCGGGCCCGCCGCGGCCCTCCCTCGGCTCCCCGCCCCGGTCGCAGCGGGGCGGCCGCGTCGCGGAGGGAGGCGAGGCGGCGGGAGTCGGCCGGTTGCCATGGCGAGGGGCGGTCACGTGCGCGCGGCGGCGGCGGGGCTGACGCGCGGGGCGGGGCGGGCGGCGCGAGTCGGCTGCCGCCAGCACCTTCCGCACGGCAGCAGCGCGGGGCTCTGCGGAGCGGCGGGAGGGAGCGCGCGCCAATGCCCGGACCGACCCAAGCCCTGTCCCCAAATGGCGAGAACAACAACGACATCATCCAGGACAACGGGACCATCATCCCCTTCCGGAAGCACACGGTGCGGGGGGAGCGCTCCTACAGGTACGGCGGCGGGGGGGGGGGGGGGGGGGGGGCTGCAGCGCGGGGGGCGGTTGCGTGAGGCGAGCGGGGGGGGGGGGGGGGGGGCGCTGCGGCGGGCGGCGGAGCTCGCATTGTCCGGCTAGAAGGCGCCGGACGGAGCGGCGGGATGCCTGCGGGGGCTCGCCGCTCCCGGGCGGAAGAAAGGCGGTTAAAAATAATAAAATTAAAAAAAAATAAATAAAAAAGGGGGAAAAAAGGGAAGGGGAGGGCAATCCCCGCGCGGGCAGCCGGGTCCCCGTGTCCCCCCCGGGGAGGGCGTCAGCACCTCGCTGCGGGCCCGGGGTGGCCCGGGCACGGCCCCGCGGGGGTGACAGCGGCCCCCGCTCCTCGGGGCGGGGGTGACAGCCCCCCCCCCCCCCCCCGCTGCTCTGGGTGTGCGTGGGGGTGGCTCTCCGCCACCCCTCCGCGGCGGGGGGAGCCACCCCCATCGTCTGTTTATTTATTCATTATTCGGTTTAGGGTGGGTTTTTTTTGGGGAGGGGGGGGGGGGGGGCACGTCCTTTGTCGCAGTTGTCGGCATTTTTTGACGAATCGCTCGGCAGGCGCTGCCGGCAGCGCTGCTGCACCGGCGTCCCCGGCGATGCGTCCCGGCCGATAAGCTCGTTAAAATTGTTCGCATTGTTTGATAAAGGGTCGCGGCGCAGGCTGGGGACGCGCCCGGCTGGATGTGGTCCCCGCCGCCCAGCCGAAGGGTGGCGGTTCGGCCGGGGTCGCTGCCCGGGTGCGGACAGACAGTTACTTTAAATGCTGCCTGGGTGACAGTGAGCGACGCCTCTGCGGAGAACACGCCCCGCGAAGCTGGTTTTCCAGCAGCAGGAAATGATGCTGCTCTCAAATATCTGCCCGAAGTGGCGAGTTGTAGGCTCGGTTAGATGAAAACAAACGCGGATGACTCGGCGTGTTTGTCTGAAGAGGATCGCGGTATATTTTTTCTTTTGCTGAGGAATAACAGAGCGGCTACCGGCATAGCTGACCATGAATAACCTTAACGAGGAATAACAGAGCGGCTACCGGCGTAGCTGACCATGAATAACCCGAACAGGGAATCTCATTGTTGATCACACGCTGGCGGGCGATCGTGAAATGCGTCGGAGATCCGAGTCTGCGGTTTGTCTGAATGCCACAAGATTTAGTCTGCCCCTCTCTCCGAGTCTATTGATACTGTGCATAGCGAAGCTCCCCTGCGCGCATTTAGCACAAAGTAGCAAAATTGCTTTTGTAAAGACCTATTTCTGCTTGCAGAAAGATTGGAGCTCTCGCTTGCTACACCTGAATTTCAGCTGATCAGTGCAAGGTGCTGTTTCAGAGGAAAGCTGTATTGCCATCATACGCCTAAACAGAAATATGGAACAGCTTTGAAATGAGTTGTTATGCATCTATCTTTAGTTATTCTGACATATGCCACAGGTCCTACTGATTGCTATCTCACCGCTTCCCTTCAGAAGGGGTCCTTGGGAGACCTTTGTTGAATGGTGTTCTCCATTATCCTTTTGCAATATGCTTGTATGCAATGCTCAGCATCGTCATCAAGTCAATTTTCTTGTCCTTCTGCCTGTCGTATCATACACTGAACTACGTTTAGAGGAGACATTTTGCGAGGCTGCTGTGTTAAGCACATGATGACAGAAATAATTGTATTGCTTGCCCAGTTTTCCAGAAACTGTGAAGTTATTCAGCATCTGAAATAACCTTACATCCAGAGGAGCACTCCTTAGTCATGCAGAGCTTTGTATCCAGTTGTATCCGTGTCTAGAGCAATAGAAAGGAAGGCAGAACTACTAATGCCAATGTTGCATGTTATTTTTGGGCAGTAAATAAATGATCCCAATACATTTTTTTCCTCAGAAATAAACCTTTAATGCACAAATACAAATCTCCACTGGGGAATCCCGTTTAGGAGGTTCTCCTCCTTGTGGAAACCTGCCCTGATCTACAGAGTCATGGCACCTGGTTCTGTTGGTTCCCCCTTTGTCCACTGGGGAGAATGAGTTCTTTTAATCTGCAGCGCTAAGTACTTTGTGAAGTAAATGTCAGCCATAACAGACCGAAACATTAAAGAAAATGTGAAAAACGGTGAAACTTGTCCTTGATACTGGAATATAATGTGCTTTTAACTTCCATAAAAATATTAAATAGCTAGGCTAGTTTGGCCCTTGCAAAGTTTGGGCTGAAGTAGACGATCACTAAATATAACAGATAAATACCATCAGCGTGGTGCCTCGTGCCACACCGGACTGCTGGTGCCGTGCTGACTTTGGAGCAGGCTTATGGAGCAGCCTGTGCAACTTCACCATGAGCCATCAAGTTGCTATGCCTCTGATTGTCGGGCTGGTTTGTTCCATCTGCATCTAGAAATATGGAACAAATATGTCATTAAACACAGCCTGAAGCATGACATCAGATCAGCAGTTGTGCAGACCTAGAAGTACATACTTTGCTCGCAGTATGCTTCTGCATACTGCAGCTTTCCTCTTAAGTTAAACTGTGCCTACCATGTATACAGAGGTTCAGCATTTGCCTTTCACTGCTCTCTCCTGTAATCTCACAAACATTTTCTCATTTTTGTTTTTAACATAGTGATTCATAAAAATTAATATTTGTTGATCAGAATAAATTTGTGTTTACCATTTAGATGTTCTTGTTTAGATGTTCTCAGACATAAAAAAAAAAAGCTTTACTGTTTCAAATACCAGTTCCTACCAAAGATTTGACATCCAGCTCGTGAAGCAGATTTAAAAAGAGGTAAAGTTTATACCATTCTGCAGACTAGAAAGCTGATGGGAAAGGAGTTGGCCTGAGTTATCCACTGAGTTGAGGACGCAGCAGGGAATTGAACCTATACCACGAGTCCCAACCATGTGCTCTGTATGCAAAGCCACAAATAGTTTTCCCAAGTCTTCCAAAGGACATATTATATTTTGCAGACTGGGACATACAGGCCCGAGGTGTTAAGTTTCTCATCCAGCCTCACTTAGTGGGTAAATGGAAACCAGGCACTTTGGCATAAAATTCAGTCACAGGGAGATGTTACCTTTCAGAGTAAATAACTGTAATCAATATGTATTTCTCCAGTGAAATGCTGTTCCAGGCACTTCAGATCAGGAGACTGACTTTAAAATTTCATTGGGACTGAGGTGTCATTTTGTTGGCCCAAAATAGATTTGGGCTCGTTTCTGAGAACGGCATTGCATTTAGTTACAGTTTTCTTGTGTGTTCAAAGAAGATGAAAAAATTCAATGAGAGACCAAATCAACAGCTGTGTGGAGAATTTTTTTTAAGCAGAGCATGTCTGCAGTGCCTTTTTGCCAGACTCCAGGCATCTTTGTGTGGTTGATCAGCTCATCGTGTTTTTAAAAGCTAGCTTTACAAAGAGTTTGAATATTCCCAGGTTTGAATGGCATAGCTAGCCTCAACCACTCTGGTTTAAAAGGGACAAGCTGTTGTACACTCCTTTGCAGAATACCACGCCTAACTTTTGGTTTATCTGTGTGCAGCTAGAAAAATGATTTTCTGGTCCTTGGTACACTGGCTATATTTAGTTTTATACACAGAACTTTCACAAAGGGGGGGCGGGGGGGCTAATTTCCTGATTATTTTTCTTCAAGTCACTAAGCTAAAAGAAACTAAAACAAACAAACTCTTTCCTATCTATAAGTACGTACCTTTCTAACGGTATCTGTTTTAAATATTTGGTTTTCCTAAGCATCACCTTCCTGTTAGAAAGCATTGTTTAAGCCGGTGATGTGCGATGGTGCTGTGGATAATAATGAAAGCTGGACGGAAGCGGCGATTTCCTCACCCGCTGCTGAAGTGGGCCGTGGGGTGTTACAGGGTGTGTCTGGCCGTCTCGGTTTACTGCAGCGGGAGCTGGTAACTTCCACGCTGAAAGTCGAGATTTACGTTATAGCAAATGTCTGGTTTGGCCTGTGCCTTCCTGGCTGCCGGCGAGCTGCCGGAGGCAGGCTGGCCCCGCGCGGCAGAAAGCGTCCATCCTTCCCTCCGCAGAGAGCATCCACGTCCCTGCCACCGTCTCCAGCGGCTCTGTGCCTCCCGCACGTGTGCAGCTTCGCTCGGGGTACAGAGCGGGACTCGCTGCTTCGTTCTCTCTGGGCAGAAGGCATTTCTTGCTCTAAAATTAGGTTCCGTTGAATATGGTAAGCGGGACTTTCCACTGAAGTAAAGAAGACCACTTGTGTTGATAAAATTAATGCGTTAAGGCCCAAACTTGCCAAGGACCGGGAGGACGATACAAAGTAAAAGCAGTGAGTCGTCTTCTGGCTTCATAGTACAAATGGGCATGACCGTCTTCATCCTCTGAGCCGGTAAATGCTAGTCATGGCAAATGCTACTAAATATATTAGTAACTGAAACATTATTTCCAGAGGCGCTTGCTCTTGGCCTAGCTGCTCCTACTGCAGATGTTGAGAATTTTCCCCTAGATTTCACTGGAAGCAGGAAAAAGGCAATAATAAACACTTGTTTAAAACAAAACAAAACAAAACACGTAAATCACACCCCATAAATTTGACTTGAGCTTTTCTAAAAGTGGTATTTGTGATAAGCCCCTTGTCTGTCAAGCATCTGGATTGCAACTAGGTAGTTACCAGCTATCCAAGAGAAAACCACGCTGATGATTTAGCAGCTGTCAGCTGCTAGCCGGTGTAAGAGGTACCATGCAGGAATCTTTCTTTGGTTCCTGGGAGCTTAGGTACTCTCTATTTTCTCTTCTTTCACTTTCATAAAGCTGGCTTCCTGCTGCTGCTCTTCTTTAATCTTGTTTGCTGATTAGGGAGTATTCTGAATAAGGAGAGCTGTTTTGGTGAGTATCTTCTGCTGGGCAGGTCCAGCACTCAAAAAGTACAGGGTGAAGCTGTTTGAAGGTACCTGGAATCACATGTAAGTGTCTCGGAGGATTATAAGGATGGCTCTGCTCAACACTGTGTCAGTAGTTTGAAGCCTAGGTAGTCTGTGCCTACATTACTGGCCTACCTCTCTTGACTTGGATTTAGCTCTTCCTTGACAGAAATATCTTCACAATGTTTTGGGAGTTGAGGGTATTTGTTAAAATCAGGGGCTAAGAGAGAGGTAGCCTGGGGGGGGAACAACAGTGCTCCACAGACAACCCGGTTTGTGTAAGGAAATGAAAGTAACTTTCAAGCAGCACCGTCTTCTCAGCTTGCACCCAAGCGCTCTCACCAAGAAGGTCTGAGTACGCCTAATTTGCACCCAGCCTCCATGGGTTTCGGAAACATCCTGTGGGTGGGAGGCTGCCTTCTGCTTTTTGTTTCGTGGTGTGGTTTTTTTTAAGCTACCTTGCTGAGCTGCATAGCAACAGCAGTGTGTTTCTGGCATACTAACAAAGGAGGAGCGAGTTTAGGATATGAGAGAACCGAACCTGATGCTGTTGCTTTTAGCAATAGACATTTTGGCTTCTGCCTAGTTTCTTCATTTTAGCCTCCCTGACACTGAAAATGGCACTGAAAATACTACATTGTGAAAGATAGATGATTTGGAAGTGGGGCTGTGGACCAAGAGAGCCTGATTTAAAGCAATTTCCTGGAGTTTTTCATTTGCTGCAGGAATGGCTAGTCTGAGGGAGATGCAGCTACCTCATGACAGGCAGGCTGGACCACAGGAGTGTTCTCCCAGATGGCATACCTGGAGTAACCTTTTGAGATACAAAACCTGGTTTGGGAGGCAGTAAGAAAAAGCAAGTGTAGTAGATCTCCATTTCAAGCCCTGGCATTCCAACGAATGACTTTTTAAAAATATCTTCAGAGGTTTTGGTTTTGGGGCTTGCGGGGGGAGGCTAGTTTAATTTGACAGCCTTTTCTCCTTTCTCGTGCCCAAAGCTAATTATAGCAAAGGCTTGGTAAGGAAGAAGATAAATGGTGTGCCAGCTTTTCATTTTGGAGATGCAACTCTCAGCCTTTGTTTAATAATTGAAAACGAGTGGTCTCGCCTCATCTGTTCTCAATCACGCAAACCACTGAGCGGGATGGCACGAAGGCCGTAGCGCGGAGTAAGCGTGGTGGCGGCGGCAGCAGCGAGATTCGCGCTGCACTGGGACGGCGTTCGGATACTTGCGTCCTCCTCGCTCGCTGAATCCTGACCTCCAGCTAGTGGCACTGATTGCTCGCTTCCAGTGTTGGTGCTAGGGAATGTAAATGGAAAACATCCGTGTCTCTTCTGTGGATGGTGTTAGCTGAGCACTGCATAGTTCTTTGGGTCTCGCTCAGATCTCTGCTGCCTGACTCACCGATAAAGCATCTTCTCCGTATTGTTTCATTATAATTAGGCAGGAGGGGAAGGGAAGTATCAGCTATAAAAGTTTACTGAACATGCATTTAGCTGTTGGGTTTTTGAAAGTGGTGGCTTTATTAATAACGCAGTTCTGTTGTCTTCATGCTATTGCATATTTAATTCAAAATGAAAATCTGGCCTGTAATATTTCAGCAAAGTTCATCTAGTTTTCTGGTGGTATACCAAGTTATTAAATATTTGATAGAGAAGGCTCTGTATGCTGAAAGCACGCCCATTAAATGGCTCAGCTTAACCACTTTGAAATTATTTCTTGTTTCCCATAGAGCCTCATGCTCAGTGAAGGGTGCTTTTGTGTTAAAACTGGTTTTTTGCTGTGCTATCAAAGAGGAAATGTAAACATTCACCAGTGAGCAGAGATTAAGGATGTAGCTTCCATAGGAAATCCTACAACTGTGCCACATCATTCTGCCTGGAGAGGAATATGTCATGCGGGTCGTGGTCTTCATCTTCTGGCCTTGCATACGGCCGCTTTGCATCGCTTATGTGTGTCGACTCGGGGAGGGAGAGGGTTTGAAATATGGGTGAGGTGATGGAAGATGGAGCCTGCGAATCTGGGTCCTGCACAGGTGGAGGGGCAAGGACAGAAACCTCGGTGTGAGCTCTTGTGAATTTAAACAGAAACTTCAAGTGATCTGGAACAATATTTAAACAAGCTGTGCAACCTGAAAAATTCTGTTTGGAGTTTGTTTGGGATTTCTTCTGTGTAAAATAGGCCCTTCTCCTGTGTGGCAGTTGACAGAATAAAAGAATAGCTTATTTTTCTCAAATGGTATAGTGTAAAGCAATGCTGCGTGTTCCTGTTTTTCCATATGGTTGTGTGTATTGTTTCAGAGCTTTAATTTTTGGTATTCTGTTTCTTGGCAATTTGGGACCCTGAGAGCTAGTTAGTGAGATCTGTGGACTTCAGTCCTGTCTTTTAGGAGTAACTCAAGGGAATATTTCCCCCTACAGTAGGGTACCTTAGTACCAATTTCCTACCCAAGCAGCTGTAATTATTCAGAGATGCACATGAATGCAAATTCTTGCCTGTCACTCTGGAATGCAGTGTTGATGCTCAGAATGGCTTGCTGGCAATATGTATTAAACAATTTGTGGGGAATGAAAATTCATTTTGGGCAAATTTCATGTGGTGGTTATGCTTCAGTTCTTAAGGTTAATCTCTGTGGAGCTAGTCCAGTAATAGCATGAATAGGAAGCACTGAAATATTTGAAGTAGAATATGCATTTGCTTTACTTATGGATTCAGTGCTATACAAATCACGGCTTATTAAAATAACTATAGAATCTGTGAGCGATTGTTTGTATGGAAGTGGAGTACATAACCCAGTGATACGAAA
Organism: Opisthocomus hoazin; assembly: GCF_030867145.1. NCBI lineage: Eukaryota > Metazoa > Chordata > Aves > Opisthocomiformes > Opisthocomidae > Opisthocomus > Opisthocomus hoazin. Next base: position 49,615,375 of record NC_134416.1, on the reverse strand, counting down.
GTCCCGCAGGAGCTTTCATATACAGAGAGACCATGGTGTGTAGGAGTGCTGAGAACGTGGAGGCAGTGAAATGATAATTGGTTGAATAGAAGGGATAAATTTTCCTAAAAGGACAGTACTCACATGTAAATAGCTGTTCTGTTGAAAACCATGTTATGCAGAATGGCGTTGATTATATTTTGCTGAATTATTGTTTGGGGTCCATATCACTCCTTGCCCATATTAATGCTTTGAAGTTATGCAAGATGTAGATTCTGAGTCAGGATCGATCTGAAAATACTGTTTTCAGTAAAAACATTCATGTTGTGCCAGTTGTCAGACTTAAGGAGGCATGAGGGCTATTTTCTTTTTTGTTTTCCTTTTATATATATATCTGCCTGCAGAAGTTTGGCTCTCCAATGTATGTTTTTAATCAGTGGTCCCCAAGTGTGAAGTGAGTTTCGCAGCAATGAGGATTCTGTAGAACTGCCTTGTCTCTTAAGCAGCTCTATTTTTAATATGGTGAGATGTTTTTTTCCACTACCACCTTAAGCACCCCTGCCCCAGTTGTTCCTGAAGTGTCGCACAACGTGGACCTGGTGGTGCTGGTGAACAAGGCAAGCATGAGTCAGCAGCATACTCTTGCAGGGAAGAAGGCCAAGCCCATGCTGGGCTGTGTTAGCAGGCGTGTAGCCAGCAGCTCCAGGGAAGTGATTATTCCCCTCTGATGCTTCTGAGACCACATCTCACACAGTGTCTGAATTTGGCCTCTCCGATCCGAGGAAGACAGTAATGTAGTGAAGCAAGCAGGGCGGAGGGCCATCGGGATGGTTGGGGGCTGGAGCGTGCAAGCTGGGCTTGGTCAGCGTGGAGCAGAGAGAGCTCAGGAGAGGGGGAGATCGCATTGCAGCCTTTAGCTGTCTAAGGGAGGGGGGTTTAGAGAGGATGGATCCAGGTTCTTCTCTGACGTGCACAGGGAGAGGATGCGCAGCAGCTGCAGCAGTAGAAATGGCATTAGATATTGGGAGAAAAATTTTCACAGTGGCGATGGCCAAACACTGGAAGAGGTTACCCAGAGCGGCTGTGGAGTATGTCCTTGGAAAGACCCGAAACTTAGCTAGATAGGACCATTGGCAGCCTTCTCTTGCTGGCTCTGCTCTGAATGGGAGACTGGAGCAGATATCTCGGGAGTTCCCTGCCTACCCGAGTCACCTGATGATCCTATTCTGTAACCCTAAGAGGCATAAACAGCTCTTCAGTTCAAAACGCAGCACACAAGTCACGAAATCAGGCTCTTTCAGAGTGGAAGGAATATCATACGGCAACAAATTTAGTACTGCCACCTATCATCGAAGATTTCAAATGGAAAAGAAAAATGTGTGTATGGAGTCTCAGTTTGACTGTTTTCTAGCTTAATTCTTGCAAAAGCTGTACTTCTGCTGCTGCAGTGTATTAATTACTTAATATTGCATTCTCTAAATCACTGGGAGCAACTTCTGCAATTGAGTACCCAGGGATGACCAGAAATTCGTAGACACAGTGGAGCAAAGGGATAGTTTTGCTATGTCATAACGTTAATTATGTACATTGCAATTAAAGAGTATATCTTGAGGTTACAAACTGATTAATTACTCCCTCTGATTTTAAGGAATTGTGTATTTTTACATGCAGAAAATATGAGCATTGTTGATAAGTTTAGTCTGCAGAAAATGTTTAACTGTGAGCACAGCTCTTAAACTGTGTCAGATATGTGCTTAGTTTGACGTGCTTTTACAGGGAGTGGTGCAGAACTGTCTTGTCGCATGACCTACAGCAACACTGAGAGGGCTGAAGAAACTAAATATTCACATTGCAACACAGGTTATTACCTTCTTAACTGCACTTGCATGTAGTCGAAGGTAACTCAAGCAATAAACTTTGTTTTTTTGGCTTGTTTATTTTGGGAGTTGAACTTGGTAATGTCACCGTTTGCCAGCTGGAAGCAATACACTTCAGGAATTGACCTCTAGATCTTCCACCAATGGAGGCCAAATCCTATTAAACAGTACATCTACACTTCTCCTACCTTAAGGTACAAGGCTTTGCTGGGGCTCATAGATAAAGACTGTTGTAACTGCCAGTAATTCTGTTCTTACACAGTTGCATCAAAGCAGTAAACACCATCTAAGGAACATTATTAGGGAGAACAAAGCTCTGGGGATTTCCCCCTTTAGATAGGCAGGAGGTGTTAAAAGCTAAAATCTAAAAGAAAACGCCGACTTCACTGACCTTCCAAGACCAATACAGTTGAAAAAATCAGTTTCGGGGAAGCTTTAGCTGATGCTGGTAGTTTCAGCAATTGCACTGGTAGTGCAACAATGGTAAAATAAGTTTGTGGTTACTGGCACACTGCAAGAATAATACATTACATAAATCACAGATGGTTGGGCTAGCATGTTTCTAAAGGGCAATTTACTCCATGAAGGATTAGTGAATTCTAGTTTTAGTTGCTCCAAAATTAATTTAGCAGTTAAGCAATTGCACTTTGAAGTTCAGCCCTGTTCTAGATGGTCCTTGGTAGGATTAATTCTTAAGTGCAAGTCATTTATCGGTAATATCGTGAGCACCAGCATAATTTCAGAGTGTTTTGGTGTCTATTATAGTATTAACTCGTGAGAATGAGGGAAGAGGTCAAGTTACTTTGGTATGCAAACCCAAAATTAATATGTTGTGGCTGGTAGTATTAACACTTGAAATCTGTATAACGTTGTTAATGATTTGTAGGGAGTTTGTACAAGCCAAAGACAGGGGTATTTGGGCCTATTTCAACATCGGAGATGTCAAAACTCCAAGATTATTTTTCATTATTAATATTATTGTTAGTCTAGCTTTCACCAGCAGTGGAGGGAGAAGCGGGAGAGAGGTTGAACGCAGAGCCTAGTAAAAAGTGATGTAGTGTGTTGGCCCAGTGGTCTGCAGAGGCAGTGCTGGCAGGGGATTTACACATGGTTCAGGTCGCAGATATCTGCTGGAGCTCGCTCCTAGAAACCTGCCTGCTGAGTGCCCTGCATGCCCAGCAGAAAGCCTGGGCCTTCTCCTTTCAACCCCCAATGGCAGCAGAGCCGTGGTAGCAGTGGCAACCTTGGACAACCATGCTAGATCTTAATATTTGACGTTACAAAAATACACAGCCATGTTTTAGACAGTGATGCACCAGTGAAAGCAGCCAGCGTGGCTACCTGTTGCTTCGTCTGTTGTCACATGCTTGTTTACAACTGCAGGGTAGAGGTGGCTTAAAATAAATGTTGTCGTATACCCCTGCCCGGTGCCGTCACCTCCCTGTCATGACCACTCGCGCAAGGCTGGCTGCCCGCCTGGCAGCTCGGCGGCTCGGTCGTGCCGGCTGTGCTCCGGCACCTTTGCCCACGGGTCCTGGGACGGTCGCACTGGTTGCGCGGGTGGTCGCTGCGCTGCTGCTTCTCCTTTCCTGGGTGTCACTCCAGGTGCCCTCAAAGTGCCTGCTTTAGAAGGCCACTTTCAAAGCGCCTGTTCCCTGCTGTAACAGGGTGTTGGGCTCGATGATCCTTGGTGGGTCTCTTCCAACTCGGGATATTCTGTGATTCTAACATATGCGTATATTAAGGTTAGAATAAATGTTGCAATGCATAAATGAGTGTGTATCTACATTTGTTTTTAATGTAAAAGAGAGAAAAGTTGATGCATGACAAAGTCCTCGTTCTCCGTATCATATTACGTCATTTGCGAGCAGAAAAGGTGTATTGTAGTCCCTCTTTAGCTAGCGCAAGACCTTTCCCATGAGAGTGTTCTCAGGGTTAACTTTGCATGCCTTGGACAGCCTGGCTTAATTAAGTGTACAGAAGCCTTCTGTTAGGCTCTCTTTTTAGGGAAAAGCATTGCATTTCTCCGTGTTTAATCCTCCCGTTTTCCCTTCTTCCCAGACTCGTCCTCCTCCGAAGCCCGTGGATGCTCAGTGCCTGTCTCCTGCTGAGTCACTGGCTCTGGGCAGGGGTGTGAGGCGCTTGGACGCTGCTTAGGCCCCCCGTCAGGGGGGCTGTATAGTATTACAAAATCTCATTTGCCATTACATTATGCTTGGAGTAAACTGGCGTGTTACTTTAGCCTTTTACCTCCCAATCTATGCGGTGGGGGGAGGGGTGGGAGGGGAGCTGCAAAACCTTGGATAGGTCAAAACTAAATTCATTTGGTGACTTCATCTGACTCCAGCTAGTTGGATCTCATCCCTGCTGAAACTCCCAAGCCTGCCCACAGCGTTTTCTGGACTTAAAAGGCGGAAATGGCAGGAGTCCGGAGCAGCGGGCTGCCTGCCCTGCCAGAGCAGCCGCCGGGCTGCTGTGCTGCTGCGTTGTGCCTCTGCGTAGTGCCTCTGGAGCCCAGAAATCTGGGTGCCTGGTGGCACTGGTTTTTCTTAATCAGGGCTTCTGATTATTTTTATTCCTTCCTAATCAGGGGTGCATGTTTCCCTGGTGTCGATGCAGGCCCCTGCTCAGGTGCATGGGTATATCTGCATCGGTTTGCCAGGGACTTCACGTGCTGCACTCAGGTGGGGCAGTGGCTTTGGAGATGAGCTCTCCTCAGCTGCTGTCTTCATTTTCCAGTAAATCTGCTTTTGCTAAAACACTTGGGGATCTACTGTCTAAAAATACAACTACTCATTCATCATCTAGTGGGAGCGAAAAGATAGGTTCCCCTGTTATTTGCAGAACGCAGGCCAGGAACTGAGGCTTGCTAACATGGGTTGCCTCTCAAGGCATGTTTTCTCCGCCGTGATGAGTGTACTCAGCACTGCTGCTACCTTGCTTTCTGGCATGTTTTTAACCTCTGAGAAATCCTTTAGCGATGTCAGCGCATATGCTTAGTAATTTGTTATTTTCCATAAGAAAAAAACAATGAATAAAAGGAGAATTAACACTCCCATGTTTGTTTTGGTGAATTGAGATTTTGTTTCACAGAAGATTAAATGTTGTTTTATTCATCAGCTTTTTCAAGGTTTTCTAGTTACAAAATGGTCATAGATCCTCTTCTGTGTTCTAAAATGTAGGTGTTTCTAATTGACTTGGATTTGCTGTATAACATTTTCTGAGAATTATTTTTCTCTGAATCAACCTTTTTTTGTTTTCCATAATATCCTTGTCTGTTTTGAAAGGTAGACTAGTTGCCAATGTCTATTGTGAAAATTTTACAGGTTGAATGTCTTCAGGGCATCAGAGCAGCAATTCAAGCTTAAGATCTTGGAGTTGAAAGCCTTTGCGGGGGGAGGGTAATAACTGTAAGTGAAAGCAGTTTATTTTTTTATCATTGCAGCCTCGCCACACTTACGTTCCTCTCATTCAGCCCACTTCAAAGGTTTTTTGTGGTTCTTCATTAATAAAATGCATTCTTAATTTGTAGTAACATTCATTTTATACTGAAATTTGTGCATCCTTTCCCCATGTTAATGAGTGCCTGTCCAGTGCCAAGCACTACTGTTGCTTTGTTTGAGTACTCTGAGTTTCAGTTTGAGGGTGCTGTGCACCGCCGTGGTCCGTTCCTAATCAGTCAGAGTGAGTATGCCTGGATGGCAATGGTGGTGGCTAAAGACTCTGAATTGCTTCTAATTTGTGTAAGCTGTTCATGTCTGCCTTTCTTGAACCTCTGTCCTTTGTCAAGAATGGAATTTTTTTTTTGTTAAGAATTGTTTACTTATAGAAATTGATAAGGAACCTTTCAGAGCGTGCAAATACTTTCAGCCAGAATTAAGATGTCATGTAGGTAAGTGTTAATATCGCATTGTACTTTTGGGGGCAAAGGTGAATCCTGAAAAAAAGAAGTGTTAGTATTGCTGTACAGACATGATGTTATGTATTACATTGCCATACAGTTTCAGTGGCAGCAGAAGTGAGGAGGTAGTTGGAGAAATAAAAAAGGTCTTACTCATGCTATGCGAATATGACCAGCAGCTCAAAAAAATCAACTTCGAGTTAGTGCATGTGACTGGTCTTCCTCAGGTGACCTGAAATTTTCCAAGCACTAAATAATTTTCTTGGATTTTGTAACTGTTCTTTTCATTTTTGTGATCTACCCCAATTTCATAACTGGTTAGTGAATAAACTTACAACTATTTTGTAAAAACTATCCAGTAGACAGTGTAATGCATTGGTAGTTACTGGGCCATCTCAGAGGTTTTGGCTCCAATTGTGTATATTGTTTGAATACTTTTGATCGTGTTTTTCAGATTTGGGGGAACGGAATGTCTGGAAAAGAATCAGTATTTTTCTGCCTCTCAGATAATATGTTTTTGCGTTTTTTTACTTTTTCTAAAGCCATATGTACCACAAAACAGAATTACCACCAGTCTTTCTAAGAGTTACTCAGATTTGTGTCTAAACCAGTCCTTGAGACCCATCAATAAACATTTATGTATGTCAGAACATCCCAGTGTTGGCAGGCAGCCCCTCATTTAGAAGAACAAAACTTAAAAATGCCCTAATCCAATCAAAGCAAATCTCTATTACTCTAACCTCACTTGCACTGAAACAGGGAACTGCAATGAGAACAACAGAAAATATGCTGTTTGATGTGTTAAATGGTAATCCTGCAACATTCAAGCAATCAAAATGTACATGGATTGCCTCAGTCTTGTCTAGACTCTGTCACATGCTTCACAAATCGTTTTGGGTCTTCAAGTCAAATCCACGTTGTAAAGGTAAAATGGCATTCAGAAGTGAATGAGATACATGGATAATAAAAGATTTTTGCCATTTCAGGGCTATTTGTAACATGAGAACAGTGCATAGGAGATTTCACATTCAGCATTTTAAAAGGTGTGAATTTCTCCCAATATTACAACCAGAGGATTCTTTTCTCCTTTTCTTCTTTTTTCCATGGCGTTACTTCGTTGTGAATTATCTTTAACTGTGTGAGTTTCTGACTAGATAGAGCCTTTATATTGCTTGCTACAGATACCACTTCAGTTGCAGCGCTCTGATGCGAGAGCTGTGGCTGTGACCATTGAATTTGCTGCAGGAGTACAGCATAAGTGAAAAGGGAGAGTAAGAACAGTGTTGTCAGCATTGCATAGGAGCTTTTTGTGTTATTTTTCTGTCCTCGGAACTCCTTTCAGTAAAGACAGTCTTAAGCATATCTAGTCTCTAATGGCTACGGCCAAGACTGTATGCAGTAAAGAAGCAGGCAAGGTCCAGCTGCAAATCAGCTGCCATTTCAGGATGATGTGAAAGGATGAATTTTCCTTCTACAAGGGTGAGGCTGCTGAGGCTGACAGGTTTCTTCCTTCAGGGATTTTTGTTTTGCAGTAGCTTTCATCCAGAAAGCCTTTCCAACAGGAGGTACAGCAGTCTCGCTTGGCTACATCTTAGCCTTTCTGCTGTATCTTCTGCTTCAGTAATTTTTGGTGGGAGATCTTTTGTTTTACTGGCAGTATCTGTCCTGATCCTATCGGGTGCCAGCTTCCAGAAAGCTCCTTTTTGTATTGTCACGCAGGCTTTCTATTGCTTTTAAAAACCTAACATCATACTGTGCCTGATTGTACAAACCAGGACGGCCTTGAAGGTTCAGAGGTGGTAGCACGTGTGATGAGATTTTACACTGCAGATAGATTCATTGCTGTAATCCTTCCAGTCTTGCTGTCATTACTGGTTTGGCATAATACAGCTTCTGCTGTCAACAACCGTTAGTTTCTTCCTGAAAAAATAAATATGCCTCTTGCAAAACTGTCCTTAAACACAGCTGGATAACACCTTGTAACAGCTGCAGTTATCTGTAGCAAGAGCAGTGGAAAATGCCTAATAGCTGAACATTCAGTGCTGCATGTAATGCCTTAGAAGATTAATACTCCTTTGGGTGTAATGTTTACCATCAGACATGCTGAGCCAGTATATTTCTGATTGGAGAAACTGCTTAAGCATATACAGGACTTTCAGCACTTAACTAATCCTCTGCCCTCAGGTCTGTGGTGCTTAGCTCTGCATGTGTGAAGCGTTTTTCTGAAATGGCCTGGACTAGTATGTGCAGACTCTCCCATGGCTTGTTTGTATTTATTGGGGGTTTGAATTTCAGTTCCTTATAAGCAAAACAAGAGAGAGTCCTTTGTGGTTAGGCAGTACTGTACTGTAACAGTCAGAGGTTTTAATCTCCACCTGCGTGCTCTGTCATGGGGGATGTGATGTGCTATCTTCAATCTGCTTTTAGCTGCTGTAGAATTGCCAGGCATCTCTGTGGAAGGTGGAAGCTTAAAGATCTCAGTGAGGTAGATGGTGATTTTCAGGCTTGTATGAGCCTCATTGCAGCCTTATGCTTCAGAGCATTTAACTTAAAGGAAGGCCTAACAAGTTGAAAATGTAAATAATTTTATTGGGAAGAAGCAGTATTAGGACATACAATCAAGTTGTTAGATACTTGGCTGCTCACAGAGTACTGTCTCCACCTGTGCCGCTGTTCTCTTGCGTCACTTTACAGATGTTTATTAATACCGGTCTTGAATATGGATCACATTTTTCAAAGCAGTTTAGCACTTAGGGAACTGAGTCCTGGAGCAAACCTGAGCCTCGCTGGGGATGACGAGTGCAAGGGTTCTTGTCTGTCGCTGAGCATGGTGACTCCACTACCAACGCCTGGTTATTTTTTTTTTTAATTCTTCTCTTTTGTTTTTTCAAGGTCTGTCTGTGTGGCAAACAGGGTATGTGTGTATCTGAGCACCAAGTTAGAACACGCTTAGTGTAAAGGAAACCTTTCCCAGCTGAGTTTATTTGGGGGGTGGGGAACAGGAGATGCAAAGACATGGTAAACTCTTTCGAGAGAAGAGGCCGTGTGAAGATTCAGACATGTTAACAAGTCACTGTGAAGAAATGGCAATGGCATGTTATTGAATTTTTTAACAGAAATTCTGATTAATTTTGCATCAGTTTGTTTAAAATTGTATTGATACACCCTCATGCATACCTGTGTGTACAAATGAGAAGCTATTGTCTGTAATTAATAGCCTGAACTTTGGTTTGACCTATGGACCATAATAATTCATTTGCAGACACAGCATAAGTTCTATTACAGACATCCTTCAGAGTATCGTTGTAAAACTCAAGGTTATTAATTTACTCACTGTTTCCTGAAGTAGAGTTCTCCATCCTATGCACTGTAGCAAAGGAGGTTGTTTGCTCTCCTGCTGCTTGCAGAGTGGTAGGTATTTCTCTTTGCAGTTGCTTTTGGAAAAGGATGATGAGGGAATTTCTGCTGCCTTCCTGTATGTGAATTTTCTTGATCTTTTTAACAGAGTACAGTTGCTCCTTTCACTGCTGGTAGCTGGTGGTTGTTCTGAGCTCTGCCTGGCCTCGAGAGACCGCTTAAAATTTGGATGAAGTAGCGGCAGTTACAAATCAGAGTAGCTTTATTTCAAGTGTTAGCATCTAAATATCTGTGGCTCCTTTAGAAGTGAGTGGACTGTTCCATACTGAACTGTTGATTTAATATCAAACTCACTATACTGAATCTTAAGTGAATATTAAATTCACTGTTAAGCTGTTACTTGCACTGATCTTGCAAACAACATTTAACATGTCAGTTTAATAGCGACAGTGATAGTATCTTTCTGTTAGTTTCTTAACTATATAAAAAGGCTAAAAATAATAAACTAAAAAATGTGCGAACAGTGACATCTTAATCTTCAGATGCCATTAGTAGCAAAGGTGCTCTTTGCCTGCTCAGTCCCTTCCACCATCCTAATGACAAAGCTACGCTTTCCTGATTAGCGATTGCAGTGCGGTTTTGAGAGTAAAAGGGCACTCCCTATTTCTAAAACTTTGTTGCTACCGCTCGGTTCAATCCAAGCACTTAGTGTGTGCCAAGGAAACGACCTTTGCTAACCGTTACAGTGAATACAGTGCTATGTTCATACAATTAGCTGTGCTGTCTGGGAGCCTGCAGGAAGAACAGAACAGGCTGAGGTCAGGCTGATTTTTTGCCTACTTTGGAGGTGCCCGCACAGAAGAGGGTAGAGGAGCAGCCTGCTTCGGAACGAATAGCTAGCAGTAGCCTAACTATTGGAGCATGCGCTTTTTGAGCCTATTTTCCCTTACTGGCCTGTCTTTTCTTCTTCTTTTTTAATCTTTTTCCTTCTCATCAGGCAAATTTGGGGATTTTGTGTTTTGTATCTTAATGTCAGTAGATGGGGACAATTTGAACAATATTTTGTGTCTGTGAAATTTGTTTCATAGAAAGCGACCTATATTATGAACTTTGACACCTTGTGTTTTATAAATACATTCCTTGCTTTACGTACTTACACACTTGCATGTCACTGTGTCAAGTTTCATTCTTGTGGGTTTTTTACACTTTTTATCTGGCTTGCTTCAGCACACCTGAAAAATAGATGGAATTAACCTGCAGTCTTTGTGTTCTCTGCACAATTGTCCGTCAAGCTTCAAACAGTTACATCTTTGCAAATTGTCAATGGAAATAGCCCATGCAGGCCTTGGATCCCACAGAAGATGATCTCACTGAGCGAGAAGGTTGAGGTTCAAGGCTCAGGCGGCAGGACTGGCACCAAAGCTGGCCAGTGAAGCGTTAGCTACACATTGTCACTAGAGACAAAGGCGTGTAGTCCCCACCACACCCTTTCTTTCCAAGAATAATAGCACAACTTTGACTATTTAATCATTTTGGAAATATCTCATACTTGGGTTGTTGCTAATGGTGTTCCTGAAGTCCACTAGTCTTGGGAACGTTATTTACTCTTCATGAATGATCTTGACTCTGCTCTTTGAAACTATTGATGAGATAAACTTGAATGTGCTCGTCTTTTCTCTTGTCAATGTCTTGCAGCAGAAAGATGTGACTAGTGTAGAACAGGAAATAAAATCAAGCAGTATGTGTTTCCAGTCTATGCACTTGGGGACTGATGATAAAGGCTACTACGAATTAGACCTACTTGGAGGAAAGGACCTTAGCTAACTAGAAGGGTCTATTTAAGATGATGTGGCTATGAAAATTTTCAGCACAGAGTGCCATTTTCCAAGGTTTTGGTGAAATGTTATCTGAACACAGTCTGAAACTGGCTGTGTTCAAGGAAGTCTGCTGGCATGACCAGTAAGTGAAGGTCTGACTTTTTATAAGAGACTCAGAGGATTGATTTGTTCAATCTAGCCTACCTGGGCACTGGGACAGACTCTTGAATGCTGTCCATAACGCATTATGGAATCAGCTCTGGGGAAGAAAAAACCATTAGAGCTGGGGGATAATGTTGGCAGAAGAACAAATTAGTTTAGCTGAGAGGAAGTGTTCCTAATGATTTAGAGGAATTGGGCTCTGCAGCAGCTTTCCTACTAGACAGTTGGGAGTGAAAGTCTCAGTTACTTTCAGGACAGAGATTGGTAAATTGATAAAATATTATCTGGTATTCACTGTGTGACTGCTAGAAACTGAATTCATGATCAAAAAGGCACCCGTACCAGTAAGAAACCAGTATTGGAGGAAGTAGAACAGCTGCATCTTCTAGAAGTTATCTGAAAATTAAATACTGGTTTAGGCAGTCTGAACATCTTGCAGTAGCAGAAAGCTGACAGATAGATATCAGATAACTGTATATGTGTAGCACTATGTGGTGAAATTCCAGGTCTCTGATCCTGTCTATGTATCTTTAGGCTATGTCTGATTCTTTTTTTCCTGCCTTATTAGCATTAAGCAGAATGCTGTAGGTTTGTGTGTTCTTTTAAGTTCACAGTGACAGCCAGAGAAAGATGTTCATAGATTCCAAGAGAACTTCGAGGAGATCGTGTGTCATCAAAGAAGAAAAATTAACCCTCCTTTCTCAATAAATAAGAGAAAGTTGTGTAGTGATGCAGCTTTTTCTTCTTTTTTTAAACAAGAATTGTAAATTCATAGTATCCAGAAAACAATTATCAAAATGTCAAAAATATTTTTTGTCCTTTTTTTCCTAGTTGGGGAATGGCGGTCAACGTGTACTCTACCTCTATAACCCAAGAGACTATGAGCAGACATGACATCATCGCATGGGTTAATGATATATTAGCTTTAAACTACACAAAAGTCGAACAACTCTGTTCAGGTAAGAAAGTGCAGTATGTTCTACAAGTGTTTATTTTAAAATCACTTTAAAAGTCTGATTTGTTGAAAATAGATAACTTTGTGACATAAAACAGGTACTCTGAGAAAAGAGACTAATGTAGGTGCAAAGGAAGCTTTTGTTGCATTCATGTTAATCATGCAAAGATAAGGTGCCATAAGAAGGCATAACAAATGCAGAGGTGAATGGGATGAATGCAACAGAAGGTACACAGAGCTAATAAAAAGGTTGACTAAGCAAGAAAAGAATACAGCGATAAGCTTTTGTGTTGTAAAACTACCAGGGCGGTATCTTTTCAAATGGAGAGTGGACACAGCTGAAAAACAGACAAATAGAGAACTGACACTACCAATGAACACGTTTCCTTCCTGGTAAGGATCCTCAAATCCATGCTGATGTTTGCAGGAAAAGAGCACAAGTGTGACTGTGAAGAAAAACATGGACTTGAGGAAATGAGCCTTTAGCTGCTGTAAGGACTTTAGAAGTTAGTCAAGAAAATATGCCAGTTTCTCTTTAAATGTAACTGGACTCTTGCTGTAAGTAAATTTGGTAATCAGCCCTGGAAAAAGGGGTAATGGTTTGAATGCTTTCAACATTTTGGTTAATCAGAGTGGTGACTGCAAGATATGTGTTAAACAACAGGGTCTGTAACTAGATGATGACTAGAAATGACACAGACAAAGGCCGATGTTTCATTGAGAATACAGATGCCCCTGGGGAGCAATTCTGATTTCCTACTGTGATTTTTAAATTTGAAGATGTTTGTGTTGGAGGAGATCTAACTTAGATCGCTATTTCCAGACAACTGACATGCTGGGAATATCTTACTTATGAAGACAATGCTCTAAGTACATAGAACTGAAACCACATTACCACATTTCAGCTATTTACTGGTCCCCTGAAATGCATAAATGGGGTCTTATATTAATATATTTGAATTTACCTACCATTCTGAGTAAATTTTTTTTCTCAGAGATATTCCCTGAAAGGTACAGAAAATCCTTTGAGGGTGATAGCCTCAGAGCCTGCTCTTAAAACTTTGAAAAATAAATCTCATCTGCAGAAGTAGGCTTGCATGCTTGCTGGCTTGCACAATGACTATAAAATTGAGGTTGAAAAAGCACAGGTTAAAGTGCATGTCAGTAACTGATACAAACTATATAACTAAAGATACAGGACATGGGAAATAACCTTTTTAACAGTTATTAAACGTGAAATTGAAATGTTATATTTAGCTGTTGTTATATTTACATGTCTGGAAGCTAGCCTAAGTATTTTCTTTTGGTGAATTATGCATAAAGAAAATATTCATGTAGGGATGTGTGTGCACGTGTGTGTAAATGTGTGTGTAGCTATTTATAGACAGGTATATATAGATACACACACGTGCACATACTTATAAGGAGGTGGAAAGATATGAGAAAATGGACATTTTCATACCAAAATACCCAACATTTGCCATTGTTTGAAACAGGAAGCATACTAGACAAGTTATTGACTTGTTCCTGCATAGCTATTTATATGCTTGTAAATAGTTGAAAGGAAGCTTTTGAAGTGATTTCTCCATCAAGTTAAATATGTGTGGGCTTGCAAAAAAAAAAAAAAAAAAAAAGACAAAAAAAACCCCTCTGAAAACCCCTGCAAAACTCTTTCCCAAAACAGGGGAGAGGTGATCTGAGAAAATTTTGATTATGCAGAATACAGTGGGTAAAAGATATTTAAGAAAATCAAATTGAGAGACTTCAGCTGGGTGGGGCAGGCAGGAGAAAAGCACGGAAATTGTCACAAACCCACAGTCCCATTTCATTACACAGCTTCTTGTACAACTTATTCTGTGACCTCCAGTGAGGATTTTGGGACGCACCACAAGGGAAAAACTGAAAAAGGGTCGTCTCATTAGAGCTCTTACTCCGTCCCGTATAAAATTAAATCTTTTCTTCCTCTGGAACTTCCTGGATTGTATTGATTGCTGTTGTTACCTGATGCTTTTATGTTCATATCTTAATAGGTCAAAGTTGTAAACTTGAATTTTCCCATTTATTTTCATAGTCAAGCTTGATACTTACACAGTCTTATTTTTGTGTTAATGTTCATTACAATCCCAGAAGGAGCTTTAATAGTTCCTTATCTGAAGCATTCTAGCGTGGTCCTTCCTGTGGTCCAGAGGACCTTACTCTGAACTGATGAATCTAAACTCTGCTAGATTACTGCAGACACTAGAGCACAGTAGTCTTCTGGACTATTCCTTTCCATTTGAGGCTGCAAAGTCCGTTTCTCACATGCAGGACGTGCATGCGTAGGGATTGAAGATAGATGCGCAAGAAGCTTTGGGAACCTTTCTGTATTTAATATAGTTTACGATGTAAACTCCAAGTAATTTATCTGATGTACATGTAATTTATTTAGTGTACTTCTAGTGTAGTTTACAGGATGAAAGCTAGGGGAACAGTAGCACTAATGACCAGCCAACTAACAGGCAGAGCGGCAGCAAGCATGGTATGGACCACAGTTTGAGAACGGCGGATCTAACTCATTCATTCTGGCCTTCCTTTGGCTGATGTTCCTTGAAGCATTGGCAGCTTTCATGCAGCTTAATGTTAGTTTCTATAAAGTATGAGCATTTCTTCAGGACTTCAAAGAGAAGGAATATGTGAGAAACTCTTTACAACTATGAAGCATTTCACAGCATTAACAGGGAGCTGCAGAGCCACTGTAACTGATTTTTTATAACCGACTGTAAAATCCTATGGATATTTTCTTATTTTTTAGAAAAAAAGCATTAAGATTTGTCATGCTGTTATGTGACTATTCTTATTCAATTTTGTTAATAAGGAGCAACTGAAAGGCCAGAAAAAGTTAAATGCAAGGCCAAAAAAGACAGGGGAGGAAAGTGTGCATGGGGATGCTAAGTCTGAATGAAAAGCTTGGAGGAGTTACTTTAGGAGGCATGAGCTACCTGGATGTGGCATATGCTCGTGTTCAGCACTTGGCTGTGAGGCCTCATGGGTGCCCACGTTTTGCAGCCAACCTAGCAATAATTTTGGATATTCTGAGCTTAAGCAAGAAGGAATAATACGACATTGTGCCTTTACTTAAAGGCTTTATTCAGAGCATACCTAAAGCTTAACGTGACAGTTCGTAATAAAGCCAGAAAAAGCAATCAGATCTTCCTTTTCTCATTGCCATGGAGAAGTAGCTTTGATAATACATGTGCTGTAGCAATACCAGCCTGTGCCCCAATTGCCAGTTACAGAAATAGAGCTGCTAGGATGAGGAGCAGCAAAGGAAAAGGCTGGTTTAGTCATAAAGTATTTGTATTCTTTGGGAGTCTTAGATGTGTTTTTGTCTCTGCTAAGTAGGCCGAGCAAAGTGCAGTGTCCCCTGAGCTTTCTGAATGCCTGCTGTAGTAGTGATGTGCCAAAAAGGCCAGGTTATAGATGGATGCAGCCCCGGAGAGTCTAAATTTAGTCTGCAGCTCCTCTGGTAATTGAGTTTTGACAACTCGAGAGAAAATCTCTCTGAGCATCTCAAAGCAATACGATTCTCTTCACTTTAGGTGAGTGTAATTTTGTCAGTTTTTGGTCTCTGGGTTTGACTTCCTGCAAGGTTGTTAACCTGAATACGAACTTTATAATCCATGGGTTATATTGGAGGCATAGTGCATTGCCTTTAGATGGGCATTAGACGTGAGACCATTTAATTTGATACATGAATGAAAAATAATAGAGAACAACTGAGTGAATTTAATGTAGTAGGATCCCGTGTGCAACACCCATAGGCTTCGGGAATAGAAGTTTCAAATGAATTATGACACTAGCAGTCATGCTATTTTTGTAATGGATACACATTGGCTTCTTAAAAAGAATTCTGACTAAACAGCTGATAACTGAATTTTCTTTACTAAGGCTGTTTTTCATCTATGGGGAATACCTAATAAACGTATTACAGAGCTTTTCATGAGTGTTTGGCTGCTACGTGAGAGTATATTCAAAATAAGAGTCAGGCAGGAGACTATAGAGGGTTTGCATATGAATTGAAAAGAAACAACACAAAGTGTACGAGCAATATAAATTATGAGCAAGAAACCTAGAAATGGTAAATGTATATAGAAAGGAAAATGCAGCCTGAAGCGAGGTATAATTTCTGGCTTAGCTACACTTGTGTGATCCTTTGAGGTTAAGGAGATACAGAATCTCTCCCCACCCACCCCGCACTTGAAAATTCTTTTTAGAATTATAAACTTGCAAATTGTCTGGCCTCCAGTGCATACAGACCTTCTGTCTTTCAGGATTTGTATGCAAGGATCAAGGATTAAAAGCGGGGTGGGGCCTTTTTTTTCCTTGCTTTTAATAAATGGCTGTATTATAGAGAGAGCATGTGGTTTGGCATTTTCAAATTTTAGACTGATGATTTTTCTGCAGATGCCCTGTGTGTTGCCACAGGGAGATTTGCGTGTGGTGACTGCTGTAGCTAGTACCATATCTCAGCTGGCCTTCCTTCTGTGAAATTGTATAGTTGCTTTATGCACAGATTTTGTCAGTACTCCACCACCCTGATCTTGGAGGAAGGCAGGCAGTGTGACGACAGGGCAGATGTCGTTCTTTGTTTGACTTTGTGTTGCCTCTCGGGCTCGGGATGGAGCTCTGGGCAGAGCCTCCGCCACAGCCTCTGCGGGCTGTTGTCGCTTGCGACGGGTGCTGTGCCGGGAGGAGGGTGGTGGTCCCTGGCTTGTGGTGGGTGTCCGAGCTGTCCTGCTGCCAGGGACCACGCGTGAGGCTCTGCGCCATGGGTCTGGGCAGCAGCCCTGGGCCTGGCGATGCCGGTCTGCAAGGCGGCCATTGTGCCCCTGGCATTGCCTGGCCTCGGGCCCCTGGGCAGCAGCAGGGGCTGAGGTGACTGGAGAAGGATACGGGCCAGGCAGAGAGATGGGGAGAAGGGATTTTTCTTCTGCATGTCATTTGTCTACATACATGTGTAAACAGGGTGTTTTCTGTGGCTTAGCTGCATATGATTTGTTTTTTCATGTCTCAAAATGTATATTTTGCTCAGTGCTTGTATTAACCCATAACTTCCTACATGTGTATTACTAAAATCTGCATTGTAGGACCCAGTTGGAGCATTTGGTGCCAGCGTGATTTCTGTACAACCCAGTGTGCTAGTGCCTGGAAAGCTGAAGCGTGTTTCAACATCAGTGGGTTTGGGTTTTTTCCAGTTTGCAGCCTTGCAAAGGCTGGGTCTCTAGAGCAACTTGGAAACATGATTAAAATGTGGCTTGGTCCCATTTGCACTCTGTAACCAAGCCATGTTTCAAGGAGCTGACATCTTGTCCTGAGGTCATGCAACACAGAGGATGCTTAGTGTCAATGACTCTCTAACACCTTCCATATGATGTTTAGGATTAGAGGGATGCAATGGATGTTAATGATTGCATTTAAGATCAGTTGCAAAACTTTCTGAGGAAGCTTGCAAAGCAGTATCATGAGATTTTCAGCCAATAATTTTTTTTTAATGTCATTCATTAAGAATTCAGGAGGAATAGAACTTAAGGTTTTCAGTTTTTTCAATTATTATTTAATTACTCAAGCAACTGACTACAAGTGAGTGCTATGACCTCCCCCCTTTTTAAAGAGCTTGTTAGATTTTGCATGCTACTTTTTTTAGGCATGATGAGTTACACAGCTATTTTAAGTTAAATGGGAACTGTGTTTTCTGAAATTGCTCTGATCTTCCCATTTAAAAATTAATGAATTCCAAAATAAATTATTACTAAAAATTAAGTATTAAACTCTGGTGTGTATAATTTATGAGCAGATTAGCAATTTACATATTTACAAAAAAGAGAATATAAATTAACTAGGAGGAAATCTCCCTCCCACATGCATTATTTAAAATGATCAGTGGATATTCCAGATTATGTCACGTAAATGCCCCGCCTGCGTGGAGTGGGACTTTTGGAAGCAGATGTCAATTAGGCGCATGTATCTCAGTGACCGTCAGTAAGGTTGTAGGAGGTACATAGCTCTGCAGGCTGATTTCTGCGGTGACAGTGTTGCTTTCCAAAGCTCCCGTCTGTACGCAGGCACTCACTCTGCCCTCGTCCAGGCAGCTGTGCTCGTGCAACTGTGTGCTGGAGTGCAGGGCTGCACTCTGATCTACATCGACATTATTTTTTAATAAGTGTCCTCCCAAGACTGTTGCTGGGAAGGGTGAAGCTCAGGCCGGAATGGCTTCATTGACGCACAGCCCCATGAACGCTTGCTTCTCTACAACTAAGCATGCAGTAAGTAGATGTGGGCTTGAACATTCACCAGGAAAAGGGCTGAAACCTCTTAAGTCAGGTGTTTTTTTTTTAACTGGAGAAATAGAATTGTCTTGACCTATATACTAGGTCATATAGGTGCTGCTGAAGATGCAGATAGGAATTTGAAGACTGTGGGCACCAGTGGAATGCTCAAAGTGAATTGTGCTGTTTCTTAAACATGTGGCTATATGTAACACAAGTTTATGCTTACAGACATAACCAGTTTTTTAAAAAAACCTTGAGTGGTATAACATCCATAGAATCATAGAATGGTAAGGGTTGGAAGGGACCTTAAAGGTCATCTAGTTCTAACCCCCCTGCCATGAGCAGGGACATCTTCCACTAGACCAGCTTGCTCAGAGCTCCATCCAACCTGGCCTTGAACACTGCCAGGGAGGGGGCAGCCACAGCTTCTCTGGGCAACATGTTCCAGTGCCTCACCACCCTCGTGGTGAAGAATTGATTCCTGATATCGAATCTAAATCTTCCCTCTTTTAGTTTACAGCTGTTCCCCCTTGTCCTATCACTACATCCCCTTGTGAAAAGTCCCTCTCCATCCTTCCTGCAGGCCCCCTTCAGGTACTGGAAGGCTGCTGTAAGGTCACCCCGGAGCCTTCTCTTCTGCAGGCTGAACAGCCCCAACTCTCCCAGCCTGTCCTCACAGGAGAGGTACTCCAGCCCTCTGATCATCTGCATGGCCCTCCTCTGGACCCGCTCCAATGCATCCATGTCCTTCTGATGTTGGGGGCTCCAGAGCTGGACGCAGGACTCCAGGTGGAGTCTGACCAGAGCGGAGTAAAGGGGCAGAATCACCTCCCTCGACCTGCTGGCCACGCTTCTCTTGATGCAGCCCAGGATATGGTTGGCTTTCTGGGCTGCATATTTGAAATCTAAACAAAAATCTGTAGTAGGATGTCTAAGTCAAAAACCTATCTTAACACCTATCTTCCCACGGAAGCAATTCTAGGAAGCCTGAGGTAAAAGGCAAGCCCCAAGTGCTGCTGTACTGTAAACAATGATTGCTGGCCTTTGTGGTTTTTTTCCCCATTCTTATAAAAACTATTAGGTCATGCATGCTCCTTGCAAGTTTTACTGCCTTTTTTTGTTGTTGTTGTTGTTGTCCCAGCAACAGAAATATTGGGTGTGTGCAGTTTCCCATCAGTGTTAGCAACCATTGCTCTGCTGAAGTGCTGATGACTAATACGCATACAAATCATCCTGTATTTTCCAAATGCATGGTCAGGTTGTTGCAGCTTTGGAAGGAGTGAATATTTGGAGGAATTTGTATCTAATGTGACTGGGTATATGTTTCTAGATTGTCTGAAAAATATTTCCTTAAAGCAAACAAGCAAATAAAAAATTCCAATTACAGAAAAAGGTACGGTCAGCCTTTTTCCCAAATGGAATTTTTAAAAAATGACTGCGTGAAAAGCAAACTGAGGCCTGGTTAAAAGGTTTAAACTTGAATTAGATGCTATTTTAGAACAAAATTCTTACTAAGCATTTATAGCACATTTCTAGCGTAGCGCTTAGCTGTGGTTTGGACATCAGAATTAAAATAAAGCAGCCCCCCACACAGATAGGCCCTGTCTTTTCATGGGCCCTTTATGTTCCTGTGTTGGCTGGTGCTGGCTTTCTGGGACCTAGCTCCCACATACTGCAGGGATGAACTGGGAGGGACAGTCTTCTGACATTTGATGTGAAGGATTGACCTGACTCCTCCTATAGGGGACAAATCTTCACTTGTGCATACCTGAGGTTGTATTATTTATACTAAATACTCTATTAGTATACTCTATTAGTATACTAAGTACTAAATACAGTATACTTAAAGAAGTTAGTTTGCAAATAATATTTAAATTTTCCTTTATAAATATACAAACATAGATGCCAAAAATACCAAGGATCCAAATCTTGCTCTCCAGCTGAAATCTAGGAGGCTTACCAAACAGTAAAAAGTTGCAGGAAAACAGGATTCTCTGTTTTCGTTGTTATCTCCTTCAATTTCCTTGTGCTTTAAATAGTCAGAAGCAGAAGTACCTCTGATTATCATGAAAATGTTTGTTTTTTGGATTCATCAGCCTCCAGATGGAAGAGGAGAAAGAAGAAAAACTGAAAACCTGTAATGATGCAGAGTGCATGTGGCTTCAGAGCAAACTGCAAGTCAGTATGGACAGTCTGGGAAGGAAATGTAGAAGCAAGGAAAGTACAGGGCAAAAGCCAGAATTACTTCAGCACTGTTTACTGCAAGGTGGACTAGTGAAAGATTATCTACAACTCTGAAAACGCTGTAAAACTATTGTGAGATTTATAGACTGGGTAGAAGCTTCCAGCGTTACCACCACATGTGGCAAAACTCTTCAACTGTAATAGCTTTAAATAACCACCTTTTTAATTCTCAGTTTGTTCTTCTGTGTCTTAATTCTGCCCCAGCACCCCTTGCCCTCCCCTGCCTGCTGCCTGCCCGCCCAGCCTGTGGACGCAGTCCCCTCGCCTGCGTTTGCTGCCTGCTCTGCCCTGAGCCGTGGTGGGAAGCCCAGCAAACGCCTGCAAACTCTGCGATGCCGCTGGGCACTTTCCACTCACTGATTGGGCCAAAAGTAGCGGCTGCTGGGGGTGTAATCCAGCACAGACATGTCTGCGGGTTGGTTTTGGAGTCTGGCCTGTGAATATCTTCTGTAGCTAATGGCTGCATCAATATTCTAGATCAAAACACAAAAGGACTTTTAGCCAGCCCAGATTCTATATTGCTGCTTAGCTAATACAGGGTAAGAGGTTTTTAACATTGATCCCTCTTCTGCAGTGCTACCAGCTGCAGTTTTCATCTTTCATTTGAGTAGATTTCAAATTATTTCTCTTTGTCTGTGTGCATGTGCATATTTTCATGCATACAAAAGCTTCTTGGTCATAGAGACAGATTTATGGAGAGCCATTCTGGACAGGTAGTGAGTTTTCAACTTCTGTGTATAGATTTGTTAGGTTTTGGGGGAGGTTGTGGTGGGTGGCTGTTGGTATTCAGGAGCAGTTTTTTTCAGAAAATGTAAGGAAATTTAAAAATCTTTAATAAAATATAATGGCATAAAAATCCTTTTGTTCATGTAAATTATGCAAGCGGTATGTCACAAGCCAGGACGTCGTTTTCTCTACTGCCATGTTCTCTATGTTCTGTTAAAAATACTCCTTTCCCATGCACCTGCATTGAAGTGTCAGTTGTATAATAAATCAAATATGTCTAAAGTGCTGCCCAGTACGCAGAGGACGACATGTCTATATGCTGTGGCTGTGAGGTAAAGGCATCGCGATCTTGCATCAGTTAAGCAGAGCTGCTCTTTCTGCTGCCTTCAGCAAATCTCAGTGATGGGCAGCGCACAAAGTGGTGTCCCCATTCTGCTGCACTGATGTTTAGCATTTGAATGCAATGTGACAGCTACAAGCTTTAGGGGGTAAAATTTTAAATTATAAATAAATACCTATATAATATTAAATAGGTACATAATGTCGATGTCCAAAATCGGGTACTCCCAGTTGATTGTAATGATATTTTTACTTTCTCCTGTTGCTGTCTCTGCCTTTTGGGAGTCAAGAAGAATTTTCTCTCTTTGTAGCTTACAATGTTTAGCTCAGTCCATGTCTGTATGTTGCCTCTGTACTTCAGGAAGGAGTATTTTAATGAATTGTGTTTGCTGATGTAATAAAATCCTCCTGTTGGGGAAACAGCCCGGCAGCCAGCTTCGTGCTGTCACGTGGCTGTAGTCCAGTGTTTTCTGCCCTCGAGTGTCGTGCAGACCCAGGACCACCTTCTGGCTGGCAAAAGCACAGAAACAACTGCCAGCGTGATGGGGAGGAAACACAAGGAAATACCGTCACTAGAGTCTTAAACCTGGTCAGATGCTATCCAAAGGCATGCAGAAGGAATTTGCGTTACCAGCAGAAGGAGAAAATCTCATGTGAACACTCTGCGTTTCTAGTTTTCTAAAAGGATCTAGATGAAAGGTTGCGCAGTGCATTTTCAAGGCCTCCGGGCAATTACTTACATATCAGAGTAAAGCTTATAATTGGGGCATAGGGAGGATGAAAGGACAGTGTTAGGAACAAATTCAATTTATAACATGAGATGATTGCATAATAATCCTTTTGCATGAAATTAAATAGCAATAAGTGTAGTCATGCCATGCATTATCTGTATATCCATGCTTTTAATTGTAATATTACTTTTCTGTTGCCACGTAGTTACCAGTTCTCTTGCTAACAAAGAATTCTGAATAACTAATTGTGTTTACATAGCTTTCTATAAGAAGATGCAAATTTGTCATCTGATGTTTGTAGCTTGCCAGAAGCCTCCTTTTCCTGTAGGGAATATTTTACTTTGATTCCTAATCGTATCAAAACCATTGCAAACAGCTAAGCACAAGGTGTCTTTGGAAAATCAGATTTTTTTTATAACAGTTTGCCCCCACAAAGCTAGGCAACATGAAGAGAACGTTTTAAAATATGGCAGTGGTTTCCAGCACTAAAGCTTGATCTTGGTAAGTCCCTTAGCAAAACTCAGATCAGTAGTTTGGTAAACATCTTTGGACTCCGCTTTAAAAATCTGCTTCTCTTTTTTGTAAGTTATGAGCTTTGTAAACCTTCATACGATGGTTGAGTGGATGCAGAGAATGAGAACTATCTCATGCATAAAGTTGGTCCTGTCAAAACACATGCATACCCACAGAGAAAATATCTAATTTATTGTTGCCCCTCCTGTAAAACTGAGCAAGCCAGGTGTCTGCTTTGTTAATTTGGTTTCTGTGTGAGCACTCAGCAGAATTATTTTTTTATAAAAATTATTGTTGTTGATACTGAGCTGAACTGTTAGGTGAGATCTGGACACTCGTTTGTCAAAACTGGTCTGCACTAAATGCACAGAAGTCCTTTCTGTGGAAGTGAAATTGAACTTGTCAGGAGTAATCGGGCAATCACTTCCCTGCCCTGTATGCTCAAGCGCAGGGGCTGCACGCTCGACAGCCCCCTGCTCCAGAAATGGACCTCACTGCGTCTTTGCTGAGTGTAACGCATTTTGTAGAAAACTCCCTTCTGAAGAAGAACTGAAATTGGTTTTCCTCCAATTTCCTCAAACATATTCAGCCTTTATTTCCAAACACTTGAGCATGTTATCAGTAAAGACTTATTTTACAAATGACAGTGACACGATGATGGAGGAGGAGGAAGCTCCCTGCACACAAGAAAAAGCTATCCCCGTTAGCTGTACTCAGTACACTGTTCAGAAATTTTCCCATATACTTGCAGCTCTGTGCTGGATTAGTTACACACACCCCCCCCCCCCACTAATATGTAAGTTTAGATAGCCCTCAAAGCTAAACTTAGAAACCTTATTGTTCTGAGTGAGACTTCTGATATCTATGGGTGGACTACGCTAAAGTCTGCTTATTTAACTGCTTTTCTCAGGAGATGAAAATTGGTAAAGATGTTTGTTTTAGAGGGGTGGAAACTGGCTGGTATGTTTTAACAAGCTGGAGCTTTACAGTTTTGTTTTGTTTGTTTGTTTTTAAATCGTGGTTTGATATAATCTTAAATTATCACTTTGGATTTGATTGGCGTTCAGCTACGAGTGCCAGAAGAAAGGAGTTCTTGGCTTGATTGTATTCAGGGGGCTGTGAGGATTGAGGGAGCTTAGTGAGAGATTTCCATTTTGACTGTGATCTTCTCACTGTATGGACAGTCCTACTGTGTATAGGAACTCCAAGAACATCAGTTTTAAATAGAAGAAAGATTTATATTTTGTTAGTCACGGTGGTTCTTCAGATGCTGTACGACAGTGCATCATGCATCCAGACCGAATGGAAAAAACCCACATTAATATGTCACACTGTTCAATGTACATTAGACAAGTAGATCTTGGGAGCGTAGTGTTAGGTTGAATTACAGCAGGGACTTATTCAGCACGGTTGCTTTCTGCTAATGACATTAAACGCCGTTTGGTCTTAGCTGGGTGCATCTGGATTAACGTCAACGCATTCTCTTGTTGTAGGAGCAGCTTACTGCCAGTTCATGGACATGTTGTTCCCAGGGTGCATTAGCTTGAAGAAAGTCAAGTTTCAAGCAAAGCTGGAGCATGAATACATTCACAACTTCAAACTTCTGCAAGCATCATTTAAAAGAATGAATGTGGACAAGGTAAGCATTCTGTATTTGTATCTCAGTTACTGCCAGTTTCAAAAGTTGTATAAAAAACGTGAAGTCAATAAATAGCGTAAATAAACTTCAAAATACTTGAAGTCCACTTTTTCAACTTTTGGACTGAGAACTAGAGCACAAGTTGTATGTGAAGATGATGTTCTTGACCTTTCATGATCTGAAAAGGGTATGTAGGTATGAAGGAAGAAATTTGGCATGCTCCATTTAGGTACAAAGTGAAAATTGAGTCCATGTGTCCGCTGAGGAATTGTGCAGCCTAACTCATTATATCTTAATATCAGAAACCCTTTTGATCAAATACCGTGTGTTTGAAATTCCTTACCATCAGTGAACCTTAATTTTAGATACAGTAAAATTGCTAGTGACCTGAATTTCCAACCAAATACTTGGAAATATGCTGTTCCTGTAAGTATTCCATGTTTCTTGTCCAAAATGGGATTTAAGGAATTAAAAGTATTCAAGAGCTGGAATAATTTATCCAATTATTTGATAGGTTGGCCAGCACATGTGATCTTGTAAAGTTAAGAATGGAGGGCTCTTGTTCAGCCATAAGGTACTGGTTTATGCAACCTGAAAAGACCTGCAAAATGCTATGTTAATCCTTGGAGTATCACAGCCTTATAAAATGCTGCACAGTTGGCTTAACCTTGAGGAAGAAATGAAAATTGCAATGGTTTTAGGTACCCTTTTTCCAGCTGAAAATCAAGTGCATTCAGGAGGCATTAAGACCCATTGAACTTGGTTCTTTAATCAGCCGCATGAATTAAGCAAGGCAGGGCAGCCCTCCTTCTGCAGTGTTCCCTTCATAGTCCCTGTCTGCCCACAGCGTCTAGGAAGGTTGAGCCTCCTGCAAAGCAACACTGACCCACCTCCTTACACTAATATACGCCCACGGCACCTTTTGGAGGCTTTATTTCTGTGAAAAATTTTGCAGGATATGGCTATGGAGACATCGTCATGGCCTTTCTTTTGTTTTACTTAAACTTTGTAGGCATTTTAGTCAACTTCTGCATGTCCACGAACTGTTCTATGTATAGCTATATATGGAATGGGAAAAAATTATAAGTTTAAAACCTCAGGGTTAGTTCCTATGATGAACATGTACTACCAAAATGTAGGTTGGTTTGAGCTTCAGCGTGTCTTGGAAAAGCTGCTGGTTTTTGTAGTTCAAACAGTGGGACAGAGAGCAAGAAACACCGCTCTGGACCTTTTGAAGAATTGTGCATTTTTAGTATGCTCAACTATAGCATGTCCATTAAGAACAGAAATCCCTAGTTAGCTGAATATAGTGTTATTCCCAGAACAGCTTCATTCCTCATGGTTATCACTGCAATAAGAAAGGAGTAACTCTGTGGAAGAGCAGTTTTAAAGGCTTATATACACCCACTGTCTAGCCACTTCAAAGCTGGGTCTTTGCTTTATTTTGATTTTATTTTTAAGAGCACTTCCAAATCTACCATAATTTCCCTTCTTTTAGAAAGAAAACAGTGGCAGAGGAATATATGCTGATATAGTTAGTAGATTTTGTTCAAATAAGTGTGTATATATATGTAATTTTTATATTTCAAAATGGCAATGATACATTATTGGAACCTTTATTCTACCTTTCAGGTAATTCCCGTGGAAAAACTGGTCAAAGGGCGCTTCCAAGACAACTTAGATTTCATTCAGTGGTTTAAGAAGTTCTTTGATGCTAACTATGATGGGAAGGAGTATGATCCTGTGGAAGCTCGACAAGGCCAAGATGCTCTTCCTCCACCAGATCCTGGTGAACAAATCTTCAACCTGCCCAAAAAGTCTCACCATGCAAACTCTCCCACTGCAGGTATTTTGCATCTTCAAGTATTCCATTTCTGTCTCTGAAGACAACTATAAGCTGTGATCCATTTTACGTAAATACTAATTAAAAATTATTTCCTTCCTCATGTGCATGAGCCATTCTTTTTGCCTTGTCATAGGCTTCGCATCTGAGATGGCAGAAGCTAACTTCTTGTAGGGTGCTCTAGTTTGGCCCAGCCCTGCTGGGTGTAGGGTCTCCCCTACTGAACCCTTGATGGAAATGATGTGGATTTGAGTGATGTCTGATGGTGGAGACAAAGGCATTTAACTTTCTTGCCAATGAGTGTAGTGTGTGTAAGTGTATTCAAGAACATTAAATGAAGCGTGTTTCTCTCTCGCACCTCCACCCTTACAGGAAATTGCTAACACAGGCTGGTATTTTTTTTTTTTCCATTTTCATGATGAGTGCAATGCTTCCAAATCTTAAGGGCTGACCAGAAGGAAAAAATGAATTGATTTGTGGTTTTATATGTGCTTATTGTTCAGGTACAGTAGTCCTCTTAAGTGAGCAGTGTACAACTATTGCTCTTTCTCAAAGATACCTCGGTCTTCTAAATTTTTATTTTGTGTTTATGCTGGGTTTTGGTAGGATAGAGTTAATTTTCTTCATAGGAGATTGTATGGTGCTATGTTTTGGATTTGTGATGAGAACAGCGTTGATGACACAGGGATGTTTTAGTTACTGCTGAACAGCGCTTGCACAGCATCAAGGCCTTTCTTGTTTCTCAGCCTGCCTTGCTAGTGAGCAGGCCAGGGATGCACAGGAAGCTGGGAGAAGACATAGCCGGGACAGCTGACCCCAGCTGACCAAAGCGATGTTCCATACAACATGACATCATGCTCAGCAACAAAACTGTAGGGGGAAGAAGGTGAAAAAGGGGGATGTTTGGAGTTGTGGCATTTGTCTTCCCAAGTAACTGTTACACATGTTGGAGCCTTGCTTTCCCGGGGATGGCTGCCCATGGGAAGTACTGAATGAATTCCTTACCTTGCTTTGCTTGCATGCATGGCTTTTGTTTTACCTGTTAAGCTGTCTTTATGCCAACCCACGAGCTTTCTCACTTTTGCTCCTCCGATTCTCTCCCCCGTCCTGCCAGGGGAGTAGTGAGTGAGCAGCTGTGTGGGGCTGAGCTGCCTACTGGGGTTAAACCACAACGGTGTTTCTGGAGCAGGCCAAAGGACTGAGCCTGAGCTGTGGTGTTTATGTAATATGGTCGCTAAGCAGATGCCATTTTTTGATAACTGACAGTTAAGTGAACAGCAAAGCAGCTAACATTTTTTAAAAAAATCATTACTAAATGAGTATTACTGGGGTGGGTTGCCTGTACGTATATAGGTTTGTGCATACAGAAACACAGATGCACACACACTTAATTCCTTTATCGTTCTGTCCAGGGTTTACTTTATTCATACTAACACAGTCCTCAAATAATGATTAATTTTCAGTTGGCTTAATTCTGTGACCTGTCTTCTCGTGGGCTCATATATGCACCAGTGCTGGCAAAGGGAAGGGGCAGGTATGAGGCACCCTCCATTTTAGGCTGGCTTACGCTCTGGAATCATACCCAGATTTCAGCGTTCTGCTCTGATCGCTTCTGACGTCAAAGAAGTGGGACATTGGCCAGCTGCCTCAGCTCATTAGTGTTTCCAGGAAATTGAGCACCTGATAGCAAGCCAGTGCTGCTCTGGGCTTTTAAAGCTTGTTTACATCTTTGTTTTGCACCATCATGTGTCTAAACTTTTGAGTTTCAGGACCTGGTATGCTGTAATTTTCCATGTGATATCTTGCACTCCCTTTGAAGACAAAAAACCCACAAGTGCTAATGTCATGGTGTTATCCAATTGAGAAATTGGAAAAGGCGCTTTTATTAAATACAGACTTTACTACGCTTGTTAATTCTTCTTGCAGGTGGTACTTCGTACCAAAGTCACAAATGTGTCATCCAAATTAAAGCTGTGGAGGTGACAGTCCCAAAGAAACAGAATAGCTACTGGAGTGGAACCAGCCAGCTGATACAAAGGATAACGTAGAGATCTCGTGCCGTGTTGCTGGTTGTATGAAGCATGTCCTGTGCCTCCTCAGCCCTTGTATGGAGTAGGGCCACTGATATATAATGTAATGATCTTTAGTAAGACGCTGTGGCTGTGTAAGTTAGCTTTTTCTTGGAAAGCTTCCTTCCTTCTTAACTTACATATTGTCCAGAAGTGTGGCAGGTGGAACACTCATTTAATTTTTGTTGAGCTGGGGAGGGGGGTGTAGGCATTGCATGATACTAGACAAAAAAAGAGTTTTAGCTTGTATTGCTGCCTGCATTTTAGAACAGGACCATTTCATTTAGGTGTCAGTCATTCTTAGGTTCGTTCAGTTTTTGGGTGAGCACATTTTTATTTCACTGATGTATTGTGCCTTTGTGCCTCCCCTCACCACATCACGTAGCCTGATTGATTGAAAGGATGGGAGCTTTTACTGGGTGTTTGTTGATAGAGGACACTGGGAGGAGTGCCCTATGCATCTGCAAGCCTGCGTGTGCCTCATCTCCTGCTGTCTGGGAGTAAATTGGGATGATGTGGGAGCCAGTCCTGGGTAGCTGGGAAATTACCAGGAAGGACGTTCTTCTGTACGTCTGGGGGGTGTGTATGTGTGTGTGTCTGTGCATGGTCATGCACGCTTAACTGGAAATGAAAGAGTATTCATTGCAGTTGTTATAGGAACCATAATGTGCCCATGTGAGTAAAACAAGCTTAGCCATTGATACTAAAAAGGCAAAAAAGAGAAGGTTTCATGAGTTCTGCAGCAGGTTAAGAATTCCCCACCTCGTATGGAGTTTTGTCTTCCGTGATGATACAAGGATGAAGAACGAATATGTGCCCATGAGTAAGTGCAACATCAGGTGGCATAGTTTAAACTGCTCTCTATAACTTTTATGTTGAGTATTTTGTTATTCTGTGTTCTTGGGTCTTCAGTGAAGTGGCTGAGGTTTGGACACAGCTTTACTTCCACGGACTTTGTTGTGGGAGCAGTAAATATTGTGGGCTGCTTGATGCAATAACCTCTTACACCAACGCAGCAAGCATTTACCAGCATCTGTCGCAGTTTGCCACAGTAGCTTGCCTCTATTTTTGTACGTGTTCTTTTTTTTAATGTCACTTTTAATTTGTGTGATTTGCTCTACATTAACACTGAAGCTTTGAAATTTTAGTACTGTCTTGTTTCAGTTCATTAATGAAACAAAAAGAAGCAATAGTGAGAGAAAATAAAGAACCCATAAGATCTTTCAACATAATCCGAAAGTTTTTAAACAGTGAGCAGTGGACAAATGTAAATGTATGCACTTATTGTTTAGTGTCAGGAGCAAGCAGACATATGGGTATTCATTCACACTATATTTTTGGTTTTGACAGACCTTCAAATATGCCTATTCTAAATTGATCAAATACATACATTTCTAAAGGAATATTTTATTTAGCTACTAGTAGTTTCGTATGTGTTTCAGATGATTGCTGTTGTTCCACGGAATAACTCTTCCAGTGCCCTTTACCAGAGTGTTGTTTTTGAGTGATTTAGGAAGTGCTGATCTCTTTAATTATTTATAACTACTTTATAACACTGTGTTCTAACTCTGTATTTTCAGAGGTAGACTAAGATGTCTTTCAATTAACAAGAAAGGGGTCGAATCACTAAATCCCGCTCTGAAAGCTTACCCAGAAAGGTAGCTGCCATGAGTTCGAATTATGTTTGGTATTTTAATCTGACAGTAAAGCTTGACAAGACCCATGGTATCAGGTAGCTGCTTTCCATAGCTGTACATGGGTATTTATGTATATTTCTACAAATGCCACGTGTGGTCTTTATTTTGTTTTTAAAAATGCTTTTAAAACAAACTGAAACTCCAGAAATCTGAGAATGCACCAGGTTTTGTGTTAATCAGGGAGCAGTCTGACAGCCATGGCCCTACCCCTCCCGAAGACGATCCAACTGAGGAGTCAGCACAGGTCAAGGATAATGCAGCTTGGAAATGGAAACGTAAATAGGACCCTACTACTAATCTGCTGTGCCACCTTCGTGTTGCCTTGTCCCGTCCTTTAGAGGCAGAGCTGATTTGTTGCCAAGCTGCTGGCTGTACGGAGGGTGGATGGCTTCGGTAGCACATATAAAAGGCTTCTTCTAGAAATAGTAGGAGCAGCAAGGATTTGCCAGGTAAACGCAGCTCCCTGCTGGGGGAATGAGTATGTTTTCATCCTTCGAGGAGTGGAGCCAGCAGCACAGACCACCACTGCAGGCTCCCTGCCAACAGCACCACAGCTGCTTTTAGATATAAAGCCATCTGCCAGTCCTGAGCTGCCTTTCGATCTCCTACAGCCTGCACTCCTCGCTAATGCAGCGGTAAACAGCCTACAGATGTAGAGACAAAATTATGGTAAGGGATTAAAATATTAGGGCGTTGTTGTTTGTGCCAGTTCTATTGCTCCCTGTGGAAAACAGCAGAAAAAGCTTCATCTGATCAAATTGAAAATGGTGATCAGGTTGTTGGGATTTTAGCTTAGTGTCTTATGTAAGTATTCCTGTGTATCAGAGCAAAGCTCCATTGAGCACTGCTTTGTGTAAGGGTGTGGGGTGTCAAAAATACACGGGTAAAAGGCAGCTTAATAAAATTATTTATTTACATGTGAGCTAAAAATGCAAGAGGTTCTTAGATCTGAAGGCTGTTAGCCGTTCTAGTTTGAAATATTCAGCGAGAGCAGGATGACTAAAGCAGAGCTGGAAAATACTGGAGGATCACATGAGGGCTAAAAATACTCACGCTATGATGGGGAAAATAACCAGGGCAGAATGAACTGTTTGTGCACGAATGCTTTATATATAATGTGTGTGCCATCGAAGAGCCAATTGCACAAGAAAAACACTGATTTTTCTTCAGGGAAATGGTATATCCTACTGTAACAGATGTGCTGTAAATTAATTTTGAGGGATAAAAATACTCAACAAAACCAGTCTTTGTTTTAGCAGCCAGTGATACGATTAGGACTCCCGAGAGACTAGAGAGCTCCTTCTAACACCTTTTTTCTTTGCTTTCCACCAAAACATGCCACCTTTTTCCCCAGATGGCAGGCAGTTGGTATGGGTGACCGCAACCTCTGCTCGCGGTGGTGCGGTGCTCCAGGACAACACGGCGGAGCTGGAGAGGGGAAGAGCCGTGGGGCGACAAACTGAAAATCCTTTTGTGCCTAGTTCATACGAGGCCGAGGAATTGTGCTAGCCGACGGGAACAGCATGTGCAGTGACAGTGCTGGCCTGGGAGGTAGAGAGGAAAGCGGCTCAGCCGTAACAGAGACACACCCCCTCTGCCAGCATAAGGAGAGTTTCATCTTTAAACCCACTGACCGAGGATTTAGACCACAAAGCAATGCTGCTTGCAGTGCAGGAGCCAAGGCCTTTTTTTCTAGAAAGAAGATTGTGTTTGAAAAACCAGTGGTGAAAATTGCTGTCTTAATTTTTGGTGTATTATGGGTGTGGTTGAATGCCTGTCTTGCTTAAATTTTTACATGATCTTTTTTATTTCAAAATGCTTTTCTTCACATATTTTTTTTCACATTTAACTTTTGGAACTGCTTTTTCCATATAGCTAAACACACAATTGAATTTTATAAAATGCAGATTTTTAAGCGCATTTCAAATTTTAAATTGTATTCTTCTCTTAAGCTTATGTGGAATGGCTTCATCCATTGAAGTTGGATACTTGCATGCTTGAAGACTTTTCTAGAGTTAAAAGGGATGTCTGTTGAGGAAAAATTAATGGTTGCCATTAAAATGTTGGTTATTTTAAATATGAAGAAAAGTCTTCATTTATGATGGGGAGAAAAACCTGTGGTTAGTTCCCATCTATCAAATCTCCTTCTATTAAGGATGAATTAAAGGAGTACTTCCATCAAGAAAACTTTTTCATCTGACAAGTAAGACTCCATTTTATGTTCTTGCTTGGATCACTCTGTTGAAATTTGCAAAAGATGCTTCAGTTTCAAGTATTTGTACACACTTCACTTTGCCAGCTGTCTGGCAGTGATGATCAGTGTAGAGCTGTAGCTGTAACCACCAGCAGTGGAACTATGGAGAGCTGAGGGGACAGAGGGGTCCTGCCACGCCAGGGAAGTTAGTACCACAAAATAATTAGGCAGCTGCACCACAGCATGTTGGGATGCTGAAAGTCAGGTCAGATTTTGTCTGACGTCATTTCATTCCCATTAAGCATCACTTGTCATCACCTATGCCATTACGCATCCCTAAATTGAGCAGTTTCTTGCGTCCCAGTGTAGCCGCAACAATAAGCGTGTGTGAATATTAATTCATTTACTGTTCTAGCTCATTTGTTTTAGGTGGGTGGAGGGTTTGTCTTTAGCTCGTGAAGAAATTTCTAGCTCTGTGGCCTCTTGGTGGGTTGTTTTTTTCTTCTGTGGCATGAGTCAGGAATATTCACTTTATGAAGTCTTTTAATTTGACTGAAGTTATACTGCAAATGGTTCCCAAATTCCACCAAAGCAGTGGTTCTGAGGGCTCAGCCAAGTCTCGTGCTTGCTCAGGGCTTCCATTGCTCTCCACACCATCCTCAGGCATGTCCATGCTGTATTCATGCATGTGTTTTCTTGGAATTTTACACAAATACTTAATGGCATACTAGTTACTCATATAGCTTCAAGGAAGATTTCTCTCTAAACGTTAAGTAGGTCTCGTGTCTGCAAGGCAGCACTTGTGATGTAAAGGGACCTGGAATTCACAGCCTGGCTTTATACCCAGAACCTGCACAGTGCCAACACCCACTGTTTTAAATTTCAGAAGCGTGCATCTGTTTGTAAAACTTCTGTGTTTAGCAAAAAAATAGTAAAGCTGAAACTAGGGGGGGATATATTTAATTGTAATGGACAGACTAGTAATTATTTCTGGAGCACCACAGATAGAAAACTGATGCCTTTCAAAGCTGTTTCATCTAGCTTATTTCAGTACAAGAACAAAATAATTTGCCTTTCAACTGCGAAGTTATTTTTCCCATCTCTGCTAGCGTTATGTGGACAGTTACAAAAAAATTATCCAGATGCTAACTGAAGCAGCTGCAATATTGTTTAAAAAAAATTCCACTTGTACCCTGCATTGACCTAAAATCAGAGCATGCTGTAACAGACATTCTTACAGAATGGTGGAGGTGGGAAGGCACCTCTGAGATCATCCAGTCCAACCCCTCTGCTCCAAGCAGGATCACCTACAACTAGTTGCCCAGGACCATGTCCAGTTGGGTTTTGAGTATCTCCAAGGGTGGATATGCTGCAACCTCTCTGGGCAACTTCTTCCAGTATGTGATCACCTTCCCAGCAAAGAAGTTTTTTCTTATGTTTAAGTGGAATTTGTGCCCATTGCCTCTTGTCCTTTGACTGGGTACCGCTAAAAAGCACCTGGCTCAGTCTTCTTTGCACCCTCCCTTTGGGTGTGGATAAGATTCCCCTGAAGCTTCTCTTGTCCGGGCTGAACCGTCCCAGCTCTCTCAGCCTTTCCTCATATGCAAGGCGCGCCAGTCCCCCAGTCATCTTTGTGGCCCTTTGTTGGACTCTTTCCAGTATGAAAATCTCTCTTGTACTTCGGGGAGCCCCAAACTGGACCCAGCATTCCAGACGTGCCTCACCAGTGCTGAGTAGAGGGGGAGGATCACCTCTGTTGACCTGTTGGCAATGCCCTTCCCAGTGCAGCCTGGGAGGCTGTTGGCCTTCCTTACTGCGAGGGTGCGCTGCTGCCTCATGCCCAACTTGCTGTCCACCAGGACCCCGAAGTCCTTTTCTGCCACACTGCTTTCCAGACTGTCAGCCACCAGCATGTTCTGAGGCATGGAGCTGTTCCTTTGCCAGGTGCGGGGCTCTGCACTTCTTTTTGAACTTTGACAGTAAGCTTGAAAACGAGTTGGTAATGAGTAACATTTATGGCACTGATTACAATGCAGTTCTCTCATTGGTCAGTGAAAAAAGATGGTTATCAGATATTTTATCATAGAATGATTTGGGTTGGAAGGAACCTTTAAAGGTCATCTAGTCCAAACCCCCTGCAGTGAGCAGGGAACCGCTAACTAGATCAGGTTGCTCAGAGCCCTGTCCAACTTGACTTTGAATGTTTCCCAGGATGGGGCATCTGCCACCTCTCTGGGCAACCTGTTCCAGTGTTTCACCACCCTCATGATAAAAAATTTCTTCCTTACATCCAGTCTAAATCTATCCTCTTATAGTTTAAAGCCATTACTCCTTGTCCTGTTGCAGCAGGCTCTGCTAAAAAGTTTGTCCGCATCTTTCTTATAAGCCCCCTTTTAAGTACTGGAAGGCTGCAACAAGGTCTCCAATATATTTTGTATATAAAATATTTGCGTTTGTATAAAATTTTTGTGCTTTCTCAGTATATGTAAATGAGCATTTTCATAGAAGATATGATGTTGGACAGAATTTAAACTGCTTGGATTATATAGCCCCTCTTTGCAATGCATTAGGAGTTATTTCACACTTGCACTAATTGACTGCAAAGCCATTGTGGTGCTCAATAGTGAAGTCATTAAGTCTACCAAGATTTTTCATCTCCATTTAAATATCTGGCTGTCTCAAGTACTTTGCACTACTATACCAACCAGCATCCTTTAATTCTTTTATGAAATTAAGCTTCTGTTAGAAATGGAAGGCTTACCTCTGAGCTGATTCTAAAACTGATGTTTCAGAATAAATATGCAGTGAAGTATTTCTTTTTTTCCTCCCAGAAATTTTAAATTGGAGATCCCCAGACATTCTCTGTTGCAATTAAGTTCTATCCAGCTGTTGCTGATACTGTTTGAAAGGCTCAGGTTATTTAGCTGGTTTTTATCTGCGTTGCTGAGATCGGAATATCGTGCTCATTTAAGAGCTGATCCTGAGCCGTGGAGCAAAAGTCAGTTTCTTTTGATTTGTCTGGACTTTATAAAGCGTAGTAATGCTTTGCTGTAGGAATTCAAAAGGCTTTGTTGTTTTCAAAGGAGGGCAGAATATAACGGGGTGTATTGGTGCTATGCAGCCCTCTCTGTCCGCAGACAGTGGTGATGTGGGCTTGCTCAGCACGCTCTGGGAGGACGCCTCAGCTGCAAATTAGAGAGAATACCTGGGGATTAAATGTTTGTGCCTGCTCTGTCCCTAACTCGCTCTGCAGGTTAAAAAGAGGTGAGTACTTAATGATTTGGCTTTCTGTGATCAGTAAGCCAAAAGATCTACAAAGAACTAGCTCCCTTCGCAGGGCTATTGAGCGTGAAAGGGAGCAATGTGCCCTGGCTGCACAATGCACCTTGCTTATGTCTTGCACCATGACCCCCAGGAGAAATGGTGAAGAGCCGACAGCCCAGGGGACGCTGCCCTGGAAAAGCTGAGCAGCTTCTCCTGTGCTTGTGTGCAGGGCCTTGCTGCCTAGGGACAGTCCAGTGCTGCCTTCAGGTGGAAAAAGAGTAGTTGGTAGAGGGGTGAGATGCATCAAGCAGCCAAGTTTTCACATCTGAAGGTCCGTAGCTTGTTTTATAGCATTTAATTCTCAGTTGATATCCCGAACTATTGCTTGCAGGTGTACAATACAGTAAGAAATAAACATTGATGCCTGATTTAGTATACATTTATATTATTTTCAATTTTGTATGGGTAACTTTTCCAGTTGTGTGTCACACAAGTATTCAGGCCCAACTAGAATGCTATAGGCAAAGTGATTATTTCATATGTGTTTATCTTCCATATTTTGACAGCAGTTTTCTTCTGTTTATCCGCTAATCCTAATGAAAATTAGTTTCCTGGTTTTGAGAGCACCTTAATAAACCTACTCTTAAGTAGCTGATTTTTAGTTAGTGGAAATGTGGACTGAACCTGGAAAATGTGTAATGAAGGCAGGGGGGTAAAGTTTATGAAGTTGCCTAAAGAAAGATACAGCAGCAAAAGGTCTTGGCATTTTTAATGTTTTCCCACAAATGATTTATTCTTTGCTGATCTGAGTATGATGTGAAAAGAAGTTCAATTTCAGGCATGTACACAGTTTTCCTGACCTTAGTGAGTCTGTGCACTGTATCTGAAATCTGCTAGAGGTGAGTTTGTGTGTGTAATCATAAGGATTTAGACATGGAAGTTATTGGACTGGAGTCACCAATTTCTAAAAAAATATTTTTTAATCCATCTCATTTTTATGAGCATAGAAAAGGAGGGTGGACATCTTGCACAGAAATGTTTATACAAGTCAACTGAATATATTATAAAGTTGTTTATTTACGCTCTGTTGGCATGAGGTGACCCAGTTAATACAGAGTTATCCTTAGAGGTGGGAGGAGATGCTTGTTACAGAGCGGGGCCTGTCACTAAATCAGAAAAGCCTAAGCTAGCTTGATTAAATAACCCATTGCTGCTCTCCTTTCCCACTGCTTTTCAGCTCCTCCAGGGGACCAGTATACCCAGATCTAGGTCAGCGAGACCGTGTGAGCTCCACAGTCTGGTCATACGGGCAGCCTCACAAGTCGGCTTTCTCCCCCTCCTGCCTTTCCCTGTCTCCTTGCAATTTCTTCCTAGCAATGCCTTTGTAAAACACTGGTTTTATAATGAATTGCTTTTTTTAAGTGTTGTCTGACACTGGAGATACGTTGTGGAAATGACAACTTAGAACAATTTGTCCTGTGCCATAAACCAAATAATCTTATAGGAGGAGCAGCTGGGGAGGTGTGGGGTGGAAGGTGGCTACTGAGAAAGCTGGGGCAAATCCCTCTGGAACTGGCTCAGAGCTCAGCTGGGAGCTGGGTGCTGGCTGGATTTGGGCTTTCTCCCGCTCCCTGTGTGTCCCCGGCTTCAGAGTCAAGAGCATCTGGTGGTGGAGGATGGCCATGGAGCCCATCTGCGTGTCCGGACAACTATATTTTGCTCTTTGTTAGAAACAATGATAAACACAGGTGCTGCAGAGCTAGACTTCGGATTCGTGTGCCTGCTTAATAAATCAAATAAAATAAGTTGGAGAGAGGGCTGGCTGGGTTTCTCTTCTGTCTTCTTAACCCAAGCAATTTTTGTACCAGATGTATGTTCACTGCGTCTGAAATGTATTCCTAGTTGGCGGGAATGAGGAACAGGCTGCGAGTCAGGGTCCAGGGCTGGTGGGAGTTCAGGCAAGGCGGGCTGCCCTGAGCCGGGCACTCGTGGGCTGGGGTGAGCGACCGAAACAGCCGGCGACAAGGAGAGAGGGAAGATGGTCTGTCAGAGCAGAGCGAGGTGAGAGAAGCTGGCTGGGAGCCTCGTGTGAAGGCACTGCAAACCCTTTCCCACAAACGCTCCTCTGCTTGGGCACTTGTGTGCCTCGGGCCTTGTGGAAAAGGGCACCTTTGCGCACTCATTGCTGGCCATTTTTGCTGGTAAAGATGTTGCTCCATAGTCTGGCAGATTTGCAGTGCGAGTAATTAAAAACAAATAGTAAAACCTAAGCAGATCAAAACTCATCTCTCGGTCACTATGGCAACTGTGAGTTCACTGATGGATTTAATTCTGCACGCACAGTCTGAATTTCAATGCCCTTGTCTCAGGGATGGTTTACATTGGAAAATGAGGAAAACATGGTTTTTTCAAGTTTGTCTTTCTCTAGGGGAATTGAAGATAGATCTGTACGCTAAATATTGGGCTGGAGCAATGATCTCTTAACGGCATATTTTTTAAAGCTGAAAGCTGCTGACAGCTAAGAGAACTTTATAATCTTAGTTTGATGTTCATTTTAGTTTGAGTTACTTCACTCTCAGTAGCAAACTCAAACTGCTAGGAAATGCATTTTTTCCTTTCCCAGGTTATAGCAGTACTGGAACTTCCTCCACTGTCACCTTCAAGTAACAGAGAGAATGGCTGCCTCTAAAATGAATACTTTTGTTTCAGTACCAGGTTAATAGAAAGGTATTTGTCATTGGCATAAATCTTGATTATTAATTATTTATTGTACTTTTCAGGTGCTGCTAAATCCAGTCCAGCTTCTAAACCAGGATCAACACCTTCTCGCCCATCTTCAGCAAAAAAAGCTGCACCAAGCAGCTCAGCATCCAAATCAGATAAAGATTTGGAAACTCAAGTCATACAGCTCAGTGAACAGGTAAATTTGCTTTAGGCATAAAATTAGATGCATTCATTGTCACAGGCAGGCATGAAATCTAATATTGCCCTCTGTTGAATGATGCTTTCTAGAATTATGAAGGGACAAGAGATTGAAATAGCTCAGCTGGGAAGAAAAATGTGATTTATTATTAAAAATAACATCTGACAGAGATGACTGATGTTTACCAGTATTTTTAAAAGGTGATCTTAGGAATCACAAGCAAGTCTTGCTGAACTATGATAATTTTATTAGATTTTGAAATATATCTTTTATTTCACTTGGATAGGAAAAATCCCAGTAGTGTCTTTGCTCTTTTGTATTACAAATTTGAAATAAATAATTTTAATGTGTCTTTGTGAAGAAAACAAGCCTGTTTGTAATACCAAGGTGTTAAGAGGTTTGCAGCTGAATTGAGACTAGCTCATTGCACTCTGCTTTCTGGAAGAAAGGCGTTAAGAAGGTCATACGCCTTTTTCATTTAAAAATGTGATCTACCTTTGTGAGAATACTTAGCCTTATTATAAATAATGTTCTGCAATAAAATTAATAAAGCTTCAGTATTTCTTTAATGTTAGGAATGTAAGGGCTTAATTTTCATTTATGCTATGGAGCTTTACATCACTCTGTCGTTCCTGGACATGCAAGAGTGTCGGCACTAGACGTGAATAAATATTCGCATCTGGCTCAAGACTGTGCTGTCAGAATTGTGTAAATGCTATTAGTATAAATGAGGCCTGATCCCTGTATTTGTCCTGGATGAAGGAAAATGGAAAGGAAAAACCTCATATTTTAGAGTCTGAGCTGCCTGGCAGCTGCATTCAGGAAGAAGTCGTTATTCTGGATCAAGTATAATTTTCTGCAATTAAGGGCATTTCAGTTTCAGGCTTTCATTGACCGGAACAACAAAGATTTCAGTTTCTTGGGCACTGTTTGCAAATTCTTGGTTACTGTTATGCACTTAAAGGTGGTGGATGGATAGCCACATCCCAAACGTGATGTACTGTGGATTCAGGGTATAATTCTGAGCAGCAGAGAGCACAGCAGGGTCCACCAGCCTTCCAAATGGGCTTTTGGTTGTTGCTGTAACAGAAAAGCTTTTGAATGTTGCACAAGAAATATGTATCTTTCATGGATTTTTTTTTTTTTTATCAATGTAAGGGAGGAGTTCAAACGCCAGCTTAATACAAACTTAAACCATGACATTTGTACTCAGAAGTCAGAATGTCTTTGCTTCATCAGGAAGAGTTGGTTGGGATCTGAGCAACATAAAAATATTTGATCTTTACTAAAATAGGCAATCACTATCACATCCACTGCTAATGTATTCCTAACACATTCCATCTGTGAAAACCTTAAGCTTTATATACAAATAACCCTGAGGGAAAACTGATGATTTACCCCATCACCAAGAGGAGAAGAAATTTTGAGGATTTGAAAAGTTGGTGTTTTAATAGCTGGTTTTTAAGAGATCTCTTCTAGCTAGAATGGTCTGGAAGGATTTTTTTTTTTTTTTTTTTTTTTTTTTTTTTTTACTGCTGGCAGCATTTGGTATTTCATTTCCCACTAATGGTTACTTGTGCACTCTGGGCATATAACATGAGCCAAAAAAGCTTTGCTGCGAGCAGCTCTGAGCCAGAGTTTTTCTGACCCCCAGTCTGAACATGCTGGGAGAGCTAAATTGCCCATTTTTTTACCACTTTCCAGCAAACCAATGAGATGAGGGCAGCAGCCACTTTTACCCCTTTGCTGTCTTGATTATGAGTAAGAAATGTTGAATGGTGTCTGTGGATATCAAATTCCCATGTGGCTGTAACAGATTTTTTTTTTCCAGCCCTTTTGTGGATAGCAGCTAAGGGATGTTGAAACATCTGAACTTCCACGCAATTTGTAGTGGAACAATTTAAGTAGTGGGACTGTCCATACGCTATGTTTTACCACAGGGTTGCTTAATGAGCTATTTGCAATAATCGTAAGCTGTCTGTAACATTTGCTAGTTTAATGGCTCCCAACAATCTTAAAGTTTCTCTTAAAATGATCTTAGCTGTTGTCTTGATCTGTGCTAGTAAACTGAACGCTTCCAAGGAATGTCACTGTGGACTGGAACTTGATTACCCATAGCATTAAAAAGCTAGAGTGGTCCCTGCTGTGTTTTTGGTCTGTGTGCCAACTAGCGCTCTCCCAAAGAGTTTCTGAGTGCAGCTAAGGAGACAAGACAGAACAGGGACCCTTACATATCGCGAATTGTCCCAGGAATCGTTACCTGTATACTAGCATACACATAGTTCCTGAAGACAGCACCATCTTGTCTACAATATGCACTCAGTCTCCAGCCTGGCTCTGCAGTCCTGTGACTGTTCATACTACTAATAAGTACTGTCAGAGAAAAGACCAATTAGCAGGAACTGTTTTCTTTGCACCCATTAACTGGATTGCAGAGGGGTGCTTCTGGTCCAGAAACGGAGCATGGGAGTTAACGTGCACTGTTCCTCGTACAGGATTAGCCTTTTGGCATGTAAATAGAAGGAAAAAGTAGCATGTGGATGTGCTAATTACCTGAAGAAAAAAAAATTAATGTGTCACAGACAAGTAGCTGATATGTAACTGAAGAAAAGCATATCTGGTTTGGTTATAACAGTGTATACTGTAGTTAATTGCCTGTGTGCATATATGCATAGTTTAATGATTCTGTTTCTTAAAACAGAGTGAATGTATAGACTGAAAATGGGAGAATGCCTTCATAGTAAATAGGTCAGAAGAGGAGACAGTCTGAGCTATTAGCTGCCAATGTTTCAGCTGAAGTTCGTTGTTTTCCCAAGCCTCTAGCAAGCACAGAGCAAGAGATGTGGAAGCAGTTACGTTCTTGTTCTGTCTGGATGCAGGCGTTGCTCTCAAGGAATATGCTGCTGCAGATCCAGAAGGCACGTCTTAAATGTGAGGTCTTCATCTATAGACCAAAATACTATAAACCCTTGTTCCATTGTGCTATTCCTACTTTAATGACTAAATAGTTAATTTTAAGGTGAGTGGTCATTGTATCAATCATAGATTCAAACTGTCAAGGGAAGACCGGGGTGTCACGCTCAGGCAGCTGGTCAGAAATGGGTTAGTACGAGAATGAGATGCTCCGAGATCCTGCCCTGCTAACAGATCAGTTCTGCTGTCTGACACCTCTGAGAGTGCAATCAAAGGTCAGAAAAAGGCTTTGCTAGCACAGCAGCTATGAAAAAATGAGTTGATAGGATTTAGTGGGCTGTCAAAGCATTGTTTGAACTCTGCTGGTATTTTTACTAGTGAAGGAAATAAATCAGCTTGCAGCAGAACTGGCAACACAGAACTTTCTATTAAATTATATCCGTTCACTGAAATGTAATCTGATGCAATTTAATTTATTTAGCATGTTTTATTTAGAAAATCATTTGTATGATTGCAGGCATTAAAATGTGAATGCTAATTTGGCTGTAATTCGTATGTGATTGGGGTCAGCGTGTTTAGTGCAGACAGCTTCATCTGTGATTATTTCTGTTGGTTGTTACACTGCTGCCCTCTGAATCTGAGAGCCACTTACACGTGTTATCCTGATCCTGTATACCCTGTTGGACAGTAGTTTATCTGTTATGCTCCCAGAAAATTGTTCTTTTTAAAATATATATGTATGTATGCATATATATATATGTATGTATAAAAATATATTGCAACATCTGTCATGATTTATACAAAGCCTGATCATTAACAGCTATGTTGCCCATGAATGATTTGCAGCAGTCCTAGCGATGAAATTGAGACTGGCAGTATAGCTTGAAGACTCTTGTGAACAAGGTTGCAAAGAGAAAGATACTTGGCATTTGAGAGAATTTGTTGATAGAAACAGCACATCAGAGCAGAAAGTCCATGGCATCAGAGTGCCAAAACGCAGGTCTCTAACAGTATGGTAAGTGGGGAGGCAGAAGAGGAGAGGTGAAAAAACAACACAGCAGTACTCACATTTTCAACTAGAGGACCTTTTAATTTCCTAACTAGACCATTTCCCTTTGTGAGCTTTTCTGCTAGATCTACGTATTTTTAGGCAAGGAGATACTGTAGGTTTCCCAACAACTACACACTAATCCAGGCAAAATAGTGCAAGTACTGAGCTGAAAGTTTCATTAATTACCATTACATGACACTTCTGGCAGCATTCTTAGGAGACGAGTCTTAAGTAGCCCTGATTCCTGAACTGCTGCTTTGGGCTTCAGTATAAAAGAGCACTGAGAAAATTGGCCTTTAAGGAGGATCAAGGTTAAGATGTATCCAAGAGGTGTAATGGGGGAGCCTGATTTACTATTGTCGATTGTATCAGGTTCAATCTAGCACTTCAGAAAAAAAAGTGGACTTCATTTTAGCTGTAAAATTGGATATATATTTCAGATTGTTTAGCCTGTGTAATTTTAGACAGAGTTGTCTGTAGTGCACCTCACAACTGATGCATCACGTCTTGGTTGATATGCAGGTACATTCATTAAAACTTGCACTTGAAGGCGTGGAGAAGGAAAGGGATTTCTACTTTGGCAAATTAAGGGAGATTGAACTTCTCTGCCAAGAACACGGGGGAGAGAATAATGACCTTGTCAACCGGCTAATGGAAGTCCTTTATGCTTCAGAAGAACACGTAAGTTCGAGTGTAATGTCTTTTATTTAGATAAAACAGCTTAATTTCATAAAAATTTATTGGCACGGAATTGGGTCATGTCCTACGTTTAGGTCAGCAGAACTGTAGCAGCTAGAATTTCCATGCCTCCTCCCCCAAAAGGGAAGTTTGCATTTGCAAACAACAGGCTTTTCAGCTTGGGGAAGGGATTCGGGATGCTGGTTGCTTTTCGCTGCTTCGGTGTAGGTTTTGTATTCTAGGTTTACTGAAGTTGATCTGAAATGGGAGGGGTTGTGTCACAATTTTAAATTGATTTCATATGGTTCTCAGCCTTAGTTTTGTTTTTTTGTCTTCTGCCTTTCTGCATAGAATCTTTTACTCATGTTCTTTGTTGTGTTGAAAATCACAGAAATTCTGACAGAGATGCTGTTCAGTGTCTGCAGCTGTGAACCTTCTCTAGCCCATGTGGCAGTGTCGTAATATGTACGGTGCAGGTTGCCAAATACATAATTATATCTGCAGAGATAATGCTCTTCAGCATTTTTTTTATCCTGTTGCTATAGGCAAAATTCTTCCTTGTGCAAACCCAACAATCCTCTATTACCAAAATTTCAGAAATGTATTGTCTGCAGGATTAAGAATCTCATTGCATCTTAGTGCTGTAGACACCGAACAAAGCAAGAAGCTGCAAAGGGTGCTGGTTAAATTCCTCAGATACATTTAGGGATCATGATTCAGTGGAGATTTAGCTGAACTACTCCCATTCACGTTAACTAAATCCCTGTATGCACTGTACCGACGACTGACCCTTCAGTCTCCAGCAGATGATGACTTCGGCTCCAGAGTGCGGAAGCATCCAGTCAGTCTCTCGCAGCACAGTGGTACTGTAGGCTGTCCTGTGTCTGTTCCCAGGAAGCTACTGCAGCAGTAGTCAGCTGACTTAAAATTTTATATCAGAAGTAGTGCCGAAGCAACTACTAACTGACATGCTTTTCTAAACCAGACTAGTAGAGCATAGACGAAAGTTAGGTGCAAGAGGGACAGGAGTTGCCGCTGACAGGGCCCACTGCTCAGAGGAGAAGTGGCAGGGGAAAGAGGATTTGTTCAACGGTGCAGGGCGAGTGCTAGAGAGGAAAAGGAGGAGGAAACCATTATTTTCACAGGAATAAACAATAAGACAAATTTGCCAGGCACATGATAACAGGCTAAAAGCGTTACATATATATAGTGGTCAGAGAAAATGTCTTC
Organism: Opisthocomus hoazin; assembly: GCF_030867145.1. Taxonomy (NCBI): domain Eukaryota; kingdom Metazoa; phylum Chordata; class Aves; order Opisthocomiformes; family Opisthocomidae; genus Opisthocomus; species Opisthocomus hoazin. Next base: position 49,570,965 of record NC_134416.1, on the reverse strand, counting down.
TGGATTCAAGAACAGTGATTTATTTATAAAGCAAAGCCAGAAAAATCCCTCTTCTCCCCATACCCCTACCACATCTGTCTGTCTGTTGGCTTAAATAGCAAGTGATTCCACGCCAAGGAATGCATTTGTTGCTTTTCTTCCTGCAGTTTTCCTTACTGGCAGAGTGTATTACAAAATGTGCTACTTCAGTCCACATCCCAGTGTTTTATCTGTTTCCTCCCTCCAAGCCTTTCTCTGTTGAAAGCTCCATCCGTGCCTGTGCATGAACTACATACGATGACCGTGCCTTTATCGAAAATGAGTTTGAAGTTGCAGGCCGGGTATGGTGCTTCAGCAAGCGAGTGCTGCTCCCCCAGAGAAGAATACAGAGGCCTTTTAGTGGGAGACTTGATCTCCTCATCTTCCGGGGTGCGTTTCCTCCTCAGCTTAGCAGACGGACTGTAGTTTGCTGAGGAAAGACCCCAATGCATCAGCACTAAACCAAAGACTGTGGTTCCCTTGCTGATGCAGATCCTGCCTGCTTCTTGGTTTGGACTTTGCTAGTCTCATTGCCCTGCTTTGCCCTTCAGTTCTGTGTTTTTCTCTGTCTGTAATGAATTTGTCCCAGGTTAAATTCTACATCTCCCAGCATTTTGGAGATTAATCCCTTGGCAGCAGCAGTTTGGCTTCCCCAGTCGCCAGATGGGAAATAGTCCCAATTCCTAAACCACAGGGCAACTCCAGCATTCCTAGTTTCTTGCTAATGAGTTCATCGTAAATCCAGCTTAGATTTTATTTTTTTTTTCCTAATCTCTGTTTCCAAGTGTCTCAAGTATACAGAGAAAAAGTGGGGGGAAAAAAGGATTACATTAATTTTCAAGATTTGTGACACTTATAAATTATACTGTGGCCATGAGGCTTTTCTTCAGGTAGGGGATGCACAGGAAAGCAGCTCACACGTACTGCACAAGTGATCCCTGACCAAAGACTTCTGCTTGAATATTATGACTAACTTAACTTTCTTTTCAGCTCATACTTCCAATAACTGCTTAATAGCAATCTCAAACTCTTCCTTCCTAGCTGTAATTTGACAGGCATCTACTGTACTCAATATGGCATAGAGATCATCTCCTATTTTTCGTAACAACTGTTCTTATTCAGAAGGAACAAGTCTCCCTTTATACTTAATTTTATGTTAAGCTTAATTTAATCCTCCTAAAAGAAAAAATACAAAAAAAATATCTGGACAGCACTGAAAAGTGGTCACATCTCCCTATAGCTCACAGGTCCCCTGTGAGCGTTGTAGGCTGTCAGGTGAATTCTGTGTAGAATGATCCAGAATGCAAGTGTAGAGTGTAGTCCCTATGAAAAGCATTCTCCAGAGGTATGATTATTTTAGTATTGCACTGAAGATTTTAATCAGGTTCATGTCATGGGGCAGGGAGGTGGGAGGTGTAATTTTTTTTGGAATTCCAAGTCATAGTGTAGTTTCAACCATGTCACTTCATAAGCTTCTGTTTTGTTTAATTCAATAAAGGCTAAATTTTTAAGACTGATACATTGGGGTTTTTTTATTCTTATTTTTTTGGTCTTGATTTTGGTGATGCTTTCAGCCTTACAGCACAGATATCAATCCATTTGGGTTCTTTGTCTTTTCGCTGTTGTGGTTCTGTTTTAAACCTCATCACTATGAGGTCTCTGCTCATGCAAGAGGGATGTTGTATCTGCTAGTGTCACTTCACGTTTGGCTAATCAGTCTGTAATCCTTTGTGATTTTTAATTATGAATTGCTCATTTGTAATCATACTTCTTCATCAAAAACATCAAAATTTACAGAGAAGGGTGTTAGAAAAGGACACATTTGGGTGGTGTGGAGGCGTGGCCCTAGCACTCATGCTGTGACTGCTATAGACAGCATTGAGACCTCGGATAGCATTTAAAGCATTTGGTCATGTGGTCTTAGAGTAGGAGAGCTTCAGACTGATGAACCAGAAGAGTCTATGTGTCTAGGTATGAAACCTGGAGCCACGTAGGTCTTGGCATAAAGCAAAAACGGCTGTTCTGGTTCAGCTCATGCAGAATTTGAGCGGATTGCTGCCGTTTGATGTATCAGTTGCTTAGCTCAAGTTTCCGACACAACTGCTCAAAATGCAGTTGTGTTTGTATCTTTCTGCTCTAGCAGCTACTACATCTGCTGCTGCTTTTGGAAAAGGTACCCACCCCTCCAGGAGCTGGTTTTCATAAAGTCTAGCTCCAGTCTCCAGGCACACCTGAATTAGTTTGAGGCAGATGGATCGAAGGGTCAAAAGAGAGCAGCTCTTGTTGTGGGAGACAGAGATGACCACGGTCTTGTGATCCAAGCCAGAAATAAATGCTCTAAATAGATCTTCCACTACTTCCCTTATTAGGGGATGCTATTCGAGGAGATTCCACAGTCCCAAGGTAATTGGGCATAGTGACTCTTGTCTTTCCCATTTAGTGTATTTATACAAGCTGTACATACTGAGAAGCACATGTCCAAGTCTCAGAACAACTTCTGAGGTAGTCACATACGATTTACCATTTCCATCAAAGGTCAGCTTGGCAAGAGAGGAGCTACCACTCTCCTTCAGAGCTGCAGAGTAGGTTCCCAAGCCACTCCCCGTGGTTAGAGGCTTTTTCTGTTATATGCATGAAAGGATAGCACGTACGTGACCTACAAAATCTGCACGAGTGGGCTTTCTAATAGGAGTCTCTCATGAATGCTGCATACATAGAGCCTGTGGAGCAGGTGCATTCCAGAGCAGGTCACCTCAGCGTATAAGGAGGGTCAGGACAGATGGGGTTAAGGGAGCAGAGCTCACTGCGGCTAAACAGGCTTCAGTCTTCCCACCCCATAAGGCAGGGTCACATTCTCACAGCTGTCATCTTCTCTCTGTGAAACTCCCGTTCTCCGCAAGTCTTGTGGCCCCTCACAGAAGCTGTGATTTTTAGATGCTATGCAAAAAGTTATTTTGACGTGGCATACCTACTGTAGGTCACATGGGCATCGTTGTCCCCAAGGGGCCATAAGGCGCTAAGCCGCAGTTGTCCCGACTGGCATGTGTGGCGTCTACCTGAAAATAGCGCCGGAGCGATCGAAAGCTTGCTTTTGACTGAAATTTGGCTGTTTCTGTACGTGGTAAACAGCTGAAAGCTTCCATTGCATCAGCAAATGTTAGGAACTTTATTCTCCTCTTCTTGCTCTTTAGAAATATGAATATTTTATTGCCAGAAGGGAATTTTCTTATGGCACAAGCTGCTCTGAACTATTCTGGGAAAATTCAAATTACGGCCTCCCTTTTCTTTTGATTTTTGCCTCAAATTTGAAAACTTAGCGGTATCAGTTTGTTAAAGTTCATTGTTCAAGCCGCTTCCTTCTAACGAAAATTGCTGGGAGCCGGGCGAGTTCTGCAGAGGTGCCGCATCAGGGATATGCAGCGTTTTGAATGGCAGCTCAGCGTCTTGGAAAAATGTTTTCCTTTGGAGCTGCCGACAGCGGGGCAGAGAGTAGACGTGGGGGATCTTCTCAGCAAACCGTGCTCTGGAAAGATGGAGGCCACTTGAGAGGAAAGCTGTCAACGCAGCTGTGCTTGATGGGAATACAGAAGTAGTGCTCTAAGAGTCAGCCAGACCTTCTGAGCTCTGGTAGCATGCAGGTCAACTCAGGATAACAGGTCTGTGGTCTCTGAATTGGAAATCGTTTGAAACTGGTATCACCTGCAGCAGCGAGGAGCCAGCCTTTGCTTTGGTCAGGGTTCTTCTCCCAGCGGGAATGTAAGTTCAGAGAGACAGCTCCAGAAAATACTGTGCATAGTAATAGTTTGCAAAAGGGAAGTGCTTGTTAGTGATTAGTGATTTTAACAGTAGCTCTATAAATCAGTGAATACTGGATTCAATTTTTTCAAAGAAAATGTGTTTGCAAGTCTTTGGTTATATTTTCTGGGTACAACTAAAAATCGCTGTTTTGATAACCTTTGAACTCTGGGCTATGTTAGCATGGATATATTATTGTGGGAAAGCAGTATGTCTGACCTCAGAAAGGAGACTGAGTTTAATTTTTAAAGCAGGAGATAGCAAAAGTGTCTTTCCATTTAGTGATATAGACCTGAAGTGAAGATTGTGTGAAAACTACAGCAGACAGGTTCAGCAATCCTTGGACAAACTGAAAATGGGGGGACACCAGGATGCTGTGATACAGCATCCAACTGCTGAGCATCTTGCTGTCTAGCTATTCAAAGTGCTCGCTCACTGGAATGCTTAGCGCTCAGTGATGTTGAAAACTGACACTTTTTCTGGGGAAATATCAGTACCGCATATGCATTGATTAAAAGCAAAGTAAATACATTTTATTGTAATATTACAAGATGCTGCTTTCCTCAGGTAGCAGCTCATTTTGTACTTACGTGTATGAAAATTAGAAGTTAAGCTTTAGACTATGGTGAGCGCCACGGGGCAAGATGAGTGCTTTCTGCTGAAGAGTGTTTTGGGGTCTGTTTTCTCCCTGCAGGAGAGCCACACAGAAGAGCATGAAGGTGAAGAGCAAGTCCATGAACAGCCCCAGCAGCAGGAGGAGTACTGACTCACCCAGCGTCTCTGACAATTTTCATTTTGTGTGAGAACTTTCTTCTGGAGAATGGAACATGTGCGGCCTCAAACTTGAAATCAGTTCACTCCCAGTCTGCCATTAACATTTATGTACCATAGTGAGTGCCAGCCAACCACTGCATTCTGTACCCATACTTTGCCAAGATGCATTTGCAGACGTCTCCTTTCAGTGTATGTTCCCAAGAGGTTGTAGGGCTACATCACCTACTGTACATCACTGCAACTTCACCACTTGGCTGCTTGAGATTTGTTCTGCTCTTGAAAAAAATATATATATTTATTTTTTTTCTTTTTCGTCTGAAGTATGATACACTTGTAACTTGTTCTAACATATTTATATTGGCATTTTGTGTGGCAAGAAGTACCGTACCACTAGCTGTGTCTCTCACTTTGTGGTGCTTTCGCGTTTTCTAGTACATCTGCCCTGGGGCATAAACTTGGTCGAACAATTGGAATAAAGGGATATACAGTGGAAGTCATACTCAAGCCATAACGACGAGGTGTGTTGTGGAGGAAAGTGCTCGTGTTGCTCACATTTATTCCTTTCCTGCCTTCGCAAAATGGAAGGCAGACCATCTGTTTCACTAGGAGAGATTTAAACCCCTGTGTATAGAAAGCTTGTTAGAAAGCTGCATGGTATGTTTTTTGGCTTATTTCTGGAGGAACAGACATCCACTTGAGTTGTTTGAATCCCCTCCCAGTTTCCTGACTAGTCAATAGACGTTTCCCAGCTTTTCTTCCTTCCTGAGGAATCCAGTCCCAGCCTCCAGCTGCAGCTCTGCCTCCGCAGAGCTCGGTGCTGATGGAGGAGAGAAATCTCCTTGACACAAATGTAGCTGCAGGACACCGTCTCTGCAGTCACACTTGGCTTCCCACCCCTCAGAAGAGGACAAAGTAGGCCAGCCATTTCTTTTTGCTGTCCTTCCCCGACTCTGCTGCCCTGGCCACACAATTGTGGGGGACAGGAGTTTCCTCGCTAGTGCAAGGCATGGGGAAAAACCAGCAACAGCACTAGCCCTGAACCCCCTGGGCTCCCATTAAGTGGGCGGTGGAGACCTCATGGGTGTTGAGGCTGCTTCCAAAGCGTGGAGAGGCAGTGAAGGGTCCTTCTGGAGACAGAGCACGCGTCAGAGGGGGGGACCAGTGACCGAGGGGCACCGAGCCGGTTCTGCGCTTGGCTGACCTTCCTCCGGCGAGGCCGGCGCGGTGCAGAACCACGTCTGCCCTGGAGATGTCTGCAGTGAGAGCTTTCCATCCCAGTGCGGTCCCGTCGCCCTGTTCTGAATGATGGTATTTTATAAACAGAGGTATCTTGAAGTATATAAAGCATTCCTTATTTTTCTCGTAAAACTGCACATTGTAGTCTCTCTGAATATATGATGCTTGGTATTCTTGGTCTCTCACTCGATTTTCTTCATTGTGGGTCGTTACACTGATTTAGCAGGTAGATGGAAGTCCCATCCCAATCGGCAGTCACTGAAAAACTCCACAGCCTGTTGAACAGCTAAATCATCTGAGACCTCCGCAGGCTCCTAAAGCATCCGTTCCCAGCTTACGCTGCCACAGAAAGGTTTTCAGTTAATCAGCCCCCCAGCACACGGACATGTGCACATGCAGTTCTCTGTTCCCAATCAATCTTCTGCAGCGAAGTGGCTGTTAGTTAAGTGTGAGAACCCTGCTGTTGTGTTGCACCACAGACAATACATAAAATACTGTTAAGCACTAGAACAGGTATTCCCAGTTCCTTGATCGCTCCCCCTGCCAGCAGAAGAGTTTCTGGACCCCGCGGGCTGAAGGTTTCCCAGCCCTGCCTCCAGCACTGACCTCGCGTCCTACCCGTGATGAGGTGAAGGTACTGCATCCTGCGGGCCAGCGCTTTCCCGTTTCCATTGGTTACAAATGAGGTCTGGTTCACCAAAATGTGTATATTCCAAAACAAGTATTTCCAAGAATCACCACAACTGGGGGAATTGTCATTTTCGTTGTATTTGTGTTTATTAGAACATATGTACCTATTACAATTGTCCTTGGAATAAACAGTAGTTCTTGATAATACTGTTGAACCGAAGAGCAGTTACTAATTTTTTTCCAGTCTCCAGAATGTCCTTTAACCTGCATGGGATTTCTGATGGGGGCAAGGAGTTTTGGGATGCAGGCTATAAACTTCACGTTGTCAGCAGCAGCCTCTGCTTACTGCAGTTCATCCTCTGCTCATACTCGAGCAGATGCATGGAGAGCACTTCAAGGGAAAATGTTTTTCTAACGGCGCAAGCGGTCGGGCTGCTGAGCCGCCCAGAGGGTTCATAGGCAGGCTGTTGTGCCTCTCTCCTTTTCTCTCTTTGAAGCACATTTAAAGAAAAATTTTTAAAAAGCTGAACTTCATTTCCTGAAAATTCCTTCTCTCCTATTTCTGGTCTGAGGACCGCAGCCCTCTCACTGCTTGTATCAAGGGGGAAGTGACTGACGGAGGGAGCCAGGGCGGTAAAGTACCTCGTGGGCACTAGAAATGTGGCTGTGCTGAGGGGAGAGCGACGCTCTGAGAGGGGGAAGAGCTGTCCTTCTCCCCCCCACCCCCGTGAGTAACCCATTCTTCCGTTATGGTTTTAATATGCATTTGTAATTACCTTTACTAAATAGCACACCATAAAGCTTTGGTTATATATTAAATGTAAACTGAAAGGAATGTAAACATATGTATTGTTAATTATAAATAGATAAGTAATGACGTAATAGATACAAAAAGTCTTACTCGGATGTATCAGTCATTTTACATTATCCACAAACTGTCGCATGGTAGAGTAGATTTTTGTCTGAATATGTGAATAACTTGACATGCGTTTATCTTTTTACATATTTAATAAAAAAAAATGTTAAAATCTCTCTAGCTCTAGAGACTATTCAAAACACTCTAAAATAATGCTGTTCTGGTTTAAATATGCATTTTTGTTTCATTAGTGCCTGCGTATGGGAGCAGGAAGAAAAAGGCAGCTGCTTTAAAAACAAAAGTTCAGTTATTCTCTGTGTGCGTAGGTACTCTTTGTGTTCCGAAGAGCTCAGCAGCTGTATCCCCTTCTACAAATCAAGAAAGAAAATGCATGTATGGGTGTAAGTGCATGTAAACAGAACGTTCTTCTTTACGGTAAATGCCTTCCGATTTCAGAGTACTAAATCTCTTGTGGTATCTCAGTTTTGATGCAGCAAAGCTTGCAACAGCGAGGAGGTGACGAGAGGATTGTAGGAGGGGCACTGGAGCTCCCAGTGGACTTCTCTTGCAATGGCCAAGTAGTCAGGGATGCATCTTTGGTGCAGTACTTAAAGCCACCTACATTTGAGGTTAAAATATTAGGTTTTTGGAATAAAAGTGGGAAACTTCATTGTAATTCTCACAGCTCTGATCTTTTGCAGCATCAGCAATGTCGCTGTGGTAGTTGCTGCTAAATCTCCAGTGATCTGAGCCTTGGCTCGGGACCTCTTTCTGCCATGGGTTGGACCTACCTGGTTGCATGCCACCATCGAGAGGTCAGCCTGGGCCCCCTCCTGCCTCCGGGCATCCCCAGGGCTGAGGCCGAGCCGCTGCCCGGCCCCACTTAGGGAAGGCTTCAGGCAGAGCGGGGAGGATGAAGCCAGGACCAGAGGGGCCCATTTCTAACCCGGGCACTCAAACCTGGGAGTGCAGCCCTAGTTAAGTCGCTTTTTGTAAGACTGAGGGGGAGGCGTGTCTTTGGGCTAGCACGAATGCTCAACAGCATAAAAAAGAAGTTATGTATTTTCCAGTTGGAACAGCTGAAAACTTTCTGCCATAATGTTGTGAACAAAAAAACCTGTGAGACTGTTCGGTCATCTTCATACCGTTATCTGACTTTGCAAAATAAATCCGTGGCCATCCAGCCCTACGAACAAAGCAGTTTTATTCCCATTCATTGAACCAGTTACCATCTAAGATGGCTAACAATTCAACATATGCACTGTCCAATATATCATCTGGTTTTATATGTGTCTTTATAGAGATTGTAGTGACAAGTTGCTTTGAGAAGGAAGAAGAAAGTTATTTGCCATGTCTTCATATAGGATGTGAAAAGCTGGCCGGAGCTTAATTTCCTTTAAAAGTGATTTCTCTGTAGAAAGGTACAAATGCAGACAGGTTGTGGCAGTTCAAGTTTTATAATTTCATTTAATGAAATATTTCAAAATACTCCATTACAGTGCATCAAATCGTGCCCCTTCTGTGACCCTTACTTCCAACTGTTTCATAAATAAGTGCAAGACAGAGGGAAAAGGGAAGCCTGTCCACAGAGTTCCTCCAGTACAACTACATTCAGTCCAAAGGTATTTTTGTTAATTTTATTCTAATTCTTTTCTCATCAGGACTTCCTCCAGACACTTTTGATGGACAGGTTAAATATAAACTGTTGAAACAGGTGAGAATTTTGTCGCAGTGTCTCTGGTATCGGATGTAATATTTAACTTCATCGAACAGAGAGATTGCTGGGTGCATGCCTACATCAAACTCGTTGCTCCCCTTCCAACAGTCAGGACTGCCTTTTTCAGCTTCCCTCGTTAAATAAACAGCCCTCAGCCTTACTCTAAGACCCCTCGGGCAGTTAGGCAGCGTCCTCACGGGGACCTCACGCTCCCTGGGCATCAGGCAGGGCAGGGGCACGGCCCCCCCACCGGCAGGCAGGAAGGCTGGAAGACGCCTTTCGTTGCTCCGGCTGCAGCCCCGAAGCTGGACCGCAGTGCCAGAGCCTCCCTTCCCTGCAGGGCTCTCGGCAACAGCTCCAAACCAGCACTAACAGGAGGACCTGTGTCCTCTGCCGAAGTCGAGCCTTAAGGTGCTTGAGCTGTGGCTGTGGTAGGATGTTCACCTGCGGGGTGGGACCTTCAACGCGCTTGTCTGGTAAGCGGAACATGCGTACTCTCAAACCATGAGGTGCTTTACAAATCAGGGTGGTATTTCTGCTTTGTGAAGGGGGGAGGCTGACGCGCGGGCTCGTCCCCCAGTACCTGCGGTGAGGGCTGCCCGGGGAAATCAGCGCTGCTGACGTTGCGGGAGGCCAACTCCTGTGACAGGAGGTGCAAACTTGAATTGAAGCTGTTCAGGGAGACATGACTAAGTGCTCAGCTGAACCTATTAACAGGAGCTACTGATGCAAGGGTATGTTAACGGGGGAAAAAGTGATCAGGCGACTGATAAAGCCTGAGAAATTGTCTAAGAACTGAAAAAGGAGAACTTAAGGCTCAGCAGCTCAACAACTACGCTTCTGCCCTGCTTCTGGCAAGCGAGACAGCTAACTAGGTAATAAAGATGCCAGTCAGCCAGTCACATCCCTCTGTGCAAGAAATGCAATCTAATGCTCACCTTGGGGAAAGTGGGCAGATTGTTTCATTAGTGCTTCAAGGCCACGCAGTCCCTCTGGCTAGGGCAGCGCATGAAAAGAGATGAAACTCAAATTCTTACTCCTTCCTCCCAGGCACGCAGAAAACCTACATATATTATAGACGAAGGGAGCATGCAAATGTGTGATATCTAAAGAAAGCTTTTCCTGTCTCAGTCCTTTTTTTTGTCATCTAAAACCACACGAACTTGTTTCAAGCACAGAGGCAAATAATTATTTGCTTAGCACTGTGCACTCACGGATGAGGTTTGACTAACAAGTTTTGCAGTGAAATATGAGAACCGTCGAAGATTTCTTGCCAAATTTATTCTCAGCTGGTTAACTTTTGTAGGATATATTGCTTGTTGCTACTGAAATATCAGCAATGCGCTTGTTACTGCCTAGAAAACAAGTATAAATGCCAACTGCCCCTGTATGGAGCCTGCGTTTCTGACAGATAATGGTCAGCTGAGACTCCTCTTAATGCGGGGGGGGGGGGGGGGGTGAAACCCGTATATTTCAAAAACATTTTACTGCACCCATAGCTTTCTGAACTCATTCTCTTTTCTTCACACATTCCCTTGAGGTGAGGAAAAGACTGAATGTGCGTAAGCCCTGCTGAGGTTGTATGGAAGAAATGAGCTGCGAGAAAATGAACAGAGAAAATGAAGCAGGCACAGACGTCTGGGTGGGAAGGACACAGGGAGGGTTTGCATTGCCAGGGTCCCACTGGTGCCTAGGCTGGGCAAAACCAGCGCTGGTTACAAACCATCCAGGATCCCACGTATCTTCGCATGGATTTATCCAGGACTTTGGACACAGTGGCGAGGAGGAGGAAGACAAAAGCTTCAGAGAGGGTAGTAACATGGCATTAGTGCAGAGAATAAATATGAGCAGCAGAACAACTTGGTAAACACTTCTCTGCTGGATGGGAATCTTCCTCTGAGATGAAGCATCTTGCTGCATAGCTCATTGCCGCGGTGGTTCGGATATCGGGACTATTCCGTTCTTTGGTTATTTATCACATCAAAAGAGTTGCGAACCTCCACGTCCAGTGTTAAGAGTCTGATCATAGTGCAGGTGTTCACTCTTGGACACGCTTCTTCAAGGAAAAGATGTAAATGTTCAAGTGCTCACTCAGCTGCCTCCCCTACAGAGAAATCACCAAGATTAGCAACCAGTTTTGTACGTGCCGCACAACTCACCGTCCTTCTTCTCCCAGCCAGAGAAGGGAGGACGCAACCACAGCCCTCGTGTACTTGGGGACCTACGAATACGCGGGGACCTACAACTATTCCAGCAAGAGAGCTGTGGTTTTTACATTCCTCTTGCAGCACACTGATGGGAAGATCAATTACTACAGGCCAGGTTCACAGATGACATAAACGGTGATGGAGCTGGGCCCCCTCAGTTAACGGTGCATTTTGACCATGTATTTCCATTCTGACCTCCACCAACTGGCCCCTGTCAGTGCTGGGGTGAAATCTCCTACGATGCCAGTGTCTGCTGACAAAAGGCTTCTTTCAGAGAAAAATCCTTGCATGCCAATGGTGTATCTTAAATAAAAGAATGCTGACCAGCTTCCTGTGAAATGAAATCTTTGCCATGCAAGGTGTTTTACCTAAAAGCAAGGCTCTGTTACGACACTTTCCTAAGGATTATTTGACAATACTCTCTAGAAAACAGAGCATTAGCTGAAGAAAAATGAATTTAAGCAGTAATTCAGATGACAATAAACGACAAAACTGATGTTTAGCAGGCACAAAAATGCGCTGGTGAGACTGAATGAACTGGAAAACCATTCATGTCTCCAGCTTGGGGGATGCTAGCAGAGGGCCAAGAAAAGATTAGAAATTGGGACAGCTCTTTTGCTTGCAGATTCAAAGCAAAATTAACCTTATTTAATGAATTCTATTCATGTCACTTTGCATTTTACCTTCCTGTTTTCTCAGTGAAGTAACCTCAGGAAGAAGAAAGGGAAAAAAAAAAAGATGGGAGCTTTCATGCCATGTGGGTCAACTGATCCATAAAACCAGAGTGTAAATATTCTGATTGTGATGGGTTTAAAGCCAAAACCAGTCGGCTACGTTGGAATAATTCGAGCCGCTGAAGCTGCTGCATGTGCAAAAAGGCACTGCCTGCAGCAAGCTGAGTTATACTTTTTTTAACTTTAGGCTAAATAAAACAATACATGGACAAAAAAAAACCCCATAACTGAACATTCAGCCTCCCGGACGCTGCCCCAGCCAGCCAGCGCAGAAACCATCCCTGGAGCCTGCGTTCCTCCCTGGAGCCCGCATTCCTCCCCGTCACAGCGCACCTCTCCCGTGGCCACTCCCGAGGCACCCACTCACCACGCAGACCCCGTAGTGCACGTGGGCGGCTGTGACCAGCACGGCCAACGCGGCCAGCACCGCTTCCTCCGTCCAGCCCAGCAGCCCAGAGACGGCCGCCGAGACCACCAGCGCCAGCGGGCAGAGGAACCAGTGGAAGAGCTCCGGCCGGGTGCTGCTCATCTGGCAGACGATCACCTTGCACTGTGGGAGCAGAAGGCAGCAGGTGAGAAGCGCTGGGTCAGCCCAGGGGGTCTGGGCAGACGTACGGCCATTTTCTCTGCGGGTTGCTTTTGATGAGGCTCAAGTTCAAAATGGGGCTCACTTCTGGTGTGAAGACTACTATAGATACACCTGCGTGCCTTGTTGCCTGCAAGTCTTACAAGACTTCACCACAAATAATTTAAAATACACGCTGCTTCTCTGGAGACAGCATTTTGACACACTTTGTTTGTGAGCCGAAAAGGGGAGTTGTCTGACACCTCGTGCTTTCACACCGGCTCGTAAAGTTGTGATCCCAAACCAAATGCGCCATCAGTTCACCACTGGGAGGGCATACTGGTATTTTAATCACATGGCACGACAGAAATATATGCTGGTTCATTGCATACGAGGCAGGGAAGGTAATATATGCCACTTTTAATCCTGTTTTTCTTTTCTAGTACTCCTTCATGTACTAAAACACCATTTTCTTGGCTCGATTATGGCAGTGGACTCCCTGGAGATGTAGCTGGAGGCCCAGGGAAAGGGATCCCACTCAAAATGGCAGAAAAAATGAATATATGGTACACGGTTTAACTGAAAGCAATTAGCTTAGTTTTACTGGGTTCTTGAAACGTACTGAGTTGAAGTTCAGATTTTTAAAACCAGTTAAGTATGCCTAAGTGTTTTACATGGGTTAGACTCCTTAAGAAATGTGTCTCATATACACTGTTCTCTTTTTTAAAAAACAAAAAGGAATTTAGGCACAGCTGAAATATTTTTTCAATTTAAGTTTCTATCAAAATTTAAACTTGGTTAAAAATAGATTTTACGTATCCTGAAAACAGCAGAAGAATGAAAAATTCATTCCCTGTGCAGCACCTGAAATCCTATGACAGCAGCAGGAGGAGTCTGACCACAGGGAAAAAATACTGGCTTTACTGTCTGTGCTGTGGAAGCCAAAGAGTGCAAAAATAAACCATGAAAAAATAATTAACTTTCAATAATGCAAGCAGTAAGCATTTGTATCTAATGTAAATATTTTTCTTTACAATGCATTATCAGTATTGATTACGAATTTTCTAAGCAACACCAGTTTGTGAGTTCTTCGTGACTTGGTCCAGAGGGTATCAGAAATTGCTAAAGCAATCTATATGCTGTAATTTTTCCAGCTGAATGGTTACACCTGTCCAGAGGTTGGATTTCACATTGTTTTAAACTGTTCTTACACCATGTTAAGTACGGTACTCAATTTTTCATAGCGATTGCTTATTAATATTTGGAGCAATTCACCTCCAGTGTATCACAGGACTGCGTAATGGACTATGCTCTGTGCTCCTCCCTCAACCCCTGCTTCCCCCTGAAGCACTGACTCACGCTACAAGCAAGGCAGAAACAGCACTCGGAGATGAAAGCACTGGGGAGGCAGACTGGAAAGAAAAGGTAAGGCTATGGGACCATGCCCTGTGCTTTTCCATCCCCCTCGCCTACACCTTGCAATGCTACCCTGGCCCTGCTGAATTTAAACCTCTAGCAGCTGTGGTTTGTGCCCCAGGGTAGGTCCTTAGCACCTTCTCTCTCACTGTCTCCCCTGGGAGGTTCCTCATGAAGTACCTCTTGAGTCTGAGCTGCCCCTGCTCGTCAGCCGGCCACCAGGTCGGCCAGCGTGTTCCTGCTATGCTGATGGCTGAAGGTCTCCTCTGCGGGGCTTACCCACTCCATCCCCTCCTCCCGGACCCAAACATGTGGCTCTGAGGGCTGCCGCAGTGGGAGCTGTGACAGCCATGCCCTGAGGTGACTTGCTCAGCCCTGGGTATTTCTGAGTCGCCCCATGAGCAAACCTCAACGCAAGGTCCGAGTCTCTTGGCAAGACGGGTGGTCGACCCACCCCCGGCCATGGGCACTGGGAAAGCAGTCCTCCTCTCAGGGACATGCAGC